>NC_141687.1:379458589-380058589 GCF_964263255.1 Lissotriton vulgaris
AGAATCCACTGTAGGGAACCAGAGATATGAATTTTTAAAGATTAGTCACTTTCTAGTGCTTAGAAACCAACAGTGCCCCTTTAAGTCATTTCATTTTCTCTGTCAGGTACACACGTTTATAAAGTGTTCTGAAGAATTCTCACCACTGTAGTGGGCCGCCTTCTTCAGCAAGCGGGGTCCAGTTAGAACACCTTCCTGGCGTTCTGCTTGCAGGTACCAAAGTATCCAACACACAATCCAAGGTTCTGGAATCTCCAAGAGAGTCCTTGACAGTGTGAAACTTCAATTCTGCAATCCAGTTGAACAAAACCCTTACAAATCCACTGGTACTCCAGGCATTGAATTCTTTGTGGGGTTGTTCAGGTGAGTCATGACCCAGAGTCAGTGCTAGGCTTAAGAAAGGTATGTGCAGATGTTGTAGCCAGCTTGTACATCCTTGCTGGAAAATCAGCCGTTATGGATTTGGAAGACTGATGCTCTCTGGGACAAACTAATTCCACACTCCACAGGATGTGGTCATAACCATGAGGAGTTGCCCTGCTCTCATTGGTCAGCAGTGACCTGGTGCTTGACCCAGAGAATTTTGAATAAGTATCTGAGAGGGGCAGAGCCCTCCAGATCTGCTGCTTGAAACTGAATGAAGCAAGAAGTGCCCTGCTGATGATTTTGCTGTGTGCAAGGAACTCTAAGGCCTGACCTATGAAGACTACACCATCTGAAACTACAGCCCTGTGGATTACCTTGCTGCCAAAATATGCACATGCTGGTGCAGAGAATTTACTGGCCTCTAAACTTCCATGCGCCAGGATACTGGAGACTTCTAAGTAGTTTCAATCCCCTGCCCTATTACATACTAGGGGCTTAGGTGGTAGGTCATGCCAACTACAGGGTTACCCCACCATACTAAAGTGTACCCTAGTGTAAGTTGGGTGTCTTAACTGTGTTCCTTTTGGCTTGGCACTGGCCCTGGGCCTGGTTAAACAGAGCCCACGGAGAGTCAGTTACCACCAGTTCCAGTCAGCAAAAAGTTGGGGGGGGGGGGCCCAGGGCACAGGATGACTTTGCAACAGCATACAAGAGGTTTCGAAGGGATGCTCTGTTCTGAAGATGTACAATGTGTGAGTGGTACGCTATACCAAGAAGTTAGGGTGAAGCAGATTGAATGGTCTTTTGGATTTGGCAATGGAGTTTTGGGATTTTTGTAAGTAGCACAAGCTGGTAATTAAGGCTGAGTGTCTGCCAGGGCGACACAATAAGGTAGCGCACTGGAATTCAAGGTACTGAAGGGACTACAGCGACAGGTGACTGGACCAGGAGGATTTTCTAGAGATTTAGCTATGTAGGGTCTTTGGAATGCATCAACAACAAACAGAAGGCTATTTCCGTTGGAATCTGCACCAAGATGCTCGGGCAATGGATGCTTTCTTGCAAAAGTGGAACACAGATTGAAGGCCTATGCATTTCCTACTTTTGAAATAATAAAGAGGATTCTGTTGCAAGTGAGGAAGCAGAAGCGTCAGTTAATAACCCCATTTTGATGGATTCAACCTTTGGGTATAGGGGTTTTGGTAATGGCAGTAGAAAAGGGTTGCTTAATTTCTGTTTATAGAGGAATGTTGGTAGGACCAGGAGGATAGAAGCATCGGCTAGAAGCATATAGAACTGTGAACATTCTCCTTGGAGAATATTAGTTATTCAGGAGAGTTAAATGGCCTCTCAGAGTAGGCTTCAGTCTCTCTTGGGCTCCAAGTAGGAGGACACTATAAAAAAAAAAAAAAAGGTGCTTGAAAGCGTTTGAAATCTTGGCGCAAAAAAAAAAAAAAGGAATTTGATTCCTTGGAGGTGTTTGCAGAAATGTTTGCAAATTTCTTAACTGCGCTATCTGGGAAAGGTTTGAGCTACACGCATATTAACTGTTATAGGTCTGCGGTTGCCGTGGGTCGTAAGTTGGCGGATGGTAAGAAACTGGACGATATATGTTAATTTGTTAAGTGATGAAGTCACATTAAACTTCATAGACTGTGCATAGCTGTGTTTATGGTGTTAATCTGGTTCTCACTTTGCCTGAAAGAGGGCCAGGTAACACACTATTAAGTTTGCAACGGTTCAGTCATAAATGGACATCTTTGTTGTGTCTTATCTCCTTTATGAGGGTTTTAGATGTTTGTGCATTACATTTAGATGGAAGGGGAGAGGGTTATAGTTGTAGTTTCACGATAAACAAAAACTGATTTCAAGTATTTTCTGTCCTAGATTTGAGGAAAACTTAATTTGAGCGTGGGGAGTTGTTTTAGGGAGCATAAGAGAAGACTGCTCGAATTCAGAGCTGTTAGGGTAGCGCTGTTGCTTTTATCTTAAGTGAAGCCTCGAAGACCTGTTACCTCAGTTACTGTGCCTATTTGGGTTAATTTGGACATGGAAGAAGCCTGGGTATAGTTAGAGATTTTTAGCTCACTCTGTAAGGGGTTCAATGAATAGCAAAGGCTTTATATATAATTATGGTGAGGTTTTTTTTCCATTTAAGATGGCCAATGATTCAATGAAGGACAAATTGGCAGAGAGAAGTTAGTTTATGGCAATTGAATTGAGGTTTAGTTGGATTTGGAAAAAACTCAAAAATAAAGCAGAACCAAAAGAGGGAAAGAGGGAATGTTGGGGAGGGGGGTATACAGGTGCTGACTAATGTTCAAGGTCTTTCATATTCTCATTGTTAAGCTCTGAAGTGATGCATGGGGCAGTGATGAAAAGATTCCATGCATTTTAGTCCATGTGTCCTTAATAAACGTCTGATTCCCCTATTAATCAATATAGAGAATCTGCATTCTCTACCGAGGATCAGTCCTTTAAAAACGTAGTTTTTTGTCAGTCTCTTCCTAATCTTTTCTTCATTCTGGCTTGTGTTGATGGCTGGTTTCCTTTGTGCCAGAAAAGCACAAGTGATTGTGCGCTTAAGTTATCATGACAAGGGTAGATTAGTGTAAAAAATAAAAACCCAGGGTACCAGACTGGCACTCAGGGGAGGAAAACACACTTGAACACCATGCAGGGGACATTTGGCATGGAAAGGATGCAATTGGGAGTACAGTTCAAGATCTGCCACATGGTACAAAATAAATAGAAATAGATGGGGAAAGAATTACACTGGTGACCAGTTGGTAAACAGTACAGGAAGACTGTACACCCAACAGTGAGGGAGGGAAAAGAATCCCATAGATTGCACATCGGTGGTGTGCAGTGAAGACAGGTTTTCATTTTAGCCATCCTGGACTCTCAGGGTGAGAACTGTATTTGCTTTTCCAATTTGAGAGGGTATCCTTCTGGCCCAAAATAAGAGCTAGGACACGAATGGGGGACCCATTAAAACACTTTCTGGGTTCATTAAGTCAGAAAGAGCACTGAGCAGAGCAATGAAGCAAGGGAGAGCCTGGCTAAACCTTTATGGTACATATTAAATGAAGAAATCGAGGAGTAAGAGACAAATGCATGTGAGCAAATGTCCAGTTCAAGCTCACTGTGGCTGGCGGCAAAACAGAAAATGAAAGGGAAGCACGCATGGGAAGGATACTCCTGTGGGCCCAGTATAATGCAGCTAAATGATACAATAAAAATAGCAGTACAGGGCGTTTTCTTGGCACAAAACTGAGCCAGAATCCTAAGTAGTGCAGAGTAAGGACTCAATGGAGGGGCGTGTGGTATACAATAACCCTGGGTGAAGTGCCACGCTCACGTAGTTTGCGCTACTTCGCACTACGCGAATTGCATGTAGCACAGTGCAAACACGCGTGGAGTTGTGGTCATTTTTTGCTTGCTCGCCGCCCTCAACGCCAAGTTGGCGACACCGAGCGAGCAAAGTGACATCCCGGCGAGACTTTTTCCTCGTTCAGCAACATCAAGTTGCCGATCGAGAGCGTGGAAAATAAACCTCCCAGCGAGATTCTCAACGCGGTGAGGTCAGGGTTCTCATTGCGAGTGGTCGCGTATGCTTGCGAGTGGTCGCGTATGCTTGCGACCGCTCGCGATGAGAAACTACCAGTCCGTGTTGAGAAAGCTGCTGCTCGAGTTGAAATCTACTCGAGCGGCAGAAAACGACCGTGTGCACTGTGCAAGATGCGGTTTGCACTGATTGCACAGTGCGGACAAGCATCCGGCACTGTGCAATTAGTGTGACCAGCATTTTGCACAGTGCACTACGCAGTTCGCGTAGTGCACTTCGCGTAGCTACACGTAGCGCTACTACACGAACTACGCCCAGGGTTAGTATACAATATAATCTTGGCACACATAAGAGTGCAGAACGTGCAACGTACCAGCAAAAGCCTAGTAGAGACGCACTGAGCGGATCTCAAGACAAACACCAACAGCACCAAAGGGGTGAAGGACATTTCTGGGTACTATGGTGCTCAGGATGGTGCTATACAAAGCTAATAGAAATAGCGCCAAGGGAGGGAAGTGTGGCTGGTAGACCGGTTGAACATCACATTGCCGGTATAAAATGGTATGAGAACTGCGCAAAGTGAGGAAGGATGCGCTGGAATTCTCTTTGGTAGTTGACGACACAGACCGAAATCGAGAGCGCTGTGCAGGGAAAACAGACCCGGCAGACGTGTCATTAACGTGATTAGGAGCACACCAGGCTCCATTCTTGCACGCCTGAGAAGTTCAGGAACGTAATTACTGTTTTCGGCATCTACTTTGTTGTCTGTACAAATCTCAAAGGCTGGTTGGTTTTGGAGCGCTGTGTAAACGTCAATAGGCATTTCCCAAGCCCTGGATCATCGGCATTCATAGGCCACGCACGGCGAACAAGAGCTGTGGACGCAGAGAGCAACGCCGTGAAAGCGGCTGCTACCGCCGGCGGAGAGAGAGAGCCTGCAAGAAGGACGCCCCCTCCGCCCAGCACTTCACATGAACAGCAATTAATACGGCTCCACCACTTAGGCAGGCTTCATGCCCATAAAGGAGAAAAGGAGCCGGCAGATTACGCAAAACTAGACACTGTTTATTTAAATCCAGCACTAAAAATAAAAAGGTTTTATTCTCAGCCGCCCCCCTGCGCCCTCAACCCCCGTGAGCTGTCAGTCAACCTCGGCACAAAAGAAAAAGCAACACAAATAAGCACAACAAAAGAAGCAGAACAGAAGGAAATGTACAGGCAGCAAACTTCAGCAATTACCCGACACCCCCTCCCAAAAAAAGAGCAATATTAATTTAAATGAAAACTGCAGCAAAGCTTTGTAGTTCTGCAAATCTCCCTGGGGGCAGCGAGTCAATGCTTATCAGCACTCCTCAGAAGAGACAATTTTGATTAACATCAGCGTCATCCGACTGTGTATTAAACCCTGAAGGGAGGCTCGTCCTGATAGGAGATATGTGTCTGATTAACATTTCTGCCACGCTGCTGTTCGGAGCACTAACCAGCAGCCACGTACACCCTGGAACAAGGAGGCAGAGAGAGGAAAGATGACACCACACGTCAGCAATCCCAAGCAAGGGGCCGTCGCCTTCACCTTCCACCAGCCGATTAGCCCCTTAGGTAGACCGGAAATTCCACCACGCTACATCTGACAAATTAGGACAAGGTGAAACCCAGGGTGTTGAATGAAGATGGGGGTTAGAAGGTACGTCCGCTCCAGGCAGTTTCTAATCCAGGGCATGACAGCGATGGAATGTGGCAGGCTGCGGTGCCCATACTGCTGTCGACACAATCACATAACCACGCAGGGCACAATATATGCCCCGCCATGCCCCATCAAACCAGCACTGACGTCATGGCGCAGATAACGTGCATCCCAATTGAAGAGTGGCTGTCAGGCAAGTACACCTAAAACCTAAAAAGATACATTTTGGGGGTCTTAGCTGGAAAAAAAAACTGTTACCTTCATGATGCATGCCCGACCCCTCACGGTACAAGATGCGGTTGTCAGAAAAGATCAGCTAAGTGCAAACAGGAACACCTACATCAATCTCTCCCCGCTGTAGCAGAGCAGAGCCCCCTCAGTAGGAGAACCCTGCAAAGGGTGATCCCCAAGGTGTCTCGGGAGATTGCAGGGAACCCAGAGGCCCATCACTGAATATGGAAAACAAAACACAGGCAGGTGGACAGCCACAAAAGGGTCCTCACGAGGGTTAGAAAATACACAGGGATCAGAGGAGACGTTGCTGAGCGAGAAGAAAGACCATCTCTCATAGTGTAAAGCAGTCCGATTAGGAGTCTATTTAAGCACACTGTCGCGGCACACAGTGAAGTGATGTAGATCCTGCACCTCTTCTCGAGGCATAGGAGATGAAGGGCCCTAGAGGTTCTTCTGTGCGGAATCAGCAGCACAATCAACTTTTTCAGGCCATTTTCCTTATGTTCATGATCAGCCTCTTGGCATGCTCCTTGTGGTCCACTGGCTTCACATCCATGACAGTCCCCTTGATGCGCGACTCGTCCTGGGAATGACAAAGGCATAAATAGGTTAACAGTCACTCCTGCCAAGGCCTACACCGCATCTGCTTAAAAGTTAGCAAGCTAGCAACAGACCACAAGTCTTCGGAGTGTTGGTCTTAAAGAAATCCAGATCATTAAGCGGTGCAAACAAAACTTGCCTTGAATGTAATCACTGGACAATGATTGGTGTGTCACCCTCCACACCACAGAATGCACAGAGACCCTACACTGATTTACATCTACACTGTGCACGAGTTTAGAAGAGGTTTGTAATCCAGAACAGACTTTTTCAAAGGGGTCGGGGCGTACCATTTCACCAGCCATCTTTACTTTTAGTGCCACATGGCCATCTTTGGTCCCTAATATTTTTTAATAGAAAAATGTTCAGACAATTAAGCCTCAACATCTACTGTCTCTCCCTACCTTATGTCACCAACACCAGCCTCCCTACACAGCCCTCCTTTCCTACTCTACTTGGTGTCCATGAAAACAGAAGCTCATGCAATTGTATGTACAATAGGGACCAACATATTTTATCCGATAAATGCTTGCACCCACGTCTTTTACGGAGCATATGTACGTTTCCAAAAATGTGTGCATTTTATATCACAACCTCAGTCATCAAACTAGATTGGCTGTAATTACCATACTCTGTTAAACTAGGTTTGCAGACCTGTCGAGTTTTAGAGAGATTTGGCCGTGTTGGGTTTTGAGAAAATACCCCTACAATTTGCACACTGTTTGGATCTGTAGCTGCAACGGACACAGGCTGCCCAGAGAGCTACTAAAGCTGCCACAGAGTGTGTGTGTGTGGCACAGGGTCGGACTGGCCTACAGGGCAATCAGGCAGAGCCCGATGGGTTAGTCTGACAGGTTAGTGTGTGGGCCTGATTTCTGGCTGTTTGTGAGCCTGTTTATTGGTCTGATGGGCCTTTTTTATTGTAATTTCCCAGATATTAAAACAATCATTGCATCAAATCTTCCTTAACTTGTAAAACACCAATACAGGCATCCTTTACCAGTTCAAAACTGCCTCAATTTGTAAACATGGGACACTTTTTATTTGGTACCTTGGCCTATCTTCTGGCCCATTCTAACACCATTGTGGCAGGCACTAGCCTGTGCTCTGCAGTTGATTGGAGCATGCTTCTGTCCCAGACTGGCACCACCTCACAGGTGGACTAGCTGGATAAGTGTGTCCGTGAACAGTTTGTCCATAAACACATACATGTGTGTATTAGCCTGTTCAATCACCATACAGTGGTTTGACAAAGGAGGGGTGTCTGCACTAAGTGTATTAACTGTTGTTCAAGGTCATGCTTTCTTACAACACACGCGGCCAGAGAACTATAAATTCCATACTGCCTTAGCCTGTGCTCATGATATATAGAGTAATCTATGAGGATCCCTGGTAAAACAGACCAAATGCATACAAGAACAAGCATTGGCAAAGCTGATAGGTCTTGGCAATGCCTGAGCTATTGCCCTTGCCAATGTGAATGTCTTTTAGCCATGTTGTCTAACAGCACATCTGCTTGTTCAGCATGACGGAAAGTTACTGAAAGCCCAGAATCACAGGATGTTTAGTGGCCAGAGTCTCTCTGCCCCTCACCCCCCCAGATGAGTTTATTGTCCTGCCCCCTTCTAACATAAAAAAAGTGCTATGACGTGGCCTGCGCTGGCCTCATCATAGTGATTTTTTCAGTGACTTTAAGCCATACTGAACAACAGATGTGCTGCTAAACATGGCTAAAAGACATTCAAATTGAAAAGGCCAACAGCTCGGGCCTTGCCGAGATCTATAGGCTTTGCCAATGCTTTTGCTGTGTTTACAGGATCTTACTGAAAAAATGTGGAAGTGATCATGAGAAACAGTTGAGGAGCTTTGAAGTGTGGCAAGAATGTGGCGTAATGGCCAGAGCTGCTGACAGTGGAACTGGGGAACCAGGTTCGAATCTTAGGGTCAGCTGAACCATTTGCGATTCTGGACAAATAACTTAAGCTTCCCCCGCCTACAACAATGAACGTGTCATTGTGTCATGTGAACGGTGAGCATTGGCTTGTGTTAACACTACAGCAAGATGGAAGACCAAGTGCTCCAATATTGTTGGATCGTGCAATAAAAAAGCAACAGTAACGAGGGAGGTAGTGGGGGGATGGGTCAAGCAGGGAAACAGGAGAGGATGGGGAGATGGGCAAGAGCAATGACGGGGGGGAAACAACGTAATTAAAGCAGGATCAACAACAAAAATTAATGTATCATTGTGCAATGTAACTAGTGAGCACTTAAAGCGCTCCAATCTCATTGGTTTGAATTCGCGCTATGGCAAAATGGACGACGAAGCGAGCGCTCCAGTACCATCAGATCAGGCAAAAAATAAAGAAATTAACAGGGGCAGTTTGTGTTTTAACAACTTTTTAAGAAATGTTTGTTTATGTACATGGGCATTCATTTTTGTGGTAAGTGAGTATGTGTACAAGGGAGACGGCCAGAAAACACAAGTACTACTATGAAGTGCTTGAAAACAAAAACAAAGATATAGCTCTGCAAAATCGAGAGCAGTGTAAGGAGACTACTTACTCTATGCGCTATGGGAGGGCCAAACACAAGAAGAGGGCATGATGCCCGCATGCCATGACAAATGGTAAAGAAAATGAGTGACGTTGAAGTTTACCAACTGTAGGAGATGGGCAGCATGTAAGGCCACAGAGAAAACACATGTCTCTTCGAGACAGCGCATGTGCTGTCTAGCTCAGACCCAAAACAACATGAAAGCAAATGCTTAATTGCCCTTCTGTGGCCCATCTTTGAATTATGAGCCCCGGAGTGCTATTAGAGAAGTGGGGTCATGCTCCATGCTTAATATCCCCGCAGTTAGCAGGCAGCTACTGGCTCGCTCTTCCACAATGTATACAGGCTTGTGTGCCAAGCTATTCTGCTTAATGGACATTTTTCTGTATGAGTGCTTATCCGCATGCTGCAGTGGGGGATGGAGATGTACGGGACCGATTCAGCAACAGAGGGGTAAAGTCACTGGAAATCTTTCCTGTTGCGCCTAGATATATATTCAAACATGTAACAAAGCCAACCAAAAGCACACATAGTATGTACGGTGCGCACAGTTAGAGAGAGGGTCCATGACTGCGACATGGAACCAGTTTCGTGCTGAAAAAGTATTTTCTTATTTTAAACCTGGAGCTCGCACGGAATTGATAGATGGAGCCCAAGACCCCCGCCACAGTCCAGTCAGCTAACAGCCAGTAGCACTTCAGCTTCTGGCTTTATATATAAAGCGGTTCACAAGTATTAGTGCGTTAAAGTGGTCTTCCATGAAGATGCTTTCGCTGAACATGCTTGTGGAGTATGTGTGAAAACACGCACTTGTCAACTCGGCGAAATGATCGCTTTGTATAGAAGACAAGGAGGCTGAAAGAAGCGCTTAAAAAAAAATCATCAACAAACCGCGCTTTATCAAGGCACCTAGTTTCTCGCGATCCCTTTTATGAAGATATGGAGAACGGAAACGTGAAATTTGCAATTTTCGAAGGATCACATTTCTGGTCAAGTGGGGATGCCAAGACTAGGACTCGGGCCTCCAAGGCGCATGACTCAATATTTCTGCCGGCTGAATTTCTCCAGGGTGTACTGGAGACACGTATGCGGCAGAAAAAAGACAACTTCAAAAGATGCAGTTTGCAGGGGGTGTCGCAGTCCCCTCCGCAGTTCTATTTAAAGGCCAGTGCTTTAAAAAGCATCAAGCTGTGGGACTCTATCCGTCGAGCTGCAAAGGAATCAAACAGCGCCGTCTGACCTCTTCCCTCCCACAGCAGCGCTTCAAGAACTTTCCAGGTACTCTTCACCGTTTCGCTTCTCAGTTTTCTACACTCCTACAGAGCTAACGAGGTTTGTATGGGGGAAACAGCAGGCGCTGCAGACACGAGGGGCCTTGCTTCGCAGGGAAGCCGGCAGACGGGCCGCCCTGCCTTAATTTGTAATTAAAATCCCTCGTTCTTGTGATTATAAACGAAAACGGTCAGACGCACGTTTAGATCGGAAGACGGTTGTTCCCTCGGGGACGCGCGCCCGGGGAGCACAGACGTGACTGTCGCGAGCGCTCACGCACGTGCGCTGGTGCAGGCAGGGACCACGCGCCCATTCAGGCAGGGACCACGCGCCCATCCAGGCGCTTGATTCGGCGCCGGTCCACTGCCGGGCTCGTCACCTGGCGAGGAGAGTGCGGGGCCAGCGGGCGGGAGACCGAAAGCAATCAGGATTTCGACAGAAGCTCTGGGTGGGCCGCAGCTGAAAACGAGGCCTTGCAAATAGAGTTTACTGGTGTTAATTGGGAGACTTCCATCCTCCGGTTCCGCAGGTTTGTGTGCCCTCCAGTCATGGAAGCAGGGAGCTGTGGAATAAAACGTTTATGCATTGTAAGACTGAGGAGATAGCATTAAGAGGCCATAACCTAACCAACTCCCACAACAGTCTGACGTGTCCCAAACGCATCAGCCATCACGGACGGATGGCCACTCCCTGTGAGATGGTCTGGAGATACGGGAATATTGCGCGAGACTCTCCGAGGCTCAGGAGGGGCTGCTTTGTAAAGCGCTTCTAGTTGCCATCACCCGAGTTGCCATCACCAGAGTTGCCCAGGAGAAAGAGGAATCGAACTGGACTGCAATAAGTCCGGTGACCAAAGAATTCTCAAAATGACCAGGCATCAGTGATGAAGGGATGCAGCAAGCAATCGGTGCGGCTTTAAACCTATATTGCTCCGGTGGCTGATGTGTATTTTACCAAACGAGGAGCACAAATACATCCCAAACATTTTACAGCGCGCACACAGGAGAAGCAAAGCAAGTGCACACTGCCATTTCTCACGGACTTAATGTTTATTTCAGGAAACTAGTATATCATGGCATCTCATACAGACACGTCCATCTAACTAGAACAGGTATTGAGTCCAGGCCCATGTCCCATCGAAGCCAAAGGCCAATAATTGAGAAAAATAAAGGCTCACGGTCTGTCAATGACATATACCAGCCTGGCTATCTGTAAGTAAATAGTAATAATCCGCACGTGAAGGGCTAAAACCTAAACAGCAACAACACTTTCACTATGTTAAAATAGGCCCAGAGGCAGACAAGTAGCAAGGTAGCTTCGGCGCAGAGAAAACTTGACTGTGCCCAAAGAAGCTTGAACAGTCTGAACACCTCTCCTGTTGGGAGGCCTACTCACACCAGACAGGCCAATAGATGTCAAGAGGATACATTTCATGGGCAGCCAGACTTCTTTAGCAGTCATCGCTCCATAAACTTCATCAGTGACTCCAGGACCACAACTTCCAAAAGGGAACAACTCCAGTGGAGACGCGTCACCCAAAGGAAGAATGGAGGCGTGGCCAACACAAGGGTGATGCTGTTTGTTGCAAAGTCATCCTGTGCCCTGGGCACCCCCCAACTTTTTGCTGACTGGAACTGGTGGTAACTGACTGACTGATCCTGGGCTCTGTTTAACCAGGCCAAAGCCCAGTGCCAAGCTGAAAGGAACACATTAGAATACAGTTAAAGCACCCAACATACACTAGAGTACACTATGGTATGGCGGGGTACCGCTGTATTTGGCATGACCTACCCCATAAGCCCCTAGTATGTAATAGGGCAGGAGATTGAAACTACCTAGAAATCTCCAGTATCCTGGGGCAGGGCAGTTTAGAGGCCAGCAGATTATCTGCACCAGCAGTGCAGTGCTGAAGCCTGAGGTCAGTTTACAAGCTGCACTGGTGGCCAGGACCGCGTTTAAACCTTAAATTGTGCCCAAACTCGACTTTGGGGGTAGGGGCCCTTAAAAATGAAAAACCTACCATGTTTTTACATATTAGGGACCACCAGGGACACCCCTTGGTATCCCGGGGGAGGAGGGGGGGGGGGGGGGGGTGTGGTACGTTATTTATAAGGTACGCCCTAATAAAATGTGTTTTTATAAGCCTGGGTAAAGTGACATTTCACATTTCACTCCCCACATTGTTTTAAAGTGCTACTCAAATTCGACTTTGGTGCTAGAAGAACTGGGTATGGAAGATCTGCAATATTTCTGCAGATTCAGAACCCCTAAAGTCTCCCTTAGTTGCACAGGGGGTGGGGGTCCTATAGAAATTAGGGAAATACTTATAAAATATCGTTTTATATGCCCTGGTGCTAGAAAAGTAGCCCAAGTCATTTTCCCCATTGCAAACCCCAGGGCTCATAGGTTAACAAGGTAGGAAGTTATTGATTAATAAATATTGATAGGAGAGGACTAGTCGGACCATTCAAAGACTTCCCAGAATGATAGTAGCAAATCTAACAATATTATATTGTTGAATTTCTCCTAAAGTGTACATACAAGAAGTTATGAGACTTTCTTGTTTGTAAGTCCAAATTCAGCCTTTCAGTGGTCTGCCCTGATTGGTCAAAGTTAAGAGGATTAAGCCAGGCTGCTTTGAAGAGGTGATAAAGAACACCTCTGCTGGGAGGGCAGTGTGCTGGTCTATAGGAATGCCAGGCCTGGAGGTGGCGTCGTAAACTATGCTCTTCAAAGGCAGAGGGGAGGCCTGGGTTTCAGTTTCACTCTGACACTCTTGACCCAGAGTCAGGGCTATGCTTAAAGAAGGTATGTGCAGATGGTAGGGGGAGAGTCCATGGAAATAAGCCATCCCAGGGGATGTGTTTAGCCAGCTCTTACCTCCTTGCTGGAATATAGGTCATTATGGATTTGGAAGAATGATGCACTCTGGGACGAAATAATGCCACACTCTACAGGATGTGATCATCACTATGAGGAGTTGCCCTGCTCTCATTGGTCAGAAGTGACCTGGTGCTTGACCCAGAGAATTTTGAATAAGTATCTGAGAGGGCAGAGCCCTCCAGATCTGCTGCTTGAAACTGAATTAAGCAAGAAGTGCCCTGCTGAAAAGATTTTGCTAGTTCAGGCCCTAAAGCTTGGTAACAATAAACCCCAAATTCGAGCTATGAGACAACAGTGTAAAGAAGTAATGAAATACGCAAAGCAAGAGTGGGATCAAGAAAAGTGGACTAGCCTAACCGTCACCCTTAATTCAAGGGATGCACGCAGATTTTGGTCAATAGTCAATACAGGCTGTGGAGAACCGAAATCGGCTATCGAACCAAATATAGATGCTAAAGTCTGGGAAGACCACTTTCAGGCCCTATATTCCGTAGAACAATATTCAAGAAGGGCTCTCCTCTGCTCCCAGCCAACTACAGGCCTATCAGCCTCATTGATGTTCCGCAAATTGTTTTTGCGTGGCTCATCTTAGACCGTCTTCAGGAATGGATCGAGGAGCAAGCAATTCTCAGCCCGTTTCAAGCAGGGTTCAGGAGGAACACCTCCACCATGGATCAAATCTTTCGCCTAATATTACTATTCTGGAAAACAGTGAAGATAGAGGGTGGCAGCCTCTACATGGTGTTCGTGGACCTACGCTCTGCTTTTGACTTAGTGCCCCGGGGGAAATTGTAGACTGTGCTCCAAGAATTGGGTACGCCGCCCCAACTCCTAACTATTCTGATGAGGCTACATGAGAATTTCGCGCAGGTCAGATGTGGGAAGAATGGGGCGCTGTCATCTAGATTCCCCGTTGGCAGGGGGGTAAGGCAGGGGTGCGTATTGGCACCCACCCTGTTTTGCCTCTATGTCAACGGGGTAATCGCCCATCTAGATGGTGTTCTCCACAATGATGCGCCAAGGTTGGCAGGTAGCAGGGTGCTGGAGATCATGTTCGCAGACGACACCCTGCTACTCTCTAAGTCTCCCATGGAGATACAGCACATACTGGATGGCTTTGAGGATTTTTGCAGAGGTCGTGGTTTGGAGATAAATGCTGATAAAACAAAATTCATGATCTTCAACCAACCTGCAACTACCCGCCCGAATCCCAGTTTAGGCCCAGTCAGATTAGAAAGGGTGTCGACGTTTGAATATCTGGGGGTAACCATTAATGAAAATCTATTATCGGGCCCCCAGAAAATAAAGTCACAAATGAAACTGGCCCAACTTGCGGGGGGAATACTCAAGCTTTCTAATTTGTCTACATTCAAACCAGTTAGTCCCCCTCTGGAGATCTATAAAACTCAAGCGAGGGGTGCAATTCTGTATGGTGGGGAGTTGTGGGGATATTCCTGTAGGCCTGAAATTGCTAAAGCAGAAAACAAATTTATTAGACAGTTGGCACTTCCACAAAGTACCCCACTACTCCCTCTAAGGTTTGACCTGGGTTTGAGACTTAATGAAGATGAACTAGCGCTCAAACCCCTTAGGTTCTGGCGCAGGCTCTGGATAACACCAGAGCTGCTTAACTATAGGCTAGAACTCAAGGAAATATTAACTCACTATAGCGCAGCTAAATTCCCCTGGCTCTTGTTTATAAAGAACGAACTTGTAAGGTTGGGATTGCCTGCCTTATGGTATGATCCGGAGAGGAGTTGCAAAGAGGTCTCGCGCAAGTCCCTCACCAGGATTTTCGCGGACAATAAACTTACTGCAGCTCCGTCTGATCCACATGCCAGCACCTTAATTAATTATTTCTTAACAATTAAAGTTTCTTATTTTTTTGAGGACTTCATGGATGATATCTATCCTATTGTAGCCAGGAAACTTTATCTACAATGGAGATACGGTACTCTACCCTTAAAAGCCTTTACTAGTAAATGGTCTGTTTCTGCAGAAAAGAACTCTCCTGGGTGTAGCTGTGACACAGAAAATGAACTTCATGTTCTCTTTTGTCCAGCTTACAGTACGTCCAGGAAGTACTGGCTTGTACCTTTATGTAAGAATCTGGGTTTTGTACAGTGTACGCATGCTTTTAGAGTTTTAAAAACCGATACGACCAGGCACATTGTATTCACTGTCTCTCAGTTTCTGGCAGCCATGTGGCACAAGCGTAGGCTTTTGACTGTTAATGAGTGACATTGATTAATTTTGTCGACAAGGTCTGTCATATTGAAATCATGTGCCATTCTAGTACGTATGATTTTAACTATACAACGTGTCTGTATTAAGGAATTGAATTATCATCCCTGAATACTGTTTTATTGCTCGGCACTCTTTTATGGAAAACTGCCGAAATAAAGATTTAATGAATGAATGAAAAGACTTTGCTGTGCAAGGAATTCAAAGGCCTGACCTATGGAGACTGCACCATCTGAATCTACAGCCCTGTGGATTACCTTGCTAGCAGAGGACTCAAAAGTGGAACTCCCTGCAAGTTAGAGGTTAACAGAGCTCACCTGGACAGCCCCACAAAGAATTCAAAGCCTGGAGTACCAGTGAATTTGTACGGGTTTTGTTCAAGTGGATTGCGGAATTAAAGTTTCACACTTTCAAGGAACCTCTTGGAGATTTCAGAACCTTGGATTGGGTGTTGGATACTTTGGGACCCGGAAGCAGAACGCCAGGAAGGTGTTCTAACTGGACCCATCTTGCTGAAGAACGCGGCCCACCACAGTGGTGAAAATATTCTCCAGAACAATTTATAAAGGTGTGTCCCCGACAGAAAAAAAAAATGACTAAAAAGGGCACTGTTGGTTTCTAAGAACTAGAAAGTGACTAATCTTTAAAAATTCATATCTCTGGTTCCCTACAGTGGATTTTTTTCATTTTGGCGTCATTTAAAAGATAACAATATTACCAATGTTTATAAATCTGTGTATTATTTTTATTTTATGTCTTGATTATTTACTGAAATGGTGTTTTTAAAGGCTTTACATACCTGTCTTTGAAGTTAAGCCTGTCTGCTCGCAGCCACGTTACCATGGGTTGAGCATAGGAATAATTTTCTAAGACCTATGCTGAGTCCTATCATGTGTTAGTGGCCTTACTACCAGTGGCAGACCCCACCAATAACCCACTTTCCAACACCGTTCATCCCAGTAGAGATTGGCATGAGATTCTGGAGGATCCTTGAGGTAAAAGCCAATACAAATTTAATCTGGACAGCAAAGAAATGTGCACCCCGCATCCTCTGCACGGATGGCAAGGCTAATAAGCCACACTGTAGGGCGAGTTAAAAAGGTATACTGCTCCATTTGTTTTGCGGCTGAGCCACAAGGAACAAATAGTTTCTTACCTGTCGGTATAGTTTTGCAGTTTGAAGATCTTTCTGGATTCACTAAGCTGTGCATTATTCCGCGGTCTAGTGGTTGGGTCCGGAATCGTAATCTTTCTTTTTTTTTCGTAGCCCAGGTGGGCGTCGACGTCCCACCTTCTGGTGTATTTCCTGTGACATCGGCACGCTTCCTGCAGACGCTCCCACCTTTGGGCGTCATCTTCGGATTCTTTTTTTCTTGTTTGTGTTCTGTTCGTGAATCCTTGGCAATGTTTTCAAGTTCTTCCTTAAAGTAAATGATTTTTCACGTTGTCTCTTAAAGTGTCTGTTTGTATTTTATTCCCGAAGCGACGGAGGTAGGCCTTTTCCGTGCATGCTGTGGTTGGCTATCCTCTGCCTCTCTCTAATCCTGAGAGTCTTCAGCATGAAGACTGAGCAGGCATTGCAATCCTTGCTTTCGTGGTCGACCAACAGGCAGAGGTTGCAAACCGGATGCTGGTTCTTTTGCGTGTACTTGTGGTGGCAATTGCGTCAGAATTTGAACGGGGTCTTGTCCATTCCTGCACTCAGGGGGCCCCCTGTATGCGCATTCTCCGTTGGACGTCGAAGTATTTGAAGTTCTCCTCCTTCTTCGTCGTCGTCCCGGCGGTCTTGTTCCTGGATGTATTCTCCAAACTTTTTAGGTAGAATTAAGCTTTTCCTCCTCATTTTCTCCCAAAAACTCTGGAACCACTCTGACGATCCAGACCCAACAGCGAAATAAAGAATCTGAAGATGGCGCCCAACGGTGAGAGCTTCTGCAGGAAGCATGCCGACGTCACAGGTAGTACACCAGAAGGTGGGACGCCCACCTGGGCTACGAAAAAACCCAAAAAGACTACGATTCCGGACGCAACCACTAGACCGCGGAATAATGCACAGCATAGTGAATCCAGAAAATTCACGCTGCAAAAATACATCTTTCCCCTGCACACTGCTTGTAAGTAATTGTATATAACCCTCTCGGGCGAATGCCCATGTTTACCCTCTTTCCGTCTATATACATCTTGCACTAACATTGCCCCAAGCTGTTGGAGATGATGCCTTGAAGCCTAGAGTGAGTACTTTGGGACCTTTGCCATGGCAACAAAAGAGAATCTGGTTTTGAGCACTGAATTACAATTTTATGAACTATCAATGTGCTGAAAGCTCCTTACCAAGCATACTTACATTGTAGGTTTCCAACTTGACACGGATCCTAAAGGTGTAGGTGCGGAAGTTGGCGTTCTGGAACACCTCTTCATAGGCTTGCTCGTTCTGTACAGAAAAAAAGAGGTGGGAAGAGTTGATCTGAGCTGTGTTGCACTATTCAAGCACAGTTTCATATTCACAATCTAAATGGACCATATGAATGTTAAAATTGCTCTGCCATCATGAGAAAATATGTCTTTACCTCCTCCCCAGAGGACATACATATAGCTACGTCGACGTCTGCAACAGATCAGACACCCACAGACACTTTTAAAAGGAAGAACGCAGAGAAAAGTGCTTTGTTTCTTTGCTGGCAGGAAAGGGATTTTCATGGGGGAGGCAACACAAGACACTGGAAGTAGGAGGGGAAATAATCTTTAAGAGGTGGCAAAGAAAGCCTAAGTCAGATTCCCCTTGTCAGCAGCTTCAAACAAATGTCAGGTTGCTAATTCACATAGGAAGTAGCCTTTGGCAGCTGCAGGACCAATAATACAAAATTTTCAAGTCACCTACCTACAATAACGTGACTGCAAACATTTCATTCACATTTTGACAATACCCCTTTACCAAGCCAAACTGCAAGAATTCCAGACTCACTTTCCCATGATACCTCTTATAGGAGTAGATGGCAAGCATTTCGGATTTACTTTCCCACAATACCCATCACTACAGCATGAATTCACCGATTTCAGTTAGACCATTTCAATAACCCTCACAAAAGCCACACAGATCATTTCAGTAATTCTTACAGGGGCGACGCTTGCAGGGGGTCCTGTGGTGACCGGGAGCAGCCCTCCCTCCCCGGACAATGAAGAGGTGAAGGGGAGGTAAGAGGCTCACTGAGTTTGGAGCCCGTTTAACCATTCGGAGTCAACTGCCGGACCACACAGTGCAGGATGGGTGGCGGGCACCGCGCTGACGCTTTGCCCGGCTGTAGCAGAGGCAGCTCCAGCGCTGGGGAACAGTGGCTTCAGTGCTCCCCAAACAGGGTGATGGGGCACCTGCATCAATGGATATCCAGCAGCCAGTTCAGGCCGCGGCGAGAGGGAGTAGGAGCAGAAGGATTAGTTACTTACCTGTAATCCTAGTTCACTTCCAGGGGTATCCTCATCAAAGTCATAAGCATTAGAATATTCCCGCACATGGGCGGGAATATTCTAATGCTTATGACTATTGATGAGGATCCCCTGGAAGAGAAGCAGCGGCAATTACAGGTCAGGGAGCTTTCAGTGTGACAGTTGGTGATTCGCGGAGCCCTGCCTGGGGCAGTCATGTTCCTTGGCTGGACCTGGAGACCTGTGTTGGGAGTGGCCCACCAGTGGCAACCGGCATGGCTCACGGGGGGCAGCTACGGGCTTGCACTGGTCACAATGTAAAAACCAAAACACTTACCTTCCTGCGCGTCTCTGCTCCTGCTCTTGCCTTCCAGGAACAAGAAGCACCCGGCACACATGCTCCCGAGACCAATTAACTCTGCAATGCAGCACTTTTGATTGGTCTGAGCACCATGATGTGTGGCTCAGACAGGGGCTGGAGGGGTAGGCAGGTTCTCCACGCAGGCTGTGATGCAGCCTGCATGAAGAACACTGAAACGGCACATGTTTTGGGCGGCCAATTAGGAGGGTTGTACCCTCTTCCCCTGCTCTTCAGCCCTGCCCTCTCACAAAAGCTCCTGCAGCAGGAGGACAAAATAAAATGATAATAACATTACATTATCATCATACTTTTTTCCTTTCTTTTCCTGCTTGAAGGCAGTGGGGCGAAGCTCCTTTGCCTTAGCGGAGGAGCTGCCACTGTGGCCCACCCTTCCGGAATGGACACTCTTCGAATGTGAGATGAGAAGTGTGGGAAAAAACTAGCATCCTAGTGGGGTGGGGGGCAGATGGGGGAACCTGGAGGTTCATGGACAGTCAGGAGCTGGAGGAGACCACATGGCAGTCATTTCGGGCCACATCAGTCGCTCTGCCATTGGGGAGAGGTGCTAGACCTGCAACAAGAAAGATTAGGCACCACATTGGTTGCTTGACGTTTATTGGTGGCCGTGAAGTTTGTTCTGGAGGGGGTTTTACCTCAGTCCTGCTGCGGAGCTGCACACCTCAATAGACCTTATACTAAACCGGGCACTGTGGGTAAACAAACCACTATTCCTAATAGATGTACTCACCTAAACATTCCTTTCTCAGCCTACATGGACTTTTCTTCACTTTCAGGTGTTTTTAAAGATATTTAGCACAGCGCGCTTACCCCATCTAGCTGGTTGAAGTGTTCTGTTACCTTTGTATCTGCCATAACCTATGGCAAGCCAATTCACTCCTTATATATATGTATTGCAGGTTGACAGATATTAACACAGTAGGTGGTAAAAATCTTTATAAGCATGTAGAATGTGTGAAGTCACTTTGCAGCAATTATATTGTTCAGTCAGGAGTGGAATCAGGCAGTTAGTTCCTTGGCCCTGAAGAAAAGCCATGGGGAATGGACTCAAACATGTAGACCTGTAGAAAGGAAGGGTCATTACATCCATGCTTTCTATTTTTCTACCCCTTTTTTAACCATAAGTCTGGAGGACAGATTAAAGCTTTACTCTCCTACCAGGCAGATATTTTTAATTTTAATCAAACCGCCCCTCCTTCTATTCTATCACCATCTACAGGAAACCATTCAGTGCTCCCGCATTATTTACAGGTAGTAGCACGCCCCATTCTGTAGCGGAACGGGAGGAACCCTATGATAAAACATGCCACCAAGTGGCAACCATGATGGTCGAGTGCCTTTGACTGTCGGTGGCCGTTCCGGTTTTCTCTCCTGGCCAAAATACATTTTGGACCCCGGTAAATTAGTTATGTGAAGCTCCTCTGTATGGAATAATTTGTTAAAGTGCAGGTGGGAGTGGCTACTTCCACACCACTAAGTTGAATGTGGTATCAGTCAGGGGTGCCCCGTTTCTCTAATATTGAGCCCTGATGAAGTTCTCCATGAGAGAACGAAAAGCGTTGGCTGAGTTTAATGAGTCTGTATCGTAAGAAATTAACAATTGAAAATAAAGGCTTTCTTTGAAAATCCAATATTAATCTCTGGACTTCATTACCTGGCGCACACCCACCCCTTGCTTTATCTTTAAGATGGTGGCTCTCCCCCGCCTGCTATTCCAACTTCATAATTTCAGTTTCTGCTTTTCTTTACACACGCATTAACTCGCTCCTGCATGGTTTTCTGTTGAACCACTGCTTACCTAAAATTGCTAAGTTTTATAATTCCACTCATGATGGTGGCATTGCCACACCGGATGTGTGGTCCTACTAGTTGGCTGTGCTGAATGACTGGTGGTTTCGGGGTATCAGAGATCTGGTCTATAAATCAGAGGGGTGGGCACATTGTGGGATGCCTCTCCATTATTTATTATAATGGAGACAGCACTTCCAGGCCCCCCCCCCCCCCCCCCACCTGCATGGTCCTTATGGTTTAGAAGGAAGTAACGATGTCCATGGGTTTGACAGGACAACTTACACTGGAGACTCCTCTTAGGTTGGGTCCGGGCCTGCGTCAGATGGCTGGGCTGCAAGTGTTCCAGCACTGGAACCTTATCGGCATCTCTCGGCTGGGAGACTTACTTGAAGAGAATTCACTAAAGACCTTCACTGATTTCCAAGATGAGTTTGGTCTCCTTTAGACACAATTTCATAAATATTTACATCTCAGTCATGCTCTTCAACTCTGTATCACACATTTGAATGATATCCCAGAATTCAGCCCACTGGAAGGAAAAAAATACTCCTGGTGGAAATTCCACAGCACCAGATTACCAACAACTATTGTTCCCTAGTTATTAATGCCTGACCGCCTTTGGTTCCAAAGGGGGTAAGGTATTAAGGGTTCTCTTCAGGAGGCTTAGACTCTTGACTTAGGCCTCCTTGAGGTTGAGGACTGGTGGGAGTCCTGGCCTCCAAATACCTCCTGATACAGCTGCACTATCTACACTGGGCCTATTTTAGAAGGGAGACTGTCGAGAAGGGGGCGGATTGAGTGCCATCTGCTTGCGCTGTCAGACTGAGATGGGAGATTTTCAACATTGCGCTGTGATGTCTTGGTTCCCTTCTGGAAGGGCTGTTTGGTTGCTTTGAGTGAGCGTTGGGATTGACCCTGACAAGGACCCAGCAGTGCACATCACAGAGGGGAAGAAGGGCAACAGATACAAGTGGGTCTTGCTTTGGCTGGGCGTTACAATCGCCAAATGGGATGTTGTGAAAGCATGGAAGGATACCCGGGCCCCCTCCTTGTAGTACTAGGAGTGAGGCTTAGATTGTAGTCTGGGGTGAAGCACCCAATCTATATAGGTAGGGGATGCCCTAAAAAATATTACAAAATATGGAACGTGTGGGCAACCTTTCATGGGATATATTTGGAACTGTGCCCCCAGCAGGAATAGTCTCTGGAGGCCAAATTAAGATCTTTCATAGCATGATCATGCCACAGATGCAGGTAGGGCAGGAGCGATGGGAGGTGTGGCACAGTCCGTATCCTGATCCCTGTGGAATGATGTGCTGCTGGTGGGTGCATCGTTATTTTGTTTTACTTTATTGTTGCTGTTGTAAGGCAGAGCCGGAGGGCCTCAATGGTCCGACTTTTCGCCAGCTTGAGTGGCAACAGTCCCTATCTGCTGTTCTCTGCTATTATTTTCTTGTTTTGCTGTTAATAATGCAATCAGATAAAAAAAGTATCAGATAAAAAAATCAAAATCACTGATCAGTGATGACTGATGCGGAAACAAACTCTAAATTCAGCACGCTGGGGTGGCACCTATATAGGCACGTCACTTGCAGAGACGAACGACGCCAGCTGCCAGAACACAGGGGCAGGGAAAATGTCAGGATTCAGTCTGGTGCCTAGAGACTATTCAAAGAAACAATTTGTGGCAAAAAACATTTTTTTATCAGATTTATGCATTTGCATCCGAGGCAGTCCATCACTGATGGAAAGATGGCTAGGAGCCTGTCTGACCAGATCAACCTCGGATCACCATTTAGTGACCCTTACCAAGTAAAGAAAAAATTATACCCATTTTTTTTGTTCAATGAGCTCTGAATAATTTTGTGTCTGCTAATCAAGTTGAAGAGTGCCTGGTTGAGCACTAGAGGGAAAACGTCAAGGCCTTCTAGAAACTCTGATCACTGGTATGTAAAGGAGGTTTATGGCAGAGGTTTGATATTGTTTCTGCTTGGTGATCACTTTTGGGATATAAGCGATTTGAGGAAAATGATAAAGAACCACCCTCACCGTACTGACCAATTGCGCATTCCCTGGGGGGTGAGATTTGGGCATTTTGGGTTTTTGGCTTTCCCAAGCAAATATTATTGGGGATGAGCCCCAAGCTCCAAAATATGACTGAACTAAGTAGTGAATGATCCATTTGGGATCAAGAAAACCACTACCCACCACCACCCGCAACAAGCCCCCCGCAGAAGCTGGAGCAAGATCACCACCGACCAGCTCACCACCTCCCTCAGCCAGAACCCTCCTACCATCACGACGGACACCACCGAAGCAGCCCGCAACCTCGCACAATGGATCACCGACTGCGCCGACGAATTCGCACCACTGAAGAAACCACCCAGCGGTCCCCACAGCAAGAAAGCCTCATGGTTCACGGACGACCTCAAACTACAAGAAAACATGCCTCTCCCTGGAGAAAACCTGGCGCCAAAGCCAGACAACAGAACATGACAGCCCTCAAGAACGCCACCCGCAAGCACCCCCAACTGATCCGGACCGCCAAGAGAACCACCTACAAACAGCACCTGGACAACAACACCCACAACAGCAAGGAACTCTTCAGCATCGTCAAAGAGCTCTCCAACCCCAGCGCCAGCAACAATGACATGACACCCTCCCAAGACCTCTGCGACTCACTCGCCTCGTTCTTTCACCGCAAGATCGCCATCATACACGACAGCTTCGGCGCACAGACCAAAGACCCAACCACCGGACCAGCGCACCCAACCGCCACCCTCTGCACCTGGAACCCGATCAGCACCGAAGACACCGCCCGCACTATGAGCACCATCCACTCCGGCTCCCCTACCGACCCATGCCCACACCATATCTTCAACAAAGCCAACTCCATCATCGCATCCCAACTCCGCAACGTCATCAACAGCTCCTTGGCATCAGCCACCTTCCCAGAGAGCTGGAAGCATGCCGAACTCGGCGCCATCTTGAAAAATCCCACCGCGGACCTTGAGAACTTCCGACCCATCTCGCTCCTCCCGTTTCCTGCCAAAGTCATCGAGAAGACGGTCAACAAACAACTCTCCGCCTTCCTCGAGACAAACGGATCCCTCGACCCGTCACAGTCGAGTTTGAGCCAACCACAGCACCGAGACCGCCCTAATCGCATCAGGTCTATGCTAGACAACGGGGAAACCACCGCACTCATCCTCCAGGACCTCTCAGCAGCCTTCGACACCGTATGTCACCGCACCCTGATGTAACGCCTCAGCGACGCTGGAATCCAAGGTGCGGCTTTAGAATGGATCATCTCGTGCTTCGCCGGCAGAACCCAGAGAGTCCGCCTCCCCCCGTTCCGGTCAGCAGCTACCGAAGTCATCTGTGACGTCCCACAAGGATCCATGCTTAGCCCCACCCTCTTCAATGTCTACATGAGCCCCCTCGCAGCCATCGCATGCAAACACAACCTCAACATCATCTCCTACGCCGACGACACACAGTTGATACTCTCCCTCACCAACGACCCCGCCACCGCCAGAGCCAGCCTCCAGGAAGGAATGAAGGACGTCGTGGAATGGATGAAGCTCAGGCGTCTGAAGCTGAACTGACAAAACGGAAGTCCTCAACCTCGGACCATCGCCCTCCGCCTGGACGACTCCTGGCAGGTGATATGATTCCATTTTATCTTTATATTTCTCACTAACTCAACAGCAGTAGCAACACCTAGGTCCTGATGAGTGCATTGGTGCTTTCCATCTATGCAGAAACATGTTGATCACTATTTGCTGAACAGATATTTTGTTAAATCTGTTTATTCACTTTTGTTTTTATTCTTGGGGAGCCGAGAGAAATTATTAAAATTTACACTTCTACTCAGCCTGATCCAATTTTATTCTACCACTAGTCACATATTTGCACTGCTTTTTTCAGTTGTCCCTTCACACGGACACCGCCCACCAGGTATAAACAAAGGGTCTTTGGCTCTCGCACTCCTTTTAGATCCTTGTGACTGTGATTGCACCACCTCCTGGGTAAGGAGAACCCATATGATGTAAAAGTGGCGGTACAGATCGACAACTGATGGGAATATTTTCACCTACCCTTGGGTTTGTCTTTCCCAGTAGAGTAACCACGTGCACTTTGTCATATCTAATCACGTGGCGTTATCTAATGATTTAATTCACAATACTTGCTTTTGTCATGTCAAGGTTTTCTGATGAATGGAGTTCCTCTTTTCCTGTCTGACTCCTAGATACTCTTTATGTAGTTCATGACTCCTGGTGGCCTCCTGCCCTGGGCACCGCACCCAAGCCACCGGACCACGCACGCAACCTGGGCTTCATCCTGGACTCCTCCCTCACGATGACCAAGCAAGTCAACGCCGTCTCATCGTCCTGTTTCAACACCCTGCGCATGCACCGAAAAATCTTCTGATGGATCCCCACCGCAACCAGGAAGACGGTCACCCAGGCCCTAGTCACCAGCCGCCTGGACTACGGAAACACCCTCTACGCCGGGACCACAGCCAAGCTCCAGAAAAGACTATAGCGCATCCAGAACGCCTTATCTTGGACATCCCCCGCCACAGCCACATCTCTGCCCATCTGAAGAACCTGCACTGGCTCCCCGTCAACAAGAGAATTACATTCCGACTCCTCACCCACAAGGCTCTCCCCGACGCGGCCCCCAGGTACCTCAACAACCGCCTCGCATTCTACACACCCACCCGCCAGCTCCGCTCCGCCAGCCTCGCCCTCGCCACCGTCCCACGTATTCGCAAAACCAACGCCGGGGGAAGATCCTTCTCCTACCTGGCATCCAAGACATGGAACTTCCTCCCCACCCACCTCCGGCTGACACAGGACCATCTCGCCTTCATGAAGCAACTCAAGACCTGGTTGTTCGAGCAGTAGCGACCCCCCTCAGCGCCTTGAGACCCTAACGGGTGAGTAGCGCGCTCTACAAATTCCTTGATTGATTGATTGATTGATCTCACTGCGTGCACAGACACGGTAAGCACGGCCAGGCTGGATCATGGTGCCAATGCAACATGTTTGAAAGAAAGTAACAGGAAGCACAAGACATGGGTCATACTGGAGGCAGCAGTACGGATCACACAAACTGGACGTGCCCTGAAGTGAACGAAAATAAAATGAAAGGTTAAAGAGGCCAAAGGAAGCACGAATTATGGGGCTAAATCCCATCATAAGAGTAAAGGACAGCGAATATATTCAGAGGAAAGATGAAAAGTTGAAAAGCTCAACAAGACAAAAAAAGAAATATTGTGGAAAGATTTCAATACTCCCAATGACCCAAGAGCAATAATGAAAAACCTGCCAAACCAACATCTACTTTAAGAGACCAAGTGATGGTCAACAACAAGGACCGGATTAAGAGACCGGTTACCTGTTCAGAGACTAAACTAAACATACTGAACTCAAGGGGGTGGAAGTCAGCTTGGGGGAGGTGGGGGAAAACTATTGAAAACAAGGTCTCAGAGCAAGAATGCAGGCATGATGCAGTCGACAAAATGAAAAATCTGATTAAAGACAACAAAAACTTTGCTTCCACAGCCAACTAAAAGGAGGTTTCAGACCAGTTTGGTTTTACAACAATGGAAAAACATTCTACATGAAAACATGTTACAGAATCACGACAAGCCTACCCACCACAAACTGAAAGAGGAACGCAGCCCGACCTGGGAGCCAAAGTCTCCAATATGACAACAAGCATTTACAAAGCCAAGAGGTTTCACCTATGCAAGACCTACTGGCCTGGTCAATGTTTTTTTGTAAAGATGTTGCAGAGCAAAATGACTCAAAGTAAATAAAAACAAAGCGCTATAGTGCAGCCAGCATTGACCGTCCAGCATTTTAAAATAAATTAACATGTTGCACAGCAGTCCACGCTGGTGTGCAACATCTTTAAAAAACATTAACAAAGCCAAATTGCTTTGCACCAGCTATTTGGAATAGTTGACGTTTTTAAAGGGGTTGTGGATTAAGGCCAGAACTTCCTCCTCTAGACCTGGGTTACCAGGTTCAAGTCTTGGCCCCAGCACAACATCCTAAGATTCTGGGCAAATCACAAACTCCCTGTGCCCCACCCAAAAAAATGAATTTGTTCTTGTGTAAAGTAAATGGTGCTCAAGTAAAGCGCTCCAATGCCTTTAGGCCACGTTTGCGCTATATAAACCTTCCAAAAAGATTTTTTTTTTTTTTAAACAAGAGGGTGAAAAACAATGGCGGCGGGGTGACCTAGTTAAAAAACAAATGGGGTTGGAAAACAGTTAATTACAACAACAATAAAAAGAGAGTTTCTTTAGGGGCCGAGGGAGAATGAAGCAGGAGGCAAGGAGAAAGGATTGACTAATTGGAAGCAAGAAAACGAGTGACATGGGACCCAACCAATGGTGAGTAATGGGCGGGCTATAAGTCCCTTTAAGCAGAGCATGTGTGCTGTAGGCAACACCTAAAAAGGACTGCATCCTCAAGGTAGTGAAAAACAAAGCATTTCAAAAGAGGCAAAACATTTTTCAATCTTTTCAGCTTAGACCATGAGGAGGTCAACGGTTAACTTGTTAAAATAGGTTTAATCAGGACAGAGGTCCCGGCTAAGTTAATGCTCCCAAATAGTTTGAAGTAACATGTAAAGAGCAAGAATTTTGGGGCTCAAGTTGAGAATACTTGTGAAAAGGGGACTGTGGGATGGGGAAGTGGGATGCAGAGCACTTGCATGATTTTACAAGCAAGTTTAGGGAAAGATGACCAGTTTTGTCGGACACATGAAGGTATACACCAAGTTCATTTGGCCACGATCATTCAGGGGTTGACCAGTAGGTCTTTCGGCATGAAGAAGTTGAAGTTGATTTTATACCCACGATACCATAATTACGATCTTCACTGAAGGCATGCACATTTACTATAAAGAAGAGGGGCTGGGGTGTGATGTAGTTCTTTCTTACTTGGCAGGTTATTCTTTGAGTTGGTACACTTTACAATGGTAAAAACAATTAAACAAAAAAAAGAAACAAAAAAGCAACATTAAAAGACAGGCTCTGTCACAGACCAGCTTCTTTTCGGTGCACTGTTACGCTGTGCCCTCACACAGGCAGCAGTTTTACTCTGTACAAACCTTTTCCTTCAGGTCGCCCAGGTATGCAGCGTTCTGCCCAAGGATCGCTTCTGCAGACTCCTGGAAACAGGTCACCCATTGATTCTCACCAAAGTCTGCAATGTTAGCCTGGAAAGTAAGAAGCACAAGTTACTAGGGACGTTCATTGAGCGGGGTTTGCACAATTACACCACTGCTTCTAAACATAGGGGAGAATGCCAATGGGTGGCGCAGCTCTAAAGCACTAGACTAGTCCATGTGTTTTGTAAACCTTGCACTGCGTCGGCGTGGCATTTTTGTAGAAAGTCAGGGCCCGTGTCTGCTGCAGCATCTATGATACCAGAGTTCTCAAGTTTCTTAGGTCCGCGCCTCAATATCTCATCCAGTCAGGTTGTTTTCTTTACAGTCTCCCACTCGTTTCCCTGTTTAATGCATTATAAATTCAGGATTACACGTACCGGAATCGAAAGGAGAAAGCCAGCATTGGACGATCTGCCTAAGCACGTACCTCAGAACCTGATAGTTCATACAAGTTCCAAAGACATATGGGAACAAGCTTTGGCAAAGCCAAAAGGTCGCACCTATCTAAGAGCGATTGGCTTTGCCAAGGTCTTTCAGACATGCTGTACATCAGCATGGCTGCCGTTCAGCAGCAGTTCATGTAGAGTGATGTAGATTGGTATAGAGTAGAGTGGCATGGATTAGACAGTGAGGTTGAACGGCATAATTTTGTAGAGTGGAGTACAGCGGTATAGAGTATCATTGTGTGGAGTAAAATTGAATGCCAGAGTGAAATGGAGCAGTGTAGGGTGGGGGATGGAGAGACGGCTCAGAGTGCCCTTATTTGGCGTGGCAAAGAGTAGTGAAAAGTCCATCAGAATTGCTTAGAGTGGCGCAGAGTAGTAAAATTGTGGGTGTAAGTAACTTAAGTGTCAATAAAGATAGCAAATAGGATGAAAACAACATAAATAATAAGCCATATGTGCTTGTGTTAAAAGTAGGAAAGCACATTGCATGTGCAGGAAATATAATACTGAAACACTTCCAAAACAAGCATTTACAATGCAATGGTCTCGGCATTATTAAAGGTAGAGCTATTAGCATTGCTTTTTTAATTTTTATTTTAAATTAATAAATGGCCTTGTCATTTACATAGGCAATAGCTTAATCGTTAAAGAAATGGCATTGTCATTTACAATGCTAATATGTTTATTGTTTGCAAATGCATTACTTATTGCATTTACATCAACAGAGCTACCCACACAAAGCTACCTACATAGAGCATTCACATAGAGCTACCTACACAGAGCCATACTCACACAGACAGAGGCATCCACATATAGAGCCAACCACAATAAAAGCTATCTACACAGAGCCACAGCCACACACACACACAGCGACACACACACAGCGACACACACACAGCGACACACAGGTACACACACCCACAGGTACACACACCCACAGAGACACACACAGAGACACCCACAGAGACACCCACAGAGACACCCACAGAGACACACACACACACACACACACACACACACACAGACAGAGACACAGACAGACACACACACACACAGACAGAGACACACACAGACACACACACTGAGCTACACACACCTACACATACCTACACACACACACACACACACACACACACACACACACACACAGGCACATACATAGAGCCACACACACTTAGTTACACACACAGAGCCACACACACACATATAGACAGAGTTAACACACACAGAGCCACACCGTGACAAAGCTGTTCACCCGGTCCCTAATTAATGTTTTGTCGCAGTACCAAATCCACCCGGTACCATTCCTTCCTCGAGGACAAGCATAAAATAGCATCGACTGGGTGCTCTCCAATTTGAGGCCCTAACACAAAAGTATTCTCACATTTTTATATGTGTAAATATATCATGAATGTTTTTCCTGTAGTTCGTTGCTTCAATTATTACTATATATTAAATGAGAACTTACTTTCAGAGCTCTTAAAGCTCTTACATCGACTGTACTAAAATGATTGACATCTTGATCATTTTAGCTCAACCATCACAAATATTAGCTTACCACTCCTGGCTATATAGACACCTTCAAATATTATCCCGTTTCTAGTGCATCTTAGTTAGGCATCAATAAACACGTGGATCCTGCAAACCTCTTCCCCGAACACAGAAACCTTTTCTCAACTTATCACTGCTAAAGTTCGTGTCGAAACGACTTATTTCTGTACACCATGAAATGTGGTTCCTTTTACATAGTCTCCCCAACTTGTAATGCTTCATTGGCCTCACCAACTAACTGCGATCCAAAACAGGGATCAGAGCACTTTAAATAGCACCAGTTAAGTTACAGTGGACACATTCATTTTTGTCAGGCACGGGGAGAATAAATGATTTGCCCAGGCGCATGCAGATTGTGTAAGAGGCATAAGCCAAATAATATTTCTCTTATAAGTGCTCGGTTGTGAGCACGCTTTCAAACTTAACGTTAAACACGACTTCCAATTGAAAGCGCTCCCTTTTTCCTAGCATGCATCCCGAATGCAAAACTGGACCTATTGATAAATAAATACCGTGCTCGATGCATTACCTAGTCATGTATCGTGGCCTTTACTTTTCAGCGCGGTCTCATAGCGCCTATGCATATAAGAATAAGTACATTTCCCTGTACGTCCAAAACCGGCTACGGGCAGCGCCACGCATAAATACCCGCCATGACTGTCGTCTAATCGTTGGCCTCCTAGTTTGTACCGTGACAGTTATAAACTTCCCAGTCGCCTATGCAGAGCATACAGGGCGAATCTATCAGAGTTCTCATCGCGCTTCCCGACAAAAACGCCTGAGACCCAAGCAACTCGCCATGGGCATTTGGCACGGGGGCATCGGATGATATGCTGGTGGGCGGACCTGAAATAAACTTAATTGAACAAACCTCCGCTGCCTGCCCCGCCGCACCGGAAAGGCAGGGGTAGCGTGACTGGCAGGAATAGGGATAAAGAGGCGCCCACCCCCATCGCCATGCGCACAGACCGGGAAGGTGTCATGGAGTGGTTGCGAGGCTGAGGTGCCACGAGCAGCGGGGAAAGCTGTACAACGGGGAAGGTGCCGTGGACCAGTCGGGTAACACTGGGATATGGGGGATCCGGCAACTGGTGTGCCCCCCTCCCCCCGGCAACAGTCCCGTCTTGCTCCTTCCACTCCTCCTAGTGCAACCCTGTGCCTCACCCCCGAGGAGGTAGGCGAGGGCAGGCTTGGGGGCCAGGACCCTGGAAGTGCCCTGCTGGTGAGGGCCGCGTCCCAGTTGGGGGCTGCATCCCCCTGCGTGGCGGGAGCTACTGGCAGTCAATCCCAATAGAGGAGAGAGGCAAAGAAGACTCACTATCCTCCCCCATCCCGATACCACGCAGGACAAGCACCCACGTGACCAGCAGCAGCAGTGGCGATCCTGGTGCCCGAGTTGGACCGGGTCCCGGCCAGCGCCTACAAATTGCTCTGGGCAGACATTACTAAATGCCCACTCCCCTTGTCCCCGGGAGCTGCTCTCCCCCATGACGGACGTAGCCACGGCGGGGCCGGGCACAGCCGCCCATTGTTAGAACTGGGGGTCTCTGGTTGGCGCAGTGAAGCACTGGCGACAAGCAGGGACCCTCTCCTCGAGTCAGGGCAAGGGATTACTCCCAGAAATAACCCCATCTCACCCTCTAGGTAGTGTGGCGCAAGCAGTCTAGGTTAAACTCTGGAGTGCATAGGGTTAAACATTTGCAGTATCACACACAATAATCACCAACCCACCACACAATGACACCAGACTGTATTAGTGTGAAAATATAACTTTTATATATTTCAAGCAGGCTTATAAATACAGTCTTATCAGTTAACACGGGCTCCAGTTACTTGTAATTAGGTTGCCCCAGTTCTTTGTTCAGCTTTTCAAAATAGTTCTTAGACTTCCAAAAGGGGTTAACCTCTCCCAATACTTCCAAGGTAATGCAGGCAATAAAAACAGTTTAAAGAGAGGTAACCCGGTCCTCACCAGGCTCCTCCGTGTTGTAGATGGTGCCCCAGGCGTTGCGGAACGGTTCGTGGGTTCCTGTGCGCTTCCTGCTCGCACTACGGGCCCGGCCTGCCAAAGCTCACGCTTCTCGCGTGGGACGCGTACGTTAAGGCCGGGTCTGTCAGGGCGTACGAGTCGTACAGCAGGGTGCGACTCGTACCAGAGGTAAAAAATACTTCACGAGCGTACCAGGCGCCCGTTCCACCGCAAGCCCTTGGAGATCTTTGTAGGAGTTTGGCACAAGTTCAAAATAAAGCAAAGTCTTTCAGTCTTTCTTCTCCTGCTCTCCTTCAGCAGCAAGGCACCCACCACAGGCCAGTCTCTTGGGGTCAGAGTCAGTACTTCTCCATGCAGCTTCCAGGGTCCTCCTCTTCAGGCAGAGCTTCTTCTTTGCGCAAACAGGATCTAATTTACAAGGAGCAGGGCTCCTACTTTTATACAGAGTTTTCTTTGTTCTCCCAGGCCAGGGGGGCCTTTGCATAACTCCATTCAGTCTCTGAGCACTTGTTGGGTGTACTCTGGTGTCTTCTTTCAGTGTGAGGGGCAGGCACATCAGACGCTCCGCAGGAGGTGGAGCCAGCATTGCGTGGACAGGGGCAGCCAGGAGTACCTTGAGGACAGTGCTTCGCCCTTCCTGGGCCAGGTGCTGGCTGAGTCATCAGTCGCTCCCCAGGGGGCGGAGCCAGCATTGTGGTGGCAGAGCACAGCCTGATTAAGAGTCAAGGGGCACTCCTACCTCCCACTAAAGTGTAATCCTTGCATTCACCACCTGTCATCCCCCAGCCCTGTCACTCACACATCCCAGACAGTTAGATACACATCCAAGCAGAGGCGGGCAGAAATGGTTAGGCAAGCAAATGCTAACTTTCTAAAAGTAGCATTTGCAAACACAGGATATTAAAATAAACTTTACTAAAAGAAGTATTTTAATATTCGGAGTTCAGGCATACTAAACATTATTTTCTACCATGCTCCCTGAGCCTGCTGGGATTATAGAGTGTAATAATTCCAGCAGCCCATCTGGCCTAAGGGGAACAGGTAGCCTTACAATAGTGAAAAACGAATATGGCAGTAATTCACTATCAGGACATGACACACACAGAGCATGTCCTACGTTACACTTACAATGCACCCTGCCCTTGGGCCTACCATAGGGGTGACTAATATGAAGTTAAGGGAAGGTTTAGGGGCTGGCAAGTGTGTGCACTTGCCCCGCCAGCATGACAGTACCAGACTGCACGCAGGTTCTGCAATGGCAGACCCTAGACACATTTTAAAAGGCTGCTTCTGTGGATGGTGCAACCAGCGCTGCAGGCCCACTAGCAGCATTGGCATTTACAAGCCCTGGCACTCCTGGTGCACTCTACTGGGGACTGATAGTAAATCCAATGACCCAATCAGGAATACCAATCATAGTTACACTTTACATAGGGAGCACTTGCACTGCGGCACGGATTGGCCGTGGCGCAGTGCCCTGAGCAGCGGACACCAGCAAAAACATCTGAGGCACATCAGCAAAAAGTGGAAGGGAAACTCCCGCCAAGGTGCCAGGTCTAACACCCATCTTCGGGGACGGGGACACAGCACTCACCACAAAATCACGGATCCCGGGGACACGTCCGAAATGGCGGACGCAAGCTTCCGAACATTTTCAGAATCAGGGGCGTGTTCGGCGTTCTAAAAAGGGGCGTGGCTAAAAAGTGGAAAGACCAGAACGAACACGCACCCGAATCCGAAAGAGACGGAGCTTCTTTCGAGTGACGTCTCTCTCCTCCAATGGCTGCCCTCTGTTTAGGAAGCCAGCCAACTGTAAGCCCACTGAATAGTAAACAATAAATCTTGCAGCACAGCACATGCGCTATTGTATGAGACATATAAAAATTACTAGAAACACTAGGGGAAATGGGTCCATTTCCCACTCATCAGCCAATATCCAGCTGCTTTCCTGCTGCAGTTAGCTTCGTAGTTCGAATCTTCAAATTTTAGAGTTGCAGTGATAGAGAATCCGTGAAAATCTAGGGGAATGCATCCAAAACAGGACAGTCCACATCGTGATAGAACAGTCACCAAATACCCAAAACGTGTGCAGTTCCATTTAAATACCATTCTAAAAATACTATGGGCTTAAATTAAGGGATGTTATAGTTGGGTGTCTCTCCATAGAATAAACTTTTTTAACAGTACCCACATTTTTTTCTCATATCAATTTCATTTCTCAATGGTGACTGTCAGGGGTTTGATATATCAATTTCATTTCATAATGTAGGTTTAGTGGCTGTCAGAGGTTTGATACAGGTAAAGATGGTCCATAGTAGGGCATTAGTTCTGAAAGCGGGCCCGAGTATCTGGAGGGACTTGGTTGTCCCTGAACAGATGTACACAGACTGAACACTGTGTGCAGGATAGGTTACCCCTTTCATCTGTGGTTACCAGTCAGCATGAACTTGGCTACCCATGAAGTTAATGGTATAGGGTTAATGTTGCAAATAACAAGATGCTTTAGCTATGGTGATTGTATGTTTGATGGCAGTAAAGACACTTCATATTCTTCAGAGCTGTTTTGCTCTTACTTCCATAGCTCTAATGGTATACCAATTTATAAAGCAATGTGTACAAAAGAAACTTGGATGATGTCATCAGCGATGTCATAAGCAGTGTATGAGAGTGGCGCAATTTATACTTGGCTCTAACTATAACTGGTAAATTTGATGTTTTTTTAAGCTCAAAACATTAATGTCGCCGACAAATTCGCTAAACTATAACACTACTTTAACCTTTATTTTTTTTTCTGTGATTTTTGTATTTTTTTTTAAACAAAACAAATAGTTTTACAGGTTGGTGTAGTTTTGCAGCTCGAATATTTTTATGGGTTCACATGCTATGCATTATTCTGCCATCTAGTGGTTGGGTCCGGAATTGTAGTAATTCTTTCCTTTTTAGGTCTCGCATGGCGTACTGCGCACATGCGCAGTTGAGCTCTTGAGATTTTATGTTTTGAAGTGAACCTCACTAGCGAGGGTTAAACCCCGCCCCTCTTCTCCGTTGGTTGGCCTCCTAAACGGTGGCCAGCCATTGGAGAAGAGGTCCTAGTGACGTTCTCCTTTCTCTATTAGCCCCGTCCTTTTCAGATTGGGTTCCTTGACTTACTGCTGAAGTAAAAGTTTTCTTATCTTCTTTATGGGTCCAGATGGCCCCATAAAGAAGATAAGGAACCTTTCACCCCAGCAGGAAGTCGGGGCGCCAAGGACGGGCTAAAAGAAAACTTGAGTCATGCCTGCTGCGGCCACAGACGCAACACCAGGAAAAGCCCCCCCCCCCCCTTCCCCCCCAAGCTGTGGCCGCCGGTGCCCGCGATGCTGCCTCCTGTTTCCCTGACGGAGCCCGCCCTGGGTGGGGAGCGTTAGGGCGCCGCTGCCTGTTTCCCATGCACGCAGGAGCATACCCGGGTGGAGGCTGAGGCTGCGGGGGTGCCTGCCGGCAGAGGATGTGCAGATGAGAAGGAAGGAGCCCCTCTCTGCCCAGGACTGTGCCCGGCTCCTAGCCGCCGAGGGCGGCCAGACCAGACACCCCAGCCCTGCTGCTCTCTGGGTGCCAGCAGGGGGAGAAAGTGACCCCCGCTACCCGTGCCAGCAGCAGCCGAGGGGTAGAGAAGACTTCAAAGTGGACGCGGGCGGGGAGGCACCATGGGGAACACTGTGTCCTGCTGCGTGTCGTCCAGCCCTAAGCTGCGCAGAAATGCCCATTCCAGGCTGGAGTTCTACCGGCCCGAGACAGACCTGAGCCCGGAGGACACGGGCTGCAACCTGCAGCACATCAGCAACCGGGAGAACATGGATGGTAAGAGGAAGCGCCGGGCTCTGCTTCATGGAAAGAGCACCTACCACCCACCCACAGCTATCCATTGTGCTAAACAAAGTTCCTGTGTCATTGTGTCCCTGGTGTGTGTGTGTGTGTGTGTGTGTGTGTGAGAGATAGGTTGCAGGCATGTATGTACTCCGACGTCAATGACTGGGTGCACAGTATGTGCCTGGGCAGCGCTGGAACTGCATCCCATGATGCAGTGATAGGCGACGAGGTCACGACTGGCATTCATTGCACTGCAGAGACAGGCGTGTTCACTCTGTGCCCTGGGGTTCGATTGGCACAGCGAGCTAAAATGGTTTACAGAATCACACAACATGTCCAAGTGGTCGCGTCGGGATTTAAACCCAGAATTTTCGGTCACAATTCAGTGGTCTCCTCTTTTCTCTAAAAACTGTCTTTCGGGAGCTAAAGCACTACCCTGTGACCATTAATGCTGACTCAAAGAATATAAATCGGATAACAGATCATCTTGACACTCATATTAAATATTACATCATATTTCTCCTGGAGAGAGACCTGTGAAGCCCATCTTGCATGTAATCCCCAAACTTATTTTACCTTTCGCGTTCTGCTTTTATTTTAGACGATTTTGGTGCAGCGAGCACACAACACGAATTTTAGATTTGATTTGTTGTCATACTGTGTAAAAGAATCACTTCGCCATTTAACAGGAAGCAGTTTTCTTTTCTTTAAAGAACTGCATTAGGGAGGGGCAAGGGAGGCCAGCACCCTAACCCGGTAGTAGGCAGTAATCAATAGGTGCACAGAGCAGAGCGAGAAACTTGCCTCAAGCCAGATCACGCCTTCTCTCACTTCCCCACCTGTACCTTCTGCACGGGTGTCGTTCGCAGCCCCAGGAAATCTGGACACTGATTTATGAGGGCTCGTGTTGGTTAGCCTTCAGTTCAAGGCGAGGTGGAAAGGGTTGTAGGACAAAGTACAGACAGGAAGTGAACTTTGGCATCGCATCCTAATCCGCTACATCCGCACTTAGTTAATATCCGAAGGTGACCCAAATGCATAGAAAAAGTAAAGGCTGCCTAATTCTGTCTGCGCTGTCAAATATTTGAAAACACTATAACTGTTGGTGTTTTTTCTTGTGTCGGGGAGGGGCTCTGTATGTGTGGCTGTGTGTGTGTGTGTAGCTCTCTGTGTGTGTAGCTCTCTGTGTGTGTGTGCGGCTGTGTGTGTGTGTGTAGCTTTGTGTGTGTGTGTGGCTCTGTGTGTGTGTGTGTGTAGCTTTGTGTGTGTGTGGCTCTGTGTGTGTGTGACTCTGTGTGTGTGTGTGGCTCTGTGTGTGTGGCTGTGTGTGTGGCTGTGTGTGTGTGTGGCTGTGTGTGTGTGTGGCTGTGTGTGTGTGGCTGTGTGTGTGTGTGGCTGTGTGTGTGTGTGGCTGTGTGTGTGTGTGTGGCTCTGTGTGTGTGGCTGTGTGTGTGTGTGTGGCTCTGTGTGTGTGTGGCTCTGTGTGTGTGTGTGGCTCTGTGTGTGTGTGTGGCTCTGTGTGTGTGTGTGGCTCTGTGTGTGTGTGTGCGGCTGTGTGTGTGTGCGGCTCTGTGTGTGTGTGGCTCTGTGTGTGTGTGGCTCTGTGTGTGTGTGTGGCTCTGTGTGTGTGTGGCTCTGTGTGTGTGTGGCTCTGTGTGTGTGTGGCTCTGTGTGTGTGTGGCTCTGTGTGTGTGTGGCTCTGTGTGTGTGTGGCTCTGTGTGTGTGTGGCTCTGTGTGTGTGTGGCTCTGTGTGTGTGTGGCTCTGTGTGTGTGTGGCTCTGTGTGTGTGTGGCTCTGTGTGTGTGTGGCTCTGTGTGTGTGTGCGGCTGTGTAGCTTTATGTGTGTGTGTGGCTCTGTGTGTGTGTGGCTCTGTGTGTGTGTGGCTCTGTGTGTGTGTGGCTCTGTGTGTGTGTGGCTCTGTGTGTGTGTGGCTCTGTGTGTGTGTGGCTCTGTGTGTGTGTGGCTCTGTGTGTGTGTGGCTCTGTGTGTGTGTGGCTCTGTGTGTGTGTGGCTCTGTGTGTGTGTGGCTCTGTGTGTGTGTGGCTCTGTGTGTGTGTGGCTCTGTGTGTGTGTGGCTCTATGTGTGTGTGGCTCTGTGTGTGTGTGTGGCTCTGTGTGTGTGTGTGGCTCTGTGTGTGTGTGTGGCTCTGTGTGTGTGTGGCTCTGTGTGTGTGTGTGTGGCTCTGTGTGTGTGTGTGTGGCTCTGTGTGTGTGGCTCTGTGTGTGTGGCTCTGTGTGTGTGTGGCTCTGTGTGTGTGTGGCTCTGTGTGTGTGTGGCTCTGTGTGTGTGTGGCTCTGTGTGTGTGTGGCTCTGTGTGTGTGTGGCTCTGTGTGTGTGTGTGTGGCTCTGTGTGTGTGTGTGTGTGGCTCTGTGTGTGTGTGTGTGTGGCTCTGTGTGTGTGTGTGTGTGGCTCTGTGTGTGTGTGTGTGTGTGGCTCACTGTGTGTGTGGCTCGCTGTGTGTGTGGCACGCTGTGTGTGTGGCACGCTGTGTGTGTGGCACGCTGTGTGTGTGGCACGCTGTGTGTGTGGCGCGCTGTGTGTGTGGCGCTGTGTGTGTGGCGCTGTGTGTGTGTGGCGCTGTGTGTGTGTGGCGCTGTGTGTGTGTGTGGGTGTGTGGCGCTGTGTGTGTGTATGGCTGTGTGTGTGTGTGTATGGCTGTGTGTGTGTGTATGGCTGTGTGTGTATGGCTCTGTGTGTGTGTATGGCTCTGTGTGTGTGTATGGCTCATCTCCTACGCTGACGACACCCAGCTGATCCTCTCCCTGACCAACGACCCCGCCGCCGCCAGAGCCGACCTTCACGAAGGGATGAAAGACGTAGCCGAGTGGATGACGACCAGCCGCCTGAAACTGAACTCAGACAAGACGGAAGTCCTCATCCTGGGCTCCTCGCCCTCCGCCTGGGACGACTCCTGGTGGCCCCCTGCCCTGGGCACCGCACCCAAACCGACAGACCACGCACGCAACCTGGGCGTCATCCTGGACTCCTCCCTCTCCATGACCAGACAAGTCAACGCCGTCTCCGCGTCGTGCTTCAACATCCTGCGCATGCTGCGGAAGATCTTCCGGTGGATCCCCACCGAGACCAGGAAGACGGTCACCCAGGCCCTCGTCACCAGCCGACTGGACTACGGCAACGCCCTCTACGCCGGAACCACCGCCAAGCTCCAGAAGAGACTCCAGCGGATCCAGAACCCCTCAGCCAGACTCATCCTCGACATCCCACGACACAGCCACATCTCCGGACATCTGAGAGACCTGCATTGGCTCCCCGTCAACAAAAGAATCACCTTCCGTCTCCTCACCCACGCACACAAAGCCCTACACGATCAAGGCCCGAGCTACCTCAACAACCGCATCAACTTCAACGCTCCCAAACGCCATCTCCGATCAGCCAGTCATGCCCTCGCCGCCTTCCCCCGCATCCGAAGAACGAAAACAGGAGGAAGGTCCTTCTCCTACCTGGCCGTCAAGACCTGGAACTCCCTCCCTCCCGACCTGCGCCTGACCCAAGACCACCTCTCCTTCAGGAAGAAGCTCAAGACCTGGCTGTTCGAGCAGTAGCAGCACCCCCTCCCCCCCCCCCCCCCCCAGCGCCTTGAGACCCTCCGGGTAAGTAGTGCGCTCTACAAATGTCTTTGATTGATTGATTGTGTGTGTGTGTGTGTGTATGGCTCTGTGTGTGTGTGTGTGTCTCTGTGTGTGTGTGTGTATGGCTCTGTGTGTGTGTGTGTATGGCTCTGTGTGTGTGTGTGTATGGCTCTGTGTGTGTGTGTGTGTGTATGGCTCTGTGTGTGTGTGTGTATGGCTCTGTGTGTGTGTGTATGGCTCTGTGTGTGTGTGTGTGTATGGCTCTGTGTGTGTGTGTGTATGGCTCTGTGTGTGTGTGTGTATGGCTCTGTGTGTGTGTGTGTATGGCTCTGTGTGTGTGTGTGTGTATGGCTCTGTGTGTGTGTGTGTATGGCTCTGTGTGTGTGTGTGTATGGCTCTGTGTGTGTGTGTGTATGGCTCTGTGTGTGTGTGTATGGCTCTGTGTGTGTGTGTATGGCTCTGTGTGTGTGTGTGTGGCTCTGTGTGTGTGTGGCTCTGTGTGTGTGTGTGTGGCTCTGTGTGTGTGGCTCACTGTGTGTGTGGCACGCTGTGTGTGTGTGGCACGCTGTGTGTGTGTGGCACGCTGTGTGTGTGTGGCACGCTGTGTGTGTGTGTGGCACGCTGTGTGTGTGTGTGGCACGCTGTGTGTGTGTGTGGCACGCTGTGTGTGTGTGTGGCACGCTGTGTGTGTGTGTGGCACGCTGTGTGTGTGGCACGCTGTGTGTGTGTGGCGCGCTGTGTGTGTGTGGCGCGCTGTGTGTGTGGCGCTGTGTGTGTGTGTATGGCTCGGTGTGTGTGTATGGCTCGGTGTGTGGCTCGGTGTGTGGCTCGGTGTGTGGCTCGGTGTGTGGCTCGGTGTGTGGCTCGGTGTGTGGCTCTGTGTGTGTGGCTCGGTGTGTGTGGCTCGGTGTGTGTGGCTCGGTGTGTGTGGCTCTGTGCGTGTGTGGCTCTGTGTGTGTGTGGCTCTGTGTGTGTGTGGCTCTGTGTGTGTGTGGCTCGTGTGTGTGGCTCTGTGTGTGTGTGGCTCTGTGTGTGTGTGGCTCTGTGTGTGTGGCTCTGTGTGTGTGGCTCTGTGTGTGTGTGGCTCTGTGTGTGTGTGGCTCTGTGTGTGTGGCTGTGTGTGTGGCTGTGTGTGTGGCTGTGTGTGTGGCTGTGTGTGTGGCTGTGTACGTGGCTGTGTGTGTGGCTGTGTACGTGGCTGTGTGTGTGGCTGTGTACGTGGCTGTGTACGTGGCTGTGTACGTGGCTGTGTACGTGGCTGTGTACGTGGCTGTGTACGTGGCTGTGTACGTGGCTGTGTACGTGGCTGTGTACGTGGCTGTGTACGTGGCTGTGTACGTGGCTGTGTACGTGGCTGTGTACGTGGCTGTGTGTGGCTGGCTGGCTGTGTGTGGCTGGCTGGCTGTGTGTGGCTGGCTGGCTGTGTGTGGCTGGCTGGCTGGCTGGCTGGCTGTGTGTGGCTGGCTGTGTGTGGCTGGCTGTGTGTGGCTGGCTGTGTGTGGCTGGCTGTGTGTGTCTGGCTGGCTGTGTGTGTGTGTCTGGCTGGCTGTGTGTGTGTGTCTGGCTGGCTGTGTGTGTGTCTGGCTGGCTGTGTGTGTGTCTGGCTGGCTGTGTGTGTGTCTGGCTGGCTGTGTGTGTGTCTGGCTGGCTGTGTGTGTGTCTGGCTGGCTGTGTGTGTGGCTGGCTGTTTGTGTGTGTGTGTGGCTGGCTGTGTGTGTGTGGCTGGCTGTGTGTGTGTGGCTGGCTGTGTGTGTGTGGCTGGCTGTGTGTGTGTGGCTGGCTGTGTGTGTGTGTGGCTGGCTGTGTGTGTGTGTGGCTGGCTGTGTGTGTGTGTGTGTGTGTGTGTGTGGCTGGCTGTGTGTGTGTGTGTGGCTGGCTGTGTGTGTGTGTGGCGCTGTGTGTGTGTGTGTGTGGCGCTGTGTGTGTGTGTGGCGCTGTGTGAGTGTGTGGCGCTGTGTGAGTGTGTGGAGCTGTGTGAGTGTGTGGAGCTGTGTGAGTGTGTGGAGCTGTGTGAGTGTGTGGAGCTGTGTGAGTGTGTGGAGCTGTGTGAGTGTCTGTGGCGCTGTGTGTCTGGCGCTGTGTGTGTGGCTCAGTGTGTGGCTCAGTGTGTGTGTTAGACGGACCGGGAGGGTCGGCCGAGTATAAGGGGAGAGGTCTCCAGGGAGAGCCGTCTCCAGCGATCGTACAGACAAGTAACTTCCCCCCCCACAGACGGACACCACACAAGGATAAGGTTAAACAATACTTTATCAGCAATTCTTCGAGTACGGTTAAATGGTACAAGGAGGTCTGGACTCAGGGGTCCCCTCGGTTCGAGTCTCTGGTGGGGAAAAGGGGTAGCGGGACAGTCTTGTTACCCAATGGGTGGATGGATAGCTCTCAATCCTCGAGCTCGGCGTTCTAGATGATCGGGCCGCGGCGGAGCCAGCAGGTCCCGAGATGGTTGACGGTGGCGACGGTCCGCGGCGGAGCCAGCAGGTCCCGATGAAGATGGAGGTACAAACGGTCCGCGGCCACGCCAGCAGGTCCCGACGACGATGAAGGTTTACGGAGGTTGCGGCAGCGCCAGCAGGCAGGACGATAGTTCACAAGGTACGGCTACGGCAGCGCCAGTAGTCCGTCAAGGATGAGTTCTTCTCTGCGTCTCTCGACTCCAGGATACAACTCCCTTCCTGCTCTGGAGCTGCCTCAGTTATAGGGCTGTTGCCCTTTGATGTCCGGACCCTCGCACTTGGAGGTCGGGAGGTCCGGGATGAGGGAGTCCAGACACCCAGCAGGGGAGTGGAGCCAGCGCCCGGGGGAGCTGGGGGCGAGCGGTACCTGGCGGGGGAGAGCCATCGACACCTCTTTCTCCCATTGACCTGCCAAGTAGTCCGCTCACCTCCTGGGTGGATGGTGGTGCCGGGATGTCTGAGACCTGGCCAGGCCCAGGGTTAGGGTCGATCGGAGGCCACGCGGCCTCGTGGTGCAGTATCCAAGATGGCGCCCAGGTCGGGCGCGCGGCCCAGTGGTGGATCGGGCCCACGAGGTCGAGATGTTCAGAGGCAGGGGTCCCGGAGGGGACGGAAAACGTGAAGGGGTGGTGTGTAACACTTGAGGGACCGGGCTCGGGCCTGGTCGGGCAGAGGGGGAGCGGGCCCTTCATGTGGCCTGTCCAACATGCGTCCCCCCCAGCTGAAGGCGGGGAGAGTCACCCATCCTCTTGGGGACTCTCCTCGTCGAGGCGGAAAAAGCGTGACAGGCCATCCGCGTTGGCGTGGTCTTGCCCCGGTCGATGTTCCACAGTGAAGTCCATCCCCTGTAGGGAGATGGACCAACGTAGTAGTTTTGGGTTCTCCCCCCGCATCTGCATCAGCCACTGCAGGGGTCGATGATCGGTCTGTACCCGAAAGTGTGTGCCAAAGAGGTAGGGCCGGAGCTTTTTGAGGGCCCATACCACGGCGAAGGCCTCCCTCTCGATGGTGCTCCAGCGTTGCTCTCGGGGCAGGAGTCGCCTGCTGATGAAGGCCACTGGCTGATCAAGGCCTTCGGGGTTCAATTGAGACAGGACCGCCCCAATGCCGTGGTCAGAGGCATCCGTCTGGACGACGAATTCCCGGCTGTAGTCGGGGGCCTGGAGCACAGGGGCGGAGCACATGGCGGCCTTCAGTTGTTCGAAGGCTGTTTGACAATCTGGGGTCCAGTTGACCTTCTTTGGTTGATTTTTGGACGTGAGTTCTGTGAGGGGCCCCACTATGCTACCATAGTCCTTCACGAACCGTCGGTAATAGCCCGTGAGTCCCAGAAAGGCGCGTACCTCGGTCTGGGTGATGGGGGGCTGCCAGGACTGGATGGCGGCGATCTTGAGCTGCAGAGGGGCCACCAGGCCGCTTCCCACCTGGTGTCCGAGGTAGGTCACGGACCCCTGACCAATCTGGCATTTGCTGGCCTTGATCGTGAGGCCAGCTCGCTGAAGGGCCTGTAGCACCTCTTGGAGGTGGTGGAGGTGGTCGGACCAGTGGTGGCTGTATACAGCGATGTCGTCTAGGTAGGCGGCACTGAATCCTTCGAGCCCGGCCAAGACCTGATTAACGAGTCGCTGAAACGTTGCTGGGGCATTCTTCATGCCGAAGGGCATGACCTTGAAATGATAATGGCCGTCAGGAGTGGAAAACGCAGACCGTTCTTGGGCCCGGGGTGTGAGGCCGATCTGCCAGTAGCCCGCCGTCAGGTCGAAAATGCTGAGGTAGCGGGCAGCTCCCATGCGGTCGATTAGTTCATCTGCCCGGGGGATGGGATGTGCGTCTGTTCGGGTGACTGCATTCAAGCCCCGGTAGTCGACGCAGAACCGGAGTTCTGGCGTGGTGCCGGGGGTGGCTGCTTTGGGGACCAGTACTACTGGGCTGGCCCAGGGGCTGTCTGAGGGCTCAATGACCCCGAGCGTGAGCATCTTGGTTACTTCTTCTTGGATGCAGGCCCGTACCCGATCTAGTACGCGGTAGGCCCGGTGGCGGATAGGGGGGCTGTCCCCCGTGTCCACGTCGTGCACACACCAGGAGGTGACACCTGGGGTGAGGGAGAACAGGCTGGCGAACTGCAACAGAAGGTCTCGACATTCTTGGCGTTGTTCCAGGGTGAGGGCTTCCGAGAGCCGGACCCCGTCCACGGAGCCGTCTTTCTCCCGAGTCCGTAGGAGGTCAGGGAGGGGTTTGGAGTCTTCTTCGACTCCATTATCTGTGGCCATCAGGAGGCTGAGTTCTGAACGCACGAAATGGGGTTTCAGTCTATTAGCGTGGAGGACCCGGAGGGGGTTCCGTGAAGATTCCAGGTCGATGAGATAGGTGACAGGGCCCTTGCGCTCGACTACTTTGAAGGGCCCCGTCCACTTGTCTTGCAGGGCGCATGGCTCGGTGGGAGACATCACCCATACTTGTTGGCCGGGTTCAAATTCGATGGAGGAGGCATTTTGGTCATACCACTTTTTCATGTCCTCTTGACTGGCCTCCAAGTTTGCTTTTGCCAGCTCTCTGAACCGTCGGGTCTGGTTGCGGAGGGTTAGGAGGTATTTGAAGACATCTGGAGGGTTCTTTAGAGGGGGCATTTCCCAGCCTTCTTTGACTAGGCTGAGCGGCCCGCGCACAGGGTGTCCATACAAGAGTTCGAACGGGCTGAAGCCGAGGGACTTCTGGGGGACCTCTCGATATGCAAAGAGGAGGCACGGCAGTAGCACGTCCCACTGGCGACGGAGGGGCTCTTCCAACCCCCCAATCATCCCTTTGAGCGTGCGGTTGAACCGCTCAACGAGTCCGTTTCCTTGGGGGTGATAGGGGGTCGTGAATCGGTAGCTGACCCCACACTGTTGCCAGAGGGACCTCATATATTTTGAAATAAAGTTCGTGCCTCTGTCGCTGACGACTTCTCGGGGGAAGCCCACACGGGAGAAGATCCCCATCAGGGCCCGGCCGACTACCGGGGCTGTCACAGTTCGCAGGGGAACAGCCTCAGGGTAGCGGGTGGCGTGGTCCACCAGTACCAGGATGAACCGATGTCCTTGTGCTGTACGGGGGTCCAGGGGCCCCACAATGTCTATCCCGACCCTCTCGAACGGGGTGGTGACCACTGGAAATGGTTGCAGGGGGGCTTTTAATTTGCGGCCGCTCTTCCCACTGGCTTGGCACGTGGGGCAAGATCGGCAATGCTGGAGTACATCATTCCTCATTTTAGGCCAGAAGAAGTGGGTCACTAGGCGGCTGTAAGTTTTATCTTGACCCAGGTGTCCAGCCAGGGGGACATCGTGGGCCAGATTCAGCAAGAAGTCTCTAAAACGGAGGGGCACCACTAGCACTCGACTGGCCCCCAACTCCGCGATCTTTTGTTCACTGTATAGCAGATCATTGTCCCAATAGACCCAATGTGTTCCGGAGGTATCCCCTGCGCTCTGGGCGAGGGCTTGTTGGCGGAGTCCCTCGAGGGAGGGACAGGTCTTCTGCTCTTGGCGAAACTGCTCCTGTGTGGGCCCCCCCCTCTTGATGCCACTGGTCGAGGCCAGAGAGGTCCGGAGGTTGAGCTGGTTCTGGGGGGATGGCACGGTTGGCTTCTTCGACTGGAGCGACCGGGGGAGGAGGCGCCGGCCATTCAGGTTCCTCGGGTCGGGGATTGGCACGGGCGGCCATGGACCGGGTGGTGACGCACGCCCAGTCCGGGATGCCCAACATCCCCAGGTGTTCTCTTCGTTCTACGGCTGCCCACGGAGAGCTTTCAAGGTCATTCCCCAGGAGGCAGTCTACGGGGGCATCGTCTCGGACCGTCACCTTCAACATGCCGGAGACCCCTCCCCATTCGAAAGGGACGCAGGCCATCCGACACAGACTCTCCGAGTTATCGGCTGAACGGACAGGGCAGAGAATATTTGGTAGGAACTGTTCTGGGGTCACCAGGTGACAGCGGACAGCTGTTACACTGGCCCCGGTGTCACGGAGGGCTTCGGCCCGGCGTCCATTGATGCTCACCCATTGGCTGTACTTCCGGGTGTTAGCGGGTAGGGGGACCCGCGGGACCATGTCTTTCCCCCCTAAGCATGCTAGAGCCATGGCGGCTGGCTCCCATTCTTGATGCTCTTGCTCATATTCTTCCTGCTCCTCGGAGATCTGTTCTTCCCCCAGGGCAGCAGCAGCCACCTGGCGGGGTCTGGGGCTCTGGTACTGTGGGCAATTTGGGTCGTTTGCATAGTGGCCGACTCGTTGGCATCGGTGACACGTGACATTGGCTCTGTATCCCGGTCGTGCCGGGGGGCTGCCCCGGTTGGCCGGGGGGGGTGGTGCTGGTAGCGGGGGCGGCCGGAGCGTTGTCTCTTCCTCGTCCTTGGCCCCCTCCTCCTCCTCGGGGACGGTGCTGACCGTGGTTGTTCCGGTTCTGTTCATAGGATCCATTTCGGCCCACTCTGGTGATTTCCCACCGGTCAGCCTCGGCGGCGAGCTGCCGTGGATCAGTCAATTTGCTGTCGAGGAGGTGCTGCCGGAGCTCAATGAAGCAATTGTTTGATAGATGCTCCCATACCATGAGATTGAAGAGTTGTTCGTAAGTTGTGACATTGCTTCCTTTGATCCAGCCCTCGAAGGCTCGGCTGAAATAGTTCACGTAGTCCACCCAAGTTGTACCCGGGATGCGGGTGCAGTCTCGGAACCTCTGACGGTACATCTCGGGTGTGAGCCCATAGCGGGTGAGGAGGGCAGCTTTCATGTGTTCATAGGAGGTCATCAGATGGTCCGGGAGTTGTAGCAGGGCATCGCGGCCCTCATTGAGGAATCTCCCCCATAGACCGGCTCCCCAGTCGCTTCGATCGATCCGGTGGGCGGTCATAGCGATTTCGTAGGCCTTGAACCATTGCTGGATGTCGTCCTCTCGGAAGTATTCTCGAACGACATCCTTGGGGATGTGTACCTTCTTATCTGTTGTCCCTGGGGTGCGGGGTTGCTCGGGCACCCCTAATTCTTTGTTCTGCTTGCGTAAATCTATCTCGGCTAATTTGCGCTCGTGTTCATATGCCAGTCTTTTTTCCTCAAGCTCTCTTTGTCTCTGTTTTTCCTCTCTTTCTTCTCGGAGACGCAGGTGCTCTAAGCTTAGTTTTTGTTCGGCCAACTTAAGTTCACCATCCATTTTGAGCCGGGCCATCTCTAGTTCGTGTAGTCGTGTTCTTTCTCGTTCCTGGATCTCGTCTTGCGAGAGACCCGTTCTTCGCTCCTCGGGGGCCGTGGTGTCTTTTTCTACTGCTGCGATATTTTGGTCGGGGGGTCTGACGGCCCCGGTTTCTGCCCAGGACTCTAGGGCATGCTTGAAATCGTCTTTGGTACTTAGACCGGTGGTAGTGATACCTAGTTCGATGCAGAATTGTTTTAATTCGCGATGGCTGTATTCTTCCAATTTCTCCATCTGAAATTTCTCGGTGGATCCGCTTTCTTTGGTTGACATCGTGATTTCGTCGTGGGGTGAGCTACTCTCTGTACGATTATGCGGTGATTCGGATCGCGCCGCTGGCCACCAATGTTAGACGGACCGGGAGGGTCGGCCGAGTATAAGGGGAGAGGTCTCCAGGGAGAGCCGTCTCCAGCGATCGTACAGACAAGTAACTTCCCCCCCACAGACGGACACCACACAAGGATAAGGTTAAACAATACTTTATCAGCAATTCTTCGAGTACGGTTAAATGGTACAAGGAGGTCTGGACTCAGGGGTCCCCTCGGTTCGAGTCTCTGGTGGGGAAAAGGGGTAGCGGGACAGTCTTGTTACCCAATGGGTGGATGGATAGCTCTCAATCCTCGAGCTCGGCGTTCTAGATGATCGGGCCGCGGCGGAGCCAGCAGGTCCCGAGATGGTTGACGGTGGCGACGGTCCGCGGCGGAGCCAGCAGGTCCCGATGAAGATGGAGGTACAAACGGTCCGCGGCCACGCCAGCAGGTCCCGACGACGAAGGTTTACGGAGGTTGCGGCAGCGCCAGCAGGCAGGACGATAGTTCACAAGGTAGGGCTACGGCAGCGCCAGTAGTCCGTCAAGGATGAGTTCTTCTCTGCGTCTCTCGACTCCAGGATACAACTCCCTTCCTGCTCTGGAGCTGCCTCAGTTATAGGGCTGTTGCCCTTTGATGTCCGGACCCTCGCACTTGGAGGTCGGGAGGTCCGGGATGAGGGAGTCCAGACACCCAGCAGGGGGGTGGAGCCAGCGCCCGGGGGAGCTGGGGGCGAGCGGTACCTGGCGGGGGAGAGCCATTGACACCTCTTTCTCCCATTGACCTGCCAAGTAGTCCGCTCACCTCCTGGGTGGATGGTGGTGCCGGAATGTGTGAGACCTGGCCAGGCCCAGGGTTAGGGTCGATCGGAGGCCACGCGGCCTCGTGGTGCAGTGTCCAAGATGGCGCCCAGGTCGGGCGCGCGGCCCAGTGGTGGATCGGGCCCACGAGGTCGAGATGTTCAGAGGCAGGGGTCCCGGAGGGGACGGAAAACGTGAAGGGGTGGTGTGTAACACTTGAGGGACCGGGCTCGGGCCTGGTCGGGCAGAGGGGGAGCGGGCCCTTCATGTGGCCTGTCCAACATGCGTCCCCCCCAGCTGAAGGCGGGGAGAGTCACCCATCCTCTTGGGGACTCTCCTCGTCGAGGCGGAAAAAGCGTGACAGGCCATCCGCGTTGGCGTGGTCTTGCCCCGGTCGATGTTCCACAGTGAAGTCCATCCCCTGTAGGGAGATGGACCAACGTAGTAGTTTTGGGTTCTCCCCCCGCATCTGCATCAGCCACTGCAGGGGTCGATGATCGGTCTGTACCCGAAAGTGTGTGCCAAAGAGGTAGGGCCGGAGCTTTTTGAGGGCCCATACCACGGTGAAGGCCTCCCTCTCGATGGTGCTCCAGCGTTGCTCTCGGGGCAGGAGTCGCCTGCTGATGAAGGCCACTGGCTGATCAAGGCCTTCGGGGTTCAATTGAGACAGGACCGCCCCAATGCCGTGGTCAGAGGCATCCGTCTGGACGACGAATTCCCGGCTGTAGTCGGGGGCCTGGAGCACAGGGGCGGAGCACATGGCGGCCTTCAGTTGTTCGAAGGCTGTTTGACAATCTGGGGTCCAGTTGACCTTCTTTGGTTGATTTTTGGACGTGAGTTCTGTGAGGGGCCCCACTATGCTACCATAGTCCTTCACGAACCGTCGGTAATAGCCCGTGAGTCCCAGAAAGGCGCGTACCTCGGTCTGGGTGATGGGGGGCTGCCAGGACTGGATGGCGGCGATCTTGAGCTGCAGAGGGGCCACCAGGCCGCTTCCCACCTGGTGTCCGAGGTAGGTCACGGACCCCTGACCAATCTGGCATTTGCTGGCCTTGATCGTGAGGCCAGCTCGCTGAAGGGCCTGTAGCACCTCTTGGAGGTGGTGGAGGTGGTCGGACCAGTGGTGGCTGTATACAGCGATGTCGTCTAGGTAGGCGGCACTGAATCCTTCGAGCCCGGCCAAGACCTGATTAACGAGTCGCTGAAACGTTGCTGGGGCATTCTTCATGCCGAAGGGCATGACCTTGAAATGATAATGGCCGTCAGGAGTGGAAAACGCAGACCGTTCTTGGGCCCGGGGTGTGAGGCCGATCTGCCAGTAGCCCGCCGTCAGGTCGAAAATGCTGAGGTAGCGGGCAGCTCTCATGCGGTCGATTAGTTCATCTGCCCGGGGGATGGGATGTGCGTCTGTTCGGGTGACTGCATTCAAGCCCCGGTAGTCGACGCAGAACCGGAGTTCTGGCGTGGTGCCGGGGGTGGCTGCTTTGGGGACCAGTACTACTGGGCTGGCCCAGGGGCTGTCTGAGGGCTCAATGACCCCGAGCGTGAGCATCTTGGTTACTTCTTCTTGGATGCAGGCCCGTACCCGATCTGGTACGCGGTAGGCCCGGTGGCGGATAGGGGGGCTGTCCCCCGTGTCCACGTCGTGCACACACCAGGAGGTGACACCTGGGGTGAGGGAGAACAGGCTGGCGAACTGCAACAGAGGGTCTCGACATTCTTGGCGTTGTTCCAGGGTGAGGGCTTCCGAGAGCCGGACCCCGTCCACGGAGCCGTCTTTCTCCCGAGTCCGTAGGAGGTCAGGGAGGGGTTCGGAGTCTTCTTCGACTCCATTATCTGTGGCCATCAGGAGGCTGAGTTCTGAACGCACGAAATGGGGTTTCAGTCTATTAGCGTGGAGGACCCGGAGGGGGTTCCGTGAAGATTCCAGGTCGATGAGATAGGTGACAGGGCCCTTGCGCTCGACTACTTTGAAGGGCCCCGTCCACTTGTCTTGCAGGGCGCATGGCTCGGTGGGAGACATCACCCATACTTGTTGGCCGGGTTCAAATTCGATGGAGGAGGCATTTTGGTCATACCACTTTTTCATGTCCTCTTGACTGGCCTCCAAGTTTGCTTTTGCCAGCTCTCTGAACCGTCGGGTCTGGTTGCGGAGGGTTAGGAGGTATTTGAAGACATCTGGAGGGTTCTTTAGAGGGGGCATTTCCCAGCCTTCTTTGACTAGGCTGAGCGGCCCGCGCACAGGGTGTCCATACAAGAGTTCGAACGGGCTGAAGCCGAGGGACTTCTGGGGGACCTCTCGATATGCAAAGAGGAGGCACGGCAGTAGCACGTCCCACTGGCGACGGAGGGGCTCTTCCAACCCCCCAATCATCCCTTTGAGCGTGCGGTTGAACCGCTCAACGAGTCCGTTTCCTTGGGGGTGATAGGGGGTCGTGAATCGGTAGGTGACCCCACACTGTTGCCAGAGGGACCTCATATATTTTGAAATAAAGTTTGTGCCTCTGTCGCTGACGACTTCTCGGGGGAAGCCCACACGGGAGAAGATCCCCATCAGGGCCCGGCCGACTACCGGGGCTGTCACAGTTCGCAGGGGAACAGCCTCAGGGTAGCGGGTGGCGTGGTCCACCAGTACCAGGATGAACCGATGTCCTTGTGCTGTACGGGGGTCCAGGGGCCCCACAATGTCTATCCCGACCCTCTCGAACGGGGTGGTGACCACTGGAAATGGTTGCAGGGGGGCTTTTAATTTGCGGCCGCTCTTCCCACTGGCTTGGCACGTGGGGCAAGATCGGCAATGCTGGAGTACATCATTCCTCATTTTAGGCCAGAAGAAGTGGGTCACTAGGCGGCTGTAAGTTTTATCTTGACCCAGGTGTCCAGCCAGGGGGACATCGTGGGCCAGATTCAGCAAGAAGTCTCTAAAACGGAGGGGCACCACTAGCACTCGACTGGCCCCCAACTCCGCGATCTTTTGTTCACTGTATAGCAGATCATTGTCCCAATAGACCCAATGTGTTCCGGAGGTATCCCCTGCGCTCTGGGCGAGGGCTTGTTGGCGGAGTCCCTCGAGGGAGGGACAGGTCTTCTGCTCTTGGCGAAACTGCTCCTGTGTGGGCCCCCCCCTCTTGATGCCACTGGTCGAGGCCAGAGAGGTCCGGAGGTTGAGCTGGTTCTGGGGGGATGGCACGGTTGGCTTCTTCGACTGGAGCGACCGGGGGAGGAGGCGCCGGCCATTCAGGTTCCTCGGGTCGGGGATTGGCACGGGCGGCCATGGACCGGGTGGTGACGCACGCCCAGTCCGGGATGCCTAACATCCCCAGGTGTTCTCTTCGTTCTACGGCTGCCCACGGAGAGCTTTCAAGGTCATTCCCCAGGAGGCAGTCTACGGGGGCATCGTCTCGGACCGTCACCTTCAACATGCCGGAGACCCCTCCCCATTCGAAAGGGACGCAGGCCATCCGACACAGACTCTCCGAGTTATCGGCTGAACGGACAGGGCAGAGAATATTTGGTAGGAACTGTTCTGGGGTCACCAGGTGACAGCGGACGGCTGTTACACTGGCCCCGGTGTCACGGAGGGCTTCGGCCCGGCGTCCATTGATGCTCACCCATTGGCTGTACTTCCGGGTGTTAGCGGGTAGGGGGACCCGCGGGACCATGTCTTTCCCCCCTAAGCATGCTAGAGCCATGGCGGCTGGCTCCCATTCTTGATGCTCTTGCTCATATTCTTCCTGCTCCTCGGAGATCTGTTCTTCCCCCAGGGCAGCAGCAGCCACCTGGCGGGGTCTGGGGCTCTGGTACTGTGGGCAATTTGGGTCGTTTGCATAGTGGCCGACTCGTTGGCATCGGTGACACGTGACATTGGCTCTGTATCCCGGTCGTGCCGGGGGGCTGCCCCGGTTGGCCGGGGGGGTGGTGCTGGTAGCGGGGGCGGCCGGAGCGTTGTCTCTTCCTCGTCCTTGGCCCCCTCCTCCTCCTCGGGGACGGTGCTGACCGTGGTTGTTCCGGTTCTGTTCATAGGATCCATTTCGGCCCACTCTGGTGATTTCCCACCGGTCAGCCTCGGCGGCGAGCTGCCGTGGATCAGTCAATTTGCTGTCGAGGAGGTGCTGCCGGAGCTCAATGAAGCAATTGTTTGATAGATGCTCCCATACCATGAGATTGAAGAGTTGTTCGTAAGTTGTGACATTGCTTCCTTTGATCCAGCCCTCGAAGGCTCGGCTGAAATAGTTCACGTAGTCCACCCAAGTTGTACCCGGGATGCGGGTGCAGTCTCGGAACCTCTGACGGTACATCTCGGGTGTGAGCCCATAGCGGGTGAGGAGGGCAGCTTTCATGTGGTCATAGGAGGTCATCAGATGGTCCGGGAGTTGTAGCAGGGCATCGCGGCCCTCATTGAGGAATCTCCCCCATAGACCGGCTCCCCAGTCGCTTCGATCGATCCGGTGGGCGGTCATAGCGATTTCGTAGGCCTTGAACCATTGCTGGATGTCGTCCTCTCGGAAGTATTCTCGAACGACATCCTTGGGGATGTGTACCTTCTTATCTGTTGTCCCTGGGGTGCGGGGTTGCTCGGGCACCCCTAATTCTTTGTTCTGCTTGCGTAAATCTATCTCGGCTAATTTGCGCTCGTGTTCATATGCCAGTCTTTTTTCCTCAAGCTCTCTTTGTCTCTGTTTTTCCTCTCTTTCTTCTCGGAGACGCAGGTGCTCTAAGCTTAGTTTTTGTTCGGCCAACTTAAGTTCACCATCCATTTTGAGCCGGGCCATCTCTAGTTCGTGTAGTCGTGTTCTTTCTCGTTCCTGGATCTCGTCTTGCGAGAGACCCGTTCTTCGCTCCTCGGGGGCCGTGGTGTCTTTCTACTGCTGCGATATTTTGGTCGGGGGGTCTGACGGCCCCGGTTTCTGCCCAGGACTCTAGGGCATGCTTGAAATCGTCTTTGGTACTTAGACCGGTGGTAGCGATACCTAGTTCGATGCAGAATTGTTTTAATTCGCGATGGCTGTATTCTTCCAATTTCTCCATCTGAAATTTCTCGGTGGATCCGCTTTCTTTGGTTGACATCGTGATTTCGTCGTGGGGTGAGCTACTCTCTGTACGATTATGCGGTGATTCGGATCGCGCCGCTGGCCACCAATGTTAGACGGACCGGGAGGGTCGGCCGAGTATATGGGGAGAGGTCTCCAGGGAGAGCCGTCTCCAGCGATCGTACAGACAAGTAACTTCCCCCCCACAGACGGACACCACACAAGGATAAGGTTAAACAATACTTTATCAGCAATTCTTCGAGTACGGTTAAATGGTACAAGGAGGTCTGGACTCAGGGGTCCCCTCGGTTCGAGTCTCTGGTGGGGAAAAGGGGTAGCGGGACAGTCTTGTTACCCAATGGGTGGATGGATAGCTCTCAATCCTCGAGCTCGGCGTTCTAGATGATCGGGCCGCGGCGGAGCCAGCAGGTCCCGAGATGGTTGACGGTGGCGACGGTCCGCGGCGGAGCCAGCAGGTCCCGATGAAGATGGAGGTACAAACGGTCCGCGGCCACGCCAGCAGGTCCCGACGACGATGAAGGTTTACGGAGGTTGCGGCAGCGCCAGCAGGCAGGACGATAGTTCACAAGGTAGGGCTACGGCAGCGCCAGTAGTCCGTCAAGGATGAGTTCTTCTCTGCGTCTCTCGACTCCAGGATACAACTCCCTTCCTGCTCTGGAGCTGCCTCAGTTATAGGGCTGCTGCCCTTTGATGTCCGGACCCTCGCACTTGGAGGTCGGGAGGTCCGGGATGAGGGAGTCCAGACACCCAGCAGGGGGGTGGAGCCAGCGCCCGGGGGAGCTGGGGGCGAGCGGTACCTGGCGGGGGAGAGCCATCGACACCTCTTTCTCCCATTGACCTGCCAAGTAGTCCGCTCACCTCCTGGGTGGATGGTGGTGCCGGGATGTCTGAGACCTGGCCAGGCCCAGGGTTAGGGTCGATCGGAGGCCACGCGGCCTCGTGGTGCAGTATCCAAGATGGCGCCCAGGTCGGGCGCGCGGCCCAGTGGTGGATCGGGCCCACGAGGTCGAGATGTTCAGAGGCAGGGGTCCCGGAGGGGACGGAAAACGTGAAGGGGTGGTGTGTAACACTTGAGGGACCGGGCTCGGGCCTGGTCGGGCAGAGGGGGAGCGGGCCCTTCATGTGGCCTGTCCAACAGTGTGGCTGTGTGTGTGGCTGTGTGTGTGGCTGTGTGTGTGGCTGGCTGTGTTTTTGGCCGGCTGTGTGTGTGGCTGGCTGGCTGTGTGTGTGTGGCTGGGTGTGTGTGTGGCGCTGTGTGTGTGTGTGGCGCTGTGTGTGTGTGGCGCTGTGTGTGTGTGTGGCGCTGTGTGTGTGTGTGGCGCTGTGTGTGTGTGTGGCGCTGTGTGTGTGTGTGGCGCTGTGTGTGTGTGTGGCGCTGTGTGTGTGTGGCGCTGTGTGTGTGTGGCGCTCTGCGTGTGTGGCGCTGTGTGTGTGTGGCGCTCTGCGTGTGTGGCGCTGTGTGTGTGGCGCTGTGCGTGTGTGGCGCTGTGCGTGTGTGGCGCTCTGCGTGTGTGGCGCTGTGTGTGTGGCGCTGTGCGTGTGTGGCGCTGGGTGTGTGTGGCGCTCTGCGTGTGTGGCGCTGTGTGTGTGGCGCTGTGCGTGTGTGGCGCTGTGCGTGTGTGGCGCTGGGTGTGTGTGGCGCTGGGTGTGTGTGACTGTGTGTGTGTGTGGCTGTGTGTGGCTGTGTGTGTGGCTGTGTGGCTGGCTGTGTGTGTGTGGCTGGCTGTGTGTGTGTGTGGCTGGCTGTGTGTGTGTGGCTGGCTGTGTGTGTGTGGCTGGCTGTGTGTGTGTGGCTGGCTGTGTGTGTGTGGCTGGCTGTGTGTGTGTGGCTGGCTGTGTGTGTGTGTGTGTGTGTCTGGCTGTGTGTGGCTGGCTATGTGTGGTCGGCTGTGTGTGGCTGGCTGTGTGTGGCTGGCTGTGTGTGTGTGTGGCGCGCTGTGTGTGTGTGTGGCGCTGTGTGTGTGGCGCTGTGTGTGTGTGTGGCGCTGTGTGTGTGTGGCGCTGTGTGTGTGTGTGGCGCTGTGTGTGTGTGTGTGGCGCTGTGTGTGTGTGTGGCTCTGTGTGTGTGTGTGGCTCTGTGTGTGTGTGGCTCTGTGTGTGTGTGTGGCTCTGTGTGTGTGTGTGGCTCTGTGTGTGTGGCTGTGTGTGTGTGGCTCTGTGTGTGTGTGGCTCTGTGTGTGTGTGGCTCTTACACCGCCACGGTGTGACAATCGCCATGCTGCAGGAAACACACTTAGCGTCAGGGAACACCCCCCAATTTGCATCCCGCTGGGCTTCATGCCGAGTGTTTTCCTCTTACTGGGTGCGATTGCTATACTATCGACCAACCGCTTCAGTGGCGCTGAACGGGTCACGCTCTACCCCCTTTGAAATTCACAGGGGTACTCGCCAGGGATGCCCGCTATCCCCGGTCCTTTTCGTGCTGACCATCGAGCCTCTGGCTGCTAAACTGAGACAGCACCATAACCATTGGGCGCTCATATATCCGGAGAGACAGTTACTCATCTCACTATACGCGGATAACATGACGCTCTATGTCAAAAGACCTCATGATAATCTTAATCCCATTTTACGCTAAATTACAAAGTTTGGTGGCATCGCGGGGGTACAAAAACTGGGCCAAATCTGCTGTATTTCCCTTAACGGACAACACACTGCCGTACCCTCTAGATTACCCCCTTGTTTGGGAAACAGATCTACTAAAATAACTCTGCATCCAAATTACCAGGAAACGAGACACCATGATCAGGGCCAGCTACAGGACAGCCGTGGACAAAATCACAGATAATATCACCAAGTGGATACGCCTCCCGCAGTCAATGGCGGGTCGCATCTCCCTCATTAAGATGGTGGTGCTCTCAAAACTCCTATATTTATTCACTAACATCCCTTATAGCCTGGGGCAGCATTTTTTTCGAGCCCTAAGGACTCAATTGTCGCTGCTTATATGGGGCGGAAAACAGGCGAGGATGAGCTTGGCTACACTGATGCTGCCGTACCACCAAGGTGGGTTTGACGTCCCTAACTTTGAGCGGTACTACGACTGTGCTCAAAGTCATCTTGTCGCCTATTGGTTCAATCCCCCGCCGTACATGGCGCATCTAGCAGTGGAGGACGGCCACATGAGACCTGAAAAAGCCACCGGGTACATCTACACAACAGTGCGAGAGAGAGAACGCGATCCCTCCACTGTAGACTGTACGGTGATGGCGTAGAAACGCCTAGCCAACGCCATGGGATCCCCGTTCCTGTACTCGCCCTGCATGACCCTGTTGAATGACCCCCGCTTGCGGATAACCTGCAAAGAGATCGGACACAAAATGTGGACTAAACTGGCTTGCCACACTTGGGGGGATATATATCTCCAGGGCCAATTCTGCCCATCTCACCAATTCTTTGGGGACCGCACCCCCACAATAATGGACACGTTCTTGTACACCCAACTGCGCCAAAATGTGTAAGCCGTCACCCCCAACTTCCCTGACGAACCCGACACATTTGCACCATTACATGCACTCCTCCAGAAATACTATCCGCAGCACGTTGTGTCACTACTTTACAAGCACGCGCAGAACGCACCACTGTCCACTACGAGCGCGGACTGGGATAGAGACCTGGATGCCCCACTGACGGACGAGCAATGGGAGATCAGCTGCACTCACAAATGCAGTGACGGGCAATTCCCGGCTACGCTTGGTCCATTTAAAATTTTTACACTGCCTCTATTACACCCCGGCCAAGCTACATAGATTCCGCCTACGAGACAATGACTGCTGCTGCGGGAGAGAAGGGGCAGATTTTCTACACCTAGCATGGACCTGCCCTGCAGTAGCCGCGTACTGGACTGAGGTCTTCGTGGGTTTGTCCGAAATGCTGGGAATAGGCATCACGCCATGCCCGCTGGTGGCGCTACTGGGCCTAACACACACCATTGCGACTACACACAATTTTTTTGGCACTAAGCCTACTTTTAGCAAAGCGCCAAGTGGCATGTAGATGGGGCCGGGCCGCACCCCCAAATTCAAGGCTTGGCTATCCACCATGATCACGTGGCAAGACTAACTACACAACTATGTGGAACCACTGCCACAAAAATCGCACCCTAAAGATATCTGGGCCCCTTTACCGTACACATATATAAAATAAAGGTTTTTGAATTTTTTTTTAAAAAGTTTGCGTGGTACGTGCCTGTGCAAAACCTTGGCTCCTCTTCGGCCAGACTGGTGAGTATACCAAGGTTTAAGAAAGTTAAGGCAGGGGGTAGAGCCTTTGGTGTGGCTGCAGCTAAATTGTGGAACGTACTGCCGTTGGAGCTCAGGCAAGCCACTGACAACCTACCTTTTAGAAGGAGATTAAAACCCTGGTTGTTTCCTATGATTTAGTTGGTGTTTAGTCACGGTTCTTCTTTCTGTCTGAGTCTGCCAGCAACAGGATGCCTGCTAGGTGACAGTGCGCTTTATAAGCTAAATAAATAAATTTGTATACTCTGATTTTTAACTACAAGATATTGATGTGTTTTACTGCATCCAGCTATGTCCACAATTCCCTCCTTTGAGGTAGTTCATGTGTGATCCCCATCCCATTTGGGTCCCATCTGTTGTTATGGTCACTGTCGAAGTTGGTAGTGTGAAAAGTCTGCCCTGTGCTATGTACGTTTTGTTCCACCATGCCATCTCCTGATGAACTGTGTGTGACAACCACTAGCTCCTCCCAACTCCCTGTTGCCTGTGACCAATGTGTCTGGGGCCATTCCTCAAACGGTCTCATGAGTAATCGAATGCTGGGAATTAAATGAATGCATGAGGCAATCATTCGAAGAAATTTCCCCACGGTTCTCACGGTCAGATGTTGCCCCTTCTGGTAGAGGAGTCACCTTCAATAAGGCTAATCTCTTTTCGCTTGGGAACTCTTTCCACAACACTATTTATTTATGCGCCTAAGAACACATTTATGAGTTCTGGCGATGTTTTTTCCCACTGTATGGAGAAACCAAATTAGACTAGTGTCTCTATCACCTGCTGTATAAGCGGTTTGCATAGACTGTAGGAGCTTGCTCTTACTAACCAGTCGTCCAAGTAGAGGTAAACCTGAATCATCTGCCTTCTGAGATGTGCTGCTACTGCGGCTAGGCACTTTGTGAACACTCTTGGTGCGGATTTTAAACCGAAAGCCAGTACTTTGAATTGGTAGTGTTTTTTATTGACCACAAATCTTAACAGCCTCTTGTTGTCTTTTGTCCATGGGGACGTTTAAGTATGCGTCTTTTAAGTCTATGGTAGCAATGTAATCTCCTTTTTGCAATTGAGGTATCACCTCTTGCAGTGTAGTCATCTTGAATCTTTGTTTTAATACATTTGTTTAGAAACCTCAGAACTAATATTGAGCACAATGTTTCGTCTACCTTTGGAATCAGGAAGTATGTAGACTATACCCCATTGTTCTTTTACTTGTGTGGTACATGCTCTATTGCATGTTTCCCTTGAAGTTCCTGTACCTCTTTGAATAGTTGAGATAATTATGTATTTGAATGTATCTTTTGTTTTGGTCTCCTGTTTGGAGGTTGTTTTGTTACCTCGATGCAGTAACTGTACTGTATTAGGTTTAAGATCCATTTGTCTGATGTTATGTCCTTCCATCTTTGAAGGAAACATTTTAGTCTGCCTCCTACTGGCGTAGTATGCTGGAGGAACTGTTAATTTATAGGGTGTTGTTTCAGTATAGGTTGATTTTCTGTGTATACACTCACTGTTCTTCGTGAGTGTGCAGGTTTTTGCTAAAGTTATTAGCAACACACACAAAAAAACGCTTTTCCCATGGAAAAGCTGACAACTTGAACTACCCAGTGGCGATACTAGTAATATATTCTCCTCAATATCTTTCATTTGGGAGACTAGTGCTTTAAAATGCCACGTGGTGTCCTTGGCTTAGACTCTGGGCACAGGCAAAGCAAGCCAGGTTAAATGATGGCTGCCTCCCGTGTTCCAGAAGCTTCTACTGGCGTGCCGAGACGCATAATTGCCACAGCTGGCTCAGAGGGAAGTCGTCTACAGAATGATCGGGAAGGGACGGCAGAGACAGTGAGCGTGCCTAATCCGCCAGCACTACCGCAAGGCCCCAGGATAGGCAGCGCGTGAGGAGCAGGCAGCCCTCCACTGAGGGCCTCGCAGGGTCAAGAGGCACACACGCTACCGCCTCCAGGCGCTCCGCAACCATTTGAAGACTCAAATTAGCTTCTCAGTGCACGAAGCCAATAATGAATTCTTCTGAAACGGCCATGGCTCTGAAGTTGGCACCAAGCAGGCAGCTGCTGCAGAACAGACGTGAGATCGCTGCACTCCAACACGTCAAAACACACACTTCCTCCTCTGCCCTTTCCAGCATTTGACTTAACACACGTTGGTAACAGGGATATGCAAAACTTCCTTTTGCATAATTATTTACACAAAACTTGGGCTAATTTAAAGAGTAAAGCAAATGTAGCACTTTGCGCTATATTTTAGAGCAAAATGCGTCCTTGCATCCATTTCGAGAAGTAAGCAGGTCTTCTGGAAAAAATAGTCCCACAAACAGGCATCCACTCATATTCTGGTCATACTCGTTATTATTCCTGCATTATAGAGGCGTTATTTCGGGGGAGGAGTGTGTGACATGCATGAGAAATGCCGCAAATTATGCCAATTACACTGCCATAATTTACATTTTACCTGGGCCTAGTAGCACAGGTCTATCCTACAGGCTCAAAGACCACATGAGCAGAGCGCTGATAGGAAAGGGCAGTGAGCTCAGGACAGTACACAAACACCTACTACAGATAGTATTCATCTGCTGGAAAACACATGGCAACCAAAAACAGAGTAAAACACACAAAGATGGTGGATAGAATGCTTGCAACTGCTTGGGCCATATTCCAGACCATCGTTTTTTTACCGCCTATCCACTCCTGGTATATGCAAATCAACCTTGGTGTTGCTTCAAAAGAATCCGTCTAGCCGAACTGCCAGGCCATGTCCTCTCTGAATGGAAACATGACCACACTCAGACTGATGTCGGCCTACATAGGCTTCATTCGTAATGTGCAATGGGTATGCCCAGATGTGGGTTCCTTGCTCAATGTACCACAGGGCTCACGTTATACCTCCCAGACAGGCCTAAGCAGGTCGAAACTGGACTGCAGTTGCTTTTGTTCCCATGAAGAGGGAACCTGGCTTGGCCATTCAGGGTGGACTGCTCCCACTGGAGCAGGATGAAGGCTGATTTGCATACACCATGTCTCTGTCTGGCGTGACAGTGGGTGAAAAACGTGGACTGCAATGCAGCCCCATGCAATTACAGTGGCTGATAGTTTAGACAAGCATTTCACCAATCATCTTTCTGTTTTCCTTAGTGTAAAGCCCTAGGATAAAAGTGTATAACCACATATGGGTGCTCTGCTCACTGCGCCACAAGGCTCAAGCTATACCTCACTGATGAGGCTTGAGTAGGCCAAAAAAGGTCTTCGGTTGTATGCGTTTCGGTTAAGAGGGGGGTTGAAAGTTCATGCTGGACTTTTCCTATTGGAGCAGGTACAAGGCTGATTTGCATATGTCTGGTCTTTCTGGACAGGCATAGCGGACGAAAAACAATGGACCCAAAAGCAGGCAAACTGTTGCCAGTTGAGACGTTTTGTAGTGTACTGCACCAGTCTTGTGGTTTTCTCTATCAAATAGAGAGGCCAACTCTCCATTTTCACTTCGCTTACAAAAACATTAAATAATAGTTGATGGCTAGCTGGGAGGAGAGGGTGGAATTGGGCTATGAGTCACGAAGCACAGTTTGGGTGTTTAATTCCATCCCCTTCACTAAATCAAGAACTGTATTTTATCTATGTGCCGGATCCATTACAGAGTGATGCTTCCCTAGGAAGGGTAGGCTTGGGCCTCGACATTAGAATCTCTGCTATCCCGACTGTGGTCTAGTGGGCTAGGTGGAAACTGGAATCAGAAGACATTGCTTTTAAACCAACCCCACACCACTTGTCGACCTGGGTGCTCTTGTGCAATCTCCTTGGATCTTATTAACTGGCTCTTTTTATTTTCTTACAAGATTGTAAATATTTAGAATCTATCTAAAAGCTGATCCTGTCTCCTATTTTAATAAACTGTTCATCATTGGGCGAATCATAATCTTTGTCTTGCTTCACTAATCTGACAACACGTGATCATTTTAAACAAGCCTAATGCAAGAAAAACTCCAAAGGCAGATTCTCAACATGGTTTTCATTCCCATATTTAAAGGCAGGTGGCCACATTGCGCGTTTTCATCCTTAAAGCTGGATGTGGCATAATAGGTCTCTGTGTGCTGTGGTCCACCCTCTCGAGTGGGGAAGACAAGCGCCTCACAGGATGCTCAAGGTGTCCCCCACTAGTAGTTCCAGTCCACCTCTCTTGCTTGGCCTGTGAGTGGCGGTGCGCCCATTGGGGCGTTGCCCCCCCCCCCCCCCCCCCGCCCGCACCCGCAGCTCCGGCCTCTGCATCTCTGAAATGAAGTGTAAACTCTCAGTTCAAAGACGCCGAGGGACAATGACACACAATGCCTGTCAGTTAGCATGATGCAGGACCACCCACCCCCTTCAAAGTCTGAAGGGGTGGGCGGTCCTGTGTCATGTTGACTGACAGGCATATTCAGCAGGCAGCAGCACAGGTGCGCATGAGTGGGGACGGAGGCACAGTTTTCATCCTTGCCCACGCATGCGCACTTGTGCCTGCGCATGCCCATTAGAAGAGCGAAACCTCGCTCTCCTAATGGGTAGGCGGGCCGAAAGCAACCATGCCCTGTGTCAATCCTGGCGCTGCTCCAACACCAGGATTGGCGGAGGGCGGAGTTTCTGCTGCAGTGAAGGCGCCAAGGTCGGACGGTCCCAGAAGATGACCGGCGGTCAGGTAAGGTGTTTGAATCTTCACCTTTTCCTTAATGTAAGCAGAGGCCCGCCCTTTCTGACGAGTCGCCAACACTGCGGTGATGCATGCCAAAGGTTAATGGCAGGGAACCAGAGCTACAACGTAAGGTGCTTGGCCTCCCCGGAGTGCCCCAACCGGCGCCTGCCTGGGGTGAGTTTTGAAGTTGAATTAGATAGAGAAGCAGAAAGCTGAGTCAGAGTGCATGGTGGAAGGTGTCCCTCTGAGTCCTCCCTCACCTGCTCCTTTGTGGTGTTGCTGTTGCGAGGTAGGGTAGCAGGTCGGAATCAGGCCCTCGTCCCTCAGCAGCACTCATCTCACATGTCCTGCCAGCCAGTACATGATCATTCTTGTTTTGTGGGTAAATTGGTACCACAAACAGAAACTGTTTATGGCAGAAAGTCTAGAACAGTGAGTGAGCTGAATGTTCCATACTGATGCACGGTGCTGCTCCGGAGGTAATGATTTTTTAATTCAGGCGAGATACACTCAGCCTTCATCCTTTTGAGGCAGGTACAGTGCGAGTACCTTAATTTGGGTAACAGTGACATCTGATATCTATGTGCAGTGCAGCACTTAGAAACAGCAGAACCGTGGCAACGGCATTCATTTAGCATTTTTTTTTTAAGTCGCTGTTATTCCCTTGCTCGGACTCTCTGGTGACGCACGTGCCCTCTAGGCCAGTACCCTCTTCACAAACCCATTGATAATATCTGGGCCTGGTAGTGGTCATTAAGGTAGTGAAGAACGCTTTTAAAATCTGGATGTTTCCGTTCACATTATTTTCAAGTGCAATAAACAGCACATAGGACACCGAGATCATTTAGGTCCATAGAGTAATAAACAACTAGGATGTATAACTTATATAACCTGAAAGAATATTGTGATTAATCTGGTGCAATATATTTTGGTCCCGATGTGTTTGTAATTTTTTTAACAAGCGCTCGCGAACATACTTCAAGTGAGAGATTGTGTTATTAAAGGCAGCATCAATCTGTTGTTATAAGCATGCTCTTGAGAAGAACATGGGTCTCTATACCGATGAGCTCAGTCTTTTGTTCTGTTCCAATAAACCAATGCTCTTTGAGCGCTTTTATCACCCAAGTATCAAGGCGCTTTAATAATGAATGCGCCTATTACGCAACCGCAATGTCAACCCTCTATTCAGCAGTGGATCAACGATTAAGCAATCCTGCTGGGCGGAAACCGGTGATCTACAGGCTAGATCTCTGCGGGGGGGTGCATTAACCTAGAGAGCTAGCTGCAGGCTGTTCAGCTTACCCCTTGTCGTCCAGCAGTCCCGGAGTTGCTGTCACAAAGTGGCTCAGGCTGGTTCTGAGCACAGACTGGACAGACGGAAGATTCAGGCACCTGTGTGTCAAAGACCAGGACACCCAAAATAGGAGATTCCCCCAACCTTCCATGCAGCGCCGGCTGGGCTAAAGTGCCCTCACACTGATGTTTGACTGATAGTGATGCTCTGTTTCACCCCGGGTTCACCATTAAATGCGCATGTTTCCCAGGCCTGCTTTTGACACATCTATTTTGCCTTGTAGATGTGCTTATTCATGACTCTGGCCCTGTGCATCCGCCCCAGACTTGTCTCCCAAAACACCACCTGGCGTGCTGGCGAATTAGCTCCCTGACACAAATATTTAGCCTTTTAGCCTCATTTACAGTTGGTTGGATTTCTCGCTGTAATAGTATAGCTAGCTACTTTAAAATATTTTTTTCGGAACCTATTTTATTCACTGCGTCCTTGGTTTTTTATATGCAAGTGCAGCTTCAGTGTTTGTATGTGTGGTGTATTCGTGTATAACCTTGCTGCTGGGTCCGCATTAATCTTAAAGCAAAACAATGGCTGAAAGTCTGAACAGATTTACATAGTCCCTGGCATTGAAGGGAACTGCTTTGCATTTGCTCCTGGTGACGTGACAGGATGCCCCCTCACTCGAAAGGAAGTTAGCAGGCGGCTTAAGTGGGCTACTGGGTGAGTGATGTGTGTGTGAGTGCAGGGTGAGTGATGTCTGTGTGAGTGCATGAGTGCAGGGTGAGTGATGTCTGTGTGAGTGCCGGGGGAGCAGTGTGCCTGTGTGAGTCCAGGGTGAGTGATGTCTGTGTGAGTGCAGGGGGAGCAGTGTGCCTGTGTGAGTCCAGGGTGAGTGATGTCTGTGTGAGTGCAGGGGGAGCAGTGTGCCTGTGTGAGTGCATGGGGAGCAGTGTGCCTGTGTGAGTCCAGGGTGAGTGATGTCTGTGTGAGTGCAGGGGGAGCAGTGTGCCTGTGTGAGTGCATGGGGAGCAGTGTGCCTGTGTGAGTCCAGGGTGAGTGATGTCTGTGTGAGTGCAGGGGGAGCAGTGTGCCTGTGTGAGTCCAGGGTGAATGATGTCTGTGTGAGTGCAGGGGAAGCAGTGTACCTGTGTGAGTCCAGAGTCAGTGATGTGGATGGGTGAATGCTGGCTTAGTAATGTGTCAGGGAAGGGTGAGTAATGGGTCTATGAGTGCAGGGTGACTGTGCCCATGTGAATGCAGGGAGAGAGATGTATCTGTGCAAGTGCAAAGAGACTTGTCTGGCTACTCGCAGAGATGTATTCGCCAAGCCAACTCTTTCTCAAATGTGCTTGAGAATGCACCATTTGCCCACTTTTTTCAAAATGTTCTCATAGGTGGTTCGGCCTCGCTCGCCACAGTGCAGTATTTACGGCCCACCACTTTCAAATGTCACCAGCCGCCACTGCAAAAGGAGGGACATCTCGCATTGTGCAGCAACTCATTATGAGCAGTGGGCAAAATACCGCAGAAAATAGGACGGCTGGTCAAATTATTATTAAAAAAACACCATTCTCCTCTTGTTCAAACACTGGGCGAACCAAGTGATCAAAACCTTATGAGAAAATTAAGAGCCGTGGCAAAAGGACTAATGCGAAGGGAGAGCGAGTAGGGTATGAAAGTGGAGAATATAAAAGCCGTACATTTACAAAGGGAGCATGAAGAAAGGGCTTAAAAGGGCAACTGATAAAGGAAGGTCAAAAAGTAGGATGAAGGGGTCGAGTTAGGGAGAAGCGAGGATAAGAGGGGGGTAAGCGAGTAGGAAACTGCACTACCACAACAAAGAACTGCCTGTTAAAAACACGTTGCTTTACAATGCACGGGTATTGTAAAAACATGAGGTACAGCACTGTAGGCTGTGTCCTTGAGCCCGGGTTTGTGTTTATTTACATTTATCGTACCAGGGTAGTCCAACATTAGAGCCTAGTTACAGAACCATCTGTGCCAAAGGACAGCACCCAGGACACCCAGATAGCAACACTGCCGGATAGCCAGGGGCGCTGAACAGACAGCCATAACTTCACTGATCACATCTCAGAGCTCCGCACGCTGAAAGGTGGTACACAGCATTACAGGAAGGGCACCAGTTATCTCCCCTAGTCAGAGGCCTTGGCTAACAGACGCCTTTAATCACCTGGAGACGGCAAAGGGACTGTTCCTAGTGCTTCCTGGGTGCAGACCTGTGTGGAACCATGCTCACCAGACCACACCAAGATCTACAGACATGCAAAGCAGATGATGGGTCCACTCTGCACTCATCTCTGGAAGTAAGCACTGCTGTTCCCGTTATCTGCTGGACGTAGCCGTATTAAATGTCGCCAGCTCATTCAATGTAGAAGCTCCAAGGCCCACCCATGACCAGCCAGGACCATGCTCAACGTCGACCATCACTCACCGACAGGATGAGCCGATATTTGAAGTTGGGGAACTCCTTGTCACATTTCTCGCAGCGGAACAGCCCATTCTGCTGGTCGATCACCTTCTTGTTACACTCTGGAGAGGGACAGGCCTGGTACATGCAGTTCTCTTTACGCAGGTACACAATAGTAGAGACACTTGTAAAATAATCGGCCTGTTGAGAAAGGAGATATTTATTTGCACACAGCTTCAAACTTCAGACATATGTTGAATCACAAAAGTACAGTGTAAACAAACCAGCTGGACTAAACCCACCCCTCGCGGATCAGACCACACAAGGGCCGTGTTCCCAATGTTGGGGTGATCTTTCGGCTAGATTATCCAAAACCATTACCTCATCGTCCCTCCCTCGCTTCCCTTACTTACAGAATGAGGCATCCCTGCCTCACCAGACACCCGTACCCACGTGATTTGTCACGTGGGGACTATATATAGCCCCCAGCCCCCTCATACCTCCTGTTTTTTTCTGTCTCACCACTGTGAGACGCGCGTCCCACGCGCTGGCCGTTCTGCGGAGCTGCGGTCTTTTCACTTTCTTGAGGGCTTCTCCCTCTCTTGCAATTGCCGTCCTGGGTCTGGCGGCGCCGACCTGGAGTATGCAAGCCTTCCCCACCGCGTTGGTGTTGTTGCGGTGCACTTCTCGGCGGCTGGGCGATCGGGTTCCGGGTGACGGAGTCACCGGCCCTGAGTGGCTGGGGCTGTAGTTCCGGTTCAGATGGCCGGAATGGAGGTGGCGGCTGGCGGATGTGCTGTGGCTTCTCGGCTGGCTGTTCCCGATGCTCCTATGCGGTAGGGGCCTCGTTTTGAGGTCGTTTTTATTCATTTTTGTGTTTTTGGTGATTGGATTCAGTGTCTGCGAGGCTTCTTTATTGGTGGCCTCGTGTGTCTTTGTTTCTATTGGTTTACCCGGCTGGGGCTGGGTTGCACATTATTTAAGGGCTTACCTCGGCTTTCTGCCCTGTCAGTTTCACTATGGCTAAACGGACATCGAAGCGCTTGAGGGTTTTGTCCTCCTCTGATGAGGATGGTGAGGTGCCTGTCCCGGCTCGTAGGACCAGGTCCCAGGGTCCGGTGGATTCTTCTGCCCTTCTGTCTGCTTCTGAGGTGCAGTCCATGATTGAGGCTGCTGTGTCTCGTGCTTTGGAGGCGAGAGGTGCTAAGCCACGGCGCAGGTCTTCTCGTGTTGCGGGGGGTCCGGTGGACTCTCCCTCTGAGGACTCTTCTTCTTCTTCGGACTCTGCCATGCCTTCTACATCTTCGGGGAAGTTTGTGCGTAGGGAGGAGGTGCCTGCTATTCTCCAGCACATCAGGGAGAACTTGGGGTTTTCTCCTTTTGCTGCTCCCATGGGGTCCGAGGACATTTTTCCCCAATATGTTAAGCCTCCTGTACTCTCTATGCCCTTTCATGGTCGCATCAAAGACTTGATTTCGGGGGAATGGCGAGACCTTGAGCGCTCCTCTGTTCCTCGCTTTTTGCAGAAGCTTTATTCCCTGGAGGAAGGGGAGGTCTCTCTTCCTCACTCTGTGAAGGTGGATGCCATGTTGGCCACTCTTATTGGGCGCACTTCTATTAATCCTGAGGATTGTTCGCCTTCGGATGCCACGGATAAAAAGGTGGATGGTGCGCTGAAGAAGGCCTTTTCCGCTGGGAATTTGTCTTTACGTGCTGGTATCTACTCGGCGTATGCGGCGCAATCTTTGGTGTCTGACTTTGGCAAGCTGGCCACGGCTGTTCAGGAGGAGTCGGACTGCTCTGGCTTGCTTGTCCACATGGAGCAGCAGGCTAAGCTCTTGGCTGACGTCTCTTCAGATGTTCTTCGCTCTGCGGCCATGACCTCTGGCTCCTTGGTTTTGGCTCGTCGGAACTTGTGGATGCGTGACTGGAAGGCTGATTCTTCGGAGAAGTCCTCGCTCCTTAAGATTCCCTTTGATGGCAAGTTGCTCTTTGGTGACCAGCTGGATAGTATGGTCACTAAGGCGTTCAAGGACCGTAAGCATGCTCTGCCTTACAAGGGCAAGGCGTCTTCCTCTGGTTCTCGCCGTTTTTGGAATCCTGCTCCTTCCTCCTCTGCGTCTTTTCAGTCTTCCCGCCAGTCCTCCAGGAACTTTTCTGCTCGTCAACGCCAATTCAGGCCCAGGAAATCTTCGGCCTTGCCTGGTCCCAAGCTTCCGGCGGATACCTTCAAGAGGAAGTCCTGACGTCGACTGTGTTTCGCCCTCGGGTCCTGTGGGCGGAAGGCTGTTGTCTTTCCTGGACGCTTGGCAGCTGGATGTAAGGGATCGCTGGGCATTGACTATTGTCAGGAGAGGCTATGTTATCGACTTTGTCACCGTTCCGCCCGGCTGGGGCACCATCCTTACTCCTATCCCCAGGTCTCCATCCAAGAGGGAGGCTCTACTGGAGGGGGTTCGGGATCTTCTGTCAAAGAAGGCGATTGTTCCGGTCCCGCTGGCGCAGCGAGGTCTGGGATGTTATTCCATTTTGTTTCTGGTCCAGAAGGTGTCAGGGGGATTCCGGCCGGTTCTGGACCTGAAGAGGGTGAATGGTTGGGTTCGGACCGTTCACTTCAAGATGGTGACTTTGCAGTCCATCATTCCGTTGGTGGGGGTCCGGGACTTCATGACGTCTATCGATTTACAGGACGCCTACCTTCACGTTCCTGTGGCTCGGACTCATCAGCGGTTTCTTCGCTTTGCAGTTGGCGGCTTCCACTTCCAGTTTGCGGTTTTGCCATTCGGGCTGAAGTCCGCCCCTCGGGTCTTCACCAAGCTCTTGGCCCCCTTGGTGGCCCTGGTCCACTGTCAGGGGATATTTTTACATCCTTATCTGGACGACTGGCTGGTTCATGCTCCCTCTTTCCAGTTGACTGTCGCTCACACAGACTTGGTGCTGGCCGTTTTGAGGGGGCACGGCTTTCTTGTCAATCTGGGCAAGTCGTTTCTTGTTCCTTCCCAGGATCGTCTCTTCATTGGGGCCAGGTTTCGGACAGATTTGGGAGTGGTCACTCTGCCCGAGGCTCGGGTGGTCAAGATTCAGTCTCACATCCTGTCTCTGCTGTCCGGTCCGGTGCAGGTGGCGGCACGTTGGCTGCAGGTCCAGGGGGATATGGCTGCCACGGTGTTTCTGGTTCCTTGGGCCAGATTTCATTTACACACTCTGTTGGCTCATGTTCTGGCGCATTGGTCTCCCCATTGCCTTCCCCTCTCTTCTCCGATCCCGGTTTCCCCTCAGATCAGGTCTTCTCTGGGTTGGTGGCTGGTTCGGGATCATTTGCTGAAGGGTGTCTCTCTCTCTCCTCCGGCTCCGGTTGTGGTGACGACCGATGCCAGCCTCTCGGGTTGGGGGGCCTGGCTGGGGGTTCATCAGTCCAGGGGCTTCTGGTCTCCCGCTCAGAGCAGGATGTCATCGAACTGGAGGGAGTTGGAGGCTGTCCGTCTGGCTCTGTTGGCCTTCTCCCAGTTTCTGCTGGGTTCCGTGGTCCTGGTCAGAACGGACAACGTCACGGCCATGGCTTACGTCAACAGGCAGGGGGGGACGAGGTCCTCTTCTCTGTCCCTTGTGGCGAGGCGGTTGTTTGTTTGGGCGGAGTCTCATCTGTTGGCTCTCTCGGCGATCCATATTCGGGGGGTGTCCAATTCCCGGGCGGATGCCCTCAGCAGGGCCATTCCGTCGTCTGTGGATTTCTGCCTTCGTCGGGAGTTGTTTGTGGCTCTGACGTTGCGTTGGGGGGTTCCGGTGGTGGACCTCTTTGCGGATGTGGGAAATGCCTTGGTGTCCCGGTTTGTCTCCCGCTGTCGGGAGGGGTCGGCCTGGGCGGTGGATGCTCTCTCTTGCCCTTGGCCCCGCGGGCTTCTGTATGCGTTTCCTCCTTTCCCCCTTCTTCTCCGCTTCCTGCTAAGGGTCCGGTCCTCGGGGGCTTCTGTGATTCTGGTGGCTCCGGCGTGGCCTCGTGCCTCCTGGTTTCCTCTCCTGGTGGAGTTGAGGTCGGAGGTGGAGTGGTTGCTGCCTCTGTCTCCTCCCCCTTTGGTCTTCCCGGCGTTTCAACAGGATGTTCTGGGCCGGATGCGCTTGGCGGCTTGGAGGTTGAACGCCTAGGTCTTTTGCGACGTGGGGTTCCGGCTGGTTTGACCTCTACTCTGCAGGCGGCTAGACGCGCTTCGACCAACAAGTCTTATCTACGGCACTGGCGTTCTTTTAGTCGGTGGTGTCTTGTCAAAGGTTTGGACCCCTCTTCCTCTTCTTTGTTTGAGGTGATGCTGTTTCTTCAGGAGGGTGCTTCCTTGGGCTTGAAGGTGTCTTCCCTTCGTTTACAGTGGGCTGCGATTAGGGCGTTTAGGAGCTCTTGGGGCAATCTCTCGGATTCTGAGGGGTTGGTCAGTCGCCTTTTTAAGGGTTTGAGTAACGTTCTTCCTACCCCTCGGCGGCATTTTCCGACCTGGGATCTTTCTCTGGTCTTGGACGCCTTGATGTCATCTCCCTTTGAGCCGTTGGTTTCTGTGGATCTGCGCCTGTTGTCCTTCAAGACTTTCTTTTTGGTGGCCATTTCATCTGCTCGCCGCCTGAGTGAACTGGGTGCTCTTTCTTCCAAACACCCTTTTTTTCGGGTTTTTGATGACAGGATCGTGTTGCGACCTATTCTTTCCTTTCGTCCTAAGGTGGACTCTCAATTCCACAGGGATCAGGAGTTGGTTCTTCCTTCCTTTTTTGGTTCCCCGTCCTCGGAGTCTGAGGTGCGGCTTCACTCTTTAGATGTTAGGAGGGCTCTCCTGGTCTATTTGGAGCGGGTCGCTCCTTTCCGTCTCTCGGATTCCCTTTTTGTTAATTTTGGTCCTGTGAATAGGGGTTTGCGTCCTTCTACTCCTTCCTTGAGTCGTTGGGTTCGTCTCTGATTTCTTTGGCATACAAAGAGGGGGGACACCTTTCTCCTTTGGGGGTTCAGGGTTGTTCCACTCGCTCCATGGCTGCTTCCTGTGCGGAGGTCCAAGGAGCTTCCATTTCGGAAATCTGCCGGGCTGCCACCTGGGCTTCCCCGCTGACCTTTGCCTCTCATTACAGGATTGGCCAGGAGGTTGACTGTGCTGATGTGTTTGGACACAGGGTTCTTTCCACTATGATTCCTGAATAGTGGTTTTTCCCCTGGTCTTCTGTGTTTTTTAATAAACCTGTTTTTTGCATACCTTCTTTGGTTGTCCTGTTTGGCTTTGTACATCTCATTCTGTAAGGAAGGGAAGCGAGGGAGGGACGATGAGGTAATGCTTCAATTACTTACCGGTAATTGCATTACTCTGAGTCCTACTCCCTCGCTTCCCTTACTTACATCCCTCCCTCCCTCCCTGATGGTCCAGGCCAACCTTTTGGTATGGTTTCGATCTGTGTGGTATTACAGGAGGTATGAGGGGGCTGGGGGCTATATATAGTCCCCACGTGACAAATCACGTGGGTACGGGTGTCTGGTGAGGCAGGGATGCCTCATTCTGTAAGTAAGGGAAGCGAGGGAGTAGGACTCAGAGTAATGCAATTACCGGTAAGTAATTGAAGCATTAACCCAAGTATGCAATTTTTCAGAAACAAATTGCACCACTTTCTGGGCACAAGTAGATCGTAGGAAACTGCTCGACGGCTTAGCTTTCTTGTGCCTTGCTCTGGGAGCTGAGAGATTTCAGGCTCGACTGCTCAGGATTTCCAGAGACTTCCCATCTGCCTCCTGCCACCCTGCTGGAGAGTGACACTGCAGTAGAACTCACACTCCCTTAAGCCCGCCAGTGAGACAGCGCGCACACTCTACGGTGGGCAACGGGGCCCCTCTGACAGAGGGATGAAGCAGCTCTCCTCTGCTCCGGGATGAACCTATTTCCACCCCTGGGGGAGTGAAGCACTGGGAGCTGCTGCAACGCCAAGGAGAGCAGTTTACTGCACACACATCCATTAAAGAAGCTTGGTTCAACCGAAGGCATCCAGAGCTATCACTCATCAGTAATCAGTGGCAATACCCTGAATTCAGTCTTACGTTGGTGCTCAGTGGGGTAATAGAACACATTCACTATCTCGACTGCATGGATGGGTTTACTTCCCTGTAGCAGTATCTCTCCAGCAGAAACATCACACACATTAGGCTGTCAATCTTCAAATGATGATGCTCCTTACCTGGAGAAATCGTGCCATCTTCTGGTGAGGCACGGGACAACATTTTGTTGACTAAAATAAACTATACGGTGTATCTTGTAACTTGATTAAAATCACTCATGATATTGACCGCAAAACTACCCCACGCTATAGACACTATATTCAGATTGCCTTGCACTTTGTACAATATCAGGGGGGAATTTGAATTAGTGCGTTATAAAGAACATATAGTGAAAAACGTGTGTACTATCCGTGCTCTTGACTGGGGAGGTGGGTCGCACCGCTAATGTTACAGACAAGTACATTTTTTTTCTTATGCAGTGTCCACCTACTCTAGACTTGCTTACTGTGCATGGATTACTAGAATTACTAATCCCTGAAGAGGGAGCAGTAGGACACACATTTAATATGGATTGCCCCACCACTGCTGTATGCCAACCGTGCAACAGCCACAATCAAGTTTAGTAAACAACTGAAGTGCATACCATGTAGTATATGCACACATGACAAAGTTACCACAAGAAACTGAAAACTAGAATGTGTGTGCAGTATGAACCATGGGACGCCTGTTGCAATGCTTAGAGATCCAATGGGTAAATGCACAATCCATAATGCTTTGATAACAGGCAGGGTCGGCCTGGCCTATAGGGCAATCAGGCAGTGTCCATAGGGCAGGTCTGAAAGGTCAGTATGTGGGCTGTTTTGTCTGTTTGTGGGTCTGTTTTATGGTCTGGTTTTTATTGATTTCCCCAATATTACCACAAACATTGCCTACAGCAAGCACAAATGCATGTAGTGTCTCTTACCTGCATAATACCTATTATGCTTGTCTTTAAAAGTGGAAAACTGTCCAAATTACAAATACGGACCACATTTTCAGCTATATGATTCCCTATGGGGGCACTTTTATTTTGGTGACCAGGCCTATTTTCCGTCCCAGTCTGGCCCTAGTAAAAACTCTGGAAACTCATCAACACTTGGTACCATTTGGACCCAAAAACCAATTTCAAAGCTACTTTTCCTGTCCACGTAATACAGGGTAGCCCTTGTGACAATGATGTGTGGAACACACTGGTCTTGTTTATGGATTAGGAACAAAAAAGTGTACTTTTCCATAGAACAATGCTCTGGCTTCTGAGCAGCCTCAAACGTGAAGACACCTTTTTAACTAGAAGTGAAGTAATGACACTACCCAAGTAGATGTCGTATCTTATGCATATTTATAGAGTGCATGAATTGGGCATCCCAAGGCTAGAAATGCAACAGATTATAATACTATGCTTTAAGGGGTTTCAAAGAACATAGCTATTAAACAAACACGTTTTTAGCGATTTCCGGAATAACAGTCATTGTCTGTGATCCGCATGTTGTGTGGAAGCGAGTTACATAACCTAGCTAAATTGTAGCTGAATGAGCGCCCTCCACTTCTCACTCTTCATAAAGTTCGGACTGTGGCCAGTCTAGCATTGGGGGATATAAAAGTTCTGCTCGATGTTCAAGATGAGACCAGAGGTGGGCAGATGGAAGGGCCTTTGAGTTGAAGTGGGTTATGGTGCTAGAAATTGGATTTTTGGTAGGGTAGGGCATGCGCCGAAGCCAGGCAGAAACCATCACTCTTGTCAGCATAAGGGAGTTACACTCCTAAAATAACCCCTGCACACCCTCTTTGTAGCTTGGCACAAGCAGTCAGGCTGATCTTAGAGGCAGTGTGTAAAGCATTTGCATATAATCAACAGTAATACAGTGTAAGTACTAAAAAAGGACACCACATCAGTTAGGAAAAATATTCAATATTTTTATATACTTAAGACAAAACCAAAAACGATAAAAATCCACCATAGAGTACTTAAAAATCTTCAGTTAACAAAATATGCTTGAAAACAGTTCCTTTATGTCGATTACGGCATCGTGAGCAAACTAATCCAAGCAGTTCTGGCTGACTGCTGCATCAGGGGCCAGCTATGGTGTCAGGAAGTCCTGCAAACAGTACTTTTTAGAAATGCAGGGCGCCGGCGACCTCTTGTTGAGTATCCGAAAGCACGGCGCCGGCAGGTGTCGGTTCCGGAGGTCACGGGCCGCTCGAAGTCACACGCGTTGAAGATTGAACTCCTCTCTGTTGAAGTCAGGAGCGCTGGCGGCGGCAGGCGTCTGGTGCTGCGGTGTGAAGTGCAGGGGTGCAGCGCTCTCAGGTCGCGGTGCGAGCAGCGGCTCGGGGTGGTGTCAGATGGAGTAGTCGGTAACACCAGGGTCGCTGTGCGAAGTGAAGGCAGTACTCGTCGCAGTGCTAGCAGGTCGCAGTGCAAGCAGCGGTGTCGTCGTTGCTGAATCGCTAATCATCTGACGAACTGGAGTAGATGGCGCCAGCAGGCCAAGGCTGCTGTGAGAGATGAGAATGGTGCATCGTGTAACTTTACGAGCGGAGCCCTCTAACCACGGTGCAAGCAGCGGCGTAGATTTCGGCATGGAGCGGCGGCGTCGGGGATATCAAGGAGTCATCGCGAGGCATAGCGGAGTGCGGGGCTCACAGGTCGCGGTGCGAGTAGAGGCTCAGTGGCGGCGTCAGCAGGCGTTGTCGATGAGACCAGGGTCGATGTGCATCTTTGCCCTCCGCGTTGCCTTCAGGACACAGAGTCTGCAGCGTCATCTAGGTTGTCGAGTTGCTTTTTCTTCTGCTGCAGCACAAAACACAGAGTTCCCAGTGCTGAGGGCAGAAGAGCTTGAAGTTGTTGCTGTTCCTGAGACTTCTTGAACAGGGGGCAAGCTCTACCTCAAGCCCTTTGAGAAACTCACAAAAATAGATTGCAGAAATTACAGTGCAGTCCTTTCACTGTCCAAGACAGAAGTAGCCATTGTAGGCCAACACAGCAAAGCACACAGCAAAGTGGTAGTTCTTCCTCACAGCTTACCCCAGCTCTTTTTCTTGGCAGTCTTCTTGGTCTAATAGAGTTCTAAAGTTCAGGGGTCTGGGCCCCAATATTTATACCGCAAAATCCTTTGATCTCTTAGGCAGAGAGGGTCTGTGCCCAGCCAAAACCAGTTCTGCCTTCTCTGGTGTGGCTTCCCTGCAGGAGTTGGAGACTGCATTGCTAGAGACAGACGAGGCCCATTCAGGTGCAAATCTCCTCCCCCTACCCTAAATGCAGCCCAGGTCTATTCAGCCCTCTCCTGACCCACCTAGACTATCCAGAGCCACTCCTGCTCCCCAGCCCGTCATCCAAAACCCAGACAGTCAATCCACAAACCCAGCAGAGGCACACTGGATGGTTAGGCAAGAAAATACCTACTTTCTAAAAATTGTATTTTCAAACACAGAATGTAAAAATCACCTTCACTATAAGATACATCTTTAGATTTTGGGTTCAGGCATACCAAATTTCATTTTCCTACCTAATTCCCAGGGGAAGTTATGTTTATAAGATGTTATAAACAAACTCTCCATTCTGTCCTATGGGGAACAGGTAGCCTTGCAATAGAGAAAAACGAATTTGGAAGTAATTCACTATCAGGACATGCCACACACACACCAGGGCGTGTCCTACCTTTCACATACACTGAAACCCTGCCCACATGGGTATCTTGGGCCTACCTTAGGGGTTACTGACATGTAAAAAAAGGGAAGATTAGGGCCTGGAAAGTGGGTGCACTTGCCAAGTCGACTTGGCAGGCCAGAGTTACCTTTTACAGGCTGTGTGTGTGGGTGGCCCAATCCAGTGCTGCAGCCCAACAGCATTCGATTTACAGGCCGTGGCACACACAGTGCGCTTTACTAGGGACTGACATCTACACGGAGAGCATATGCACTTTAGCACTGATCAGTAGTGGTAAAGTGCCCACAGGTCAGGAAAAATAGGAGGAAGTAGCAAAAAGGTTGGGGATAAACCTGCAAAAAGGGCCATTTTCAACATACGGCTATGCACAGGGCCTTGTATTCGACTCTGCTCGATCGGAAGCCAATGGAGGGTGGCTAGAGCCTTCCAGGCAGTCATGCCTGGGGATGTTAAGTAAGGTTCGGGCTAACTTGGTTACGCCCTTGGGTGCTCCTAAGTATAGCGAGTCACCGTAGTTCAGGCAGGAAAGAATGTGTGCTTGGACCACAAGCCTTCTGAAAAGGAATGAAAGAAGATTTAAGATATTACGAAGCATTCAGAGACTGCCATAGCAGCTGGCCGAAAGTTTAGTTGCCGGAGCTTCCATTGATAAATGTTTCCAGCCATACTCCCAGACTTTTAATAACAGTCTTGGTGGCTGGAGGCGTGCACTGGCAGTCTGGCCGACCTGGCCTCAGAAGGGGGTTGTTGTTGTTAAAAAAGACTCCTATCGGAGGGTTGTTAGAGCCTACAAACTAGCCCTGAAATTAGCCAAGGCCTCTCACTATGATGATAGGATCAAAAATGCCACAAACTCCTCGAGGGAGACCTATCTCATAGTTAAAGAACTCTTAAAGATTCCGCAGCCCCCTACGTTGGCCCTGGCTTCATCGGATAGGAGTATGGAACTCGCGAAGTTCTTTGAATCTAAAATTTCCAATACTTTGACCTCACTTCCTCAGCCATCTCCGCTATCTTGCTGGGATAGCGTGGCTCCTGAGACTTGCTCAGCAGAGGCTCCTCGACCACAGCTTAATGCCTTTAGGGCTGTATCATTGGATGAACTTGATAAGACCCTGGCCAAGATGAAAAGTGGCTCTCCTTGTGACCCCGCTCCCATGAGGTTTTTGAAACAAGTCGCTCCTGTGATTGTTCCTTCAGTCCTGGAGCAGATCAATTCCTCACTATCACAAGGTTCCGTCCCTCCTAGTTGGAAGGGGGCGGTAGTTAAAGCCCTAATAAAGAAACCCCAGCTGGATCCGGCCGATCTGGCCAATTATAGGCCGATCTCGCTCTTACCTGGCATTAGTAAAATCGCGGAAAAACTGGTTAATGTCCAGTTGTCCCAGTTGCTGGAATCTAACAAACTCCTGCGTTGCTCCCAAACGGGGTTTCGCCCTGGCCAGGGCACGGACACTGCCCTCCTCGCTGTCATCGAGGAGGCTAGGTGCATTTTGGATTCAGGGGGATCAGTGGCAGTGATCCTCCTGGACCTAAGTGCAGCCTTCGACACGGTGAATCACCGTGTCCTGATCCATCGGCTGGCCAGGGCGGGGCTCGGGGGCACTGCCTTAGCCTGGATAGAGTCATTCTTGTCGGGCCGCACGTTCCAGGTCTGGGATGGCAACTCTCGTTCTGACCATCTTCCCCTTCTAAGTGGGGTGCCCCAAGGCTCCTCACTTAGTCCCACCCTTTTTAATGCATACATGGCCCCTCTGGAAGATGTGGTTGCCCCCTTTGGCATCAAGATTGTGAGTTATGCGGACGACACGCAACTGGTCGTCTCTCTCTCACATCTTGACCAATGCTCAAATAATCTGCTACACTGCCTTCAGGAAATTCATCTTTGGATGTGCGATTCCTCACTCAAACTTAACGGGTCTAAGACAGAAATTATGCTGCTGGGGAAAAAATGGACAGCGATTCCACCATCTGTCTGGCCCGATACTATGGGTGAGGTTCCCGCTCCCAAAACAGAAATCAAGAGCCTGGGGGTCTGGCTCGAACAGGACTTATCCATGAAAATCCAGGCAAAAAAACCAGCAGGAACTTGTTTTGGACTTTTACGCTCTGTCCGTAAGATTCTCCCTCTGCTTCCCCCTCTGCCCAGGAAGCTCCTAGTCCAAGGATTGGTACTTTCACGACTGGACTACAGCAATGTGATTTACTTAGGGGCCCCTGAAGACACTCTTGGCAAACTTCAACGAACACAAAGCGCGGCAGCCAGGATGTTGATGGGCCTTTCTTCTCGAGCCTCTGCTACACCAGCGCTTAAAGCCCTCCACTGGCTTCCTGTGCGAGAGAGGATCGATTTTAAGGCTATGTGTATTGCCCATAAGCTTCTGAATGGGCAAGGCCCTCCGATTTTAGCGGGTCTGGTCACCCCGTACAAAGCTTCGAGATCTCTGCGCTCGGATAGTGAGCGACTGGCAACCGTCCCCAAGTTTAGGAAGGTACGCACGGGAGGCCGTCGCTTTTCTGTGAGGGCAGCCGCACGCTGGAATTCGCTTCCCCGTGGCTGGAATCTTGCCATTTGCGCTTTCGCAAGCAGCTTAAAACCTTTTTTTCCTAAATAGGTCCTTTTTGCTTCCTTCTGCCCGTTTCTGACTTTTGACTTTATAGCGCGGGGATGCCTCCGGGTCACCAGGCGCTCTATAAATCTCAAAATAAATAAATAAATAAATCTATTATCATTACCTCAGTCTTGCCCCCATTGAATTTTAGGCAGGACTTGGCCACCCAACTGAAGTAATTCATCCAAGATTAAGTAATTTTCACCCACTTTAACTCTAGTCAAAAGAGACAGGACAAAACAGACATATACAGAAGAAAAAAAAATACTTACCCAGTAACCATCTATTCGTAGGGTGTAGTGCTGTATATTCACATGCTCTTTATACTTCTGCCATCTAGTGTTGGGCCAAGATGTTTGCAACTTGTTTTACTTCAAAGATGTCAGTCACAAGATCTGCTGTGACTCCTCCTGTGGTCCAGAATGCATCAGCACACTGGTTCCATCTCAGATGGTTTCCCGCTCAGCAGAAATAACAATGGACAGAGAATGCAGAAAAATGTCATACATTCACCCCAAAACAGAGATCTGGGCCTAAATCCATCTTTTTTTTGCTCACCATGCCATTCCAGTTTGGACCCAGCCATATGCAAATCAGTCCTGACCCTGCGCCCAATGGGAACACTAGGCAAGTAGTGCAAATGGAGCAGAGTCAAGAAAACATCTGTGATCATCGCCAACTTCCATGGAGGATGGCGGGTGGATGTGAATCTACAGCACTACTTGCTAAGAACAAACGGTTACTAGGTAAGTAAGATTTTTTGTTTGTGTAGCTGTAGATGCACATGCTCTACAGAGCCTATAATGCAGTTCCTCTCTAAAACAGTGGCTAGCTAGCAGATGATGCAGAGGATTGAAAAAGTTCTTTGATACTGCTTGACCATCTGTAGCTTGTTGACGTTACATCTACATTGTAGTGCTAGGTAAACGCGTGCAACATTGACCAAGTAGCAGCTTTACAGATGTTTATGAGAAGGATCTTACAAAAAAAGACTAATTTAGCTCATTTTTGCCTGCAGAATGTACGTTTAGCGGCACAAGTACTGTGCATCTGGCTTTAGCATAACCGGTTTAAATGCTTTTTATACATCTTGCTAGCAATAGCAGCTTTAGAAATCACACCCCACTTGTGGGGTTTGGAAATGGCTACTTTATGAATGGTTTAGTTCTAACAATTTAATACATGAACACAGCATCCAGAGTAAGAAGCACCCTTTCAACTACAGACTGGAGGTTGGAAAAAATATAGGTAGCTCAATAGTTTGGTTGTTGTGAAACAACGAGACAAACCTAGCAAGAAATGTAGGGTTAGTACGAAGAACTACCCAATCTTTATGTACCTTAACAAATGGTGTCTGTATTGTAGATTTTCAATACATTGGAATGAAGTAATTGCAATTAGTAAGGCTACATCCAAGAAAAAACTAAGGCACAGAAGGGTATATGCACAAGCGGAGAACCATAAAATGTGCGAGGACCATGTTCACACTCCATTTCAGCCCAAGAGACTTCTTTGGAGGAATTACCCTCTTTAAACCTTCCATGAAATCTTTAATTATGGGGGCATTGAGAATAGATGAACACCGTCTATTTAGGAGACATGGTGCAACTGCAGTTAGGTGTAGGAGCATGGAAGAGTAAGAGAGACTTGCCATGTAAAGATGTAGTAGGTAGGAAAAAAAAAAACTACTGAACAGAGCCTGCAAGTTTAGAAATGCAGTTGCGCATTTATCGCTTCAACTTAGCTGCGAAACAGACCGTGTAGTGCGTTTCCTAGCCTCTCGTAAAATAGCTATGCATTACTGAGAGGTTAAGGTAGCCAAACACTAGAAACTCCGGTGCAAAAATGCAAGATTGAGACAAAGTGTCTTAGTTGAACCGGATACGGAGTAAAAAGGTTGCGCATGAATGGGTTTTTCATAGGGGGGCGGACATCTTCAGGAGCATGGAGTACCAAGGCTGTCTTACCCAGGTTGCTGCAATGAGTCATTGACACTTGCCTCATCTTCCGCACAACAAATGAAGGATGAGGAAAAGGTGGAAAAGCGTAACCAAATATCCACGACACGTTCAGCTATAGTGTGTTGCCCATGCATGCAAAGCTTTGGCATTTTGTGCTTCCAGGAGTGGCGAACAAGTCTATTGTTGGAGTTCCCCTGCGTTGGAAGTACTTGTGTAGGATTTGTACGTGGTGTTACCACTCGTGGACCTGTTGATGTGTCCATCTGAATAGCTCATCAAAAGCATTCTCCACTCCCAGTATATGCTCCACTAACAGGTGAATGTTGTGGTGACTTCCCCAATGCCAGCTCTTCTGTGCCAGATGAGGGCCGGAGAGTGTGTGCCCCACCCACTTGGTGAAGAACATGACTGTCAATGTCTATCCCTATAAGTACTGTATTGCCCTTTAGAAGCAGGGGAAAGACTTAGAGAGCTAACCTGATGATGAAATGTTCCAGGTGACTGATGGGACAACCCCGGTGCTGTGGAGTCCAAGCCTCGATTTGTTATATGGTGGAGGTGAGATGCCCACCTCACGAAAGCTGCATCTGTAGCGATTGGCACTTGCCAATGGGGTCTAAAAATAAGCCACCATCCTCTGTTGGGATATGCTTTGCCTATTTCCTTATTCAGAAGAGCCCAGAAAGGGCTGAATTTGTTAGGGCTGGAGATGAGACTTTCGCATGAATGGTAAAACCTAGTCTGTGAAGGAGAGACATTGCTAGTTGAGTGTGTTAAGCATTGTTGTTTGCTGCCGCTCTGTATCAATCAGTCATCTACATACAGAAACACATAAATAGTGTTTCTGCCAGATGGGTTGCTAAAAACCACCAGAACCTTTGTAAAATGCCACTGAGGCTGTAGTAGCCTGAAGGGCAAAACCTTAAATTGATGGTGCTTTCCCCTTAACACAAAAGTGGGGATAAGGGTAGTGCGCACGGTGTATAGGCACTTGAAATTAGAAGTCTTTCAGATCCAGCACTGCCATGAAGTCATCTTGGGTTCCTTGCTCACTCTACCACTGGATTCAAAATAGCCTGGCTGATGAAGATTATGAATCCGAAACCGGTCCCAGGATGCTTGTTTCCAGTCAAGGGAAGACATGGCTTGGCAGTTCGGGCTGGACTGTTCCCATGAGGGACAAAGTCAGACTGATTTGCATAGCGCCAAAAAAAGGATCCCTTGCTCACTCTACCACTGGATTCAAGATAGCCTGGCTGATGAGGATTATGAATCCGAAACCGGACCCAGGATGCTTGTTTCCGGTCCAGGGAAGACATGGCTTTGCAGTTCGGGCTGGACTGTTTCCATGAGGCACAGGGTCAGACTGATTTGCATATGGCCATGTCTGAACTGGGGTGGTGAAGTGAGCTAAAGAATGGTGATGGATTAAACCCAGATCAGTTGACTGGGGGTCAGTGTTTGATTTGCTCAACCGCTCCGTCCATCATCCCCTTTGGCATCGCTATGAAGTCATCTTGTCATAGTAATGAGATTACCTCTTGTAATGTGACCATGTGGAAGTGTTTGAAGGAGATGGATCAGTCAGAGTAAGCAGTTCTTTTGTTGGGCTATGAAAGTACAGGGAGTACACCCCACGCCGTGTTGGTGAAGGGATAGTGGCACCCTTTGCTAGGAGCGCCTGCACCTCCTCCTCCAGGAGATTTGTATTCTGAACAGGACAAGGTGGCGGATGTCAGGCAGGGCTGTGGGTAATTCGACGCAGTCCCGTTCCCACGCAACGGAGAGGACCCGCTTACCTGATGGAATACTTTTTTACTGTGGCAGTAAACAGGTGTAGTGCAGTCGAGGGGAGAAGCGTGTGAGAGAAGTTGCTGTTTAGTAGAAGAGGATCCCCTTACAGGGCCACCCCTAGCTTCCCCTGCGCCCCCTGTTGCCCCCCCTTCTGAAAGGACTTCGACTGCTGACATTGCTGATAAAAAGGTCTGTGGCCCGAGCCCCCTCACTTGCTACCTCCGCTGAGGTGTGGCGGACTAGAAGTAGATTTTGAAGTATTTAGAGCACCAATAGACTTTGGTAAGTCCGCATCCTTCTAGGCTTTCGTGAGCATCCGATCGACCGGAGGAGGGCTGAACAAATGCTCGATCGTTAAAAGGTACATTTAGGATGTGGTGTTGCACTTGTGTCCTAAGCCCGACATCCTAAGCCAGGCACGCCTACGAAGGGGGGCACTGTTGCTGATCCCTCTAGCTGCCGTATCTGCTGCTTTCTTTCCCCCTCTTGTCCCGCAGAGCATTTCTGTTCATTTCTAGGACAGAAATAGAATGCAGCGCGTTCCATGAAACGGCTCTGGCTGCATTCGAGGAAAGCCTCAACCAAACGCAAGGGAAACAGCGAACGGAGGCCACAGTCTGCTGAGGTAGGTTCGACTTCAAAGGTCTACTGTGAAGCTTATTGAAAACTCTTTCAAAGCAATGTTGTTTTTGTCGCTGGAGTGGAACGGAGCTGCAGAACCTGAAAGGGAACAGAAAAAGAAAGCTATCTGGTGCTTGTGCTTCGGAGCAGCGTCCCAGAACTCCGAGCTCGATGCTGGAAGAAACAATCTGAGGTAGAGCCTATGTGCTACGTGTTGCTGCATTCTGGAAGAAAGGAGGAATCGCTGCAAGTCTTGCGACTAAGACTTCAAAGAAAAACAAGCTGCAAGTGTCCGGGCCTAACACTAGATGGCAGTAGTGCGCAGAGCTCGTGTATATACAGCCACACACGCTACATATTGCAAAAAAAATAATAAAAAAAATACAATAACCCTCAGAAGAGGGCAGAACGACGATCAACAAATCTGTGGGAAAATCAAATGCCCGCAAAAACAGAAAGCAACTAAAGGTAAGTATCTTTCCCCTCCGCACAGAAAGACTCCCAAACCAATCGCGGGTGGTCATGGGGCCGTAGCCATGATTTAAATCAATAACTTTTTAAAAACTGCCTTAACTGCTTCTACAACCTTGCAACCAAGCCAAAGTAGTAACAATTTTGAGGGGGGGGGGGGGGTATATGTACAGAAAAGAGCTTTGGATATGATCTAGGACTGGAACTGCTCCCAAGATAACAAACGTGGAAGCCGTGCTCCCCCCGGAAGTGCCGATGAGAACAGACGAGTCCTTAGCCAGCTCGTAACTAGGGACATGCACAGGACACGCCGAAAGGAACTGTGTGCCTCCAAGCAGCCTGCCCTTCAAGCTGCTCACCCGAGCAGTGTATAGAGCATCATAGGGCACTTTTCCGATCTGGCCTGTGCAACCACCCCCTGCCATGTAGGGATGCAGGGTGGAAAGAAGGCAGGTAGCAACGCCTTTTGAGATTCGCAGCAGAACTAGCACGTCATGATGTACTGGCACGCTTCTTATCCAGAGATGCTTTCCCATGATTAGTTTGTGGACATCGCTGCCACCTAGCGGCGGGACGGAGCTTTCCATGATGCATGCATTAGTCATAAGCGACCCGCGCACATCACTGCACCAGCTAATGCCCTCGCAATTTCGCATCACCGAAAAAGAAACAAATTGGTGCATTTTTCAGAGCGATTACTGGGGCATCAGCAGGAGGGCCTGGATAATAGAAAAGAGCCTACAGACTAACATTAACAGAGGCTCACTTTATTATTGGCTTCCGTTCTGCCTCTTTCCCATTCTCATCTTGTGTGCAGATGCTGCAGCCACTAGGAGGACGAGGAGGAGGACGGCAGCGCTGGCCAGCTGAGGCCGAGGCGAACAGGCTGCACAGAACGTGCTGCCAAAGCGCCCATCGCTGCTGGGAGCAGGACCGAGGCAAGTGACCGGAGAATGCGGGCGCGCATTGGGCCATTCCTGGCCATTTAACCATTACAATGGACCAAAGATCCCCAAAGCAAGTGGGTGTGAAACACACGACAGGAGAAGAATCTTTGTTCAGGTGAAATCCCAACAGCCCTGTGACCTAAAGAAAGGAGGAGTTTTCTGAAAGGCACCGAGGCCCAAAGGGATTCAAGCTCGTTTATGCTCCAGGCCAGGCTTATGAGCTTGAACACTGCCACACAACAGGGGCTTCAGGCACCCGCTCTCTGTGGAGCTGCTTCAGGTCTCAAGGGTCCAGGGGATGGGAAATGCATTAGTCCAGTCCGATGACTCCTGATGGCTTTGAGGCACACGGAGAAAGACCGACCCTAACCCCGACCCTCCAACCCGAGCCCCTCAATCCCCACCCACCTGCAGCCTGCAAAAAGAAAATACCCTCACTCCCTGGTCACACATGAACTGGAATATTCATTGCTAGTGCCCAGCAGCAGAGTCTCAGCCATTTATTGTTATACTGGACAGTGGTGAAGGATTTCCTTCCTGCTGCCAAGTTAAAACGTCGAAGACCTCTCCCTCCATGACATGACATGACATATGTCCTTGGGCAGTCACAGTAACCCAGGGGTCTCCAACCTTTTCTGTAGTGAGAGCTACTTCTGGTCAGTGAAAATCGTCGTGAGCTACTTAAGGCCAAGCAACTCGCGCATTTTTTCGAGAGACGCCGCACGCCCAGTTTCATTGACTTTAAGCCTAATTTCTTCGGAACCCTTACTTTTGTTTGAAGAAAATGGGCCACACTCCCTCTTTTGAAGTGACAGACAGTCGTAGGTTGTGCTACCTGAAGCAAAACCTTGTCTTGCTTTGAAGCATTCCTGGAAAGTATAACGAGCTATGTGGGATACAAGCCTAAAATCTCCTTTGGTAATCCTCAATCAACTTGTTCACACACTGCAAAAGTTATACCTCAACATATATATTCCTTACCAAATGTGATTTATTGAAGTCTAGCTTAGATGTGCAGTCACTAGTTTTCAAAAAAGAGACTCATTTCGTAAGAACCTCAATTATTTCCCCTTCACCACATACTCTTTTTTTTGTAAAGTTTTAAAATCTCCCATCCTGGTTCATATATATATAATTTTTAACTCATTTGATTTATTAAGGATTTTATTTTCTAACATGTTTTCTTTGTAGGGGTGAAAAGGGATTTTCCTTTAAGTAGAATACATATTTTTCAACATAATACATGGCCCAATCAAGTACAAGTTTCACTGAGTTTAAGGAAAAATAGAATTTCAACAGTCACAGATGATCTATGCCCGTGGCCAATGGGAAGGTTTCCAGTTTTGTATGTGGCTATTCTGTTTAGGCAGGTAGGTACCCTCCCATAGCTTCATTTGTAAGCAGGATAACTTCTAAGATAGATGCTATTTTTTTTGTCACCTGGAAGTATGAAAAGTTTTAAAAAGCACCAACAAAATTCAATTTTCTAAAAAAGACACTTGTGATGCTGGTTTTCTTCAACAGAAGGTTTTGAGGGCTTACCAACACTCATCATACCAGAAGTGATGGTGAGAAGCCCGGGTGCTAAATAACTTGGGCAAATGAGTCCAGAACTGTTTTCAAGGACAACAGCCAATTGTGATTAACTAATCACATCACTCTGTTTTCTCCCACGTCCCCATCTTCCCTTTCCCCTAGCAAACTTAACACGTCAGTTCCTCCACCAATTGAGGTCTTTAAGGTCCCTACACCTCGAGTAAAACAACAACAGCATCTTGAATTTGCTCAGCAACTGGTGAACATTTGTGCCTCCCCAAGTCCTCAAGAAAGTCTTTCCATTGACTCTGAGCAAATAGCTAAAAAATAAATAAATAATATCGATAATAAAGGCAACACAGGTAAGGTAATAACACAAAACAAAACAGAGAGAGACTTGGAATCTGGGCTCTGCACACAAAATGGACTTGACTAGAGCTAGTTCTTACTGGCACTCAGAACTAAAGGTACACAAGGTTGTAGATATACCACAAGAAAAGTATGAGCCTTTTTCTGGTGTCGGAGCCTATGTTAGTACATGAAGGTAATCAAAAGATTTCTGAACTCAGGGTTGAAGTAGTTTGCTTTCTCAGCTCTGGAACAATCTCGGATATGTCACAAAGTCTTACATCTACAGATCTCTTACCCGAGCAGTCTAGCCTGAATCAAATACAATCTGCAAAAACCCTGTGCAAAGTTCGGACAACATTGTACCATCCTGCCCAATTATTGTAAAAGCCCCTATTGGATGATAGAAACAGTAAGCTTGCTATTACAAATTAATTCTGGGAAACTATAATGAAAAAATCACCGCTCACTGTGGATGCTTAAACAAATTGTTTTAAATATCATTTTCCTATAATTTATTATGAATGTGGATGACGTGTGACGGTCTGCTACAGACCTTTTGCAGAGAGTTTTTGTGTTAATATTCATGCAATATCCATAAATAAGTTTCTTTTCATCCAAACACATTACATTTTAGAAATGCGACCGCATCACAGACTATTTGCATTAAGTGAGCTGCTGCTGTGTCAAATATTGAAAATACACATCCCTATCCCTGAATATTGGATAAAACAAATGCATAATTTAGACGAGCGTGCCTGTGCTCTGTCAATGACCAGGCCACAGAGAGTATGAAAGAGTTCAAACTGGATCATAAAATCGTAGCTTTCTGAAGAGAGGAACAATTACGTTGTTTTCAGGAGTGCAGATTTATCGTGTGCCTTCAGCCAAGGAAACTGGAACTTGGCAACACACTACGGTCCTGTTTATAACCAAGAGCTGGAAAGTGGGAGAAAAAGATATTTCCAGTCTTTCAAGAGCCCGTTAGAAGACGCACATTGCAGCTCGAGTCTAAAGAACAATGGATTACTATGGTGTTTACGGGCCAGGCCAGCGCTTACCGTTTGATCTGCTGATGACGTTCCAGGCACAAAAAGGCGGCTGGTGGGGTTCGGAGCAGTTCAATACTGCTTGCACCACCTGCATCTAGCAGGCTTTCTGGGGCTTCCTGCTCCACTCCGACCCACCTGGTGCTTGCCCCGGCACATGTCCTGACTTTCCACAGTCAAGACTGCGGTGCCAGTGTGTGAATGCAGGTGGCGTGGAGCAACAGCGTCATCATCTTTGCCCTGCCCACCCCAGCTAAGCTCAGTTAGTGACGGCCAATCAGTGCAGGTGGTTTTGTTTATGGCAGGCAACGGCAATAAAAAAAGGACTGAGAACACTAAATGATGAGAACAGGCTACACAATTGAGATGCAAGGCACGAGCTACTCATGGGGGTTTGGCGAGCTACCGGTAGCTCGCGATCGACCGGTTGGAGACCCCTGCAGTAACCGGTATCGGAAGGACAGACGTGAGCACTGAAGGCGCTCCCTGATCTTTCGGGGTCCTCAGTATCTACAAGAAAGAAAGAAGGAAGGAAGAAAAGAAAGGGGAGCAGAGCCAAGGGAAGGAGGAAGAAAACGAAAAAGGAGGAAGAAAACGAAAAAGGAGGACGAAGAGAAAGAAAGGGAGGCAATTGTAGAGAGCCACCCAGCCTCTGCACAACAAAGTTGCACACTGTACCACTCCTCGGGGCGGGCTCGCCCAGAGGAAATAAAGGGGCTGGAGACCGCCCGAGTCATCGCCCACACTGCGTATATCTGTGTGGTGTGTGTTTCTGTCCGCCGCCTCAACTAGGCCCTGCAGCACACAAGAGACCTGACCCTCTACACTGGCTACGAGGACAGCACTCACCCGCGCCCTGCAATACTGCATCTTGGCTGTCCTGCTCAACAGTCTCATCCTCGAAAGAACTCTGCAATCCGGCACAGCATGCCTGGCTGCAGTCACCGTGTGGGACCCAGCCCGGGGAGTCCTGCCTGCACGCGGGGGTTGCGGCCCCACCCACCCGCAGAGAGACACATTTGTCTCAGCGACTCCCGGCAGCCAGGTGGTGCAGTGTGGCTGAACGATTGAAGGTTACGTACATCAGCCTGCCTCCCGGTTAGTGTGTGACCATTAATCCTAAAAAATAAAAACAGTGGAACAAGGCACTGCTTGAAGGACAAGCATTTGCAATGCAATAGGTCTCGCATTATGAAAGTTTGACACATTGGTCTTGTAAATGACAATATTTTTATTTATGTGTTTGTTTTGAAAATAGCTAAATTAATATCTTTGACATTTACAATGCCAATAGTTATAACTTTCGCAAATGTGACACCTATAGCATTTGTAATACAACATGTTTTGTATTTACATGACTTAGATGTATGGATATTACAAATAACAATGGCTTTTAATTTTTTTAAATAATTAATACTTAAATAGAAGTGATTCTAATTTATAATGGCAATAGCTTAAACTTTTGTAAATAACTTTTGTGAAGATTATGTTCAGTGTATTTTATTGTGACGAAAATCCAAGAACAGAAGTGAAATATTAACTTTTTTTGTGACATTTGTAATAAAGCTTGAAACATTGAGAGAACATATTTGAACCAGTTGTTGAATGGTTGCAGAGATTGATGCAGGGGTTGCGCCGAGTGATGCAGGGGTTGCGCCGAGTGATGCAGGGGCTGCGCCGAGTGATGCAGGGGCTGCGCCGAGTGATGCAGGGGCTGCGCCGAGTGATGCAGGGGCTGCGCCGAGTGATGCAGGGGTAAAAAAAACGAGTAACAGGGGCAGAAGGGCACAAAAAAGGGTCTAACAGAGGGCAGAAAAACAAGGGAAAAAACGAGTCTAATAGGGGCAGAAAGGCACAAAAAGCGAGTCTAAGGCACAAAAAGCGAGTCTAACAGGCGGTAGAAGAGCAGAAAAACAAGGGAAACAAGAGAATTATGGGGAAAGGAAGAACACAGAAGTGTCCTTAAACACATAACTTTGATGAGGTCACATAACTTTGATGAGGTGAGACTAACGCAAGTACCTACTTTCGAAGTTGGCCTTCCATCAGAATGTGAAACTAATACCACCTGCTAAACCCATTTGACTAGAGAAGCGTTTCTAAGCTTCTGTGCCAAACACGTTTGCCAACAAAATGACTACTATCCATGCGGGTGTGGGGAAAGAAGTAACCATAAAAACACTTGTGTCCCTTCAGAGCCAGCAGAGTGCTTGAGAAGCTCATGACACAAAAGTCAAAAATGATTTTATTTAAAAAAAATGGGTGAATGTTCACAACCAAAGCTTTCCAGTTTGAAAGTAACACAAAAAGTAAGCACTGAAAGCTCTGCAGTGTTACTGCCCATGTCATTCACATCAGCTCATGTCAGACGTTTTTCACTACACGTGCACCACAAAAATAACACTTAGCACCGAACATTTGTAGCTTGTCCGTGACATTAAGAACACCCATAGCTCGGTGCCTGGAAGAGAGAGAAATAAACAGCAGAGCGGGGTGGAGGGAGATGTCGAAAGAAAGAAAATCAGGGACAGAAATTCGGAATTCCAGATATGGACAGAGATAATGAAAGACAGGCAGAGCAGGACAAAAGTCAAAGATAGGGAGAAGAGAGAAAGTCAGACACAATGATGCACAAAGATACAGAGAGAGGGAGAAAGAAGACAGACAGGAAGTGGCAGAGAAAGACAGATGGAGAGACAGGGAGAGAGCGTCAGAGTGACAGATGGCTAGAGAAAGATGAGGAAATAAAAGGGAGGCAGAGATGCATAAAAGAGAAAGCAAAAGAAATACCGAGACTAAGAAAAACAGAGCCAGGACTTTACAGAAAGAAAAAAAAAGAGGAAGAAAGAATGTGAAGTCAGAGTGGGGCGGGGGAGAGCTCTTTGAAATGTGAAGCTCTCGGCGAGGGGGGAGGAGAAGTGAGCGGATCCCTTTGAAGCAAGAAGTGTGAACAAGCAACAAATGGCTTTCATGTGGTGATGAGAGGCAGGCGGATAGAAGCGCGTTCACGAGACCACATGCACTTCTGGAAATCCGCATTTTTCAGAGCTTAGTTTAGCTCTTAGTTTAGCCCCAATAGTCCCGTCCTATTCATTCCTTGTGGAATGGAATAGGACGAGACATAAAAAAAACAAGCATTTACAATGCAACGGTCTCTCCTTTGACAAAGTTAGAGCTATTGGCATTGTAAATGACAACATTTTTATTTGTGTTGGTTTTGAAAATAGATAAATAAATGGCACTGTCATTTACAATGCCAATAGCTTAATCTCTCGCAAATGCCACACACAAACACACAGACCCACACAGAGTCCCACACACATACATACCTACAGAGCCACACACACAGAGCCACACACTTCCAGTAGTCGGTGGGCAGCGTGGAGTAGACAAGCACCCAGCCAGACAGGGCCAGCAGGAAGGCCACGATCTCCCCGCCATTCTGGCCATGGTCACCGGCGAGGGTCACAGGGCACAGGTGTCAGAGCTGAGGGCACGGGTGAGGGCAGAGGGCACGGGTGAGGGCAGAGGGCACAGGGTTAAGAGCCGAGGGCACAGGGATGAGAGCCGAGGGCACAGGGATGAGAGCCGAGGGCAGAGGGGCGAGAGCCGAGGGCAGAGGGGGCGAGAGCTGAGGGCAGAGGGGCGAGAGCTGAGGGCAGAGGGGCGAGAGCCGAGGGCAGAGGGGCGAGAGCCGAGGGCAGAGGGGCGAGAGCTGAGGGCAGAGGGGCGAGAGCTGAGGGCAGAGGGGCGAGAGCTGAGGGCAGAGGGGCGAGAGCTGAGGGCAGAGGGGCGAGAGCTGAGGGCAGAGGGGCGAGAGCTGAGGGCAGAGGGGCGAGAGCTGAGGGCAGAGGGGCGAGAGCTGAGGGCAGAGGGGCGAGAGCTGAGGGCAGAGGGGCGAGAGCTGAGGGCAGAGGGGCGAGAGCTGAGGGCAGAGGGGCGAGAGCTGAGGGCAGAGGGGCGAGAGCTGAGGGCAGAGGGGCGAGAGCTGAGGGCAGAGGGGCGAGAGCTGAGGGCAGAGGGGCGAGAGCTGAGGGCAGAGGGGCGAGAGCTGAGGGCAGAGGGGCGAGAGCTGAGGGCAGAGGGGCGAGAGCTGAGGGCAGAGGGGCGAGAGCTGAGGGCAGAGGGGCGAGAGCTGAGGGCAGAGGGGCGAGAGCTGAGGGCAGAGGGGCGAGAGCTGAGGGCAGAGGGGCGAGAGCTGAGGGCAGAGGGGTGAGAGCTGAGGGCAGAGGGGTGAGAGCCGAGGGCAGAGGGGTGAGAGCCGAGGGCAGAGGGGTGAGAGCCGAGGGCAGAGGGGTGAGAGCCGAGGGCAGAGGGGTGAGAGCCGAGGGCAGAGGGGTGAGAGCCGAGGGCAGAGGGGTGAGAGCCGAGGGCAGAGGGGTGAGAGCCGAGGGCAGAGGGGTGAGAGCCGAGGGCAGAGGGGTGAGAGCCGAGGGCAGAGGGGTGAGAGCTGAGGGTAGAGGGCTGAGAGCTGAGGGTAGAGGGGTGAGAGCTGAGGGTAGAGGGGTGAGAGCTGAGGGTAGAGGGGTGAGAGCTGAGGGCAGAGGGGTGAGCTGAGGGCACAGGAGTCAGAAGCGAGGGCCTAGGAAGAGCTGAGGGCACAGGGCAGGGTAAGAGCTGAGGGCACAGGTAAGAGCTGTTCCAATGGCTAGCCTCCATTTATGGAGCTAGCCAATGGAACAGAGAGGCGGGTTAAGGCCCCCTGATTCTCAAAAGATTTCGCTTGCGCAGTGGACGCCAGGTGAAACCTAAAAATGATTCCCAGACTCTTATTACACTTCCACTCTTATCACAGAAGGCACTCTCATCACGTCCTGCACTCTCAGTCTACTACGCTCTTATCATACCCCAGACTGTCATTGCACCTCCACTCTTATCACACCAGACGCTCTCATTAGGTCCTACACTCTCAGTATACTTCGCTCTCATCATACTCAAGACTCATTACACCTCCACTCTTATCACACCAGGCACTCTCATTTTACCCTACTCATTGCACTCACTCTCATCACACCCCACAGTCCTGCCAGTAGCACTTTGGCCCTGGTGCAAGCAAGGAAAATGACCCTTGTGACTGCTGATGGTGGTAGTAAAATACTGCAATGATCATGGTTCCGCGGGCCCCTGTGCCACTGCACCTGCCGCACCATTGATAGCCACACCCCTGATTTTCATTACCGCTCATCCTCTCTCGTGCTGTCTCTCATTGTACCGCACACTCTGTCATCACTTCCCATGCTCCCCTCACGTTCTTGCACGTGATTTCGCTATTACTCCGCTTCTGCTCGGATCCTGCTGACTCTCGGTCCGTCCGTCCGTCTCTCTTGTGAAATTGTGCGCTCTCTGCACCTTGGATTCCTGCCTCAGTCGTCCCTTAAATCTCCCCTAGTCCTAATCTCTTCCTCTTTTCTGCAGTCTCGGAGGAAAACGTCCGACAGAGCCACGGGCTGACAGGGTGAGTAGGAAGAGGGCCGAGCTAGAGACTGTTAGCATGGGGGAGGGAGGGAGCGCGAGATGGGTGGATGAAGGGAGGCCGAGAGTGAGACTGCTGGAGTGGGAGACAGGGCGAGTGAGATGGAAGGGGAACTAGATTCAGAGAATGCGTGGGGGTAGGAGACCGCTGTAGTGCTTGAGGGAGCACCAGGTGGGTGAAGACAGACGGCGAGGGTGAGACGGCTGGAGTGAATGAGAGCAGTGACAAACAGAAAAAGGGGCCAATCAGGTTTTACTTCTTTCAAGATTAGAGACACTCAGCCAACATGTCCTGAGCGGTCAGGAATTTATTTTCAGTTTTTTTCTTTTTTTAGAGTTTGTGATACATTTAATTTTTTCGTATCGAAGAAAAAGACAATTTGTCAAACAATAAAGAATGCATTCAGAAGACAAATGTGCACAATATATACATGTGTTCAGATATGTACAACATCAATATTCAATTTGCGAAAGCACCAGAAACACATTACAAGAAAATAAATGAATTACATTAATAAAATGCCTAACATTCAATATTTAGAATAGGCACCAGTCCTTCAAATAATAGAACACAAGACGGGCGGACAACATAGTTTGTTGGGAGTGCCTGCTAGTCTTGTTAAGCCAGGGATTAGATGTTTATAGGGTTGCGCTGCTAGGGACAGAGAAGATGGTATTATTTTGTGTCCCAGGTGGCACCCTTCCTCTTTGCCCCTGGCTCAAGGTCAACGCGTTTCGAACCACACGGCGTTTCAGGGTTCTCCTCAGGACTTGGACTGGGTGGGATCATAGCTGTGTGTGGACTTCATGGTCGCGATGGATGTGGGCAGCAGCCTAAAGTGGGCACACGTTGTCTGACTTTAATAGACACTCATGGCGTGTTCTTCGGGGAGAATACAGCCTCGCGTGAAGTATAATTTTTTTTCAGGCGGGTGGCCGCAGGATCGATTGGTGTGGCCGTACGCTCCAAGTGTTCGAGTTCAGTTCGAACTGGTAGAGCGGCGAGCTTCCTTCTCGGTACTAAGTCGTCCAGCAAATGGCGAGGGAATCCCGCGGGCCAGATAGGATGATTTAGAAAGGCCATATTAGATGGGCGTGGCTGGAAGTAAGTGGCAGTTGACTGGAGTGAGAAGAAATTGGCTAGTGAGAGTCGGGGGAGTTATTGTGAGTACATGACACTAGAACTGAGAGATGGGAGACTCTGGAGTGAGGGGGCAGCCTGGGCACGTGGGAGGTGCAGCTAGGGTCAACCAGAGAAGGGCAGGGCGAGGAAGAGGTGCCCGTAGGGAGTACCAGGTGATTGTCAGTGAGTGGGTAGGGAGTGGCTAAAGTATTAGGAGATGGGGCAGTGAGCAGGAGAAGGGCAGAAGGAGATGTAGACAACTGTGTAAGAAGGAAATTGCATGAGTCCGAGGGGGAACAGTCGAAGGGAACAGGACTCAGCTGGAGTGAGTAGGACTTAGCTGGAGTGAGTAAGAGTCAGCTGGAATTAAGATGACTCAGCTGGAGTAAATGGTACGCAGCTGGGGTGAGTAGGACGAAGCTAGAGTAGGAGTCAGCTGGATTGAGTAAGAGTCAGTTGGAGTTAATCGGGCCCAGCTGGAGTAAAGAGGTCTCAGCTGGAATGGTACGATTCAGAGTGCGTAGGACGCAGCTGGAGTGAGTAGTAGTCAGCTGGAGTGAGTAGGACCCAGCTGGAATAAGTAAGAGTCAGCTGGAGTCAGTAGGGGTCATCTGGAGTGAGTAGGAGGCAGCTGGAGTAAATAGGACTCAGCTGGAATGAGCAAGAGTCAACTGGAGTGAGTAGGATGCAGCTGGAGTAGGAAGCAGCTGAAGTGAGTAGGATGCAGCTGGAGTTCGACGCAGCTGAAGTGAGTAGGAGTCAGCTGGATGAGTAAGAGCCAGCTGGAGTAAACAGGACCCAGCTGGAGTAAATAGGACGCAGTTGGAGTAAATAGGACGCAGTTGGAGTGAGTAGGAGTCAGGTGGGGTAAAGAGGACGCAGCTGGAGCGAGTAGGTGAAGGCAAGAGTCCACACCTGTCAACTCATCTGACAAACAAAATTCCTCCCCATGCTTTCAGGGGATCACCCGCACTTTTGAGTCCAAAGGTTGACAGGTATGCGAGGCCGCTGGAGCGATGGGAAGTGGGCAGCGGGAAAGGCGTGCCTGGACAGAGTGGAAGATCTTGGGGGGAGTAGGACAAGACAGGAGTAAGTACGAGTCTGCTGGCATGCTTAGGAGTCGGGATGGTGAGTAGAAGTCACCCAGGGTGACATTGAATCTGGCTAGTAGGGGGGCAGGCGAATGCAAGATAGCTGCATAGTGCAACAGAAGTGAGTATATGACGTCACAGGGTTTGCCCTGTGACACGAAGCGACATTTCTCCAGATGACTGTAAATCACACTGCATAGGCCTCTCTAGCACCCCTCCATCCACCCCACGGGCCAGGAGATTCCTGACACCAGTACAGCCTTATCAATACCTGCACGGTACACACCACTGATGCACAATGCAGGCGTGTGTCCGCCCCAACCTCCTGCTCAAAGCCTTCCGTCACTGGAACCGCAAGGTTTCTTTAAGGACGGTACAGAATCCCCTCTCAAAGCCCCGCTGTTTGAGGTTAACCTCAAAACTCCTCGCCCTCAGACCCCCTTAGCCCCCTTGACTCCCCTCCCCCATCTCCTGTCACAATCCACTTCCTCTTCGCTGAACATCTGTTATCGGACAGCCCTGCTGCTCCAGACGGAGGGGCATGGCAGATAAGAGACCAGGGTTTCGGATCGATCTCGCAGGGGGTGGTGCTGCACCCCCTCCATCTTTTTAAAGAGCTCTTCTTGTGGCTTTTATTGAAGGTAGAATGTGACATATGCCAAATAAGCCTCAGTCAGGCGCGATGAGCAGCAGCCTAAAGGAAAATGACCCCCTCCTCGAAAAATGTGGTAGGGGACCCTAAAGTGTCATTTGAGCAGGCCATACTTGCATTTTTGCAAAGGCATAGCGCCAAAACTCCCTCATCCTGGCTGCAAGAACCAAGGCTAGCCCCCGGTGCTAACACAATGACTGCAGGGAATACGATAGTTAACAAAGGAGTAGCCGGTGCACATCTCGGAATGCAATACCTGGTTGAAGCGCAATCTATTCTCTGAACTTCGAAAATTCCTAATGTTTACTGAATTTCAGAAAGTCTGATAGTGGAGGGGATTGGGAATAGTCAGACGCAGCCTCTTACACTGAAAACAAGCTGAGGTGCTGTGACAGCGGGAAGGGGGGCAGGAACAGGCACACGGACAGCGGGAGGGGGGCGGGAACGGGCCCACGAACAGCGGGAGGGGGCTGGGAACGGGCACACGAACACCGGGAGGGGGGCGGGAACTGGCACACGCTGGTTTAAAACGGCATGGCGGAGCTTCTCAAGTAAGCTACTGCCCGGCCGCCATCTTCGGACAAATGACCAAAACAAACCTCCCAAAAAAAAAAAAAAAAAAAAAAAACACCGCCCACCGCCGCAATGACGTTCACAAAGGGGCGGAGAGCGAAAAAAAAAAAAATAATAAATAAAAATCGCTGGAACGCCCACGAATCTGTTCGGGGAATGAGTGACGCATCTCTGTTCCAATGGCTAGCCTCCATTTATGGAGCTAGCCAATGGAACAGAGAGGCGGGACAAAGCCCCAGACTGATTCTCAAAAGATTTCGCCTGAGCGAACGCTGCTGCGCAGCGGATCGCCAGGCGAAACCTAAAAAGGGGGGTCTCAGTGTTATCAAGGGGTTGTCCTGAAATCTGTCCTGGTGTAAAGGCCACAATACTCTCCATCACTCAAGAGCACAGGAGGCAACAGAAAAGATACCATGAGATGTTGGTCAGGGGGACACAGAACGGCTTGCCAGTTTTGGCCTGGCCCCTCCCCGTTTATCTTTCACTCCAGCCCTATGTGATCACTAGACCAGCTCCCACATCATGAGCACACCGGCACAAGCCAGCGCAGCCATACTGCAAAGAGATGCAGCCCCACCACCGCAACACTACAGTGATGAGGCAGTGACACCCCTCCAGCCATTCAGTGAGCTCCCCAACCCCACAACAGCAGCCCCTCGATGGAGGTCATGGATCGGGCGCCTCAACCACAACTTCAGAGGCACAAGGGAGATGGACAAGGCCATCAAGAGGTCGCTGCTCATGCACTACAGAGGCGGGGACTTTTACAATCTGTTTGAGTCTCCCAGACACAGGTTATGACGACGATTTCGATTCCTCAGTGCTTAACAGGTATTTGGACTTCAAGCTTTTCAAATGGTGCCAAGCCAAACAGTCAGATAATGAATCTGTCGACATCTACGCACACCTGAGAAAGCTCGTGAGCACGTGCACCTACCACGACCAGCGGGAGGAGATACAGACCCAACTCATCCAAGGGAGTCGGTTGGTGGTGCTACAACGGTTAATCCTCAAGGTAGCCAATATCAAAGGCCCATATCAAAGAAGAAAGGGTGGATGCCATCCAGAAACCCCAAGGCCCTGCTTGCGTGGCCCCAAAAATGCAAATGAGTGGGCACTGCGGAAACTGTGATGCTGAACACTCATCTGGTCTCTGCTTCACAAAAAGAAAAATCTGCTCCAGGTGCGGCAAACCCAACTACTCCGTGAAGGTCTGTCTGAGTGGGAGGTCGAAAGCCACCTTAGGGAGGCCACGAGGGATGTCAGCCAACATTAAGCAACTTTCGCTCAAGGACCCACTAGGGCAGGAAGATGTCACCTCACCAGGTCCAGGAGTCGACATGGATGGAGAAGACAACGTGCACGCGGTGTCCTTTGCCAGCCGCACCAACCGGCATAGGTGGCCGCCTCCCATGCGCACCATCCGAGTAGCGAGCTCCACTGTAAGAGCACTCCGACAGGGGAGTGTCCATAAATGTCATGTACTCAGAGCAGTATGAGCACACCTCACACCATGCTCCCCGTGTCCCCCACCAATGCGAAGATCACCACCTACAGGAGATGGAGTCCCTCCCTATGCAAGAGGGGATTGAAGTGGAGGTAGCCTGCAAGTACTTATACACCAGGGTCAGATTTCATGTTACGGACAGAAAAAAAGCACGCTATTCAGCTACCACACAGCAGAGGAGCGGGGGCTGGTGTTCTTAGCCAACCAAATTCACGACTCGCAAGTGGACGCCATCCTGCGTAAATTCATGCAGTTATTCGAGGGTCTCTGCAAGCTCAAAGACAAGCAGTTCAAGCTGACCATGGACAACACGATCGGGCCGACAGCACAGACACCGAAGAGTTCTCGTCCACCTAAGACAACAGGTGGAGGAAGAGCTACGAAAACTGGAGAATGTGGTCATTATTGAGAAGGTCACTGGCCCAACCCCCTGGGTGTCACCCCTGGTCATCGCCATAAAGTCCAAGCAGCTAGGAGCCATCAAACTTTCTGCTGAAATGCACCCCACCAACCAGGCTGTGAAGAGGAAACGCCACAGGACACCCATCATGGATGATATTGTAGCCGACCTCAATGAGGCAAAGTGGTTCTTCAAGCTCAACCTCAACTCCGGGTACCACCAGCTCGAACTTGCCCCTGAGAGCTAGTATGTTACTACCTTCTCTACCCAAGTGGGCCTGAAATAATACAAACCTACTGAGTTTTGGGGTGTTGTCAGCCGCAAAGGTCTTTCAAGTCAGCCTCGGAGCCGTACTCCTGCTGGAAAATTTAAACAAAAACTGGGTACCCGTGTCGTATGCAAGCCAAGCACTATCAGAAACTGAGATACAACCAAATTGAGGGAGGCACTTGCCATCAAATGGGCCTGCCAGCACTTCCACCTCTATCTCTATGTCCAAGAGTTCAGGTCGATTACAGACCCCAAACCACTAATTCCCTTGTTCACTGGAACAACACGCTTAGCACCCCCAGGATAGAAAGGTGGGTAGTGCAACTCTAGGCCTATCGGTTCAATGTCATCTTTTGCCCGGGTGATAGCAACCCAGCCAATTACCTGTTGCGCCATCCCATCGCGGCAGACATACAGCAGTACCGCCGAGTACAGAACACAGAAGAGTTTCTAAAGATGATCACCCAGGAGGCAAGCCCCAAGTCGCGGATGCTGGAGGAGATCGGGGCATCAATCGACCAAGACGGGAACCTGGCAAAGGTCAAGGAGGCTTTGACATACAGGCAGAGGCAGCGTTTTCTGGATGGCGCCCGGTCGCTGACAGCGGAGGACCAATTTGTAAGGCAACAACTGTGGAGAGTCCGCAGTGAGCTCAGGGAAGGAAATCACTGAGTGGTACTTTCTGGCCAAGTAATTGTGATCCCAAACAAACTGCGGAACAAAGTTGTTGAACTTGTCAATGTCTGGCACCAAGTGGTGGCAAAGACCAAGGCCCGTCTCCGCAGCAAAGTGTGGTTCCCCGGGATAGATGCCCTGGTAGGCAAGGTTATTCACTGATGCCACTCATGCACGATCACATGGGGAGATTCGACCCCGGCACAACTCCTCAAGAAGAGCCCAGCCGTGAACCAAGGTCGAAAGTCAGCATTGACTTTGGCTGCTTCCCCGAGGGCTGCAGCACCGTAGTCATGGGCTCTCACTCGGAGTTTCTTGTGTTCGAAGTTGTCTCGTCCACTGCTTCCCCCTCACCTCCTAAGTAAAGGCAGTATTCGAAAGAACATTTATAATGCTCGGCCTCCCGGACGAGATCAAGACAGACAACTGACCCTCATTCCAGTGTCGAGAGTTCCAAGACTATTAACCATCCCTTGCCATACGGCACCAGAAGATCACACCACAATGGCCACAGGTAAATGGTGAGGTGGACTCTCAACGGGGCCCTGTGGATTGGGGTTTAAAGGGAGAAGACGCCAAAAGCTGTCTCCACCAATTTCTGAACACCTACCGACAGATCCCACACAGCACCACTCGCTGTGCCCAGTCATCTGCTGTTCCGCAGCCCCCCCACCTGACAAAATCCCAGCAGATCCCGTCTGGCACCCAGCAGCGTTGAAAGGAGAGGCCACCCAGGCCAGGAGGGAGTATACCAACCAAAAGGCGAGCCTCGTACGAAGGGCACACTTCCCCTTGCTATATGTGGGTGACTATATGGTCATCAAGGACAGGTAGCAAGGGTGGAAGTTCAGGACGCCATACAAGCCAGAGGTTTGGAAGGTAATCACCACCAACATCACCATGATCTCCGCACGAAGAGGGGCACGAGTGGTGACCAGGAATGTGTCCTGGTTCAAAAAGGTGGTTGGACCCCGACTAGGCAATGAGCGAGATGTCAATCCCGAGGAGGAAACATACGAAGTCACTGATCTGGCACCCTCCACTGCACTAGGCAAAGTGCACAACGTTCCAGAGGATGGAGTGATTCAAATTGAAACCCTGCTTTGCTGAACCCCTGAAGGTGGCACCCCCTCGAGTAGCCCAGCAGGGACAGCACCAGCTCCCGGAGCCAGACGTATGGTCTCTGGCTTCTGGCTGTATCGTGCCCCCAGTCAGCAAGTCAGACTTTGTGTGTTTCCTGCATCCGGAGCGGCGGCTGAGTGGCATGTAGCCATTAAAGGAAAGGAGGGATGTAGAGAGCCACTCAGCCTCTACACAACAAAGCTGCACCCTGTAACACCAACAGTTTCCTTTGTTCCTGTCCACGGAAGTGCTTCATCCTTCCTAGAAGCGGGGCGGCCTACTGTATCGGGTAACTGCAGCAGATAGTCAGCAAAGGCCGCCAGAGGTTTTAGGCAACAAAGTAGTGACTTTCTAAAGTCACCTCGCTATTAAAAGTTTTCTTAAATTCGATCTCGGGTACGAGTTGGGTTTAATGTAACTATTATTTTGATACCTTGTATCTGGTAGTCCAAAATGGAAGTAAGCACTGAGCGTGGTGGCTAGTGTAACTCAATTTTAGCTAATGGGATCACAAGCCTTACTACAGTGAAAACGCCGATTTCGAGTTTTAACTATCAGGGCATGTTAAACACAGGACACAGTTGCCTTTGTTTTTAATATTTAGCACCCTGCCTAGTGGGCAACCAAGGCCTTTCCTAGGAGTGGGTTATTAATATTAAAAAGCAAAGGTGTTGTTGACCTTACAAAAGGGTTTATTTTACCATCTCAGGCTGGCAGTTTCAAAGCTGCCCAACTAGGCTGCAGTGGCAGGCCTAGTCTCACATTTTCACCATGTCAGTGTATTGATGTTACAATTAAGAGCAGCAGTAAACTAGCAAGATTTAACTTACTAGCCCTTGGTACCTCTTTCACCATATACTAAGGGGAAATTGGTATGTTAAATGTATCAAACATGCACTAACCATCTGTGCACATACTTTTGGAGTCAGCACACTTGCACCGGGGCCTGGACAGCAAGGTAAAGAGCACTTCAGAGTAGAAATAAAACAGCACAGAGGCTGTCAAAAAGTGGGGCCAAAAAGTGCCCTTTCCCTACAACTATGTACATGTAAATTCTACAAAGAGTGGGAACAAGTACAGGCAATAGCCAAAACATGTATATAATGATGTAAAGGCAAGAAGATAAGACAAAGACAGCTTCAACTGACCGAGTACAGGGCTATTGTGTCCAGCTAGAAAATGCTTTGTATTAATCCCCAAGAGCTCAAAAATAATTTGCTTAACTGATAAAGAAACATTGATTTGGAAGCTTCAATGCATTTATATGTTTTTTAAACAATTTTACCTCAAGTCCTGTAATTGCCCTGAATAACCAAGATTGTCAGACCTTGTATTACAGGCGGACTGTAACGCACATCTCACCTTCTCTCCGTGGCCCAAGTTCTCAGATTTAACTTCGGACAGAGTTTTCCAGTTGGTGTTTCCACCTCCTCCTCCTCCGCCTTTCATATCAGAGATGGATGATGCTTCCATTACCTGACCCTCCGAATCGAACCTGAGGAAGAGAGATTCAAACAAAGTTGTTTCTTAGCCGCTTGAGGAGGGGTGCAGTGGAAGAATGTCAACAAGTGGATTGTTAGATATTCAGTGGGGATAGAACGGACCAACATAACAGCTTGGAGATGTAAGTTTTGAGAGTCAAGGTGCTCTGCCCACCACCACTACTGACAACCATTGCACACGTAAATGTGTCCAGTCGCTCTGCAGTAAAAGTTCACTACTGGTTAAAGAAGTCCATCCTGGCAGGTGATTTTGCTGTAAAAATCATTGAAAGCCACAAAATGCATCAGTACACTGATTGTGACCACTGTCATTGGAGCGGAACTTTGTAGACCACCTCAAATACAAAATGAGCCAAATCAAGCCTGGCTACAGACCAATTATGGCCCTCACTGGTCTAAATGAGACCAGTTTAGCTGGGTTACAAGACTGCCCCTTGGGTAATTTCTGATGTGTATTGTCGAAGAAATATTTTGTTGCCAATACAGGTTCGCCTCAGAGGCTGATCTTGAGTTGGGTATCTTGAGTATTTCAACACACTTACTAACACCAGTAAAGAGACTAGCTACTAGAGCCTATCATCAGAACTTTTCTTATCTCCATTCTGTATCCCATGTTGTGTGGTTAACAGTAAACCCAATTCTGAAATGTTTGACACAGCCTCGATACTATTTGGTGTTTCGAATACTGCAATGGCAGTACAATCAGGCTCTATTGGCAAAAGGCAGTTGCCGAAAATATTAAATATAACCTGACCCTTCTCCACTCTAGGTTGAAATCTGAGTGCAGCTTGGAATCACAGGTTTAAAATCAGTGATTCCGCCGCAGCCTCCAATCTTCAGTTAAGGTTATGCAAAATGAAGCAATTTTTAAAAGTGAAATTGCATAAAATTCCATGGAATTTTCACCTAATTACGCGCCATCATATTAAAATGTGGTTTAACAGTCTCATTATTCCTCAGTCGATTTTTTTTAAAGTATCGCATAGTACCAGCAAGAGGCTGGTTCAAGGAGAAAATGTCCTTTGGTGAGACATTTTCCATGCAAATCAGACGCCTTCTGGTATCTCTAGAGACTTTTTGAGGTGCATGAAATTGCATAAAGGAACATTTAGCAAATTTCACTATATGATATTTTTTTACTTTCACAGCCAAATTAAAAGTGTGTCCAGCCCTAGATTCAGTGCCAGTACAACCACTTTTTATTTATTTGTCAAATGTACTACAGGGTCACTTTCACGCATATACTTTCAATCCCCTTCTTTCCACTTCAGTTCCCCTGCAGCACCAGAAGCGGCTCCGGGCAGTGTAAGTGCTATATCAAGCAGCCATAATGGCAAGATATGACGGTGGGAAACCTAACTCCTACAGTAAGTAGCCAAACATTCGTCAGTCCTCTCAGCTCCCTTAGCTTTTTTGGACTACAGAGGTCTATAATGGCTGAAGACATGGCTCTGGGTCTTGATCAGACCTTCACAATGTTTGATCACTTTTGGTGAGCAATGCATGCCACATCATGCCTTCCTCCTGTGAAATGGTAAAGCACTTGCAAGAACGACAGTAGCATGACATAACGGTGTTCTCCAGTAACAGAGTACCAAAACTTATTTTTTACTTTCTTTTTCAGAGTTTAAATTCTGAGACATGTTCCAGATTGGTTCTGTCTTCCAGACTACAATGTTTGTAGAAGTGGAGTTTGATTAGTGCATCAGACAGTAGGATGCAGGTGTTACATTTTCCCTTTAAACGTACACACAAAGGTGGAACTGTAAGCTAGCTAAAGGGAAGCTGTGAAAAGAATATACCAGCCACTTATCCACCATCTGTGTGCGGTTCAGGAAGCTCTCAAGGAAATTTAACAAAAGATAATCGTCAAACAAAGGGGACCAGATTGGAAATAGTGCATTCCACCAGGGGGCCAGTTCATGCAATGGTGGTGTACAAACCAGGCTCTGGTCTATGCCAAACCGAGCCAGTGCCTATAAAGGCAGAAAGAGCGAAGCAAAGGGTAGATACCAGGATGAAGCGTTTGGTGGGGCAGTTAGCTGATTACATTTGTGTAGCTTGGGATGGGAATTTAACAAAATGGTTTGCATGCACACACGTCGAGAACCATTAATTGTCCTGAAAGGTACATATAGAACAGCGTTCGTTTTCAGGACCTGTTTTGCGAGGTAAGTGGTCTGATGGAATGGGCCACCCAACACCTCAAGAGATGCAGGAATCACCACACATTCCGCTTTCAACATTAAAAGGGAGGTGCTTTAAAAGGTTTTACAAACTCGAGAGAGACTTGCTCACTGCAGAACAATTAAGTTGTTCGAATAGCTGAAAGCATGATTTGGGGCATGACGAGAACTAATTCAAAATGCACTTTTTTCATGATGTTTTCTTGAGGTCAAATTAGAAATAATCATAGTACACCATAGAGAGAATATAAACTCCCCTAGCCCCACCACCAGCCACACCCAAAAACGAACATATCCCTCATGGCGTACCATCCACGAAGTTTGAAGGCCTCTGGAATGTCTGGGTTCAGAATGACCGTGCTGGAGGACAGCACAGAGACAGAACGTCCCCCGAAGTCTGAGAGCCGTGCACCTTTGATGGCCACTACCGGTTGCCGTGAGCCATCAAACTTTTCTGCCTACAAAAGAAGACATGGGTCAAGAACTACAAATCCACATTCCACTCCTGTTCCCTTATTCACCAAGTAGATGTGTTAACATTATACACACTGTTGTAAAACAATATCACCTGCCCTGCATACTCACAAGTAGAATATTAAACATACAGCTGAACATAATGCGCACAGATACAAATCCCTACATAACAAAGGACCAGAAGACCTTAACAGCGGCATACTCTTTCACTAACCTACCAGACACCTAAGCTCTGCCTCACTCGCACACTCCCCGCATCTGCAAAAGAAAAACTGGAGGTCGCTCATTCTCCTACATCGCACCAAAGACACAGAACAACCTTGCTCAGCACTTCAGAGCCTCCTCCTCACGTCTTGAGTTCCGCAAGAAGCGGAAGACCTGCGTTTTCGTATAAGCACCTTGGGGACCACACACCTACTCAAGCACCTGGATACCTTCTTGGGTGATCTGTGCGCTATACAAATCAACATAACCTAACATAACATCCCAAAAGTATAACCATATCTTGTCTCACCCTCCCTACCACCCCTCCACAGATATTATATTGATCCGACTAAAATAGTCTGAGAACTCCATTCGGCAGAGACTTTGCTCCTCCAATTCTTTAAGAGAAGTCCATATCACTGACCATGCCAACACAAGTTAGCAACATCCCCACCTCCAAGCCCACACCCGACGGGAACAACTGACTAATTCCAGTCAAAGGAACATAGTATCAAAAAGCCCATTCCTCAACATGCTCCAAATCAGAGTAGGAAGGAATTTAACATACAAGTATTAGATTAGTATAGTGCTGTAAATGGCTGAAAATAGCATGTGATAATACAGTACGAAAAAAGGACCAGAGTATGTTCACCAGAGCACTTACATCCTCTCCCCACAGAGTGGTAGACACCATTTTTCCAGATGTGTCCATCAAGTAGATGTTTCTTTTTGAGACCTCACGGTTGTTCGATTTCACAGTGATTTTCGAGACATCTTCATAGCTCTTACATATTCCAATGATATCTGAAACACAGACGCCATGTATTACACGAAAGGCCAGCATGTAAGCTCAAAAGATCACTGTAGTACAACTAGTTATGGCTTTCTTCAATAGTTAAGACTTTGGAGACATACACTGCAAAGTCGCAAGCAGCGACCACCTGTCCCAGGGTACCTTTTACTCAAATTACATTGAAGTAGAATGTGCTCCAACAAGGGCCTCTTAACCAGCTCTCGCGTTGTTTATGCTGGGTCTTCAGGACTTCACAGCATAAATTCTAAAACAGACCTTTAAACCCATATACCAAAAAACATCCTTCTTGTAACATAAGTTTGCAGATGATATGCTTTCCTTCAACACATACCTGGAAATCATTGATTGAGGATTCCCTTTGGTTGTTCTGCAATTACTCCTACCACAACCTTGGGATCCACCTGCCCAGATATCAAACTATGGAGTCCTTGCTCTTAATAAGTCACTTTTCTACTTCCAGCAGCCTAAGCTAATAGTCAATGAATTACACTCTATATTCCCCACCCTATCCTCAATTCCCGATACTTACCAATCATAGAGTCTTTGCTTTTATTCTCCAGATCATTGATGGGCACAAAATCAAACTGTACACTGGGGACATCGGAGGAGTCTTCACAGGGGATAACCGAAGTCTCATTGTTGAATGTCATCTCATAGTCATTTTTCACAGCTGTGTACTGCTTATTGGCTATCTTCAGAGTGCCTTTGGAAAAGTAATACACCTGGAAAGCAAAGTTATTCAGTGAGCAAAGTTCATTTCACTGCTCTACCACACAGCAAAACAGCTGGGCACTTGAGAGGCTTGCTTCAACGAAGACCTGGAAGATATGTCCAGTCAAACCAGTCCTCGAACCGAAAAGGGATCCTACCCTATATGACCAGTGCCTGGCCTAGAGCTGGACACCTATTTCACCACTTGGAACAGTTTCAATACACGTCTGCCCATAACTCAGACACCTTCAGACAACAGCCAACTCGCCACACAGAGGATGAAAACACAAACAATACCTTATTCAGCTCGATGAGGGTGTAGAACTTGTCCACCTGTTCATTGAATGCCGTGGCTCTGATCTCACCCTATAGGAAAAAGGGAGGCAATGAGATCTGAAAAACGAAACAGCAAATATACTTGGAGAGACGCACACAAGCTTCCTAAGATGTGCCAGAGCGAGATAAGAGGACGAAACATTTCTAAAAATATGGCATAGAAACAGTAGTGTGACTGGTTAAAAAAGCCTCCATCAGCTCTTATGCCTGTTCCATGATTAAGTAGGTGAACTATTTACAGAGGGACTTAAAGGCGTGGCTGAACTGAAAAAGCGCTGGAAGGTAGTTGGAACAGGCAGCATGGAATGTGCCCGAATCAACTTGAACTGCTGGTAATTCAGAATACATGCCTTCCTCGTCTCCTTACGTGTCATTACAGATGAGACCAGAGGATCCATCAACTGTGGCTACCAGTGGAGCTTCCAACAAACTATAGAAATCTTGGCTAACCGTTCCAAATAAAAGTATCCAGGGCCTTAAGACAAGAGGAAATAATAAAAATCAGTGACATTACCAAGTACCAACTACATGCCCTAGGACATGTGGAACAGGCCAGATCTCCGAGATATACCCACATGACGCAGTTCTTTTTCACTGCAATATCGGAGAAACATAAAAAATAAATTACCACCACTCCGTAGATCAGAAAATGCCACAAATTCCTACAGCAGCAGTAACTTAGTACATTAGTCACTTAGTCACTAAAGGCACTGAAAGAATTCCTTACATAGGTTCCTTGATGTTAGGATATTACTTCCCAGATGCCAATGCACATACATTTGATTATTAGCCACCTTGCTGGAACTGAGGTGGACATGTAAAGCACCGATTATCCATGGGAGGCAGGAGATTTGTTACATGCTTTCAGATTTCTGCTTCAGATTTTGCTCATTACCCAGAAGATGTCAGAGTTCCGGGAGCAGGACGATTTGGGAAGTGTCCTTAGGGATCAAGTTCAGGCTTGGTATTCTCACTATCTAGTCTAGAGGGTTCATGCAGCCAGCAGTCTACAGTTGCAACTTTTGCTCAGAGAGCTTCTCTTATTAGTAAGTACGGACCCTTGGCCCAGCTATAATAAGGCGTCGATCAGGGCACAATTTTGGATCAGTTTCCTTAGAATCTGCCGCTATGTAACCTGACCTGTACTAAAATCTAGAGGAAAAAGCCATGCATGTTTGCGTTTTGCAAATCCAAGACCATGCAGGTCAAACTTCTTCACACCGGTCGTCTGAATTTCTAGCTGGTCCGATAATGACAGATGAGCCAAAAAAACACAGGATCACATGACAAATATATGTTGCATGTTGTAGCTTACACAAAGGATATTTTGTTGCCATGGAGCTACCAATCACTTCCCTGGACCCATGAAAGAAACTGGTTGCAAACACCTTAGCTCCTGTGCTCTTCACCACATAGGCTGTCCACAACACGACAAGGATGACAGTTCCTGTTCGATATACCACACTGCGATATGCTCAAAAGACTATGCATGCATTCATGCAGGGATTTCTACCCTGAAATATAAAACACCCTTCGGAATATCACAGCCCTATGAAGTTCTAAATATAGCATGCGAGTGCTGAACCAAGGAAAGGTAGCAAAACATGATGAACTGAACAAAAAGTTTATGTCACGATGGAGAATGCCACAGAGCATTTGAGGCAAAGCTTTCAAGGAGAGCATGCAGCAAGCACCTCAAGGATAAATGGACTGTCAGGTGTCAGCTAGCTCGGAGTACCAATTACTAAGCTAAAGCAGCAAACATCTATCGGGGGAATGTCATATGAATCAGTCGCCATTGCCTGTATTGGAATGAAGAACTGGGTGTGGACATGGATCTGTGATGTGGTACATCGCTCTGAGAATTTTGCAATTGAAACAGGATTGAGGTTTCATATTTGGACATTTTTGTGTACGTAATTCTCTGCAGTTGCTGAAGCATCGCAAAGGACGCTTTCAATATGTTTAATGAGAAATATGCAGGTCAGGCTGCCAGGCTACACACTGGCCTATCTATCGCATGCATACATACAAGGAAACCCTGTACCTCACACATTGTAACCCGTAAACAGAAGTCTCTGCACAGAAGATCATTTTCTGCACCTGATATACACATGAGCTAAACTAAGTGTTCTCCAAATGCAACCTTGCACAGAGGGAACTAGAAACCATGCCCACCCCTTCTCTTTGTAGCGCTACTTGGAGCCAGAACACTAGAAGGTTCCAGATCCCTACGCTCCTCACCCCTAGTGATAGCTGCAGAATCTGACCTGGGATCTATTAATAGAGCAGACTCATTAAAAGCAACATTCAGAACCATGAATGTGAGCGAACCCTTCTGAAGACATGTGGCGAGGAGGATTGTGCCTGCTCGCTGATTAACTTCTTGCTCCTGCCCAGCCTTTGAAGTGAGCCAGCCTTCCTACAAGAGCGCCTTAAGGGCACTGACTGGAAAAGGTGCACGAGGAGAGCGTTCACTACACCAGAAAGGACACCTTGCATGCTGAAGTATGCTTGTCTCAGTGAAATGGAATGTGACAATACATACAACTAAGCTAGTAAGAAACCACACTATTCAGAGCTTTTCCGACCCTCATCAAGGGTAGTAAGCACTATATAAATGCAATGTAAATAAAGAAACATCCACCCTATGAAGCCATATCACCCCAGGCCTCGCAATGCTTTACCATTCCACGAACAACTACAGGGGCAACCCACCAACCTGTACCAGGGGCAGTCAATATTTATTCCTAACAGTTCAGGAGAGAATTGATAAACAATTGTAATCTATTCACACATAGGTAACTGCAAACAAATTTTACATTTACAAAAAAGAGAAAGATAGAAAAAGGAGAATAGGGAGTCCCTTTTCTCCTTTTTACAATTGTTGTTTAATTGTTGTTTATCAATTGTCTCCTGAACTGTCACTACCATTCCACTCATTTAAAGTTCCACCTCCCTTCAAAGATCAAAACGCACTCTCAGTCCCACTAAAATCTCATTCGTTTGCACTGCTCCCACTATTCCACTACCCATCATACTCCAAATATCCTGCCGCATCTCATGACAACCGAAATGTATTTACTTTCTACTAAGAGAGGTGCATGATCATCATGGTGAGGGGGTGAAATGTGAGCTGATAGGTCTGTGCTGTAGTCTGAAGGTCGCACAGTACAGAAGAAACACAAAGCAGAAGATCACGGGTATTAGAAATTATCCTCAGTTTGTGTTTAATGACTCCATCAGTCAGTAAGGATTCTCACAGCCAATCCATGCACTCCGATTCCCTGTACATGGAACCACTGCTTTCTTGCTGGGTACACATACTACACAAATATTACATAAATGCACCCAGGATGGGCCACAAATGAACACGGATGTGCTCAATTACAGAAAATAAGCAACAAGAAATATTGAACACGACTGCATCTGCAGTCGGAAACACTGCAAACGTGTAGAATGTACAACAGGGAATTGATCGAGAGTAGAACATGAAGCAGGATTCATTGCGCATGCACAGTGTGGAACTACTATCAGAAAATATTGCATGTAAGCTTACGCTTTCATCCACCATCTCAATGGAGAACAGCTTCCCTTCACCTCTAGAGTTGCTCCAAGTTCGGATCTGGCTTTTATTTGTCACACGAGCACGAATGGTCCACCTGGAACAAGTGAGCAGCAGGCAATGAGGTCAGCACTAAAGCACTGGACGGAGAGAGTGTGTGTACGATACTTAAGTGTGAGGGGGTGAAGACAAGATGATCGAGAAAAGAGGCCAACAAACAAAGTCACAAAAGAATTGAAAAACGCATGAAAATCAAAGAACACATGAGCAAGATACTGTGGTACAAAATAAAAAAAAACCTGAAGTAACAGGCTAAGAAACAGAAACCGGCCTCCAAAGCAGAACTTAAACTAGAACAGGGGACAGGTGCACAAAGAAAAACAGAAGGCAGTCAAGAAAGCACATTGCGGCAGAAGGCTACAGAAGTGTGTGATGAAATCAAGGGATCACATACAAGCAAGGGACCTAGATGTGTTCAAGTGCAATATGCACTAAAAACAGTGTACCACTGGAATCTTAAAGTTCGGGCCACCAACACATTTATCAATCGGCCTAGCACTGCTGTTGTGGACCCCTCCACTCCTCCCCATGACCAAAGCAAGCGCTTTCACAAACATCCTCATGAGAGGAACTAATGTTCTGGATAAACGCCGGTGGTGCTAATAAATGATGCATGCCTTCAGCAAGTGGGACATCGTGTGGACGATAGCTTGCACATGCACTGACTCAGGGTGGTGGGAGAGAGAAGGAAGAGGGACAGATGGTAGAAGGCATGGTGACGGCGACTGTGTAAAAACAGCAATTAAGAAGGTGGTAGCACGATTAACGATTCGTTGCTAGAACTCTTATTCATCTCGTTTTCACATCCCACCTAGAGCGAGCGTCTGATTAGAAGTGACTCACTTGGACTGGTACGGGTTTAAGCTGGCAATGGGAACAACCTTAGCCTGTGATCCTCCGGGCGTGTTAGGGGGGCCACCACCAGCTCCGACCTTACCAAATGGCTTGGAGAAACCCCTGCTCATAGGAGCAGCAGCAGCTGAAAAACAAGGAAATGAAATGTCTTAAAATACATTTGACCAGGGAAAGAGACTGCCTCTACCTTCCCAAAACACATTAAATTAGCCACTGCTCATCACAACAGTTCATCACATAAAACAACAGAGGGCAGACAGTGAGCAGAGGGACATCACAAGAAATTCTAGAGGACGACTCCTGAATCAAGACGTAAACTTAAGAGCTGAACGGTAGCCACACTGAGATCTCATCACAAAGAGGTGGTTCGATCTAATGATCGATGCTGCGGAACCAAATAGAATATATGGGGACATGTTGTAAAGAGACATCTGTGTAAATCGCCAACACATTCTGTAACCAAGGACAATCACCAAGAGCCAAGTTTGCTAAGAACCCTCAATCTAACTACCAATTACAGCTGATAAAATATCAGTCACTGTCTATAAAACATTGCTCAATCTGATAGTTTACTGGTGACCACTGAGCGAGCCACTAATAGAAAGTCATGCAAAGATATTCCTCAAGCTAATCATCTGCTGCTGGACCCAAGGAAATTCGCCAGAAAGGAGGACTGCCCCAACTACTGCACTAATCAAGGGCAACAACCACGAGATGTCAAAGAGCCCCATCAAACCACCAATCACTGGTACGAAGAGAAGATACCCCAGGAAAGGTCTACGAAGACTATACTTAAACTAATAACTATGGCAGAAACCAAAAGCAGCCGCCAGGGAGCAAATTCATGAAGAGACATACCAGTCTCAAGATTCTGTGCTGAATCAAAGTGCAACTACCAGCAGCCAATTGCAGACCTCTCTAAAACAGAGCTAAACTCAAGCCAAGCAGGAAAGTAGATAGCAGGAAACACATCTATAAAGTGAGTCCTGTCATCTAATCACAAGCCACTGTGAAGCAGATAGAGAAATAAAGACACCTCAAAAACATCCACTGCTCAAAAACAGTCAACATAAAAATCATAAGGGGACCTCACAGATCTAATTACTAACCACTGCTTAGCCATGTGACACTCAAGACAAGGGACGAGCCCAGAAGGCGATCCTCCTACCTCAAAGAAGTCTGCAAACAGAAAAATCAACCAACCCAACCAAATAGGGGTAGCCACCAAGAAAAAAAATCTAAAAGAGAACCATAATTCCGCAGTACATCAGCAGGGTGCCACCAAGTGTGCACAATGCACTATGAGCTTTGAAAAGGCAATTGGGCCCGGGAGTCAGGTCTGGGGAAACCTGTAAAGTCTTCTTTCTGGTTTTCTTTTCAGTAATAATTAATAAACTACTTTCCCGGACCAATACTGTGAGCTGGCAGCAATTTCGGACCAATGTATAGATCCAGTAAAGCAGGGGTCTCCAACCTTTTCTGTAGTGAGAGCTACTTCTGTCAGTGAAAATCATTGTGAGCTACTGAAGGTCAAGCAACTCCCGCATTGTTACCATACACCCCCACGCCTACCTCCATTGACTTTATTCCCCATGCCCATAGAACCATTTGTGTCAGTGAGTTTGTGATCTTTGGGGATGTATGAACATCTATGCATTTGAATGTGATATATATATGTGTGTGGGTGACCGAGAGCCAGTGTTGTATGTACTTGTGCTACAGGACATGCCTTTTCGCCATACCAGGCACAGTTACATGTACACAAACATACAACCATTTTTTTTAATGGGACAAATTTAAAGTCCAGAAAAAAAAAATTCTGCAAAAATGTTATTTGAACATTTCAACATTTATAACCCCTTTCTCTGCATTCCAACTCTTCTGTGTTAGCTTGGTGTCTTCTGATTCGCTGTTCCTCATCACTTGACAGGCCAACCTCTTTGAGGGAGGGCTGTTGCGTTCTATTGTCAACCATGTGCACCTTCAGTGTCTAGGACTGAAACTCCGCATAGGTCTTGCAGTTCTGCAAATTTGTAGTGAAAGTTGGAGCAGCATTTAGAGGATGTTTTTTCCATCTATCCTAGCTGTGTCACCTCCTCACCTTCCTGCATTATTCAGCCATGAGCTCCTGGCCAGACAGGTCCCCGTCAGGGTTGTGAAAATGGGTCATTCTCCCCCCTCACCACTCCACCCGACAGTTTCTCTGTGTTTGGCCTCCAATGGTTAGTTGGTTAAAATCTATCTTGGTGTCCTAGACGATCCATCTTTTCTTCGATTCTCTCGGAGCTCCTCCATCCTGCTTCCAGACCCAACAGCGGACAAAAGAATCTGAAGATGGAAACCACGCACAGGAACCTCTGGGCACACATCAGAAGTCACAGAGGGGACAGACAGACCACCAAATGGTAATCCAGAACAACGTCCACAAAAACAACAAAAGAAGAACACAAAACATACAAATTTGGATCTAACCCTTAGAAGGCGGATAATGGACGTAATATTATTTGGTTAAAATGTTTGACAAAGCAAAGAAGAAGTAATTGTGGTAAGAAATGATTACCCTTTTAAAATTACCCAATGAAATTTCTCAGCCTCAACTTTTACAACGTACTTTTATGGAGTAATTTAACTAATGCTGTTCGTACAATGTCCAAGAAGATAAATACACTCGCTGGAGTTGTAGTTTTTATATTATCGTTAATGGAAAAGTCAGCATTAAATACTTACTATAATTTAGATACACTGACCCAGTTATTGCAAAATAGAATGGATCAAAAGAGCAAAGAAGAGACGAATATCCTTAAATACAATGCAAATTGAAATGTGCGATTTTGGGAACAACAAAGCACTACTATTCTCTCGAACAACTAATACCTTCCCAGTCGTAAAAGTCACTGAAGGGGCAACACACACAGTTGTAGTCTCACCTATAGAGACTGATCACATTTATTAGCCAAAAATCTGTTTTCCAAAGATAATGTGTAATTAGACTGGGCCCTCCATTTCAATACTTAAGAAATTACTCAAAATGGAAAAGTTGGTACTCATGTGAAAAGAACAAGGACTTACAGGCCTGCTATTGTAGAAACACCCTATGCATAGTAGTTGTCCTGGACAGATAGTGTGGAACGTCATATTACTGAAACGTTCGCACTTCTCAGTTACAGTGATCGTAATACCTTCCTCAGAGTGGTATATGACAAATGTGGTCTGCAGTTAGAGGGTGCATCTTTGGCTGTCTTTACCACTGGAGTGCAGTATGCCAGAAGCTCCTTCATTAATCTTAAGATTTTTTTTTTTTTTTTACAGATGCCATGCTGTATCTGCTCAGATGCAAACCTCATTGAAGCAAGGCACACTGCCCGGTAGAACCCCAAGCAGCTATTACATTTCTCAAGACATTAGGATCTGCTGGTGTCCCGCCTCGACCAAGTACGTCACAGGAAAGACAACTAACACCCCTGGATGAAGAATTCGGAGACCAACGTTGAATATTTAAGGAGGTTCCCTCTTCCTGAAAAAAATGGATTACAGACTAAAACGTCTAGTACAAATGTAGTAGCAGTCACCGTTACTATAGCATTTCATCAAGAAAAGGACAAATGCCGAGATTGCTGTGATATACACTTTGGGGTTAAAATAAAACACCAAGATTGTGGGTGGCAGCACCTGCCCCTTCTGCACAGGTTAATGGAGATTGTAGTGGGAAGCTTGATGGAAATTCAGAGAATGGTGCAGCATGCAGAAAAGTCGGGAAAAACAGGCAACAAGCCCCTTGAACAGGACTACACGCTACAGTTTCCTGTCAAGCGAAGAAGTTAGTGGTAGTTAGATGGAGCGGAGGTGGACCGGTACTAGCTCGCCAATCACTATAGATTTAATGTTCCTAAATTGCATCTGTTGCAATGCAACATTAAACTGGGCGTCTCCACGATACACATGATCACACTGCACATTAGAGTGATACATAACTCGAAGGGTATTAGCTTATTAATCAGGCAAAGAATTTCAGTAGCATTTCTACAAGAAGTCACAGACAGAAGAAAACTTGGTTAAAGAAGGGGGACACAGCCATTTTCTTCTCATATAATTTGCACCCCAGGAGGGTCACCAAGTTGAAACAGAGACTTAAGATTCAGACATACTCCGCCTGTATCGGACAAAGATGGCAGATATCTTGGAGTGTGCTGCACAATAAAAAATTGCCTTAGTCAATATATATGGGCCAAACGTAGATACTCCACACTTCTATAAAGTGGTGTTGACTACCTGTATGGGAAAAGACTATGTATGTGGAGGTGAAAATATCATTCTTGACCACAACAGTGCAAACTTGTGGACACTGCACAAGAGAAATCTCACAAGCAGTGCCTTCACATTCTATTCTAAAGCATACAACGCTGAATCAAGAACTGGTTACTCGTTCGTGATGCACACACATGGAGAGGGTGGACAGAGATCCTGCATGCACGCTATCAGAGCAATTTTTGGTGCTGTTCTAGCTAATACTTTCACTCTCATTGAATGCCTTTAAACCGTGGCATTTTCTGCGGAGTCATTGGAAGAGGAGGTATTTAAGGGGAAAGTGAAATAGGCTAAACTGGAACTTTTTAAAATAATGTGGACTCTGTGGCATGGCATGGGAGACATTGAAGTTTACAAAGGGGGCACATGCAAAGCTTAGAGGACAGGAGTGGTAACGTGGATCAGAAGTACACTTGACAGTCTAGAAAATGAAATTTAGGAGTTGGTGGGCGAGTAAAGCAGATCGTACTGACTAGGAGTGCTGTGGAAGCTAAATAAAATTCTGGCATTTTGAGAAGTAGCTCAGAGAAGAAAAATACTCGGGCAAGTATGCCATGGCGACACATTATGGGAAAGGCTGAAGAATGCTGGTTAGATAACTTTATCTGATGTGATCTTCCCAGGCGCGATTAAAAGGTAAACATGGGGAGGGAAGAATCGCCCAGGATATCGTTGGAGCATTTGCCGATTATTATGGCAAACGCTACAAGACCAAGGTTCAGATTACAGCAACTGATGTTACCTCAAAAGCGCCACACTGACTTGCTTGAGGACCATAAGTGTTGGCCGTTGGAACAGGCTATATAAGATGGCTGAAGAAAAGGATACAATCAAGGCCTTAGCAAGGAGAAATGACCTGGCAGTGATGGAGCAACAGCCACACTTTATAAAGAATGTGGTGATTTGCCAGGTCCCCATATTTCAGATCTGTTTGATGAAGTGAGAACAAAAGGGGTCGTCCCACCCACAATATGCAAAGCAGTGTTGACACTTCCGCAGAAACCAGGCAAAAAACAAAATATGCTAGTCATCCAGGGGGTTGTCCCTTAATACAGCCACTAAAATCTTAGCAAAAATTATTGTCCTTATAGTGAAGTCTTATCTGACTGGTCTGGTGTTACCACACACACGAGATTCAATAATGGCTGAGCCACAACTAAAATCATTCATACTTTTTATGTACTTCTCCAACAAACAGACAGTGGGTTTTGAGCAGGGGCTAAATGCTGAAAAAAGTATTCGAGTCGCTGGAATGAGTTTTGCTGCTTGTCGCTCTCTGCAGGATGGGGAAACGTATAATGGGATGATTTCCCTCCTGTAAACAGAGCCAAGGATGTGGGTAAACATCGGCAGTACATCATAAATCGAGATCTCTAGGGGTGCCTGCTCCCCTGAGAGCATCCCCATGCCCTCAGTTACTGTTTGCTCTAGCTATTAAACACCTGACCTGCATTCTCAGGGAAAATCCCTCCCATGGATTACTTGCAATAAAAAATGTATTTCAATGCCCGGTCCCAGGCAGTATTAATTGAGATACTTCAGATATGCCCCCTTTGTCTTCCCGAGGCTTGACGGGGAGAGGGGGGGCGAGAGGGGAGAGTTTTCATAGTGGAGGGGAAAGCTATGCGCAATACCTCGGCATTCAGCTACATAGGTTCACTGCGAGCATAACAGGATAATTATGATCACACTATATCTAGAATACAGGGCATAATCAATAGTTGGATTAACCTTCCTTTTTAGCACAGAGAATTTCTCGGTTCCTATCCCTTAATTGAGATTGCAATATCTATTTGTGAACACACTAATCCCATTGAATAAACCTTTAAAAAACTGTGCATAACGACGAAACTGCTTTGGGTGGGAAAGCAGTCCCGACTGAGCTTGGTTATGACACTGCTGTAGAGAAGGGTTGAGTTTTTAATTCCAGACTTGCAGCAGCATTTCTGTATAGTGCAACCTCAATCCTGTTTTACTGGTACCACTTGTTGTCTCCTTGGCATCTAACAGTGGGGAGAGAGGTGATGTTGCACTGTCCACTAGAAAGAACCTACAATGAGGCCAACACAATGCCAACTATATGGATCAATAAGGTTGGCTGTACTCAATTGCCCAAAAATACGTTTTTTCTTGACCTACGGTATATTGTTGCAAGTAGACTACTATTATTGAGGCCCATTCCATATACATCAAGAGTAAGCATTAGCAATGCAATAGGTCTTGCATTTAGGAGAGTTTAAGCTATTGGCATTGTAAATGACAATGCGTTTTATTAAGGTTTTAAAAACGAAAACATGAATAAAAGGCATAGTCATTTACAATGCGAATAGCTTAAACTCGCGTAAATGCGAGACCTATTGTATTGGAAATACTAGACATCATAGACAACGGGAGAGAGGGCGGGTGGGGGGGCAGGGTTAAGAAGGCACGCACAGTGGGAACGAGGGCGGGAATTAAGAAGGAACCGCTTAATCTGCTCTATGGAATAACCAGGTTTTCAAGGCCTTTTGAAAGATTTAGGATCTGTGGCTTCAGGTCTGCCCATCATGTTCAGGTTTGCTTCACACCCTGATTGGGCCATTATTTCTAAACTATGCTAAATATTCTTTTCAAAGAGGTGCTACACAAGGTACTCCTTCCCTCAAGGCATTGTTAATCTGGCTTGACCCTCCCCTGAAACAATTTAGTGTGCAGGGGTGTTTAAGCCAAGACAAGTTTCAACTTCTCTGTCACCAACAGACCTGAACACTTTACCAACGTTTGGTGAGGAGTTGCTTTTTGTTTTTGGCGGACCTTCATATAAAAAAACATTCGGCAGGTGAAAAACCCAATATGTCACATTAGAAAGCTACGCCAGGGCCTTTGTTTTCAATGAGTAGTCACTGCTGTCATTCGATCCGCAGACACTGCGCCTTTCACAAAGATACCTTACTTTTCACCATCATAGTTTTTCCCTCTCATTGCTGATGACTTTCAGTTTTCCCTCCAAATTTCTCCTTTGGTCTGTGCTAAGACCTGTATGTTAAAACAGTGCACCCCCAGCCACCATTTTGTGTTCACAAGCCAGTGAAACCAGCACCCCCCCAAACAGGGATATTCTACATCAGAGGGTGTGCTTCTGTGAGCTGTTTAAACTGTGTTTACTAGGGACTGTGCACTTCATTTTTTGTCCAGTAGAGGGAGTAAAGTTTTATTCAAACAGTATTGTTAGATTTCAAGTTAGTGAGGCCTTTACCTGCAGAAGCCCAAAGTGTGGATTGAGCTTGTCTGTCTCCTAGGACATTCTGAACAGGAAAAGCAGCTTCCAACTCCCTGCCAGCAAACCTTGTCTGAGGTTGCTGGGACCTTATATGGTCTGATATTGTTTGGTACATGTGTACACTGATTGGTGGTTGTATCTGATGTTTCTATTGGATTAGGGTTAGTGTCCTCATTGTTTGGGTATTTGAGTGTTCTGATTGGTTTCTGGTTTCTGGGTCGTGATTTATTCAATGTAGGGTTGGGGCTAGGGTTAGGATTTCTATTGGAAGTAGGGACTATGGTTTCCTGTGTTATTGGTTGTTGGGACTAGGGCTAGACTTTTAATTGGAAGTAGCGATTAGGGCTTCTGGAGTGATTGGATGCTGGACTGGTTGTGGGACCAAGAGTAGGGTTAGCTTTCTATTGCAAGTAGGGACAAGGACTTCCTGTGCCACTGGTTGCTTGGACTTGGGGTGGGACTACTGGTAGGGCTAGGGCCTCTATTGTACGTAGAGATTAGGGTTTTTGAACTGATTGGGTGCTTGGATTAGGGCTAAGATTAGCTATAAGGTCCTGGTCTCCTATTGGTTCTAGATTTTTAGGGCCTGTGATTGGATAGTGTTAGGGCTAGGGTTCCCATTGGCTGACAGGGTCACCTGATTACTAGGGCTATAAAAGGCCAGGTTTAGGGCTTCTCAGCCCAGGCGTCAAGGCTAAGGGCGGAGAGGACCAGGGCAGTTTCCTGTTTGAGCCTGATAAGGGCGGAGAGGACAAGGGCAGTTGCCTGTTCGAGACTGGCCAGGGCCAGGGCCAGAAATGCTGCCCAATACACATACCTCCATTATGCACCTATATACTTTCAATGTACTTCTGGATCTATATATTTTTCACTTTCTTGTAATTTAGCATTTCCAATGCACTTCCCTATTTCTCAGCCTGTACTTCGCTCAATATATCCTCTACATCCACTCATTTAATCCCAAACCCCATACCACTACTATCATCCCCAAAATAACCCTTTCTAGACTCTCTGCTACTCTACCCCTCCTTGCATCATCTTACACCTCTTTTACTATACCGATCCCCCAAAACAAACCTTTCTAAACTCTTCCCTCCTTTCTACACCTCCCCAACCCTTCTCAATCCAAATAACTGACTAACATATCCACCACTAAAATTACCTTCACGTTTCATCATACTAATTCAACACTAATCCTGATGGGTTCCAGAGTAGCGTGCTACTTGCGCTTCAAAATCCCATCAGGGGTAGCAAGCCCTATATAAATACAAACCTCTTTCCCTTCACTATCCCGCCACCTACCCTTCTCTACCCAAATAACTGAACATATCTACTGCTCAAATTTCTTCATATTTTATTATACTAATTTTCAACACTAATTCTTTATAAGTTCCGGAGTGGCGTGCTACTCGCCAGAAAAGCGCTTCAACATCTATCAGGGGTAACTAGTGCTATATGAATGCAAACCTTTCTTCCCCTTTTATCCCTCCACTATCCTTCTCACTCCAAATAACTGACTAATATCCACCACTGAAATTACTTTCATATTTCACCATATTAATTCACCACTAATCCTTTATGGGCTTCCTGAATAGCATGTTTCAACACCCCATCAGGGGTAACAAGGGTTATAAAAATACAAAGCTTTTTTTCCTCCTTTATCCTTCTGCTATGATACCAAATAACTGACTAACCTATCCACCACTTAAAATGTGCTTGCATGTTTCACTATACTAATTCAACACTAATCCTCTATGGGTCCCGGAGTAGCGTGCTACCCGCCGAAAAAGCGCTTTGACGCCTCATCAGGGGTAGTAATTACAATACAATACATGAACACTGCCCACTCTTAATGAGAACAAGCAGTGCAGAAGCACATTCAGAAAGTCTGAATACTAGAGAGCGAAGCCACCAACAAGCCGACACGTCGTGGAGGATGAGGCCGCGAAACCCGGAATACAGGCCCATGTGACGTCATTTTTAAATCATCTAGTTCTTTATTGCTGATGCTGGTGTTCTGAGAACTGTGTCAAGCCTGTGCAAAGGGCAAAGAGGGGCGGGTGTTGGTTGCGCACAGGGTGTATGTGCGCGCGTGCTTGCAGTGTGTGCGTGCACAATATACAGGAATGCTACGACAAAGACCATACAAGCAAAGCACATGGATCTGACTTGGCTCCTCAAACATTTGTGCATCCAAAGCCAACCCACTGGCAATGTATAGTAGTCACCCTCAATACTTCACTCACACGCCTCCCTTCCTGCTCTGCCCCTGCACAACCCTGTGCGGATACTGCATACCACCGGTGGCCTGGTCTGCAAGCTCTGTGCAAACCCGTCCTGCATGAGCTGCAGCCACCCTGCAACCAAAGGCCAACATAATGGCGATCGAGGAGTTACGCCTGCCCTCCTCCTACACTCCACCCTACCACAAGCATTTACGATGCAATAGGTCTAGGATTTGCATATATTTAACTTATTGGCATTGCAAAAGTTTAAAAAGTAAAGTGTGCGGTGTCCCTGAAGCGGTCGCCACGCTCAGTTTTAAAGTTTAAAAAAATTATAATAAAACAGAGCGTGGTGTCTTGAAGCAGGCGCCGCGCTCAACATCAAACTGTTAAAAATAAAATTTCAACTGAGTGCGGAGTCCCTAAAGTGCGCCCCGCGCACAGCATGCAAATACAACCAAAAAAAGCAGCAGCAATGTCCCCATTAGTGTCAATGAACAAAATAGTGCTCACCCACTAGATAAAGCAGAACGTATAACGAGCCAAGTAAAAGGTCCAGTGCTTATGGGCGGTAAGAAATGGAGACAAGGCGGTACCCAGGAGGGACTAAGAAGCCTCATAATTAATCTGAATTCAGCATTTATGAAGGACAATGTCACCACCCAATTAAAAATATAGGCGAAGTGTCACGGTCGCGCTTGGTGAAAGAACTACATTTCCCAGCAAGACGCGAGTCGGAACTAAAACTCCCATGCTCCTCCGCGAATCTCGCGAGACTATGATCAAGGAAGCATAAGGAGGAAGCCTTTCCCGAACTCGGCGTCAGGAATTCCTACTGTCCAGTGCTTTCTGGTGGCCGTTGCTGATAGTCTGTGGGTGCGGTAAGGGTGCTTGCACCAGGAACTGTGGCCGCTTTTGGTTCTAACTTGGTTTTGGTGGTGTTGGCAAGGTTTGCCTACACGCGGTATTCTGGATCTTCTTGGGGTGAACTTCTAAGTCAGCCAGGAACTTGACCCGGTCGGTATTGTCGGCCGACGGAGATGTGGAGGTTTTGAGATCCACAAGTATCTCCAGTTATTTTGGATGTTCATATATTTGATATTCAGGAATTAGGAGCAAGGAGCTCTTAACTACGCCAAAGAAATACTCGAAGGAATAAACCTCTGATTCATTTGCCACAAGTGTTGTAAACTACGGGGCAATTCAAATACAGTAACTTTCTTATTTCTTGATGGATATTGTGTACAGGATGTATGGTGTATTAACCCAAAATGTCTCTGGCTTCCTTTATTAACAGGGGTTCCTAATGAGTGGTAGTGGTCTACACTCTATCCCTGTGAAGCGTAAAAGGAGTGAGTTAGGGGTATGTTCATGCATCATTATAATCTCATTGCTTTATAGTCTGATATGCATCTAATGAGTTGTTGTTATAGGTTTATGTTGGTTTTGTATCACTGCAGCAACACCCTTTATACCACCCTCTACATATTCAACCATCACCTACCTATCCACTGGAGTGTATTTTGCTTTTCAGGTATTTAGACTGTATAAGGTGCTTAGTGAGGATTGACAGTATGAACAGTGCAATTAGAATATTAAGGTATTCATGATATACCTTCTCTTTGTGTTTTCCAGATCTCCCTCCCTCCTGTCCCCTTCCTTTCCTTCCCTTTCCCCAACCACCCTTAATCCCTCACTTAATCCTTCCAATGTACTGTGCCATTACGGCAACTCAGACATTGGCTAGATTTAGAGGTGGAACATAATACTTCAAAACGATCGAGAGGACATCCGGCATAACATGAAGTGGGCGGGGTTTGCACTGCATACTCTATTACAGCATGCCTCGCAGAGCGAGCAGTGCATGACCGCTGCCGCTAGGCTCGACCTCAGAAGGACAGACTAATTCAAGCATACTGTATTGTGGAACACCCAAAACAGATATGAAGGGATGTACACAAATGAGACATGGATGAACGATTTGTAAATTAAATAACCCGGTGAAAACTGAAGAAAATGCACAAGGGCTTTGAAAGGCAACAAACGTTGTTTAGTGTAACCCAGTAATATGTTATGTCGGAAATCAGCAATGCAGGATAATATGCCACCGATATGCAAGAGTGTTTAATTACTTTTCTTTAATGACAATTACATTTGGTGAAAAGAATTATTGTAAGAAGGTGCAGTGAGCCCATCAATCAACTGAAACACAGCGGTGCCACTTGTTTTGCTCCATTACTGCTTTCAGATTGTAAAATATAATCAATGAGAAAAGACTTGCAGAGTTGTACAATGATAAAATCAACAGGATTGCATAATGTGTTGTGGTTATAAGTTGCAATGATTTGGTGTTTATTTAGAAGATAATTTCAGAATGCTTTTTTAATAAGATGATAGGTTTGTAAAACTTGGATTTTAGTTTATACCAGATTATTAATAAATTATCATTATTTTGGGATTTGTATAGCGCAACAGCTACTCTGGGAGTGTCCCAGCGCTTGGCAGTAAAATCTGATCCCCAACTAACCAGGGCATTATAAAGCGGACCCAAAGAGCCAGGTCTAATGAAGTTGTTTAAAGATCTCAATGTGCACAATGGAGCAGAGCTACTGAGGGAGGGCATTCTTTCCCTGGCGGCCAGATAGGAGAATGCACTGCCTCCCCATGTTTTCCTTCTGATTCGAGGAACTACCACCAACAAGGAGCTGGAGGACCGGAGTAACCTGGCCGGTTGGTAAGGGGTGAAACTGTTGGACAGGTACTGAGGGCCTATGGGGTAGAAAGCTCTGCGCATCAGAACCAGACCTTTGAACCTCACAGGTTCTTCGATGGGCCGGCTGTGCAGTTCTCTTAGGACAGGTTAGATGTGAGCTTGCCTGGGGAGTCACAGCAACAGCCTGGCTGCAACATTCTGTACTAGGTGTAATATCTTCAGGAGGTAGGCCAGTAGACCCCAGTATAGTGAGTTAGCATAGTCCTACATAGAAGTGATCATAGAAGGGAAATTGTTTCATTTTGTTAACAAATGGTGGACTTTTTTTGTAATGCACAGCTCTATTGAATCGATGTATTGATGAAAATAGTGATGTTTTAAATAATGCTTTTTCCAATAATAATGTAAAGAAGAGCTTATTTGTAGAGTTGTTATTTGTAGACTATCATTTGAAGCTCAAAAGCAAGTGGACATCTGCTAGAGACCAGGCCCCATCACAAAAGCTTGGCTGCAGAATTAAGTGTACTGTAATGAGACCAGTTACATATACTACCTACTGTCCCACACATCCATTCTTTTTCTGTTTAAATCTGTTTTATTAGACGTTTCTCTAACAAAAGTTGACATTCACAGTGTCATTACATCTTATGCAATTTTCTCTGTTTGGACATGATACAATATACGAAATTATGCAGTACCTTTTCCAGTGTACCAGCTGCTGTATGCTGCATTTACCAGTATCCCCATGGGTTCTCCACAACTCTCTCGTTTGTCTCTGTTGCCCCACGCGGAGCTCTGATCCTGCTCAATATCCTGTTGAGGTGCCTGACAAGGCATCTGTGTGATGGTCTATTAACTTGGGAGGTGAGTAATAATGTGTGGGACAAAGAAAAACAAACAGGGGACAGTGTAATGTAACAGTAGCAATACCCAATCACACACCCAATATGTCTATTTTTACCTATGCTGTGGAATGTATAGAAGTGTGTGAAAATGTGTACTGCGAGTGTCTCAGGCGTGTTCGCTTGTAACAGCCCCCATGTCTGCGATGGTGCTATGTTAGCCCTGGAAGTCTCCTACGATTGTGTCCCAGTTTGCTGCAACCAGGTTCTTGCGGAGGCCCAATGGGTCTTCCTGTTGCAGTGCTACACTTTCCACCTTTGCCCACACCTGTAATGAGCGCTGCCAGGCTAGTACCTGAACGGGCTCAATGGATTTCCACCATTTTGTGATCATTCGCTTCACCACCACCATTCCTAGGTCGATAAAACGGGAGGTCACCCTATGGCGCTTACTCCTAAGATATAGATGTATAATACAGGTCTCCCCATCAAAGGGGACCGTGCGTTCCGTGCATCGGAACAGGGCCTCCACTACAGCACTCAAATATCCTTGAAGGCGTGGGCAGCTCCACAGGATGTGTAGCAATCCGCATACACAAGGCAGCAGCATGGACAGTTGATCTTGGCCGGTGTAAGGTATCCCCTTGCATATTGTAGTACTGTATTCCGAAGAACATACCTTGGCCTCTCCAGCACCACCTCCCACTCCTTGCCAGTAAATGATTGGTGCAGGTCCTCTACCCACTGCTGTCTCAGTGGTGATAACGCTATCGAGGTGTGGTGTCTAAGTGAGGCTGCAAACCACTTTGTAAGATGTTTGCCCTGCCCCATAACGTGAAAGTATTGGATTGTTAGGTGTGTCGGAAGCTCAGTTCTCACATCGGCCTATTGGCTAGTTAAAGCTGGCAGAATCGAGCAATGTAACAGAAATTGTTCCGGGTTCAACCCTTCTTCAGCAATCAGTGTGGCATCCGGTATTAGGGTACCCTTCCTGTATAAGTCCCGAATGTCATGGATCCCCACCACCCCCCATTGGCGTAATTCCGTCGCCATTGTGACTGCGCCTCTTCTGGGTGTGCCCAGTACCGGCAGAGCAGGCACATATGGCCTCGCACTTCGGGTAGCAGAGATACGATGTGCCAAGCAGTAGGGGAGCCAGAGGTTTCCCCTTTACACAGGGATGGAATAACTTGGTGAGGGGATTAAAGGCCCAAGGCGGGGTGATAGTGGCTGTGTCAAATAAGTTGCGGCTGGCCAGCCACCAGGCCACCCACTGCAGTTGCGCAGCAAGATAATATTGTTCCATGTTGGGCAACGCCAGGTCACCCCGGTTGGTCTGTATGAATAGTTTGTTGATGGCTTCTCGGCAGCGAGAATTTCTCCCCAAATCCCCCCCCCCTCCTTCCCCCTAAATGTGATAACAGCTGGTGCATTTGTTGTTTTAGCTGTCTGACTCAGAGGTGACCAGCAATTCAATATGCAGAGCAGAGTGACAATTAAATACTTTCAGAGGTGATATGTGATTTAGACTATGTAAAAGCGCTTTCTACTGATGCGGCTACTACTGTTGTATTTTTAATATCCTGTCAACTGAAAGAGCTAACAAGAGCCTTGATCCTATCATAGTTAGATTAATGCAAGAACATCTATGCAGGCCTAGAAAAATCAGTTACAAAAACTCCAAAGAACACAAAATCAAGCAGCAAGAACCTGCATAATTCTCAAAACATTTTAAGCTACCACAACAGCTTTGCTTATCCTCCTTGGCTCTCAAGAAAACCCTCATGAATAAAGCATCAAATGTATTCGGCTTGACCACAATATCCAAGAAGAAGTTGAGATCAGCCAGTGTATCCCAACTCAGTCAATATATGCCAAAGTAATTGAAATTCGGAGGAAAGTGATTACAGGCCCTGGGATCATGCCTCTAGAATACTCTGCTATGCACGTTGAGAAATCAAGTGACGTTCACTAATTAAGGAAAGAATTGAACAACTTATTTACGGACACATTTTCTGCCTCCTTTTGAAGCCTCTCCAAACCCCCATAAACAATTTGCATATCCTGTCTTTGATGCACAAGTTACTACTTGTGTAATGATATATCTGTAAAAGACATTAGTTAGTGATAGATTCCTTACCTTAGAATATCCCCAGGCGTCAGACTGGATCCGGAAATTTTTGCATAGCAATACCCCTGCGCGTCGGTAGGCGTCGTCTGCGGCTCCGCGTCCGTCGTCGGCGTCGTTAGCGCCGGAATGACGTCAGAGTACTTAGACGCCGCCCGTGCGCGCTGACGGCAGTTCTGAAACACAGCTTTTCCGCGCCAGATACGCAGAGACATGATAGAACCAATACTGGTGCCATGAAACTAGGGCCCTGAAAGGGGATGACCTTAACCCTAGATATCGGTTCGCAGAACGGGGAGGATGGGTGGGTCGGTAAGGAATCTATCACTAACTAATGTCTCTTACAGATATATCGTTACACAAGTAGTAACTTGTTCATCTGAAAGAGACATGTTAGTGATAGATTCCTTACCTTAGAATAGCTACCCCAGCAATACCAACCCCGGTGGTGGGTCTGCAAACCAATATCACACCAGAAAGTCCTGGAGGACGGGACAGCCAAAGAAGCCATCCCTCCGGACTTGACTGTCCAGGCAGTAGTGTCTTGTGAACGTGTGCAGCGAGGCCCACGTAGCTGCCTGGCAAATGTCCTGTAAGGGGACTTCTCGGCCCAAGGCAGTTGTTGTTGCCGTGGCTCGAGTGGAATGAGCCCGCAATCCAGCAGGGGGCTTCTTTTGGCCATGGAGTAACATGCCTGAATACACAAGATGATCCACTGCGAAATGGTCCTCTTGTGTACCGCCTTTCCCTTCTTTGCGCCCACGTAACCAACAAAGAATTGGTCATCCACCCGGAACTGGCGTGTGCGATCTAGGTAATAGGAGAGCGCACGTTTTGGGTCCAGACGGTGGAGCCTCTCTTCCTCTTTCAGGGATGCGGAGGCGAAAGAAGGTGGGCAAGGTAATGGACTGCCCGATGTGGAAGGCCGTGACAACCTTGGGCAGAAAGGAAGGTCGTGTACGCAACACCACCTTGTCCAGATGAACAGAGAGGAAAGGTGGAGTAGAAGAAAGAGCCTGGAGCTCACTCACTCTCCTGGCAGAGGTGATGGCAACCAGGAAAGCAGTCTTCAGGGTAAGAAGACGGAGAGGACAGTTATGGAGCGGCTCAAAGGGAGCACACATTAGATAAGTGAGTACAAGATTCAAGTCCCACTGGGGCATCACGAAGGGAACAGGAGGGAACATGTGTGTGATGCCCTCAGAAATCTATTTACAATGTGGGACTTGAATAAGGAAGGCTGATTAGGTAGCCGTAAGAAGGCGGAAAGAGCAGAAAGGACCCCTTAAGAGTGCCCAGAGCAGAGCCCTGCTGGGCAAGGGAAAGAAGGAAGAGTAGAACTTCAGAAAGGGGTGCAGAGAGAGGGTCCACAGCCTTCGCTGTGCACCATGCCACAAATCTGTTCCACCTGCAGGCGTATACCGACTTTGTGGAGGGACGCCTGGCTGCCAGAATGATATCACAGACTTCGGGAGGCAAGTCAAATTGCCTCAACTGCTGCCGCTCAATCTCCAAGCTTGTAGGTGGAGACTGGACAGGTTCGGGTGCAGGACCGTCCCCTGCTGCTGCGACAGAAGGTCCTCCCAAAGAGGCAGACGAATCGGAGATCGACTGACATGCTGAGTAGCTCGGGATACCAGCATCTTCAAGCTCAGTCCGGAGCCACAAGGATAACCTGGGCCCGGTCGCGCCTGATCTTCAGCACTCTGGGCAGAAGTGGTATAGGCGGAAAGGCGTACAATAGACCGCAACTCCACTCGCGACGAAAAGCGTCTCCGAGCGAGTGACTCCTTGGAAATTCCAACGTGCAGAACGGATGACATTGCGCATTCTCTTCTGTGGCGAATAGATCTAACCAAGGCTCTCCCCATTGCTGAAAGAGGCCTTGCGCCACATCCAAGTTCAGCACAATTCTTGATCCATCATGCACCGACGGCTGAGTTCAACCGCCCTGGCATTCAGAGAGCCTGCCAGGTGTTGAACCACCAGGGTCACGCCCCGATGTTCCAGCCACTGTCAGAGGTGCAGAGCCTCCTGGCAAAGGGTCCACGACCCCACCCCGCCTTGTTTGTTGCAGTACCACATAGCGGTGGTGTTGTCCGTGAACACCTGCACTACACCCCCCCCCCCCGGACAGAGGGGAGGAATGCCTTCAGTGCTAGACGAATCGCCCGCAGCTCCAAAAGGTTGATATGGAGCCGGGACTCCGCCGGAGACCAGAGGCCTCTGATCTCCGCCTCTCCCATGTGGCCTCCCCAGCCCTGGAGGGACGCGTCCGTCACAACCACGTGCTCCGGGTGGGGTAGGGATCTGCCACTGACCCAGTTGCGGTCCGTGAGCCACCACTACAGTTGCCTCGCAGTGCCCTCCGAGATCAAGACATGATCGGACAGGTTGCCCTGATGCTGGGCCCACTGAAATTTCAGGTCCCACTGCAGAGCCCGCATCCGCCACCTGGAGTGATGCACCAGAAGGATGCAGGAGGCCATCAGCCCCCAAAGCCGCAGCGTCAACCTGACCGAGACTCGGGATAACGGCTGAAAGATGGGAATCAGAGCCTGTTTATCCCGAACCCGCTGTTCGGGAGGGTAAAGCCGAAACTGCGCCGAGTCGAGAACCGCTCAGATGAAGAGGAGCTTCTGAGAGGGACACAGGTGCGACTTCGGCCCATTGATAGAGAACCCCAGCAAATGCAGGAGGTCGGCCGAAGTCTGGAGGTGGCTGACGACTAACTGGGGCGAGCCTGCCTTTAACAACCAGTCGTCTAGGTAGGGGAAGACTGACACCCCTAACCTGCGCAGATGAGCTGCGACCACCGCCATCACCTTCGTGAACACCCGTGGGGCGCTGGTAAGGCCGAAGGGGAGCACGGTAAACTGAAAGTGCTCTTGGCCTACCGTGAACCGCAGGTAATGCCGGTGGGCCGGCAGGACGGGGATGTGGAAATAAGCATCCTGCAAGTCCAACTCTACCAGCCAGTCTTCCGGGTCCAGGGCAGCCATGAACTGAGCCAAAGTCAGCATCTTGAACTTCTCCTTCCGGAGGAAGCCGTTGACGTTCCGCAGGTCCAAGATAGGGCGTAGGCCCCCCTTTGCCCTTCTTGGGTACCAGAAAGTAGTGGGAGTAACATCCACACCCTACTTCTGGCCCAGGAACGCGCTCGATGGCCCCCTTGGCCAAGAGGGCCGGGACTTCCTCTTGCAGAAGTTGCAAGTGATCCCCCGACACGCGGTGGCATGGATGGAGGGGTCGCCTCGAAGGGGAGGGAGTAACCCCTTCGGACGATCTGCAGCACCCACCTGTCCGACGTGATAGTGCGCCAGTGGGAGAGGTGATGGCGAACCCTGCCTCCCACAGGCGTCACATGGGCCTGAAAACTCGGACTAGGAAGGTTTTGAGGCGGGTGCTGTGGAGGGAGGTGTGGACTGGCCTCACCGTTGTCCCCGACCGCCGCCTCGGCGGTTTCCACGGCCGCCACCGCGCTGTTGAATATTTTGCGGCGCGTGGCTGGCAGCACATGTGGGGGTGCCCCTTCCGAAGCCACGAAAGGAGCGAAAGGCACCCGTTTGCTGGCGTGGGGCCGAGACGCCCAAGGACTTGGCCGTAGCCCTGGAGTCCTTAAAACGTTCCCGCGCATGGTCTGCCTTGTCGCCGAAGAGGCGACGGCCATCGAACGCCATGTCCAGAAGTGTCGCCTGGACATCGGCCGAGAAGTTGGCGGACCTCAACCAGGCGTGTCGGCGAACCGCCACCGTCGTTGCCATCGCCCTGCCCAGTGAGTCCGTTGTATCCAGCCCACACCGGATGGAATAACGCGCTGCATCTCGTCCCTCCGCAAGGGTTTGGGCAAGTTTAGCACGGACCTCCTCCGGACATTGTGGCAGCACGTCCGTAACCGCGTCCCACAGAGTGTGGGTGTAGCGGCCCAAGAGACAGGCGGTATTAACAGACCGCAGCCCTAAGCTTACAGACGAGAACACCTTCTTCCCGAACTGTTCGTATCCCTTAGATTCCCTGTCGGGCGAGGCCCGACGGGAATGCGGTCTGGGAATTGGAGGCCTGGATGACCAGGCTCTCGGGGGTGGGGTGGGTGGACAAAAAGCATGGGTCGCCCGGGGCCGGGAGGTAGCGTAAGGCCACGTTCCTATCCACAGGCGGGCCTGTGGCCGGGGCCGAAGCACCCGACGGCGTCAGGGCCGAAGCACCCGACCGCTAGGTCCTCCAGTCGGGACCGTTGGGCCCAGAGGCGCCACGGAACCCGACTGAGGAGGGAGGGACCTCATGGCCATGAGGTACCGCTCGATCTCCTCCGGCGTCGTGCCGTGCCCAAGGACCCGAAGGTGTGGGGCAGGCGGCGACGCTTGCGACTCCCGCGGAGCCGCGTGGGCGGTGTCGACTGAGCCCCCGGACGCATCGTGCGAGCGTCGGGTGGGTCGGAGGAATGATAACGTCTCTCCGACCTCTCATGCCTCTTACCTGAGGACTTGGATCCCGACGACCAGTGTCCACTCCCAGAGCTGCGATGACTCCGACACGGCGACCTGTCCCTCGACCTCCCGTGGGACCGGGACCAGGTGCGGCGCGGGGCAGACTGCCGGAGCTCGAGCCGCTTGCGGGACTGCTCGCGCCTAGCCTTCGACGTCCGGGCCCGGCCGTCGGAGCAGGTGCGGTCGTCGTGATAGAGGCCTAAGCACTTCAGGCACCGGCGATGGGGGTCCGTAACCGACATCAGTCGGTCGCACTTCGAGCAGGGTTTGACCCCGGACATCCCTACCGGCACCGATAGAGTCGAAGACTCAAAGAAAGAAATGATCAAAAAAGATCAAAAGTTTAGTCAAAAAATGACTAGGGGCAGAGCTTCTCCGGATCGGTCAGCACGCATGGGCGGCGTCTAAATACTGCGACGACGTCATTCTGGCGCTAACGACGCCGACGAGTGACGCGGAGCCGCAGACGACACCTACTAACGCGTAGGGGTATTGCTACGCAAAAATTTCCGGATCCAGTCTGACGCCTGGGGATATTCTAAGGTAAGGAATCTATTACTAACGTGTCTCTTTCAGATCTGCCTATACGACCAATAGAATTTCATCTTCATATCTTTTCTAGCCGTTATGCTTCCCAGTATCTACATGCTTCCATAAGACCTTCCTTTTCATTCTTGCTTTTGAAATGTTTGTATTCTTACTTTTAAGGTCACAAGTCCGAAATAAAGTTTATGACCAACTCATTCTTGCTTTCATGCTGCTTTGGAGTGGCTGTTGGGCAACGTGTTCGTGCTTTAGAAAACCCCATACATAAATATTAAAAAAATGTTAAGCATTCGTTGTACCCCAGTCAATAAATGTTTCACACGCAGAATAAGAAATCCTAAACCAATTTACAAAAAGAGTAGATTTATATGAATTTAGACACCAAGGGGGATATTAGCAAGCCATTTATCGCTGTGTTAGCGACACTTTAGTGCTGCTAAAGCATTTCTTTTAAAGCCCTATTACCAAGCTGTCGCAAACAGGCATTAGCAACAGCTTTCCTGTGATAGCAGCCGTTTTCCAGCGATAGTTATTGCTAATGACATACAACGTAGGCATTCCTTCTCAAGTTACCTGGAAAACTGTCGCGAACACCACATCGCACTTTTACCAATGATGGTCCGGACCTGTGAAGCAATAAAAAAAGTTGCGCTAAGGCCCTTTAGCTGCAAGAACTTAAGACCAGAAAAAAGTTGGTCTAAAAATGGTGATAAGGGAAGTATATAAGGGAGACTAGCTCAGAGCTCGCTCTTAAGACCCACTGACGACATGGTGGTACTAATCATTCAGCTTGGAGCACCAGGAAAGCAACAACCACCACTGCCACCTCCCCCAGGACCACCACCGAGGCAGCACCGAAGACGACAGCAGGCCCTGCGCAGACGTCTCAGCCTCGCAGACCTAACGCCAGAGGATGTAATTACCCACTACTGACTCAAAAGGACATCCATCCAACACATCCTGAACCTGATAGCCCACAGGCTGATGCCACCGACACAGCGGAGAACCAACATCCCTCTGCAGACAAAGCTGCTGGCTGTGCTGCACAGGTTGGCCTCTTGGACCTTACAAACAACAACAACCAGAGTTGGCGAAGTTTCACAGGCAGCCTTTTCAATCTTCCTCCTGACTGTCTTGGATGGCATACTCAGCCGGATACCCCAGCACCTTCACTTCCCCAACACTGTGCTGGAACAGACAAACCAAGCAAGGCTTTCACGCCATAGCCAGATTCCCACAGGTGTAGGGGCAATTGACTGCACACATGTACTATGTGCCCCCTGCGGACAGTGCACACATACCGCAACAGGAAGCACACCCATTCTATGAATGTGCAGGCAATAGTGGACCACTGGGGACGGTACACCAATGTCATAGCCAAGTTCCCAAGGAGTGTGCATGATTCCTACATCTTCTGACAGTCCATCATAAACCAGGATGGCACATATGTTAATGCAGTTCTTGTTAAGTACTAACTGAACACACCACACGCCTCAACTCCACATACTAACAATTGTGAGAATGTACATGTTACAATCTCACATACAACATGTCAATCAACATGCCCACTTACCAGACACAACACCACAAGTGACTGTGGGAACGGAGGCTAACTATGTAGACAAACCATCCCCTAAGGCCTAGCCCCTCCGCCACTCATTTGCTAATGCGGGGAGAGGTGGGAACCAAGAATGTGCGACGGAGTGACTCTACCCATAAGGAAAGTATGTACACAAGGCCAGTGTGTCGGTGTTGTGCTGGACAGTCGGGACCAAGCTGAGTGCAGACCTGCCCATGTGGGCATATAGTGTGTTTCCCTAGTCCAGCCTGATGGCAATGACTGTGTGGGTTGACTGTCTTACCTGACAATGGGGGATCCATGTGAAGGTTGCATGGAGGATGCAGAGGCAGTTGAAGCAGCTGCAGGGCACTGCGTAGACCCGTTGGTTCATGGAGAGGGAGGAGTTAAATACGGTGCCTAGGTACCTGGAGATGGGGGGTGGTGGGGTGGCTGCCGAAGGCGTTGGTCCCCCAGGTGATGTCACATGCTGATGGGTTAGTTACAAGGATGAGGGCTCATGTCTCCTCTGCGGATAGTACCCCCCAGCTGTTGACCATCCATGTTGCAACTTACAGCAATTCTTCCTGGAAGCCCAGTTTGTTGTGTGGGTGTATTGTTGAGGGAGATTATGAGCTTGGTGTCCTTGTAGGTGGTGATGTTTAATGGTATCCTCAATGTTGCACCAGTTTTTCTCCATGTGTCAGCAGATGCATCTGCCAACTTTGAGGTTGTTGGTGACCGAGGTGACATTTATTGAACGCTGTATGTTGGAATTGAATAGTGGGGCAAGTGTGTATATGCAGTTGGAGATACATGTCTGTAAATCGTGGTCTAGCACTATTGGTGTTGACTGCAGCATTGTGGGTGTTGCTGTTAATGGGGGTGTGTAGCATCTCCTCAATGACTTAGCTCCACTAACTTTGTGAGGTTCCAGATGTGGTTTAGGGTGGCTTGGGGTAAACCAACGAGGAAGTGTATGCGTGTGTGGTCACTACATGTGCGTTTAGTGGGGTTGATGAAGTGTACGAAGTTTACACATGCGAAGAAGGTGTCAAAGGTGTGCCCTGCCTTGTGGCTCCGTGCGGTGAAGATTTGGGACAGTCTGATGTCAGCAAACATTTACCAGAGTGTAATGGCTTTTGAGTAGTCGTGGTTTGTGAGTTGGAGGCTCCGCACAGGAATGAGTACGTAGTCCAGGGAGTGGACGGTGTGGCGTCTGATGAAGTGGGTGAAGCGTTCCTGCCCTCAGTGGGCCCTGTAGGCGAGGGGGCTGCTGAGTGTTGCTTTGTGGCCGGTCTGGTCATGAAACTGCATGTGTTGTGCGTTGGGACAGGTCTGGTGGCAGCAGCAGAACTGAATGTGATCAGTGTCTGGTGTGGCCTACTGGCAGTTAAATGTTCTCATGGCGTTGACTGCGAAGAGGGCGGATGAGTGCTATTGCTAGACGGTAGGAGAGCCAGGTTGCCTGCTGGTGTTCGTGTTAGGCATGCAGATATGCGCAGATGGCCTTAGCATTGTTGCATAGTAGGAGTGCCAATGATGCAACCGCACAGTGCCCACAATCAAATCGGTTCGGGGGGAGGGAGGATCAACTGTGAGATAGTGTAATTAGCATTGATGCTGGTAAATAGTCAGAAGCGACACGTTGTTGTGTATCGATTTAGATTCCGTATGAATTTCCCGATTCATGCCCTTATATAGTTACATTTCACATTGCCCTTTAGGCATAGAAATCCAGCCCTTATTTAGGCATAGTCCATGCTACCCAAATACAGGCATGGCTACTTCCATCCGTTCATCTACGTCACAACGAGTTCTTGGAAAACCAGACTCTTATGCCTTTAGGACTTCCCCTTGCTTGGATATTGATTTCTCCAAGAACTCATTTATTATGCATGAACATCTATTCCTTAGGGGTTCATTCATGACGTTCATATGCCCGACTTCTACGTCAATACTGGCATTCCTAAACACCTTCAAGGTATAAATATGACTTCACTTGCTATGGCAAGGCACAGTGCGGTTCGGTTACCTACTTGCACGACGCGGCTCGCCACAGCAAGTCCCGAAGGAAGTCATCTGCCCAACTGACCCACTGACCAGACACGGTCATCCTCCACGCCGAGAATCCAGCTCCTGTCTCTCGGACTCCCCTTGCGTTAGAGAATCGAGTCACGGGAAAGAGATACCAACCTCTCTCATTCTAAGATATGGAGCTGATTAGAACTTAGAGAAACCTTTGGCAATTCTTGGCAAGGCAATACTAAACTATAGCTAAAACAGCACCTACTTCTTCCCTCGTACTAGACTTAGGTTAAATACACTGGGGTAGGATTATTTTAAAAGCACCAGTTGAGTATTTTAGCCTGTGTTATTTATGTATGTATTTTTATATATGCCATTGCTAAAGACCATGATATTACAGTATTTTATATTACTGTTTACGGTGTACGCATTTTACTTTGCATTCTGTCTTACGATTGTAGCAGTTCATATCTCTTGCATGAGAAAGAAGACTGTTCAATACACCCTTTTTATTGAAACGCCCGTCTCTCTATTTCTGTGCAACTCTGTAGAAACGAAGCATGCACGATTGACTGAGTGAAACGGTTATCTATTGTTTCCACGACTCTGAAGATATTGTTCAGACTAAGGGAAACAAAGTTGTCATGTTTATGCGGTTGTCAGAAACAAATCCCTTGTTGTTCATTCGAGAAAGTTACTAGTGACCTCTGATATAGCTGGAACACCTAAGTAATTAAGTTTAATGTACTCGCTAGAGACATACTGACCTCAGTCCTATGTCAAAACTATAGTGTATATTATTCCAATGCGCAGATCCTATTAGGGATAGAGGAAATACACTATAAAATGGCTGACATGAATTCCAAAATAGCACTAATCACACACCACAAAACTAACACTACCAACACAGCATTTATAACCACTAATGGACACACCTCTCCATCACGTTACAGGTGATCAAAGATATGCACTCTGCTCTTGGAGGATGACACCCCTTTGAAACCCCACCGCCCAGGCCCAGAGGAAGTATAATGCCGCCCACAGACGTACCAGGTCCATTGTGGAGCACATATTTGGCGTGCTAAATTCACATTTTCATTGACTGGACATCACAGGTGGCAGACTGCTGTACAGCCCCGAAATGGTGAACAAAATCTTCATAGCATATTGTGTATTACACAATATAGGTGTACGCACCAATGCCCCATGGATCCAAGTGCCTGCTGCACCGGACGATGACCAGGATGATGAGGCAGGTGAAGCACACCCCACAGTTAATGCAGGAGGAACTGCCCAAAGAAACCGAAAAATAAACAATTTCTTCACTTGAGCAGGTCACATTGCGACAGTCCTTATCAAATGTACATCAGTGCAAAAATGACCCCAATCATGGTTTGTGCCAATAAAAAACACAACACACATTCCCTGTCTGCATGTTACTCTCCTGCATAAGTACATCACACTGAAAAGTGTACGTGGCACAATAAGTGCAAATGATATCACCATAGTCGATTCATGGTAGGTATGTCTCCTCAGTACAGAGATGCTTTTTAGTGTGTCAATTGTGCAAAAGTTGAGTTTTCATGGTATAAATTGTGGTACCAAAGTCTAATATTTGTGTGGGTCTTTGTGTAAATCATGAATTATAAGGTGTGTGCTAAATTCATAATTGTAGGGTATTTGTGGTAAATAACTTATTTGAGTGTGTGTTGTGTTAAGGAATATGCTACTTACCAGTATGCATCTGTTCTTGGCATGTAGGGCGGCTAACATTCATATCTTGTGCATAGATCGCCGCCTAGTGTTGGGTCCGGATGATTGCACCTTGTTGTCCTGGAAGAGTCTTTGAAGTATCACGAGATAGGTGGCTCCTCCCCTGGACTACAGTGCGCATGGGCATCCTGTCCATCCTTAGATTGTTTTTCGCCATTGTGGCAGAGATGAAGTCCAATACAATACTTGATGACCATGCTTACAGATAATTCTGACTACTACAGCTGCGACAGGCACCGGGGAGGATGGGCGGGCGATATGAATGTTAGCGGCCCTACATGCCAAGAACAGATGCATACTGGTAAGTAGCATATTCCGTTCGAGGCATGTGGGCCGCTAAATTCATATCTTGTGCATAGAATGAATAGCAGTTTCTCCCTTAGCGGTGGTTGCCTGAGCCAGCTGCAGCAGCAGCCTGAAAGAGGGACTTTAGAACAGGCTGTCCTACAGCAGCTTGCTGCTTGGAATGTACATCAACACAGTAGTGTATGTTATTCCATGTGGCTGCTCTACATATGTCCCGTAATGGAATGTTACCCAGGAAAGCCATGGATGCCCCTAGCTTGCGTGTGGAATGCGCTCCTGGGGGAACTGTTAGTGTGCGTTTAGCCTTCTGATAACAAATCTGAATACACTTAACAATCCATCTGGCTATACCTGATTTGGAAATGGGTTTGCCTTTGTGCTGTGGTGAGAAAGCAACAAAGTTGTTTAGTCTTCCTGAAATCCTTCGTCCTGTCTATATAGTACAGGAGAGCTCGTTTGAAGTCTAACATGTGCAGTGATCTTTCTGCTACTGAGTCTGGATTAGGGAAGAAAACTGGCAGTTCAATAGTCTGATTAATGTGGAACTGAGAAACTACCTTGGGCATGAATTTAGGGTTAGTGAGTAGCACCACCCTATTTGCGTGAACCTGTATAAAAGGTTCTTGAATGGTTAGGGCTTGCAGCTCGCTAACCCGTCTCAGCGACGTGATCGCTACTAAGAAGGCAACCTTCCAAGTTAGGAACTGTATCTCACAAGAGTGGAGAGGTTCGAAAGGAGGTTCCATCAGTCTGGTCAAAACTATGTTAAGATTCCAGACCGGTGAAGGAGGTCTTCTTGGTGGGATGACTCGTTTGAGTCCCTCCATAAAAGCCTTTATGGCTGGCACTCGGAACAGCGAAAGGTGTTGCCTGTTCTGTAAGTAAGCCGCTATTGCCGCCATATGAATACGTATAGAACTGTATGCCAGATTGCATCTGTATAAATGTAACAGGTAACAAATAATGTTCTGTGTTGATGCATCCAGCGGGTTTATGTCATGGTTGGAACAGTAAATGACAAAACGTTTCCATTTGGCAGCATAGCAGGCCCTAGTGGTAGGCCGTCTTGCCTCCTTGATGATGTCCATACAATCAGGAGGCAGATTCAGATGCCCAAATTCTATGACTTCAGGAGCCATATCGCAAGGTTTAACTGTTGCGGATCTGGGTGCTGAACTTCGCCATGGCTCTGGGTGAGAAGACTGGGTGTTAGACGCAGTCTTTGATGAGGCACCACGGAAAGTTCTAGGAACCATGCTTGCCTCGCCCACGTTGGAGCAACCAGGATGAGAGTTATTGAGTGCTGTCTGAGTTTCCGTGCCACCAGAGGTATGAGCGGGGCCGGCGGAAAAGCGTACGCAAATCTGCCTGACCAGTTCATCCATATCGCATTGCCCTGAGACCGCGGGTGTGGGAACCTGGCGGCGAAGTTTGGGCATTTTGCGTTCTCGTTTGTGGCGAACAGGTCGATGTCTGGATGTCCCCACAGCTGGAAGTACGGTTGCAGCACCGAGGGATGAATCTCCCACTCGTGCACCTGATGGCTGTGCCTGCTGAGCAGATCCGCCATCTGGTTGTCCTGGCCCGGGAGGTGCTCCGCCATGAGGAAAATGTTCCTCTGAATGGCCCACTTCCACATGCTTTGAGCCAAGTGTGACAACTGTGGAGAGTGAGTACCTCCCTGCTTCTGAATGTAATACATGGCCGTCATGTTGTCCGTCCGTATCAACATGACCTTGTTGCACAGATGCATCTTGAAACCCTTCATTGCCATGAAGATTGCCATCAATTCCAGCAGATTGATGTGCATCTTCTTCTGTTGATCCGACCATAGTCCCTGCACAGTATAATGAAGGAGATGCGCCCCCCCACCCCACGAGGGATGCGTCCGTCGTGAGCACTATTTGTGGTAAGGCTCTTGGAACGGCCGACCCTTGCAAAGGTTGCGTGGATTCCACCAATGCAGAGAGTTGTACGCACAACCGGTCACCAACACTAGGTCTTTCAATTGTCCTTGAGCCTGATTCCACTGTCGTGCTAAACACTCTTGGAGCGGACGCATGTGCAGTCTCGTGTGCGGCACTATGAAGATGCAGGAGGCCATCATGCCTATCAACTGCAGAAACACTCGCGCCTGTAGTGAGTGTTGTGGTCTGAATTTGCGAATCAGCAGTTGCATGCTGTCGATTCGCACTGAGTTTGGCTGGGCTATAGCTGTCACAGTGTCCAACGTCGCTCCCAAGTATTGCTGTACTTGAGCGGGTTGAAGATGCGACTTGGGATAGTTTCGAGAAAATCCCAAACTGTGCATAAGATGAATTGTGCGGGACACGTGGCTGGTGCACTGCTGGGCCGACTTCGCTTGCACAAGCCAGTCGTCCAGGTAAGGGTAGACATGAATGTGTTGTCTCCGAAGGTGTGTCGCCAAGCACTTGGTGAACTCTCTGGGAGCAGTGGTCACTCCAAAGGGTAGTACCTTGAACTGGTAATGCTTGTTCTGTATAGTGAACCTGAGGTATTTCCTGTGTGCCTGATGTATGGGTATATGGAAATATGTATCCTTCAGATCCAGAGTTGCCAGGAAATCCCCCTGACTGAGCAACGGCAGGACCTGCTGCAGAGTCAGCATGTGGAAATGTTCTGAAAGGATGTATAGGTTTAAGGGTCTCAGATCCAGAATGGGTCTGAGAGACCCGTCCTTCTTTGGGACTAAGAAGTAGAGAGAGTACACCCCTGTTCCGTGCTCCTCTAGAGGCACCAGTTCTAGGCCCCTTTTTGCAGCATGCTGGCCACTTCTTGCTGTAATAAGGTTAAGTGTTCTGCGGACATAGGATGGTGTCTTGGTGGTATGTTGGGTGGAGTGGATGTCAGTTCTAAACAATACCCGTACTGGATAAGTTGCCTCACCCACCTTTCTGTGGTAATGCCTTCCCAGACTGGCAGGAACTGCTGGAGTCGTCCCCCGACCGGTGTTACATGGTCCGGGGGCAGTGACAAGACGTCACTGTTTGGTATTTGCTGAGGACCTGGTGTTATTATTTCCACGTCCTCTGCCTTTGGCGCTGTTACCACGGTATCCACCTCTATTGTTTTTGTTAAAGGTGGTCTGTGCACCACCTTTATTGTATTGTGTTTGCTGAGATGTTTGCCCCCTTGACGGCCCTCTACTACCTGAGCGACGAAAAGAACCCCCTCTGAACTGTTGAGACTGCAAGGCCCCTATAGACTTAGCCGTCTCGGTGTCCTTCTTGATCTTTTCAAGAATTGCGTCAACGTCAGGCCCAAACAAGAAATCTGGGTTAACGGGGTGATTGAGCAAACTTGTTTGTATTTCTGGCTTAAACCCTGAAATTCGTAACCATGCCTGCCTCCTTAGCATTACACTAGTGTTAATGGCCCTGGCTGCAGTGTTTGCTGAATCTAGGGCACACTTGATAGAAGCGTTTGATATCAGTTTCCCTTCCTGAATCAACATTACCGCCCCCTCTCTATATGCATCAGGCAAGTGTTGCAACAATTGCTCTAGGGTATCATAGTGAGCCCTATCGTATCTAGCCAGTAGAGCTTGTGTATTGGCTATTCTCCAAATATTCGCCGCCTGCGCAGCAACCCGCTTCCCAGAGGCTTCTAATACTTTGGATTCTTAGTCTGGGGGAGGAGCATCACCACTCGTTTGTGAGTTCGCCCTCTTCCGGGCATTGGAGACCACCAAAGAGTCCAATGGCAACTGACCCCTGATATACGTACGGTCCACAGGAGCAGGCCTGTATTTCTTTTCAATACGTGGGTTCACCACCCTTGCACTGGGTGTGTCCTTGAAAATGTCATTGGCTTGCTTAAGGACAGCCTTCAGCATCGGCAGCGTCTTCACTGATCTGTCCGACGTAGAATAGGTATCAAACAGAAAGTCCTCCTCAACTGGGTCAGCATGCATGACCACATCAGCTGCCCTTTCAAGTAGAGCGTTGAACGCCGCAGTATCCTCTGTGGGGGCTGTCTTTACTTGGTAAGACTGGGTATCCGCCGTGCCTTGATCGTCGAGCACATCCTGCGAGTCATCCTGATTAGATTCATCAGGATAGTTGAATTGCTAGTCATTCTGGTCATCACCCCCACCATCCTCAGTGCGTGTGGGGGAATGAGTAAAGGCTTGTCCATAAGGCCTTACGGACTCGAAAAGAACTGGCGAGGAAGCAGAGTCTCTTTTCCTTTTGAGTGGAATTTGATAGGATTCCATTGGCTTTTCCGCAAGATCTTCCGTTTGAAAAGGGTGAGTCTTCCGGTTGCAGTCAATGTACAACCTCTTTGAGCTTTCAGAAGAAGGTGGAGTGGAACCGACGCCTTCAGGAGTGGCGGTCATTCCCTTAAGTTTCGACATCATTGTACCAGGGTCGTTGCCCTGTACCGGCTTAGACGTTTTAGGTCTTGCAGTCGGAGGCAGTCCAAAAACTATAGGTGGATGCCCCGATGGCTGTTTGACTTTTTTCACGCCCATCGCCAACTTCGAGCCAGGTGACGCGCTGGGATTCATAAATGGCCGCGGCTTGATGCGTCACGTTCCAACGCGGCCATTTTGTGCTTGTCTTCGAGAGCCTTCACCAGCATCAACTTGTATGCTTCCGGACTGAGGGGCGGCTGCGACTCAAGTCAGTCTTCAGTGTCCACGCCCCCGAGGGCAGCCTTAGATGACGTTGCTCCGTCTGTTTGGGCCTTTGGCACTTTCTTGGATGTACCGATCTTCGGGTTGGCACCCTTTTGTGACCCCGAAGGGGCAATGACACTTCGAGCCTTCTTAGGATCCGATGGAACGAGGCTTTGCGAAACGAATACTGGTTTGACCAGTTTCAGTTTCGATTTGTCTTTAGTCAGTTTTGGTTTCGTTTTTGAAGGCGTACCCACCGAAGGCTCTGAATTATTCTTAGCCGGGCCAGGTTGCGGGGCTGTAGAATGAGTATAAAGATCTTGGCTAAGGCCTTCCGGCGATGCTTCGACCTGAGCCTTTGACAAGACAGTGTCACTTTCGACCCCCGAAGGTTCGGTCGGGTCTTGCTCATCGCTGGAGCCGCCCTCTGCGGCTCCAATGGCCATACCGTCGTCTCTTACCTCGACGGCTTCATCGTCTTCGACGTTCCCATCGTCTACCTCTTCTACGTAGTAAGATTCTTGACAGGAGGCCGGGTCGGAGAAGTGCTCCGGTTCCTCCTCTTGGACGACCTAGTCGTCCCCAGCCTTGAAGATATCTTCCACATCCGACGCTGTCCGTGCCGGTAGTCTCGCCTCACGTCGAAGAGCAAGCGCCTCTTCCGACCTGAATTTCGAACAGGCCAAGCAACTCTCCTCGTCGTGGTCTGGAGACAGACATCTGTTGCACACAGAGTGCATGTCTGAGAGAGGGTACTTTGCGTTACAGACTGGGCAACGTTTAAACAGGGCCTGGAATTCCATCGTCGATGTCAATCTTCGATCGGGCCTAAAAGCTGGGAGCACACGTGCTCAGGTATCCGGGAAACCGGATAAGTTAACTCAGAACCGAATGAAGTACAATACCGATGCTTAAAGAGGCCTTTTGGCCTGAAGAAAACAAGTTTTTCCTATAGGTTCCGGACGAGAGTCACGGAACACATCCGAACCCAATGGCGGAAAAAAACAATCTAAGGATGGAGAGGATGCCCATGCGCTCTGTAATCCAGGGGAGGAGCCACCTATCTCGTGATACTTCAAAGACTCTTCCAGGACAACAAGGTGCAATCATCCGGACCCAACACTAGGCGGCGATCAATGCACAAGATATGAATTTAGCGGCCCACATGCCTCGAACATAATGAAATTAAGGCGTGAAATGGGGTAAAAGATGAAAAATGGGTGTGAAATAGTGTAAAAGATGCTATTTAGGGTGTCATCTGCAATAAGCTTGGAACCTACTTCCACCTCAAGATCACAAACCTCTACGACAAGTTTGCAGACCGCACACCGGACGCAAGAGCCGGTTCACCAGCCCCCAGAAACACCAACCAGCCCACCATCTCCAACTGGACACTAGTCACAGCTGAAGACACTGCGTCCACCATGAAAGGCATCCACTCGGGGGCCGACAGACCCCCTGACCCCCTCACATCTACCACAGAGCCGCGTCTGCCATCGCACACGAACTACAATGCAATATCAGCACCACCTTCAAAACAGGCTCCTTCACAGATTGTAGGAGCGCAGAAGTCTGGCCCCTGCTCAAGAAGCACACAGCTGACCTCAAGTGCCAGCCCATCTCGCTCCTCACCTTCGCAGCCAAAGTGGCAGAGAAAACAGTCAACAGGGAACTGACACGATTCATCAAACAGAAAGCCATCCTCGACCCGGACTGAGACTGCCCTATTTGCCGCAACAGAACAGATTATATCCACATCCTCCTGGACCGAGGCCACTACGCAGACCTTATCCTACTCGACCTTTCAGCAGCTTTCAACAATGTCTTCCACCACCCACTAGTCACCAGACTACACGGCGCAGCCCTGGACTGGATCCGATCATTCCTCTCCGTAGGAAGGCAAAGGATCAGACTGCCACCCTGCATCTCCGATCCCACGACAACCACAGGGGTTATCACTAAGCCCGACCCTCTACAACATCTACATGGCCCCCCTCGCAGCCATCGTCCAACAACAGGGCCTCAATATCCTATCCTACGCTGAGGACACCCAGCTCATGCTCTACCTCACCAAAAACCCCACCAGCGCCAAGATTTACTTCCAGAACGGAATGAAACATGGCGCAGTCTGGATGACCAACAGCTGGCTGAAGTTCAACGCCGAGAAGACAGTAGACCTCATCCTTGGAACCACCCCTTCAGCATAGGACAACTCCTGGTGGCTGACGGCCCTCAGAAGACCATTTCCCCCTCCGCAGACCACGCTATAAACCTCTTCATCAGACGTGACTCATCACTCAACATGAACAGACAGGTCAACGCCGTTACCTACAGCTGCATCAACACACTCTGCATCCTCTGAAATTCCTTCCAAAGGATCCCCCCTGAGTCAAGGAAGACAGTCACCCACGCACTCATCACCAGCAGACTGTACTACGGAAACACACTCTACGCCGGCATCAACAAGTCCATGCTCTGAAAACTCCAGACAAAACAAAACACCTCTGCCAGACTCGTCCTCAGCATCCCATGGCACGAATACATCAGCCAACACCTACGAAGACACCACTGGCTAACAGTGGAGAAAATAGTCGGCTTCAACATCTTCACCCACGCCTACAAATGCCTACACAACAACGGACACAAATTCCTCAATGACAGAATCAACTTCCACGTACCCAAAAGAAACCTCCAATTGACTAAACTCCCATTGGCCAAAACCCTTCGCATCCACAGAGCCAGAGCAGGTGGAAGCACCTTCTCTCACATTGCAGCCAAGACCTGGAACGAGCTACCGGCAGACATCAGATGTCACCTGGGATGAAAGATGAAATTTAGGGTGTCATCTGGGGTGAAATATTATATTTAGGGTGTCATTTGTGGGCTAAATAAGCTTTTCATGTTATTGGGCTCTGAAATTAATTTTGCTCTACGACTGTACATCTGTGTATGATTGTGCTCTTAGCATGAAGATCGGACCACTAAATCGATAACGAGATGCTTTTTACATACGCTTGATGGAAAATACATCGCTTAATACATTGGACAATACAAAATATTACTTATGAGCCTATTTGCGTGCAGATTTTAACTGCTTTGTCAAAAACGGGCCGCAAACACAAAGGAAGTGATGTCTGCATGCTTCCTGTCTACTGGAGGAGTGTTATGCACTTTCACTTTCTCTTTTGAGCACATTGCTGGTGCTTGTGGAGAGTGTTGGAGGTGTTTGGTGGGGTGTGCTGCAGTTTTGAGATTTGGAGTGTTGCAGTGTGCTGTTGATAGTGTGTGTGAAGTGTTGTGTACCGATTTTTACACGTTTTCTTGTCTCCTGTCTTCAATCTTGTCAGGTGTTGGTCTTGGGGTAGTTAACTTTCTTTGTTGTTGTTGGGGATATTATTGAGTGTTCTTTTTTATTTGCAGTGGGGTCACAGGTGTGCAGGGAGATGCTGGTTGTGGGCAGGGAGGGAAGAATATCCGATGAGGTATTGGCGGGGTGGGGGATTCTGTGGTTGGTCAAATTCTACCTGCCCTTGATGTTGAAGAGGGGAGTCTGTATCCTTGCAGGATACAATGTAAGTGTACGGAAGCTGAAGTGGGAGCATGTGCGGGTGCAGATGATCCGGTTCTTTGGAGTGGACCATACCGTGCGCCAGAGGAAGCACAGCTGTCAGGAACTGCTGTCCCGTGAAGCTGACCTCCTAGACTACGCGGGAGTCATGACCGGCCTACAGGGTGGTAAGTACAAACTCCACACTTGATCATGAATACTGTAACAAACAAAAATTATGCTGTGTGTGACACTGGTGTCAAAGTGAAAAAAGGATGCTGAGTGAGGTGGGAGACTTAATGCGTTCACGCCTAATATTGGCACATCCGAGACAACGCTGCATCATATTGACAAGCATAGGGGGCTAGTTTGAGTTACCCACTGCGCAGAAGCAACACTTAGCACTGTAGCGCAAAGCTGGCACACTTGCACAAAAACTGCATGCAGGATAAAGATTGTATGTATACAGGAAGGGTGACTGTACGTGAACAATCCAAGGCATGGTTTATGGGAGTTGTGTGCTGGCCAAAAGGTAGTGTAAAAATGCGGTCCTCAAATTGTGGATCATTAGCTATGCTGGCATTGTACATAGTTACTATGTGACAATGTATTTGATAGGAACAAGTGCTCAAATGAAATAGGACATCTCCAGATTGTCATACATCAACATCATCTGTGAAACTGCCTTGTGCGATATGCAGCGATGCAATCGTACACAGAGCATGTATAACATCATGTTGTATGTAGAAATGGGGCCTTGGGGATGTGTTAGCACAACTATGACGTGCATGTTAGCTAGCATTATTGTCTTGTTTGTCCCGACTCAGCATTCACAGGTCTGGTGTATGGCAGTCAAAGTAGACCCAATCATGTTGCCAACATGAAACGCAACTCTACAGTTACGTAGCATTTTCAGTTATGGTGATGATTTGTATGAGGAATATGAGACATGATTTAACGTCTGATACTAACATTTCTTTTGTTGTCTCAGATGGTCGGCCACCAATCACACAGAGTTTGGACATCATATATTGGCATACTGCGGGGTCATGGATGTCTGAGTCAAATGATCAACGTTGTAGTATGCAGTATAGGTGTGTATCACATGTCCCTTGCCTACAATGTGATGATGTATTGTGGAAGTCAGAAGTGTGTACTAATCGTTGAGAAGGTGAAGCAATGCATTTCTCACAATTGTACCTTTGCCCATCCCCAGTCAGTAATACATTGAAATTAAGGTGCCTATTATAAAGCCCCTATCGCCAACACATCACCTTCAGTGGCGTTGTGTTGGCGATAGGGGCCTCGCATTATCACAGAGGCAGCGTTAAGCCACTACACATGTATTAAGGCTTCCTTGTTAATAAGGCACACTTTCATGCCGTGTTTAGCATGAAAAGGGTGTGCAGTGTGTTCCGGTGGGCGTTCCACCGCAACACCCATTGTATTTGACGCTGCCACCTATTAACAAGGGCGGCGTTGATAGGTGGCAGCGCACAATTTAACACCAGTAAAATACTGGTCTTAATTTGGCAAAACGAGGATGAATGCTTTTTCCTAATCATTTTTTCTTTTTCCCATGTATGTTGCCTTGTGCAGCACACATGGCAAAAGCAAAATGACATGGTTTGTATATGTACAGAAAGGTGGCCCTTCCTGAACGTACATAAACATTTTTTAATATTTCATATTGTAACATTCCTGTGTGCTGCACGAAGCAGCACACATAAAAATTACAACATGGTATTCTAGGACTGATTATGTGCAGGAAGGGGCACCTTCCTGTACAGAAACAAACCTCCTCTGCACACATACACACTTGCACTCTGGTGCAAGGGTGTCTGCGTTGGCGCCAAGTTGTGAAACTTAGCGCCATTGCAGGGGGAAACGCAAGTCTGCACTATATCCTTGATAATATGGTGCAGCCTTACGTTTCCAAAGTGGCGGAGAGAGGCTTTAAGCCAAGAAGGCTAACGCCTTTGTCCACTACGTCCTTGTCAATATGCCCCTAGGTCTATTGGTTCGGTCACCACAGCACATGCATGTGGATTACAGAGCGCACGGATAGGAGAGGAGACATGTAAGTGGGTTTTCTGATCACGGTCAGATGACATGGAATACATGAACATCCTTGACTGAAAAGATGGTGCAAGTGTGCCCAATGATTCACAAGGAGGCAGTGCTTTTTAGTCCGTAAGTGCTCAGACACAGTTCGGCACTGTGAATTTGTAGGTATGCTACATACCAGCCTCACAGAAGTGGCAGTGCGTATCTTTGAGCCAAGCACATCAATGGCACGTTCACCAAACACACAGCGAAGGTGGCCCTATGAATCTCATTGGCATGTTTGGCCACTGCAATGGTGTTGTCAAGATGTCTCCTTGGGGTAATTCCCCGATTGGCTCTGGATCAGTTGCGAACTCCTCTGTCCCAATTGGTGACCTTACTCTGCACGCATTTACCACACATGCTTTAGCTCTGCATTTATTGCTGTGCCATATATTTTACAATGCAGGGCTCTACCACGCTATCTCTGAGAAAGCATTACCGATAACTCTATAAGCATCAGGACTCCAGGGTGCCGTTACAATGGGGAGTGCATTGTGACAGTTTGCGTTGTAAAGGCCTGAGTATTTTGAAGATATGCATGAGTGACAGTTTAGAAGAAACAATGTTTTCCCCCTCTCAGCCGCAACGCCTCACATATTGTGTAGTAGTGGAGGATAGCGGGACAGCGCCTCATGTATAAGTCAGCGTTCAGCTACACAATGGATTTCCATGTGTGCTGCATGATGCAGTATAGTTGAAAATGTGAGTAGGGCTGTCCCAGGATTGGTCCTGTGCAGGTAGGGTAACTGTCCAAAACATTAACAAGCCCCCTACACACAGACGCCCTTGCACTCTTGTGCAAGAGTGCCTGTGTTGGCGCGGACTTTATGAACTGCACACAATTGCTGAGGGACACACAGGGCTGCACAGGAACATTGTACATATGATGCAGCGCTGTCACAGGAGAGGCTGAGGGTGGTGCTACACACTGAGGGCTAATGCCTCCCTCCCCCAGATTCCTTGTACTTGTCACCCTCAGTCAGGGTATGTTATGGCACCATCATTTAACATGGTCAGTCTCATTTGGTTGTGACAGTACATGGCCCATGCCATGCACTGTCATGTCAGTCTCCCCTTCATGTAGTCACTGATCCAGGATTCAACATTTCGTGTCCAGGTCACTCTCTGACTTCACATAGTTACGCTGAAGTGTAGGCTCCCATGCTGAAGTGACCTTGCATTACAGATTTGAATGGATAACATTGACAGTCTTGAGGACTCAAAATTCCCATTGTTGATATTTTACAGACAACATGACGCCAGCCGAACAACATGCATTCCAGTTGAGGAAGGACCGCATTAAGCATGTCAAGAAGGTGGCAAAAGGGAACTGCAACATGGCGAAGAGGTGACAGGAGGAACGTAAAACAGGTACACGGAAGGCAGGGCCCGAGCTTGAAACAACTGGTACACAGGCCATCCCAAGCCCCTCTTGCGTCAGTGGTGGGCCCCAGCCTGGACAGGTGTCACACCCCCCTACGGCCGCACACCCCCAAGGGACAGTCCCACCTGCCTATTAGGTGGTGCCATTCACAGTGAGGGACAGGAGGATCCTGCATGGCAACAAGGTTTTTCTGGCAGGGAAGTGGTGTAGCTGACCAGACAAATCACAGACATGAAATAAACATCTTGGACTGCCATGATGCCTGGGCATGTTGGACCTCATCCCCCTCTTCTCCCTTCCCCCAATGTTTCACCTTGTGATATTAGGTACTGTTAAGTTAGTTCTTTTAAATGTTAGGTAGTGTAGTTTTAGCGTAGGTTATAGTTAGTGTTAGATTTTAAGGTCGTTTTTAGATATTATGCAGTATTTGGGGATGACTTTCCTTTACCTTTGGGTGGGGGTTGATGTCTTAGTTAAAAAAAAATGTAAATTATATACAAAAAGTATATATCTTTGTGTAGGTTACAGGTGTAGTTAGTTGATGTATAGCTTAGATGTCTTTGTCCTATCTCGTGGTGTGCCTTAAGGGTGGGAGGTCGGTTGAGGTCTAAGATATGTTGTTGCGTGTTTAGGATTAGTTAGGGTAGATAGTTTAGGTAAGAAAGAATTTTCTAGTTAGTTTAGATTTTTGTAGTGGTTCTAGTGATCAGTGTTAGTTTAGAGTAGTTCATTCTTTTTACTGTTCTAATAAAGGTTTACTATTTTGGATTTCTGCTTGCACTTATGTCAGGGATGATGTTTGGGAGTGTCCCTTATTCCCTTATATGCAACTCATGTTTAAGTCTGATCATGATATGTTACTTAGCAGGATGTATTGTGAGAGGATACCTTAGATGTGAGCATAGTGAACTTGCATGGATGACAGGGCGGCAAGTAGGATTTACAGCCTAGGCTAGGGACAGTCATTTGTTACGTTCTGCATCTTATGTGTGACTCACGGAGTTGGACAGCACATGGTTGTCTATTTACAACACGACCTAGTGACATGGAATTGAAAGGATATAGAATGTGCTACTGTTATCTATCATGGAGATGGATGTATCTTTCGGGTACCACAGATTCGGTCACACACCTGCTTATCAGATGCTCCTGGCGTGGAGTCCATCTACATTGCACAGACATCGACACTTGCTGCATACTGGGCCATGAATGATTTAGTAAATTTGTGTTTATTGCGAAAAGCCACATTGCACAACACTGTTCCTGATTCACAAAAGTCATCTGAGAGTAAGTAATGACTTTACAATTTTACGGTATTCACAAATGGCAGTTAGGAGTAGTACAGTTAGGTATACTGACTTCACTTCTCCTAAATGCCTTTTGTGACTCCCTTAATTTGTCAAGTTAGGATTTTGTCCCAGCTAAACTTTTGGTGCGGGCACACTGTTCTGCTGCACACAAGGGTGCAAATGTTGCATTGCTCCCTGTAGTGACAGTGTCATAGCCACTTGTCCCAGCTGTTACCTCTGGCAATGGCCCATAGGGATGCCACCCTTGAAATGTTGGCCTTGCATCTGACTATATGCTAAAGTGCAGTGCACCACACATTCCTAGACACATTGCCCGATATTCTCACAGTGGTCACAGCATGAGGGGGGTCTAAATTTGGTATGCATTGTTTGTCTACAGGAAGGGACAAACTGACGCCTTACACTTTGAGGGGAGTCTATTGGCAACTCTACTTCACTGAGGCAGACATTGTACTTTCATATGTGTATGGTAGACATGTGCCCTTACGTGTCTTCATCAATGTGAATATGGTGTGCACCATCTTGGGATGTGACATGCAATACGTACCATCAAAACAGGCATTGTCCACCCTGTAGAGTGCGAGTAGATATGCCAAGAGATAATTGTTTGGAATTGTTAAGGGGGACACTACTTGTGGCCTGCAACAGACTTGGACATTTTAGCACACACACCTATTTCCTTAATGGATGTGGGGCTAGGTTGAGATATTGCTAGATTGTTGTTTTGGAGCAATGAGTGCACAGCTAGTTCACACATACCCGGTCATCTCACTGCCTCTCTGTGTCAGGTAACACATGTATATTGTTCGTATTTCCCTTGGTGTACCTTCTGGCGGATTCACTACCCATACACTTTCTACAGACTTCTATGCTTGATTGGTCATAGACAACACACATCTGTGTGAGTTAAAGATTTTTATTTAAAAGGATGAAGACTGGCCAGTGCTTGGCCATACAAGCACACTTTGCATAGATGCACGTTAGAGGATCAGACAGAGTTCTTTGGTGGAAACAGGTCCAAGTGAAGAGGCAGAGTTCAGTCCACAGGCTGATTGCTGTGTCATTGGTAAGAAAAAATAATATCGCAGTCCATGTGGAGGTCCCAGGTGCGTATCGGAGAACAGTGGAAGATGATGTTCCGTGGCATGATACTAAGCCCAGAACCAAGAAGAAACAGGCCTTTTGGAGTTGATCGATGCTACTGCTTTCTATTTAGCACAAATGCACCATCATCCTCCTCTTTGTCCTCTGATCTGTCATGTGCCTCACATGTGGATGGTGGTATAGTGGGTGCAGCACTGTGAGGCACTGAAGCATCAGGGGGCGGAGAGGAGGATGTAGATGCAGCAGCAGCATTCATCGGCGCCAGACCTTGGGGCAGCAATGCAGTGATGAGCAGGTGCAGGGCATGATAGATTCCAGCTTCATTGCGCTGGTGTGCAGCCCTGACAGCCATTTGTTGTGCCTGCATCTGCTCCATGCTCTCTATTATCTGACAGAAGTTGCCCAAACCCTGGCTGACATTGCTAAAGCCACTCTGACCAGACAGTTGTGGTGTCTGAATCATGCCTCCAGCAAGGTCAGCCATAGACCGTTGGAGAGTATCAAGCGGGATGAGGGTGTCCGTGATCTTCTGTAAGTTGTCCCGGATGGGACTCAGACACCCATGTATGGCATCAAGTTTGGCCGCCAGCCTCTCAAACCCCACCCGCACCTGATCAGCCATCTCCCGCTGAACCTCTAGCACACCGCGTTGGAAGGCCTGATGTGGGTTCTCAAGGTCCTGGGAGCCAGCTGTGGTGGGAGGTGCCTGCTGTTGGTTGGTTTGTGCAGGGGGTGGGGTTGCCGCAATGCTGCTGGGTTGCCCTCCTTCTGTAGATGGGATGCTGAAGGAGTCTAGTGGATTTTGAAGCTCATCATGATTTATGGTGGGGTAATCATCCTTTTCACCAGTGAAGGTTAGGCCAGTCTGCTGTCCAGGAGGTGATGTCTCTCCCGCTGCAATGTAATAGGGGAGATACAGTTCAACAGTGTGTTTCATGCATGATCATGCATTGGATGAGTTCACAAGAAGACTGCAGGACAGAGTACATTCTGACTTTTTGAGGAAATACCTATTTGTTGCGGGATAGTGATTATTTTGAGGGCATCATAGATGTGATGTTTTTGTTGTACATGGTTATCTCACAGTTTACAGCTATCACAAACGTGATTGTACAATTTCTACACACAAGCGGCACCAGTTGTGTCCTCTGTTCATTTGTGCGAGTAATGCAGTTTGTACCACATAGTAGTCAATGTTGACAAGCTCAGATTTGCATGTGTGTGCACTGCATTGTGTGATAGTGGCACCTGCAGCATTTGGTTTTACTGCCAGTTATACTTTTCAGGCAGTGATCCTTTCACTTCTGTGCATTTACAATGCTGAGATGTTGCAAGCTGGGTGGAATATGGGTCTTGGTCAGAGTTGCGAAACTTATGCATTGTTTGTCATCAAATGTGGTCCACACTCAGCCACCTTAGTGAGGTGGCCTGCACCATGTTTATATGTTGGGCCTGCAGGCATGTTCTTCCTCATGCACATGATTCAGAAAAGGGGGTGGTGATGAACAGGTGTCTGAATTAAGCAGACCACTCTTACCCAGTCCAAAGATCAGGGCTTGATCCATCACCGTTTTTTAGCTCACTGCACCATCCCAGCTTAGAACTTGGCTATATGCAAATTAGTCTGACCCTGGCCCAGTGCATCATGTGGCCGAAGACAGCTGATTTGCCAGAAACCGGTCCCCGGTAGCTTGTCTCCTTTCTGGTGAAGAATTGGCTTGGTAGTTTAGTCTGCCCTGTTCCCATGATGCACTGGGCAGGGGACAGACTGATTTGCATATAGCCAGGTTCTGAGCTGGGATGGTGCAGTGAGATAAATAACGGTGATGGATCAAGCCCTGATCTTTGGAGTGGGTAAGAGTGGTCTGCTTAATTCAGACACTCTGTTCATCACCACCCCCTTTTCTGAATCATTCATCATGCACAGTCAATTGCCTTGTCAGTGTGGCTCATGGACATGCAGCTTTGCAGGGTACTGTACATGTGCATGGGTTTTGTGCAAGATTAGTTATGTGTGAGGAGAGCTCCCTTAGGCACATTAGCAATGAGAGCCTACTTGCTGTTTCACGTGTGCTGCACTATGTAGTACACATGGGCATCCAGGTAGCTTTGTCTATTGAGATTAGTCTTGTGTGCATGTCGTCCTTCATGTTTTATCTTGCATGCATTGCTTACTGCCCTCCTGTTGGCTTACCCGTTGAGAGTATGGTGCAGCATGAGTTTCTATTGTTGTTGCTGTCTGAACAGACAGTGTCAACACTCATTACTCTCATGGTTGACCCCTTGTGTGGTGTGCAAGTGGTCCGTGATTTGATGTATGTGTATTTCCTAATGCCTATTTATGGTGCTCAGGCATCGTAACCGCCACCCTCACAAGAGATGCAAATGGCAGGGTGATGTGTGTTTGTGTATGTGCCAGGCAGCTACTGACATGGCTGATGCATGCTATCCTGGTTCTGGTATTCAATGCCAGGCTTGGCCTGTGAGTGATAACTACTGGACTGAATATTTGTTCACTGACACAGTTGACTTACCAAACAGTAAAGTTTAATTGCATATGATGGTGTGATGGGCAACTCACATCAGGACTGATGTGGAATGCTGTTTTCTGTATGGCAGATGTGTACACTTGGGTGTGGAGGAGTGCAATTTGACCTAAGGGTTGAGGGTGCCATTATGGCCTTTGTCATTAATTGTAGCAACTTTGCTATCCCAGCTTGTTGTCATACTTTGGTTGTCATACTGCTTTACAGGCACTTTGTGGTTCTGTGAGTATGTCACACGGACCAGGGATGCAGTACATAATTGTGTGACACATTCCTGATCTGCATTGTCCACGTCCTGTGGTGTTGTAGGCATAGCCCCCCCTGCTCATTGTATTCCATCGCCCTTTGAATGAAGTCTACTGTTTGTGTGCATTTTTGGATGTGCATCTTTTATCCTGTGGCCTACAAGGTCACTTTGTTGTGACACTGCATGTGTGTCTGGTATGCAGACTCACTAGGTGCTTCCCCACTTGGTGTACACAGGACTGCATCTCATGAACAGGCAAGGGAATACATTGCCTGGAGATGCGGGAGCATGTCAGAATTTCCCCCTTGCATCATCACCACACAAATCCAATTAATCTGCACATGGCCACATCTGATGGAAAAATGAGGATGCGCTGTGAATGTGACTGAGCATGTGCACGAGTAGGCATGCCACCACCGATGTCAGCACACCTGCAACATTGTGCACTTGTGTCCGAGTTGTGTGCAGAAATGTGCATGTGCATATAGGTGGACTTTACTGTACATACACAACCTTGCACACAACTCAGACACACATGCAGGTGTGCGGACATTGGTGGTGGCATGCCTCTTTGTGCACATGCTCAGTCACATTCACAGTGCATCCTCTTTTTGGCGTCAGAGAGATGCGTCCTTGTGCAGACGATCGGAATATGCATGGTGATGAGGCAAGGGGGCCATTTTGCCACCCTGCTGCATCTAGAGTTAATGTACCACTTTACCATTTGATGTAGCGCTTATTTTGTGGTCAGATGTTGATCTTGGACTATATTGGGCTTACTTTTCTGTGCACATTTCCAAGTCTGTGTGCCCGCCAATATGTGTCTTGCAATGTATTGTGAGTAGGGTGATATGGGTTTATGCCACCATGGACAAGGGTATCCGGGACATAATCCACAGTAATTGTGGGTATGCACTGCAATATATTTAATTCTGCACGGGTATCATTGGGCCCACCCAGCTCGTCCCCCTAGTCCGTGGTTGTTACTCACCTTGTTCTGTCTGTTCACATTCAGCAGTATCCTGACCTGCAATTCCGACCACCGTCGCATCACTGGTGACTCGGGCCACCTGCTCCTCCAACTCATCCAGCTACTCCTGTGGTGCTGGACTCGCAGCTCCAGTCTGCTTTGCTGCTTTCAGGTTGGCTGCTAGTTTCCACTTGGACTTGCGCTTAGTGTCATGCCAGGGCAGATGCACTTGGGACCTACAGATGCATGGATCCTCCACCTAAAGGGAGATGATAGCTGGTTGTTTAAGAGCCTAAGTGTTGGGGATGATGCAGCCGCAGGACGAGTCAGGTCTTTGCAACCATTAAGGAGCAAGGCAGGGCTTGGCACCTGTTTCTGTGCAGGGAGGGGGGTGGGGAACATTTAATTTAGGGGCATTTCAGGGGAGTATTTGGTAGTAGCCAATAGGCTACCAGTCACTAGGGTGACTCCACTCCCTATAGGATTCTTGAATGCTTCTAGCAGTTGTCCACTGTCTTCCTCCTCTCTCGGACGGCATTCACCTTGGACACAATGTTCTGCCAGCTTTCTTTTTTTCTTGCCAATGTGACTGGGAATGTGACATGCAGTTCTTGTTAGTGTCAGTCACCTCCACAATCAGGACCTGGTTTTCCTGCTGGCTGAACTTGGAATTCCTCTTCCTCTTGGCCTTCACATGGGTCTCTGGCTGGTCCTCCTGGGGATTTGTGGGGTTGTTTGCAGCCTCTGCACTGGTCCCAGCTTCATCCTCTGCTATTTTCCATGTTTCTCTTTTTTTTTCTGCTTGGCGGGACTTTTGTAGAGCATTTTCCAGGTGAAGGTGAGAAATGCTGCCTTGTGCGAATTAGTGATCCGATTCGGTCGCTAATTGGCCCATCGCAACTTTTTTTACGTTAGCGTTAGGCTTTTTATCACCGTCACATAATCTATTGCTGTCCATTTCTGCAGTAAAGGGAAGCTAACGCCTGTTGGCAGTGTGTTGCTAATACGGCGCTAACACGGCGATAGATTCCGGCGGCAATAAAAAATCTCACGTTAAACACAGTTTGCGATAAATATTGCCATTCGTAGCTGATATCCCCCCAAGATCTTTAGAATCACCTTAGTAAATTTGGAGATATTGGTTTTAGAAGTAAAACCATATGGTTTTAGAAGTAAAACCATATAGTAACTTTAATAATGGTATTGAGACATGAGCCGGGAATCCTACAATGTTAAACTATGGGAGGAAAAACAAATGTAGCAAAACGGTACTTGCAGTCGGAGTTCAGGGATGCCCTTTGGGACTTAAGGTGCTATTTAGCCATGGTCCAAAGTACCACCAGCAGTTTCTCTTTACTTACCCTGGTGTGTTCGGGTACAGAGGTGCTGGTCAGGATAGAAGACTCGAGAGCTACATTAGGAAATTCGAGGGGAATTAAAACAGTCTGCAATGGGTGACTTGGGGAAAAGCCAGGCTGAACCCAAAGGTGGACTCAGGTCGAGGGTACCCATAAGTCAAGGGGGAGTAATAAGATTCGTGAACGCTGGCAGGTGGGGTTCAGGTGAAATAGTGCTTGGCTGGCTGGGTACTTGCGTTTGAGGCTCTAATTGTTGGTAGATCTGCAGAAGAGGGGAAAACAAGACAGCCGGGCCACTCTGGTTCCGAGTCTGGTTGGTCCTGAAGTCCCTAGACATGCAGAAAGGCTTCCAAGGCGGTGGTGTCATGGGGTGGGCGAAGTGCCCGCTACTCAGGGTATTGGTGAAGGGGGACTAACGGAGGGTCTAGCATCTGAAACTCGGCAGAGAGACAGGGCTGACCTCCTAGAGCCACAAAAAACTCCGCCTGAGTGGTGATACCTCAGATGCAAGGGGATGGCTCCTCCACCTAAAGGGAGATGATAGCTGGTTGTTGAAGTGCCTCTATCTAAGTGTTGGGGATGATGCATAGCCGCAGGACGAGTCAGGTATTTGCAAACGTTAAGGAGCAAGCAGCAAGGCATGGTTCGGCACCTGTTTCTGTGCAGGTCCTTGGTTCTCATTGTGGCATCTCTTCTTTGTCCTTCTTCTGTTCCCAGATAGCCAAATCGGTCAAAAGCATCAGTACCAGTGAGCAAAAAGTGGGGGGGGGGACCATTTCAAAAAGAGGCACTTTCTTACACCCAGACAAATAATGGGCATCCAGGGAATGAGAGACATGAGTGAGGTAGCGACAGATATTGGAACTCAAATGTTGCTAATGTATTTGCTTCTTTGAAAACTGGCAAAACTTTTTAGAACGTTAAAGTGAGGATTTTATTGTAAATGTGCTGCTATTCATTGTCTAAAGATCCTAGTTATTTAATGGTTGTAGGAATTTATAGACAGGAAGTAGAGAACAATCTCTCATTTGGCATCTTAAATCAAGGGATGTTACTCCGGTATTTCTAAAGAAGCAAAAAAGGTTGTTTTTATTTGCCTAGTAGGTCATTCAGAAAATGAATAGAAATCTTGTGTGGTCATGATCTGGCCCCTAAAATGGTTAGTTTGAGCCGTACAGTTTACACCAGGATGGAGTTGCGTAGGCCAGTGACCTGATCTAACAAGAAGAAAATTAGGGTTTTACAGCACACCAATTATTATTTAGTCAGCAGCCTGTAAATCATATGTATGCGTATGAATTATCCCATAAGCTTCACTTAGAGACAATTTCGATACAAATAGTTCAAAATTGAGAATCCAGACTTAATAATCTTGCTGTTCAGTATCCTTTATTTCAAAATTAATATTTCCGTTAAAATGCTTCCAGCACACGACTTGCCGACACATGTTTTGTCTTTTTCAAAGACTTTTTCAAGGCTGGAATGTCAAAACATGCACCAATAAATATACTTCACACGAATATACATTTATACAAGACAAATAATATTTACAATAATATACATGTGTGTTATTCTACACATTCTATTAGTAGACAATACACATAAATATACACATATACATTATACGATAAACAACATGACAATACAAAGCATGTCACACACTGGTTGAGAAGAATACCTAATTATGATATACATGATGTTATAAAATCCATGTGTACATAACATAAGACATAGACCCAAAGAATGCCCAAGTGTGGACATGAATGTTGAAAGAAGGTCAAACTTTGAACTATACATATTAAGAGTATAGAACAGGAAGTGATGAACTACACCCAAACGAACCAGGAAGTAAAAACGCCAATGGTGCTACTTACGGGATACCAGGATTATTAGATTACTTTGGTAAGTGTATGTTCTTAATGGTTACAGTGGATAAATCACTAGGTATACGTCTTGTGTGACGGCCAGTTAATAGGTGTGTTGTATTGCTACATGGGGTCGCAACTTACTATCCATATGCAAGAATAAGGCGGTGTGGTCGCTTTCGGTACCAGTATTAGCGAATAGGTTTAATTTCAATTGATCTACTTTTTGTTTGGAATCTGTTACAGGCCTCAGAAAACGGTGGTGATTATGAAAGTTGATTTGTATTTATGACCAGGCTTGGTCTATACATGGTCCTGCTGAAGCAGATACTTACGTTCATGGTGGGTTACTTTGTTTATTTGACATCTGCACCAATCCATTGGCGTTTTCACTTCCTGGTTCGTTTGGGTGTAGTTCATCACTTCCTGTTCTATACTCTTAATATGTATAGTTCAAAGTCTGTCCTTCTTTCAACATTCATGTCCACACTTGGGCATTCTTTGGGTCTATGTTGGAAAGTGGGTTATTGGTAGGGGCAAATGTAGGTCTGCCACTGGCAATAAGGCCACTAACACATGATAGGACTCAGAATAGGTCTTAGAAAAGTATTCCTTTGCTCAACCCTTGGTAACGTGGCTGCGAGCAGACAGGCTTAACTTCAATGACAGGTATGTAAAGCATTTAAAAACACCATTTCAGTAAATAATTAAGACACCACACAAAATAAAAATCCAACACCAATTTATAAAAATAGGTAATATTTTTATCTTTTAAATGACACCAAAACTAAAATAATCCACTGTAGGGAACTAGAGATATGAATTTTTAAAGATTAGTCACTTTCTAGTGCTTAGAAACCAACAGTGCCCCTTTAAGTCATTTCGTTTTCTCTGTCAGGGACACACCTTTATACATTGTTCTGAAGAATTCTCACCACTGTAGTGGGCCGCCTTCTTCAGCAAGCTGGGTCCAGTTAGAACACCTTCCTGGCGTTCTGCTTGCGGGTCCAAAGTATCCAACACACAATCCAAGGTTCTGGAATCTCCAAGAGGGTCCTTGAAAGTGTGAAACTTCAATGTCGCAATCCACTTGAACAAAACCCTAACAAATCCACTGTACTCCAGGGTTGGAATTCTTTGTGGGGCTGTTCAGGTGTGAGCTCTGTTAACCTGTAGCTTGCAGGGAGTCCACTCTTAGTCCTTTGGCAGCAAGGTAATCCACAGGGCTGCAGTTTTACTTGGTGCAGTCTTCAGAGGTCAGGCCTTAGAGTTCCTTGCACACAGCAAACTTCGGAGCAGGGCACTTCTTGCTTCATTCAGTTCCAAGCAGCAGATCTGGAGGGCTCTGGCCGTCCCAGATACTTATTCAAAATTCTCTGGGTCAAGCACCAGGTCACTGCTAACCAATGAGAGCAGGGCAACTCCTCCTAGTTATGACCACATCCGGTGGAGTGTGGCATTTAGTTTGTCCGAGAGTGCATCATCCTTCCAAATCCATAATGGCTGATTTTCCAGCAAGGAGGTAAGAGCTGGCTAAACACACCCCCTGGGATATCTCATTTCCATGGATCATCCCAGTAACATCTGCAAATTCCTTTCTTAAGACTAGTCCTGACTCTGGGTCACTACTGTCAAAGTGGACTAAAACCCACGCCTCTAAAAACTCCTTTTATAAGGGTGCGCCTTATAGATAACTGACCCTCCACCCCTGGAATACCTAGGGGTGACCCTGGGGGTCCCTAATATGCAAAAACATGGTAGATTTTTAATTTTTAAGGGCCCCTACCCCCAAAGTCGAGTTTGGGCACAATTTAAGGTTTAAAAACTGTCCTGACCACCAGTGCAGCTTTTAAACTGACCTCAGGCTTCAGCACTGCACACATGCTGGTGCAGAGAGTCTGCTGGCCTCTAAACTGCCATGCCCCAGGATACTGGAGACTTCTAGGTAGTTTCAATCCCCTGCCCTATTACATACTAGGGGCTTAGGTGGTAGGTCATGCCAACTACAGGGGTACCCCACCATACTAAAGTGTAGGTTGGGTGTCTTAACTGCGTTCTAATGTGTTCCTTTTGGCTTGGCACTGGCCCTGGGCCTGGTTAAACAGAGCCCAGATTCAGTCAGAGTCAGTTACCACCAGTTCCAGTCAGCAAAAAGTTGAGGGGTGCCCAGGGCACAGGATGACTTTGCAACAATCTAATAGTCTTATGTTATGTACACACATATTTTATGACATCATGTATATCATTAGGTATTCTTCTCAACCAGTGTGTGACAGTCATTGTATTGTCATGTGGTTTATCATATAATGTATATGTATTTGTGTATATTTATGGATATTGTCTACTAATATAATGTGTCTAATAACATACATGTATATTATTGTAAATCGTTATGTTGTCTTGTATAAATGTATATGTGTATTTATTGGTACATGTTTTGACATTCCAGGCTTGTAAAAGTCTTTGAAAAAGAAGAAACACGTGTCGGCAAATCGTGTGCTGGAAGCTTTTTAACGAAAATATTAATTTTGAAATAAAGGATACTGAACAGCTAGATAATTAAGTCTGGATTCTCAAATTTGAACTATTTGTGTTGAAATTGCCTCTAAGTGAAGCTAATGGGATAATTCATACCTATAGATCTGATTTACATGCTGAGGACTAAATAATTATAATTGGTGTGCTGTAAAACCCTAATTTTCTTCTTGCATTGGATGCACATCTAGGTGTGCTCACAACACCGATTAGGTAGTAGGTGTTTAGGGTGAATCTAGCACCCGTTTTGAACATTGTAGTAGACCAATCATATTTTCCCGCAAACTGATAAATTTAACTATTCAATTGAATGTGCGGACATTTCCCAGCTAGGGAACCCTACTACCTATTTGTTCATGATCTAACAACAATCCCACATCTACGTATGCAGCCTTATTCAGAGCTGATGTCAATAAAGTGAGTTGCAAATATTGAGTCCCCAAATCGTGACTAAATTTTAAAACCCTCCTAAGCTCCCATTGCAGTATTCATCATTAAGCGTTTCTATGTTGAGAAGAGTCTCCGGGACAACCTTTCATCAATGAGACCCAGACAGTTATACTTGCTTCCCAAATCTACTTTATAGAGCTTGAAATCCCACTTACAGCATTTTCAGCTGTATTTATCAAACCACACTATCTTGCTTTAGTGAAGACTTAGGCACAATTACTACTGCAATACAGTTATAAGCATAAGAGCAAATGTTGAAACCCTCCACCAGGAAACAGCTAATAGTCTGCTCAGGGATAGGAATTAATCCAATTTGCGGTGGAGCCCAGATGCCTCCAGTGAAAATGGTACTAAACTCAAGGGTAATCACTAGGAGTCTGTGCCTAAAGAAACTCCTCAACCTGATCAGCCGCCTAGAAGCAAACAATTTAATTCAAGCCAGAGGGACAGATTTCTTCAAAAAGTGCTGTTTCGTCAAACATCGATACATCTAGCGCTTCACAGAAGCTACATGCCTTCAGGTCACATTCCAGCCATAATAAGGACTCCAAGATTGCACCAACAGTAAGTTTCAGCCAGCAATCATCAACTCGACCAACCACATTCAACTCAAGCCTTTTTCTTTCCATTTTTTAATTTGATTTACTGATCATTCAGAACGAAAATGCACACAGGCAATGGCAAACCATGAATTCAGACTGCACAGGGTAAATAGGACACTAAAATATAACTTTAGTTATCACAAAAAATTATATATGACCATCCAAGGAACGTGGAAGCAATATGGACTGAGGAAGTATGGACAAACCACCATATGATGTAGTAAATTTCAGTGTGCAACAGTGTTGCACTCCCACCAAAATCAGACAAGTAAGGAATGTTTTGACACAGCAATACATGCTGTCAAACAAGCTTTGTGCAAATAGTAGAATGTTTGAGTGTGTTGAGCAAATACACAAATGTTCAAGATCACAACATACCCTTGGCAAAGCTTTAGTCCTCACAAAGGGAATGAAAAGCACTACATAAATGCCAGTCCTTTATAATACTATATCCATTTGGTTTACTGGGCATTACATAGCCATACTTTCCCATGGTAGCTGGATTTAACTGGCAGACTGTAATCAGATTGCCTGTTAGAAATTGTTCTAGATTGCAACCCAACACAAATGCACAATTAAGGGATATACAATGCAGTTCTGCAAGCATACAATGCTCCAGAGAGTTCTAAACTGGACATGAGATCGGTTGGCACAATGCAACGGATAGTACTGCAGATGTACATTATTATAATCATCTATCGTAAAAAGGTTAACAAGCAACTTCTTTTCACTATTACATTAGAAGTAAAGCCTCTACATTCAAAATGTTCAGCCCTCGAGTGGCGGAGGCAGTGTGAGCGTGAACAATGGGAAGCTATATTAATTTTAAATAAAAACCCCTAACAGTTAATTTCATCCGATGGCTGCTGATCACACTTCACCAGCCTCAACCTTGCAGTAACATTCGACTTGCCCAGTGCTGCAGTGGGACCGACATACAGTAAGCACCTAAAATAAAAAGCAAGCACCCGCGGCACCCTGACAGCGCTCTGGGCATCACAAGGCGCTGCGCAGCATCTCACCTGCTGACGGGGTGCCGTTCTGCTGGAAAGGTTTGTTGACTGCAGGAGCAGCTGCTGGAGCGGCTGGAGCTGCTGGTTGCGGGCCTTGTCCTGTGAATCACCAAGCACAGAAATGTCAGCAGTGAAGTGATACCAAAAAACTGAAGAAATCCCTCATTTAAGCTCCCCGTCAAAATAACAGTCACGGACCGCACACAGGGCAAAACGTCAAACCCAATTTGAAGCACAGTTCATCATCCTGAAAGGCACACTTCTCAAAAAGACTTCAGAATTACTGGCTGCCTTGAAGCAAGGAAAAACCATACAGTGACACAGCCATAACAGATGAGTAACTGCAGGGTTCTCGGGCAATATTCTATCCCATCCATCATGGCTGCCAAGGAAATCAGGCAAAAGAAATATATGTACAGCAAATGCATGCACGCAAAGCCTATCCTTCATCTTAAAGCCCTCTGTCAAATAATCTATACGTCTGGCGACTTGAGCTGAAATATCCATCCTGCAAACCAGGTGGCTAAACTCTGCATTGGGAAAAAAGGCAAGGATGGATGTCTCGGTTCAGGGCACAGTATTTTATGAAACGGTATAAGATTTCCTTACATAAACTATATTAATAAATGTCTTTTATACAGCTATTCATACATAACGCGCCTGCTGTTAGCAGATGATGTAAATAACCGGTACTAACCGTATCAAATTTATAGGTACTCAAGTTTACCAACCATGAAGGATGGAAGGCTGAGATAGCCTTGCACAGATTCGAACTTCATATGAAGATCATAGTAGATGTCAGTGAAAATAGTTAAACTTCAGGAGAAAGCCGCATTAAATAAGTGCAACGGGTCAGCAACCCAGCCCTAATAGGATTGACCTGATTCTAAAACAACCTGCATCTCTTCCCACCACATCCTAAAATAATCACAATTTACTACCGGGCAAGCACTCTCAATATTACCAAAAAAAATGCGACGAGGCCACCAACTCTGCAAAACTGAGGTCTCTTTAATTGCATTTCTCCCCCTCAAGTGCTACGGTCAAAACATTATTTCAGAGTTGAGCTCCTTAATTCTCCAGGTAAGGGCTGCAAGAGCAGTTTTCCCTCATTTCCCTCCATTAAGCTACTTCCCTCCTCCAGGTAGGCTGCACCGCCCCCCATCACCAATCCTCCCTATGCTCTCCTAATTTCCACACACTATGGGGAGCTATCCTCTATCAAAGATGACATCAAGCCTCACAACTGCTTCTTGGTCTCTTCCTAAAAAACAAATATATCTGCAGGATTTCATGGCGGAATACAAAACTGGGCGCAGTCTTTGACAGACCTGACCCCGTGAGAGCTTTGCCCCCAATCTAGCATCAGCTATCCCACATGGCAACACAGTTATTCAGACTATCCATAAGGTCATGGAGCTATTCTAATTAGGACTGGTGTGAGTGAGTGTGTGTGTGTCTCTCTTACAATTATTGCCCTTGCATTGATTCAGGTGCTCACATCTAAATGCTACAAGGTAACAGAGTCAATTTCGATTCACTAAGAACCAATTTTCTCTTGGTTTTTGCTCTTAAACGTTTCAGCCTTTTCCGTGGCTTAGGAGACTATAATTCCCTTTGGACGGCAAATTCTCCGACAACATTGAAATGCTTTTACACTTCATGTCGGCTTTTTGCTTCGATTAAAGTTGGCCCTATTGTTGTGCTGAAGAAAGTTAGGCAACAATCAATGGTGGAGTAAAGGCTTTTTCACCGGTATAGAAGAACATTTTTAACTCAAATGGTTTGAGTAAAATGCTGGCAAACGACACACAACCGTAATAGGCAAGAGTTACTTTAATTAAAAGTGATGGAGCAGCAAGTACATCACTGACCCAGAAAGCTGAGAGATATTAAGAATCCGAAGAATGGAATGCAATCCGGTTTTTGTGCTTTACATAATACTGTAACAGCTCTCCTAGTGGCTACTGACAATATCACAATTGCCACACTGATCCTCTTGGACTTATCAACCACGTTTGATGTGATTGTGCCATCCATCCTCCTCTTCGGGGTTTTCAACCTAAGAATCAGCAATTTTACTCTTAGAGCCTCTATACTTTCCTGAAGAAAAGAATGTATTCGGTTTCAAGGCCTCCTTTTTCTCTAGTCTTACCTCACTAAATAGTAGGATAGCACAAGGCTCTTCCTTGAGTTGCATTTTATTTAAGATATAGGTTTCCACCGTAGGCCCATTAATGTGCAGTTTTGGTTTCAAAACCACATAAGCGAACGAAACCCAAATTATTACCTCACCCAACAATCCTCTGGTCATTGAAGGTCAGTTCTCTAGCTAAATGGCACCTGCAGCTAAGTAAATGAAAGAAAACTATTTGAATCCAAATTCCAGCAAAAGAGGAATTAAGACATTGGCAAACCATCTCTAACTTGGGCATCTGTTTAGTGGCCAACTGAATTAGGCCCCAAGCCTATTCAAGTCAGTTGTGCCAAAAATCTTGAATTTTTCATTGATCAAAATCTTTTGTTTGCAAACCAAATAACCTCTTTACATCTACTTCACCGTTCTGTGAACCCTGAAAAAGACTTTAACACTGCTAACCTTTACCTACTAGTAGTTCAGGCAAACTTACATCTAGACTGGATTATGGAAACTATCTAGGATTGTGTGACTTATTTGGGGCACTTCAAATAACGCACCAGATCTCATCTTAAGTCTTCCACACAAAACTTCTATTTCTCACCACCTCAGGTAACCTCACTGGCTGCCAGTAAAGCATCAGTTGATCTTCAAATTTCTATGTATCACTCACAAAGCAGAATACTTAGACACACTCTCTCCGCCTACCCCCTAAACTACCCGACCTTTAGGTCCCCATTATCACAGACCTATGAAAAAGACAACATGCCCTAGTCTGCCTTATGGTATCGGGCAACTCTTTTTTGTAAATCTTTTTATTTAAATCAAGATTACAATTAGTGACATTAATAATCTCATACTATAATACCAATATACTACAATCACCAATTATATAGCGCATTTTTAAAATAAAAACTTTTTTATAATAAACTTCAGCCCTCTACCCCCCCACCCTGGCCAATCCCACATGGCAGACCCATAAGGAAAAAGATACAAAAAATTACCCACTCAACGGTTTCCTTCAGTGCAGTGTGCATTAATAGCATCACATTGAGCTTTATTGGCATTTTTTCGTACACTCATTTACATCATATCTGGGTGACTGATCAGGTACATAGTGAACGGCGCCCAAAAGTCTTTAGGCCTAGAGACCTTGGGTAGCTCCGCTGCATAAGCATTCAGTTGTTCCTTACAGAAAACAAGATCTCTAATCCATTTAATCAGTGTTTGGGTAGCCCTTGTATTCAAATGCATAGCTACAGCTCGCTTAGCAAATAGAGTGGCAATAGCAACTATGCACCGGTTGCACGGCTTGAGTCCCTTTAGATATCCCAGTAAACATATCTAAGGGGTGCAGTTGACAATTTCTGATATCACTTCAGTAAGTATCAGTACCACTCTCCCCCAAAACTTCGCTATCTCAGCACACTCTGAGGCTAGGTGTATAAAATCCACTACATCCTGCCCACATCTCGGGCATCTAGGGTCCTCTCGCAGCCCAAACTTTCTCCATTGTGCTGGGATATAGTAAACTTGGTGCAGATATTTAAAATGAATAATACGAAGATTGCAGTTAGTCAAATTCCCAGTTAGCTCACAGCAGACCTCCCAGCTTGCCTGGGGAGCACAAGCACAGAGTTCCATTTTTCTAATGCAGAAGAACCGGACCATTCATTCTCACGTTGAGAAGCGTTATACATTCAAGTGATTAGTCCCCTACTTTCACCACCACTCAACACAGCCTGTAGCGCCTTTAACCCAATTGGTTCCTGCAGGAAATTCGGACTTAAAGAGTGCACCGCCGCACGCAGCCTGGCATATATAACCCATACATTGCTTTGTATGGCTGTTCTGCTTGAAAATCATTTAGTTATAAAAGGGCCATTTCTGTACATATACCCTAGCTTGATAATCCCTACTGACTGCAGCACCTCCAATGCCCCGCGCTCTGAGATTCCCGGGTGGGAACCAATACGGAGGGTCTGATGCATATTTGAGGTCTCTCCCAGCTTGAGAGGCATGGGCGCTCCACGCGCAGACAATGCAACTGACTGGATTAATTTCCTTCCTATGACTTCCCTCACAATAATAGAATATTCTAGCTGCCAGTCGTGTTGGATGTGCCATGTCCTCCTCCACAGATAATACAGACTTATATCTGTTTCTTCAAACTCCCCCCCCCCCCCCCCCCCCCCCAAGTTCGAATGGGAAGGTCAGCGCGCTCCAGCTACAGCTCAGTTGTTTACCAGCCCATACCAATGACGCCAGACAGAACTGCAGTGTTTTAAAAAATGCTACGTTAAGTTTTATTGGGCGTTAATAAATAAGTAAAGAAGCTTAGGTAGTACAGTTATTTTTAACAAAGCAATTCTATCTGCCAGCGACAGCGGCAAGCGCTTCCAGTGTGCTATTTTCTCCGCAATTTCTGTCACTGCCCTCCCATAGTTCATTTTTAGTATCGTTTCCAGATCTCTGTGCACCCACACACCCAGATACTAACTACACTGTTTCCACAGACCAGGATAATCCATCGGGAATTGTGGCGTACTGTCTGTTAATGGAAGGATGGTAGATTTCGCCCAGTTTATTCCCAACCCTGATTGCAGCTCGAACAGAAAATATTCGTGCAGCAAAGTCGCTAAATGAGTAGCTGGGTCCTGCACGTACAGTAACATATCATCCGCACAGAGTGAAATGACTAATGGGCGATGTCTGAACCCTAGTGCGGCAACTGCATGCTTCTGACGGATTTTGCATGCCAACGGTTTTAATGCAGGCCAAATAACTTCGGCGACCGTGGGTATCCCTGCTGCGTACCCCTACAGATTGGGAATGAATCAGTCACCCAGCCATTGGCTCGCAACCTAGCGTGTGGTACGGTATACAATAGCCTTATCCACTTCAAAAAAAAATGGCGGCCTTTCCATTCTTTGTAACACCACAAACGTATGCCCCCATTGCAACGAGTCAAAAGCTTTTGTGGCAACTAGTAATACCGCCAGTCCTGGAGTGTCTGGGTCTAGGTGGTATTGTACAGAGTTTATGTACTGTTGATCATTTGGGGACAAATCCAGATTGGTCAGGGAGAACTAATTTTGGGGGATCAGCGGTTGCAACCTACATGCTATCAAAGATAGCGGCCCATATGAATCTCATTTGTTAGCCACCTTATGTGGCTTTAGAAGTGTAACCAGCATGGTTTGCCTGAGGGAGGTGAGGGGTAGTATTCCTGTCTCATACACCTCTGCATATACCTTCAATAATTACGGGGCCAGCTCTTCCCTATAGGCCTTGTAGAATTCACTGGGCAGCCCATCTATTCCAGTCGCCTACATGTGGGTAGGGCAATTATAGCTGCTTTAACATACTCTACATCAAACGGTTGGGTCAAGTACTCACACTGCCCATTCGATGACCACACCAGAGCAAGGTCTTTGAGATAGTTGTTGACCGCATCATCCAAAAAGGTCTGCTTGGTCCCATACAATTTAGAATAGAAGTCAACAAGAATTTTACCTATCTCAAGGGTGGAGTGCAGAAACACCTCACTTTCATCTAACAAATCTGTTATGTCTTCCGGTCCTCTGGGTAATGTTAGTTTATGTGCTAATGAGTGGCTAGGCCTCCCTCCCTCCCTATAATACCTTGCTCTGGACCTCTGGGACTTATGCATTATCTCCTGATCCGCCGTTTCGTTGTGTTCTGTGACTAACTCCCGTATGTGGGCCAGGGTGTCCAATCTGGGTTCTTTTCATAGTCACGTTTTAGCTTCTCAAAGTGTGCCTACACTTTCCACTGTGCCCTCATTTTCTGAGAAAAAGTCGCCAATTGCCTCCTATTTTGGCCGGAAACACTACATCTGTTCGGGAAGTTGGCTGCAGTCACATTGAAATGGAGGTTTGCTACACACATCAGTACCAATAACACTGGGGCGGGATCGGAAAGCGTTAGAGCAAAATTCTTAGCTGAGAGAGCCCAAGAAACCGCCTCCTTGGACACTAGCCACTAATCCAGCATGGACCATGAACCATGCACGGTTGATACAAATGTGCCCTCCTTCAGACCTGGGTTACGGGCCCACCATACATCCACTAGCCCCTCTGCAATAATCAATTCCCCCAATATCGTTGCAGCCGGTTTTCCTCGCCCATCCGCATTAGTAGTGCGGTCCAACCTAGAGTCCAAGGACACATTGATGTCCCCACCTCACATTGCCACCGATGGCGGGTAGGATGTGATAAGTCTCCATACATCATTGAAAAAAGCAGGGTCATCAATATTGGGCACGTAAGTATTAACTAGGAGTACACCGCATGGTTTTCATAATCAAGTGGCTTGCCCTGGGCTCTCAGAGCCCTGTCAGACCCTCGGCTTTGCTCAGTTCACCCTGTTAATTTGTTGACTCTCCCACCTCCATCTGTAAATCCATACTGCCCCAGAGGCGCAAGAATCTGGCCCACACACATCCGTTGTGCCCCAGAGCACTATATATAGTACAGCCCCAGGGGGGCATGAACCAGCCTGCGGGCGGGCTCGCAGGGGTCGGGTAAGAGGGATCCTTGAAAGGGGTGCAGTAATGTCTGTCACCTTGCGGCAATGGCAGACTAGCAGTATCAAACAGCTGGCCTGCCAGTGTAAGGGCATGTTTACATTTGTGCTAATATGGCGCTTGTGCAAGTCCCTCCCTCCCCAGCGCACCCAGAAGTGGGCCGCGCCCCATATGTAATACGGGCCCTGTGGGTAGATTTGCTCCATATATTATATAGTAAATGAAATGGTGCAGAACGGCACTCTTCATTTTTTGTTTGCGAGAAACAATGGAATTGCGCCTAAGTGTCTTTCGGCGCGAGACTCCTGCGCATTAAAACAAAGGTGCTCTAAAATGGAGTAATCTGTAGAAATATGTATGCCTCTTACCAGTCAATAGTAGGTAAAAGTCAAACACGGGGTGTAAGTGCCGTTAAGGCAGGGGCACAGAAAGTAGTTTATATGAGTGTGCGTGCAGCCCTTAATGACCCGAAATACTTCAGCAATGACCACTGGTGGCGACATCGGATTGATTTCGCAGACGCAGTCAAACCGTTTTATATGAAGCCATATAATGTCAACGACACAACCTTGTTTTACCCGGTTCCTACTCCTGGAATCCAGAGAAGACTAAACAGCCCGGGCCGAGCCACCGCCATTTTGCATCCCAAACACAGAAATGGAGCGGACCCACAATATTTTCACACAAGTGTGATCCGCTATCTACGATCACTGAAATGATTATATTTCCATTTGATCTGTTTAATGGATAATAAAATCAGACCTGAAGAGCACACACAGTAGTTGCTATAAAGAAACTGAATATTCATGAAGGCTTTCTGCTGGCTGCACGGATTATCATGAATCAAAAAACAGTGTTATTTAGCAAAAATGAAAAGATGCTGTGCAAAATGCTAAAACGATTGAGTAACAACCCAAAACATACTGAGATAATAGTAACCTTGGTGCAATTATTAATTTCCGGGGGACAGGCCGCACCTTTCAGCACCATCCTTCCAGATGTGTGGCACAGATGCAGGGGGTTACAGGGCAGCCCTATGGAGGTCAGGGTAGTGTTCGGGCACCCCTCATGTGCGAGCCTGGGCCCCCATGAACCCACTTTTAAGGCTTTGACCACACACAGGGGAGCAGGCACAGGTGGGCCTTGACGGATGCCACAGTCAATTATCATCACTGTCAATATTTCACCACAGGTGTGAGGGAGACATCCGCACAGTGCTTCATAACCCTCCGTAGGTCACAGGGTTAATGGCGCTATCCCATGGGGAAAAGTTTGGTGCAATGCTGATTTTTACAGCACGATTGCCTGGTAAGATTGGTTTTAGAGTTTGTATAGGTGAAACGTACTGCAAATGCTACTTACCAGTATGCATCTGTTCTTGGCATGTAGGGCTGCTGACATTCATATCTGTGCATAGATCGCCGCCTAGTGTTGGGTCCGGATGACTGCACATTGTTGTCCTGGAAGAGTCTTCGAAGTATCACGAGATAGGTGGCTCCTCCCCTGGACTACAGTGCGCATGGGCATCGCCTCCATCCCCAGATTGTTTTTAGCCATTGTGGCCGAGATGGAGTGAACTATGTGAGTGATGACCATGCTATGAGCATATATATGAATACTGCAGCTGCTACAGGCGCCGGGGAGGAGGGCGGGCGATATGGATGTCAGCAGCCCTACATGCCAAGAACAGATGCATACTGGTAAGTAGCATTTGCAGTTCGAGGCATGTGGGCTGCTGAATTCATATCTGTGCATAGAATACATAGCAGTCCTCCTATTATTGGCGGCCGCCCGTGCCAGCTGCAGCAGTTTGGAAAAATGTTTTGAGAACAGCCTGACCAACAGCTGCCTGCTGTTTAGAGTGCACGTCTACACAGTAATGTTTAGTAAATGTATGTGTGGTAGACCATGTGGCTGCTCTACATATATCCTCTAAGGGAATGTTCCCAAGGAAAGCCATAGAGGCCCCCAACTTTCTGGTGGAGTGGGCTCTTGGTGGAATTGTAAGAGTGCGTTTAGCCTTAGCGTAACAGATCTGAATACATTTCACGATCCACCTAGCGATACCAGCTTTGGAAATAGCGTTACCCTTGTGGTGTGATGCAAAGGCAACGAAAAGCTGCTTAGTCTTTCGAAAATCCTTTGTCCTGTCAATGTAGTACATTAGGGCTCTTTTAACGTCAAGGGTGTGGAGCATCCGCTCCGCCAGCGACTCAGGGTTTTGAAAAAACACTGGCAACTCAATTGTCTGGTTCATGTGGAATTGAGATACAACCTTGGGTAGAAATTTAGGGTTAGTGCGGAGCACCACCCTGTTAGCATGGACTTGGAAAAAAGGTTCTTTGATGGTGAGGGCCTGCAACTCACTAACCCTCCGTAGCGATGTAATTGCTACTAAGAAAGCCACTTTCCAAGTCAGAAACTGAAGCTCACAAGAGTGTAGTGGCTCGAAAGGAGGACCCATCAGCCTTGTAAGAACCACATTGAGGTTCCATTCTGGAGCTGGTGGTGTCCGTGGTGGAATGACCCTTTTGAGTCCTTCCAGAAAAGCCTTGATAGCAGGAACCTTGAAAAGTGATAGGTGTTGCCTATTCTGGAGGTACACGGCCATCGCAGACAGGTGAATGCGGATGGAAGAATACGCCAAATTGCATTGGTACAGATGGAACAGGTAACATATGATGTTCTGAATGGAAGCATCCAGCGGGTTAATGTTGTGGTTTGCACAATAAATGACAAACCGCTTCCATTTAGCCGTATAACATGCTTTAGTAGTGGGCTTTCTTGCCTCCCGAATGATGTCCATGCAATCGGGGGGGAAGATTGAGGTAGCCAAATTCTAGGACTTCAGGAGCCAGATCGCCAGGTTGAGCTGTTGCGGATCTGGGTGCTGAATGTCGCCATGGCTCTGCGTCAGAAGGCTGGGTGTGAGATGAAGCCTTTGATGCGGTACCACGGAAAGTTCCAGAAACGTGGTGTACCATGGTTGGCGAGCCCACGTTGGAGCAACCAGGATGAGAGTCATCGAGTGCTGCCTGAGCTTGCGTGCCACCAGCGGTATCAGGTGCTGGGGGAAAAGCGTACGCAAATCTGCCTGACCAGTTCATCCATATCGCATTGCCCTGCGATTGCGGGTGTGGGAACCTGGCGGCGAAGCTTTGGCATTTTGCGTTCTCCCTTGTGGCGAACAGGTCTATCTCTGGATGACCCCACCTTTGGAAGTACGGTTGGAGTACTGATGGATGTATCTCCCACTCGTGCAATTGGTGGCTGTGCCTGTTGAGCAGGTCCGCCATCTGATTGTCTTTGCCTGGGAGATGTTCTGCCATCGGGAAAATGTTCCTTTGAATGGCCCACTTCCACATGCTCCGAGCCAGATGAGACAGCTGCGGAGAGTGTGTGCCCCCCTGTTTCTGAATGTAGTACATGGCCGTCATGTTGTCCGTCCGGATCAACACGACCTTGTTGCATAGATGTACTTTGAATGCCTTTAAGGCCATGAAGATCGCCATCAGTTCCAATACATTCATGTGCATCTTCCTTTGCTGTAGTGTCCATAGTCCCTGCACTGTGTAGTGGAGTACATGCACTCCCCATCCCTGGAGAGAAGAGTCCGTTGTCAGGATAATCTGTGGCACAGGCTCTTGGAACGGTCGGCCCTTGCAAAGGTTTTGTGGATTCCACCAATGCAGAGAGTTGTACGCCCGACCGCTCACCAACACTAGGTCTGTTAGTTGCCCGTGAGCCTGGGTCCACTGACGTGCTAGGCACTCCTGGAGCGGACGCATATGTAACCTCGCGTGCGGGACAATGGAGATGCAGGAGGCCATCATGCCTATCAACTGCATGAACACCTTCGCTGGAAGCGAGTGCTGAGGTCTGAATCGCTGGATCAGCGTCTGAATACTGGCGACTCTCACTGAATTTGGCTGCGCAGTGGCTGCCAGAGTGTTTATTGTTGCGCCCAGATACTGCCGTATGTGGGCGGGCTGGAGATGGGATTTTGGGTAATTCAGTGAGAATCCCAGATCGTGCAGGAGATGAATGGTGCAGGACACGTGGTCGGCGCACTGTTGTTCCGACTTTGCCTGAATGAGCCAGTCGTCCAGGTAGGGGTAGACATGGATGTTTTGACGTCTTAGATGCGCAGCCACAGTCGCCAGGCACTTTGTAAAGACCCTGGGCGCTGTGGTGACCCCGAAAGGCAGAACCTTGAACTGGTAGTGCTGGTTTTGAATTGTGAACCTGAGGTACTTCCTGTGTGAAGGATGCAGGGGAATGTAAAAGTATGCATCCTTGAGATCCAGAGTAGCCAGGAAGTCCCCCTGCCGAAGCAGAGGGAGAACCTGCTGCAGCGTGAGCATATGGAAATGTTCTGACAGAATGTACCAGTTGAGGGGCCTGAGGTCCAGGATGGGCCTGAGGGATCCGTCCTTTTTGGGGATGAGAAAGTACAGAGAGTAAACCCCTGTTCCCCTTTCTTGCAGTGGAACGAGCTCTATTGCCCCTTTTTGCAGCATGACTTGGACCTCCTGCTGCAACAAGTGCAAGTGCTCGCCGGACATAGGACGGGTTCTTGGAGGTATGTTTGGTGGAGTGGAAGTGAGTTCCAGACAGTAACCGTATTGGATAAGAGATTTGACCCACCTGTCCGTGGTGATGGATTTCCACGCGGGCAGGAACTGCTGGAGTCTCCCCCTGACTGGTGTTGTGTGGTCGGGGGGCAGTGACAAGGCGTCACTGTTTGTTGGCGGTGGAGGACCTGGAGCTGTTATTTCCACGTCCTCTGCATTTGACGTTGTTGCCCCGGTAACCACCTGTACCCTTGTTGGTGTATGAGGTCTGGGTGTTGCTTTTATAGTATTGCGTGGATTGTGATGCCTGACCCCTTGAGGTGCCTCTGTTAATGGAGCGGCGAAAGGAACCACCCCGAAACTGCTGGGACTGCAGGGCCCCCATAGACTTAGCAGTGTCAGTGTCTTTTTTCATTTTTTCAAGGGTGGCATCCACTTCAGGCTTAAACAGGTGGTCTGGATTAACTGTTTGGTTTAAGATGGTTGTCTGTATGTCTGGTTTAAAGCCTGATATCCTAAGCCAAGCATGCCTACGCAGTAGCACGCTAGTGTTTATGGCTCTGGAGGCGGTATCAGCCACGTCCAGTGCGCACTTAATGGAAGCGTTGGTGATAAGCTTCCCTTCCTGAATCAACATTTCAGCTCCCTCTTTGCACTGATCAGGTAAGTGCTGTAGAAGTGTTTCTAGGGTGTCAGTGTGCCCTATCGTAGCGTGCAAGTAGGGCTTGCGTGTTTGAAATGCGCCAAATATTAGCTGCCTGCGCAGCAATACGTTTTCCTGAGGCCTCAAAGATCTTCGATTCTTTGTCTGGGGGAGGAGCATCACCCGTGGTCTGAGAGTTTGCCCGCTTGCGTTGGATACAACCAAAGAGTCCAGTGGCAAGTGTCCCTTGATGTACGTTGGATCTGTGGGCGCTGCCTTGTATTTTTTGTCAATACGAGGATTGATGACTCGCGCCCGGGTGGGCTCCCTGAAAACCTCTGGCGGGTGCTTTAGCACTCCTTTGAGCATTGGCAATGTCTTGACAGTCTTTTCAGCCACCGAGAAAGTGTCAAACAGAAAATCGACATCCACTGGGTCCGCATGGAGGTCGACATCGTGATTGGCCGCAGCTCTCTCAATTAGAGCATTGAAGGCTGCAGAGTCCTCTGTTGGGGAAGTTTTTGCAGCAAAAAGCTGCGGCTCTTGTCCCGACTGAGGGTCCTCAGGGTCGCCTCCAGCAGACCATGGCTCATTGACCTCCTCTGGATCCGAGTATGCTGGATAATTGTACTCCTCCTCGTCTCCTTCACCCCCCCCCCCCCCAGCGTTAGAGTGAGTGGGTGAGAGCTCCAGACCATGTGGAGATGCAGGCTCCATAGGGGCAGAAGTACCCGCAGAGTCCAACTTCTTTTTGAGTGGAATACGAAAATGTTCCAACACTGGCTCCGGTGTGATCTTCCTTTTAAGGAGAGAGAGTTTGCCTGTGTTGGCGTCGATGACAACCTCTCGACGCTCTTCGTCCGCGAGTGGCTGGAGCCGAGGCTTCGGCACCACCAAAGATGCTTTAGGCGTGGACACCAGCTTCAAGGGCACCCCAGCCCCAGGTTTCGGAGCGAAGGCCTTCGGCGTAGTCTTTGGCGGCAGCGTGAAGTGGATCGGCGTCTGCGCCTTCGCCGCTTTCTGTGGAGGCTTCGGCGCCACATCCTTCGGTTCGGGAGCCACTGCTTCCTTCCGAATGCGTTGAAGGGACTCCGCGACCTTTTTGGTAAAGGACGGCGAGGGTTGGACCGTCTCGAGCGAGTCCTCCGAGTCCTGATCCGGGTCGGCGATCAAAGGCACGGTCTTTGGAGCCGACACATCACCGCCCTTGGCTTTGTCGACCGGAATCGGCGCAGCCAGAGCTTTGGGGTCGTCCAGGCGCTTCTTTGAGGCTTTTTTAGGGTTATCGACCTTCTTGGTGTCGACGCGGCCCTTCAGCGCGTCGACCATCTTCGGCGCCGACGCAGCTGCGTCGGGCGTCTTTGCCTTCGGCTTCGACACCGGGGTCTTCGGGTCGGCCATTTTGGCGTGGCTCTTGATCTCGGCGGCCATTTTGGACTTCTTCGGCGCCAAGGCCTCTGGAGCCTTTGGTCCCACCAGTGCGACTTTCACTTTCGGTTTCGATACGGATGGTGCGGATCCTGATGGCTTCACTTTCGGTTTCTGTACCGGGAGTGGCGCATCTGTAATGTCCGTGGCCGGGCCCGGAGGCGGGCCGTGGGACGAGTATTGAGGTCTTGGGTAAGGCCCGAAGGCGATCCCTCGACCTGGGCCTTATGCTGGGGTTCGGCCCCAGAGTCAATATGAGGATGCTCTTCGAGCTATCCTCCACGGTGGCAATGGCCCCGTCGTCGTCCCCTACCTCCTCGACGACTTCCTCGAACTCTTCATCTCCCGCGTCGTAGTTCTCATCGTCCAACGCTGGGTCAGAGTCCGAAACTTGTAGGACGGTGTCGTCTTCAACGTCTTCTTCAAAGATGTTGACTGGAGGGGGTGCCTATAACTGGGCCTGCAGTCTCGCGGCCCGACGTAGCTTGAGAGTCTTCTTCGACCGGAACTTGGAGCAGGCCATACACCTGGCCTTGTCGTGGTCCGGCGACAAGCATCTGTTGCACACTGGGTGCACGTCGAGGTGCGAATACTTAGAGGCACACACCGGGCACCTCTTAAACGGAGTTCGTTCCATGTTGAAGTAGTCTGGAGCGTCGTGTAGGCCCGTCCGTGCCGACAGCACGCGGAAGGGCAGCAAGTGTTCGGAGCCGATGAATAAGCCAACCCGAACGATGGACAATACCGACGCGAGTCCTAAAGACCTTTTGGTCTCAATTTAGGAAAGTTAAACAACTATCGATTCCGACAGAGGGAACCGAAACACATCCGAACCCAATGGCGGAAAAAAACAATCTGGGGATGGAGGCGATGCCCATGCGCACTGTAGTCCAGGGGAGGAGCCACCTATCTCGTGATACTTCGAAGACTCTTCCAGGACAACAATGTGCAATCATCCGGACCCAACACTAGGCGGCGATCTATGCACAGATATGAATTCAGCAGCCCACATGCCTCGAACACGGAAAGTACAGCCATCAGCGACTTACTGCTTTTACTGTCTTTCAGCAGAACACGAGAATGAGGCGAGAATTTCCTGCTGCAGTGTTTCTTGTCCAAGCGCGATTGACAACAACACTTTTGTCTCAAGTTTTCAGTTAGGCCAGGGTCTTAAATCCCTCGAGAATACCTTCAGCTTCACTATGGACTCGAGGAGAGACCTCCTCCCCAAGGGGTTATCAATCACGGGGTCGGTCATGGGCCGGCTCAGTTTGTCCATTTCTAGGGTATGCGCACATATTTATTCCCTCCACAATTTAGTGATAGACAGGCCTCAGGACATTGGTGGGCAAAAGCCTTATTTCGAGGAGGTGCGGATAACACCCACAAACTGACCGGTCTGCACCAGGCTATTTCCAATGATTTAAACAGACACCTCTCCTGACATTTCACAGACTAGATTTCCCAACTTTTTGGGGGTTTATATACCCTAATGAACAAGTGCAGTACCGCAAAGGCAGCAGCGTGTTTATTTTCGCATCACACTTTCACTTTAAGTGAAAGCGCAATGCGAAAATGCACAATCGGCTGACTTTGCCAAAGCAGAAATGTGAACAAAAAAGTGCAAACCGACTAAGGAGTGTGTGTACTGCAGGCGGTAAAAGATCCAATCCCGGTGGGCGGGCCAAAAGGAGACAAGGCGGCAACAAGGAGGGACTAAGAAGCCTCCTTTACAATCAGAAGCCAGCGCTTTGCATGGGAGATGAAACTACCCAATTAAAAAGATGGACGGGGCTTCAACTCCACCACCGAGAGCTTCGGCATCCGTATGTATTCCAAGAAGCCCTCTTATGACGAGAGCAGCGTGTGCGCGCTGCTTTCGCCAGCCGAGTCCGAAAAAGGGAGCGACCCGTCAAAAGGGGAGGGTTTCGACCCGTCAAAAGGGGAGGGTTTCGACCCGTCAAAAGGGGAGGGTTTCGACCCGTCAAAAGGGGAGGGTTTTGACCCGTCAAAAGGGGAGGGTTTCGACCCGTCAAAAGGGGATGGTTTCGACCCGTCAAAAGGGTTAAAGTATTTAACGTGCCACAGTCAGACTACAATGGTAGGCCAAAAGCAATGTTTTACACTGTCAATATGGTGGATGGCACAATAGCTGCAGCAGCCTACTAGCAACATTTAACTTAAAAGGCCCTCAGTACATTTTGTACCATATACTACTACGGATCTACAGGCAAGAATGGTCCCTCAGTATTATGATTAACAAAGATCTTGTTTATGGCATGTTCATAAACCACTGAACATTGTAAATACAATGTACAATAGCATTAGTTCACAGATGATATAACTACTGAAAACTATTTTTGTCCGCTGCTTCGTCCCAAGAGTATGAAATTCATATTTTAGAAGAGTGCTTTTAGGAGCAAAACATTAGTAGTCTTTAAGAAACAAGCTACTTACCTACAACAATAGTTTTGAAGCTTGAGACCACTGTACATGTTGTGCATTATTGAACCACCTAATGTATGTCAAAGACTGGAAGAATACCTAAAAAATATACTTCTATGTGGGCTTCTGCCACAGGAGCGGCTACATGTCTCAATATCACTGATCATAACCCCACAATGCCCTACTACATGTACACCATCTTCAGACATCTCCCCCCCCCCCCCGTCCCCCAGATAAGCATGTGGAGGAAATTTTGATATTTATTAGCCCATTCAAATGTAATGATTCCATCTTTTTAAGGTTGCTCTGCTTCACTGGGGTAGTGGAGGGCTCATGCAAATCTAAAACGCTGTCAAGCTGAAAATCTATTGTTACAGGGAAGCATCCTTTGCATCATTAACCTTCGCTCTATTCACATGCTATTGAGGAAAGTATGAACAAGCAGTGGTTAACCCATATTTTAACACTGTTTATTCATTTTTGACTGATAATCTTCCCAATGTTTCATAGAAGTAAATGTTAAGGTCAATGCAGCACAAACATGGTTTTGTGAGACATTGCTTATGAGCGCTAAAGATGACCTTTCTTTCTAGCCAAATGTGATCTCAGCTTTTACTGTCAAGTCTTACTCGACAATTAATAAAAGCGTACTTTTCCATAATGAAGAAAGGGACTTTTGCTGTGAACAGTAGATTAGGTACTATTTTACAGCTTTCTTAATGCTACTGGGTGCAACTGTTGAGTTCCTTGTCATCTGGGTTTGAACCTTCATCAGAGTTGATAACAGTTAAGTAGTTTGATCATGCACACCCCAAAAGATATTTTAAGGAAAGAGTCCAAGTCAGTGAAGGTGTAAGCAAACTCATATCAGTAGCCAATAGATGTGGTTAATTCTATAAACAATCCTCCGCAGAGACACGTTCCGCTCTGGCCAATTTACTATGGTCTTGGGTAGGTATGAGTTATAAAATCCCCAGGTTGAGCTAACCTGGGGATTGTGTAAAATTATGAAAATGGGAGAAATATAAACTTCCTTCTATGGAATTCCAAGTTTGGCTACAGCCATATCTTGTAAATCAGAGCAGGATTAAGTGATACAATAAATTGCCCATACCACGAAAGAAGCCAACATAACAGCTGTGCACAGGCTCAAAGGTCCAGGACTACATTAAAAACTGAGACTGGCAATCTTAAAGAGGAAATGTCCTTGTGATAGCTTGTAGAATGATGAGGACTACTGATTCTCAACTACAAGACTAATTCCAGATGTCCTAGTGTAGGGAGATACAGCACTGCAGCATGAGAGCACTCTACATTCAGACAGAACGAAGAACACTGTACTCCCAAGATGAAATAACCTTTGCCCTGTACTTTTTCTTCTTTAATAGGAAACCCATTTCATTGCACAAGCCTCAAGGTCTGCTTCAGAATTTGCATGCAAGAGGTAAGTACAAGTGAATTTCGAAACTAAGACCGTAGGACAAGTACTGCCAAACTCAGTCCCAAATTTGTGAGAAGCATCCCAACGTTCACATAGTGGACACGCTGTACTTAAAGTGTAACTTTGAGAATGGACATGCCAGTCATACACAACTTTACAATTTGCTTTGTGTATACAGACCCCCAACTACTAATTCTTCCACAAATCAGTGTTATATTCCATATAGCTTCCCTATATAGGCGCAGGTGACACTGCAACCTTTCACCTATATCCTTCCCTACATTACATACAGAACGGTTCATAGGGACTGACCTTTTAATTAGATACGTTACTTTATTCAGAACGAGTGTTTTTCCCTAGTTCGAAACTCATACATTATGCATGAGGCTTCTTGGAAGCACAGCAGGACAAACATCTCCTGTATAATCTCTGTATATTTATTTATTTTATCCGAACGCGCAGATTCTTTATAGGAACTGCACAACAACAGATTTGCCAGTAAAGGGAGAGTGCCTCTAACTGTATACTCCCAAAAGGCAGCAACTTTGATACTTACACCCTCTTCTGGGGAAATATTGAAGGTACTCTAACAATCACTTTGGGCACAAGAATGGTATCTTCTGATCTTTTGAAGCCTTTGGCAAAAACTTTGATAGCAGAGCTATGTCCCTTCTTTCAAATCGCTTACTCATTTCTATATTTCTCATAAATCTCTCCATAACCCCATTGCCCACACCAGCAGGAACACCACCTCAAATCAATACCAACTCATGGCAGGAAATGTAAGAAATTAGTCATTGCTTTAAATGAGATTTGTATCCCACTTTTGTGAAACTCCACAGGTAAACCCGTTTGTCTCAACCGTACAAAGTATTGTTTCTTTCATAGCAGATCCTTTAGCCAGGCCAAAAGCATTCCACTGCTAAAAAGTAGTGAAACCAGCAACTCTTATAGGAACCTTCCATGTCGAACCTGCTCTACATTCATAATATTGTCGATGTATCTGTAGATCACAACTAGATTACCTAAAAAAAATTAACATTAATCTCCATCCTCCTTCACCTCGGCACAGTGCATTTGGTTGGATGGTGATGGTCTATCTCCAGTGAAAGCGCACACGAGTAAGTATGTCAATATGTTGTATCATGTCATGGGAGAGCCTCCATAACTTGAGGGCCCAGAAGCGACAGTATGCACTACAGGCAATATGCAGAAAATTTCAAAATCTCTCCTGGTTGTCGGTGTCTTTAATCTTCCTTCTAATTTAAGGGATTTCTGACTCTATATACCATCTATGAAGCTGCATTGTATGAAGTGTATGGTATGCTGCAGTGTTACTGGCATCAGATGCGGATTATTGTGTGTGTGATAGGACGTTCTGCATTATGATTTAGATGTTCATCACTATTGTTTGTTTTGATAAAGAATGATGGGTTGAAGTGAGAACGTATGTGTTGAAATCTGTATGATGTGGTGATGAAGTATGTGAAGTGTTTTATTCTATGCAGTGGTGTATAGAAATGCCTTGATGGCTTGTGGGGTGGTATGTAGTTTAGTGGGGAAGTCTGATTACTAAGGTTATTGTTAAGTGAATGGTGATGTGTTCTCTGATGCAGATGGACAATGCCATTTTGTAACAGTTATTCAGCTTTATTGGAATTTCGAAAAAATTCCAAGAATGCATCTGAATATTTCAGCTATTGTAAATTTCCAGGAATACTCCATTTTGCAATATTAGTTCGAGGAGATGTGCTGCTAGCTGGAAAGCTTGCATGGTACAATAATACCAATATATGCATTTGAACAATTAGCTTTGTTCCACAGAGGCAAACGTTTTTCCCTGCAATAAAACCCCTACAGCCCCTTCAAGATTAAAAGCATTCCCAGATCCTTCCCACCATGAAAGGCATTTACGCCTGCATCTGACAGGAGTAAATTGGGAGTAGTTTCAACCGTGGAAAAATAGATTTATATTGGCATTGCAGTTTTGATGTGTACATAACCTAGCATAAAAATCAGAAAAGGTGGTTTTATGCTAAATGGTGGCCATGTGGACTTAGAAAGACTAATACACATGTAAAATGCTACAGATAAGAGGGCAGATGAAGACACAAATAACCACCAATGCTGAAAGAATGTTTTTTTAAATGCAAGTGAGGGTAGAGGGCATAAAGTTATATCCTTCCTCGGCACAAAAAAAGACTTACTTTTTGACCACTTCACTAGCTTAGAAGTCATCTGGTTGTAAGATACTAGTCTACATGACAATCACTGAAGTCAAGGTCTCTATTGTCAAAGTTGTTGGCACAGAAACTCAGAAATATTCCTCAAATGCTCTCCGTGCTACGGTTTCCTCACAAACTCAATCTAGACTTCATCAACATTTAAGATAAATAATTTCATGGGATGAAAAAGAGCATGAGATGTATTTTGGACTGATGGCATCATATTGTTGGATCACATTGTTGTAGTCAAGATGAATCAAGTTTTAAATTTTGAGAGTAGAGTGTGTGTGATCTTCTCTTTGTCGATTTCTATTGTTTAGACAGGAGGAGTCCTTGACAATCCAACCTCAAAATTTATCAACTGCATACCAAATGGTAACTGCACGACTAGACTAAGATAAAAACACCTCCAAGACGCCAATTGTGGCATCTCCCTCGATATAGGAAATTGTCCTTAATTTGTCCTCCATAGCCAGCACTGTCTTACAGGTCCTCTGGCTTGCTGTCCTCTTTAGAGCATATGTGCTTGGAACCTAATTTAATTAGGCCAAGACTGCTCAATGGGACTAAAAAAAAAAAAAAAAAATTCAAAAGGACAAGGTCTAGAAAAGAAGGCAATTACACGTTTACGACGACTTCCGGGACACGTGTGGAGTCATCTCCATGGCTTAACCCTTAACACTGAAAAGAAAACCAAATCACAGATTCTGCTATTTACGGGTTGCAAAGCAATCTTCAAGCCATTGCAGCACCGCACTTATTGAGCTGGTACCCAGAAGGTCACCCTATCTTGGGATCAGATTATGTAAATTAGGAAATGCTTAAGGATTCATGGTGAATGTTGGCGCTCAAAGGATTGACTCGTAATAATATTTGCAATAAATAATTTCTCTAGCTATTCAAAGTTGACTACACACAGGAATATGGCATTAACTTTACTAGTCAGTGTAGAGATCCAAAAGAGTAGCTCAGGCCGGAATATTTTAGGCAGTTATGATGGTTATAAATTTAAGCATGTATTCTTCTAAATGCAAACACCGAAGAAGACTGAGCAATTAGACAAGGGAGAACAACGACAAAAATACAAACAGCACAATTGCCAGTCGGGAACAAGTGATCTTTTTATACAAAGCCCACAAAAACAGATTGTTTTCCTTGCATTCTGATCCTTAAGCTGAGCACCAACAATTTCAATGCACCAATGCCCCAAGAGTTTTAACAGCACACGGAAAGGAATAGTGATAGGAGCTGATAAGTCCGCAATTCAGGAAACTACGGAGCAGTTTAATTCCACTCAGCGCTTGTTCAAGGTGATGCATACCATCCTTTTTTAGGTCTCGTAGAGAGACCTATTGGAGTCAAACCAAAAAGCTAAACCAGCGGATTTCTAGAAGTGCACGACGTCCTCATGCACAAGCTTGCCCGAGCCTTCCAGCAGCATTTCTCCTCCCCTTACCATTTGCTCCTGCCTCCGAGTGCTTCAAAGGGATCTGTTTCCCCGCCCACTGCTTCACACGCCGGTACTCGCATTTCTCCTTCCTTCCCAGCCCCCCTCCAAGCGCTGCCTGGCCGGCACATCAAAGGCTGCTGCTCCCATAATTATTCACTGCCCACGGATGTCTGCCACCCTCTCTTCTCGCCCTCTCCTTGTCTTGTGTTTTCATCACCCCTTACTGTCATGTTTTCCACTGTTTGCTCATTTGCCACTAACTGCTGCCCCCCTGCACCCCTCTGTTCTCACCCCTCTCCTTGCCGGTGTTTATCACCTCTTCCTGTCCCCTGTTTCCCACTATGTGCCCTCGTCTGCCACTCCTCGCGCCCCCCTGCACCGCTGTTTTCTTTCTTCTCTTTGCCATGTATTTTCATCACCCCTTCCTGTCCCGTATTCCACTCCGTGTGCCTATCTGCCGTCCTAGTCATCCCTCTTCTTGTTAATGTAAGTAACACTTTGTATTTACTGATCCGCCTGGTTGGAAACTTTATCTCTGTATATTTTTTTTTTTTTGCGGAAATTGCCCCTCATATCCGCTGCAACACACTTACAATTCCACTGTCAATGTGAAAATACTTACACATAAGCAATCTGAAACCTTGGCAGCTTATGCAAATTACGACAACTGTTATTGGCAGCTTATGCAAATTACGACAACTGTTACGTTAATTGATGCAACGTGACACTTGCTCTTCTCTCACCTTCCCCACCAGCACTCTGGCCTATCACAGTGCATCCATTACATACCGCGCCCCACAGACCCAAGCAACCCCACGCGATGGTGGGGGGAGGGGGTAGTGGAATCCCCCGGCTGACCCTCTCATCAGCCAGGCCTAACGGCCCTCCTGAAACTATCTGCCGCGCAAACAAAGCCCATCTCTTCTGGCCCGTGCCTGTCCCACTCCCAGACTTCTATCCCAAGCCCGCTATGCATTTCCGCACACCTTTCTCCGAGCGTCTCCGTCGCCTTCAATGACAGGATCCACCCTTCCCCACCTGATCGCCCAGCACTCCCACACGTGCCTCACCCAAGGGCACTTGACTGTGCGGCTCCCTGCCCCCGCCCAACCCCGCATCCTCTACTGCACTCACCTTTCCAGACCATGCCCGACCCCGGCATTGTCCCCTCAGCACCAAACCCCATTCCTATCGGCCCTGGAAGGATGAAACAGGACGCCCATCCAAATCACGCACCAGTCCCCTCCCTCAACTGCGCAAAGTAGCCTCCGCACCGCGTCGGCAGCTCCAAGCTTAAACCCCCCCCCCCGCTCACTGCCCCTATTTATGTTCTGCTAGGCACCCTTGATCCATCTCACCCAAAGTCCTATTCTTAGTATGTGGCCTTTAATTTTTCTAAGCTATGTATACCCATATTACACTGACGAATAGGTAAAGTTTGTGATCTCTGCTATCAAAAACCTAAATACGTTTAAAGCAGAAAAACCGGGCTTATTTAAAGCAGCCAAATATAGAGGCCTAAAAATATATTAGAAAAAACAAAGCTTTTCCCATTGACCGAATACATGGCAAGAAAATATAATCTAATAAAATATGTGAAAATAAGTTATTTGTTTTCACAGTGAACTACATAAATCATGATATACAAGATCTAGATCTCCCTATTAATGTATATATTTTTGCATGATTGTTACCCTCGTTTATATTTACGTTCGGTTTTAATGGCTGCTAGGGTTGCTTTGGGTTTACACTGAAGAGCTCAGTGCTGGCATGGAGTGGTAAGGTCAGTCAACTGCCAGGTTAAGTTTGGCCAAAAACTATCTCAGGCTGTTAGAGCTGGGAGGAGCCAGTGATGTCAGCCTCATGCTACTTTTCGTGTACATCACCATCTATAATTCTCTGGAAGTCAGCGCCCACCCAAGCCTTGTCCACATCTGGTTTGTTTGTTACTGCTAACTCTTTCACACGTATGCACGCATGCACACACACACACACACACACATTCACAGGAAGATTTTTCTGTTTTAAACGCTTGCTGCTGACATCTTTAGTTATGTAATAAAGGTCATCAGTTCACATCCTGGCAGGACCAACTCACACACGTGCTATTTAGTGCCAATTCTTTCACACACACACACATGCACGCACACACACGCAGCAAGATTTTTCTGTGTTTTAAATGCTCGCTGATGACATCTTTAGTTATGTAATAAAGGTCATCAGTTCACATCCTGGCAGGACCAACTCACACGTGCTATTTAGTGCTAATTCTTTCCCACACATGCACGTACACACACACACACACACACACACATTCACAGCAAGATTTTTCTGTGTTTTAAATGCTCGCTGCAGACATCTTCACTTATGTAATAAAGGTCATCAGTTCACATCCTGGCAGGACCAACTCACACACATGCTATTTAGTGCTAATTCTTTCACACACATGCATGCGCACACACACACCAAGATTTTTCTGTGTTTTAAACGCTCGCTGCTGACATCTTCAGTTATGTAATGAAGGTCATCAGTTCACATTCTGGCAGGACCAACTCACACTTCCAGCTTCTAAGGTGGATGAATTGAGTACCGTTACATTGGGTAATAGTAGCTCATTCTCATTGTGTTGTGAGAGCACCTCCTGGCCAAAATAGACTGCCCCGTTAACGCATGCATGCATCACAGAGCCAGTGGTTCAACGGCTACGGCTAAGGGAGATACATTTATCACTTTATGTGCAGACTAATTACCGAGATTCATGCGCATCAGCAAAAATGGAGGCCTGCAGTTCGGCAATTCTCATCACATTCTCTGCCTCTCACACAAAGCCTCCCTTTACCGGGGGAATGCTTCTGAGGAGCACGCTGCCCACAGCAGAAAATTATTAACGCACTGTCTATCCATCGCACTCACTATCGCATCCCCACAGCATCACTCAGCACCACCACAGCATCACTTAGCAGCATCACATCACTGCTATGCTCTACAACAGCATCACTGAAAGCCACAGCATCACTCGACGCCACCACATCACTCAGCGCCACCACATCACTCATCGCCACCACATCACTCAGCGTCACCACATCACTCAGCGCCACCACAGCATCAATCTGTGCAACAATTCAACAACAACTCGTTCAAATATGTTGTCTCAATGTTTCAAGCTTTATTACAAATGTCACAAAAAATGTTAATATTTCACTTCTGTTCTTGGATTTTAGTCACAATAAAATACACTGAACATAATCTTCACAAAAGTTATTTACCAAAGTTTAAGCCATTGCCATTATAATTTACAATAACTTTTGAGTACTAATTATTAAAAATAAATTAAAGCCATTGTTATTTGTAATATCAATACATCTAAGTCACGTTAATACAATACATATTGCATTACAAATGCTATAGGTGTCACATTTGCGAAAGTTAAAACTATTGGCATTGTAAATGACAAAGCTATTAATTTCACTATTTTCAAAACCAACACATAAATAACAAATTTGTCATTTACAACACCAATAGCTCAAACGTTCCCAATGCGAGACCTATTGCATTGCAAATGCTTGTCTGTTCTACTAGCCCATTCAACGTAGTGCAAGGCTGGGTCACTGTTTTGCAGGACTGCACCAGTGAGAAAGTCTGAAATGCAACTATGAACTCTCTCTCACCCACTGATCCAAATATGTAAATTAATTCAACGGACACGTTTCAGTTTCAAGAAACAAAGGTCAAATTGCAGTGTGAGCACAGTTTTATGTACTTTGAGTAATTTATGCAGAGCATAATTGAGCAAACACTGCTTTAAACATGCCAAACTTTCATAAGGAGTTAAAAAAGCATGAGGCGGCTTTGCAAGTTCCTGAAAATCTTTCTCAATCAAACATCTATGACCAAAAAGGGCTCAACTGATCCATAGGTAGATTTTAGGCTGAAAAAAGGACATAAATGCCATCTCATCATCCCGACAAATATGCTAGGCACAAGGAATGGAAAGAAAGTCAGTGACTTTCGTGCCTAACGCAAAAACAATATGCATCCTCCGAAGTCTAAATTTTTAGACACTGCTCCTGGGAAGAGCACAGATCTCTCGCATCACCACACTAGCTCAGATTAATTGAGCCGGTTTCATTAGCTTGGTTTGTAAACCTGCACATACCTTCATTATATGGTACAGGGTTTCCAATCTTTCCGCCAACCAAGTCTGCTGATTTCAGGACCTCCAGTTCCACCACAACCACCACTCGCCTGAAAAACAAAGACATTAACATATTAGAGCCAAGTAACGCCTCTCTTCCACTACAAGAGAAAGAACTGCACGCTGCCAAGCCAATCTGGATCCTTTTGTTATTGCAATACTTTGGCTACATCTACTAAATATTAGCCAGCAGAATGGACTTCTCACGTTAACCCATTTATGTGCTTAATATCGTAATTACACAACATAATAGGGGGGTTTCTAAATGCATTTTTCGCATATCCACATATATCATGGTCACAAATCAGAGTGCCACTGTAGGTTTCCCAGAAATGTGTGCATAATGTCTGCACAGATTTGGAAAGGGTCTTGTGGCTGTGCACACAGCTCCACATGAATAGGTTAATTCTTTTTATGGACATCTGTGATGACAGATGAAAAATGACAGAGGGACAATTGCGACAGCCAGAGCAATTCACAGCTTTTCGATTCACACAAATATATATATATATATTAAAAATCACTAAAATAAAATCAACCATACATAAAACTGGAGGGGGGCTTGGATATAAGCCCGAAATCAAAGTGCTAGACAAGCCTGGAACTGCTACCGTTGAGAATTCTGCATACATGTGTTGGCACATTACACACACAATTACATTCCTCAGCTGTGGGGGGTTGAGAAATACTCCCAGGGACAACACACAGGGGAATAAAAAACTATTTAGAGTTAAAAGCTTCCAGTGTTCTACATAGGCTATTCGCCATTTCCGATGCACACCGATGAACTGGAGCAATGAACATTCATAGAATGACATTTCTGACATGCAACCAACAATGTAATCTCTATAAGGAATAGTGCATGCTGTCTGGAAAGGAAATAGGGTTGTGAAAGTGTAGCAGTGAATGTGCATAAGAACACACTCAAACGCAGTCAGAGTATACTTCCCAGGTGCTTGCAGTCAAGGTTACCCGACCCTCTCTGCTAAATCACATAAGACGTGGAACAAAGTGGCAAGCACAGTAGTTTTTTGTTGTTGGTGCTCCGTTGCTCTACTTGGACACTTATCTTTGCATGACGCTGTACAATAAAACACTTCTTCCACACATTTTAAGACGGTCCTAGTTGTAAGCCTACAATCATTGCGATACTCAATTGTATTTCATTTATTCAGTATCACATTTAGAAATGGCCACAGATCCTCTGCATAATGAAGGTCATGTGTGGTACCCAAGACTGTATTTCCCAGTGGTATCAGAAAAACAGGTGGCCAATAGGATGGAAAGTGAGGCAAAATAATCGAAAGAGAAAATACAATTATCTGTGTGCTTTGGAGCCCATGGGCTAGGTGATATGTATCTATTGGAACAGCCGCCCTAACAGCATGCTAATTTTCAGTGTAAGTGTGCATTGCAACACTATGTACTCAGGGCATTACTATTTTTTTTTAACCTAATAGACCAGTCGCTTCGTTTTATTGAGGTGAAAACCAGTTGTCAAGCACATGTTCAGTTATGATACAGCTTATAGCACCCAGCAAGCCTGCTAATGAATCACAAGCCAGAATCAGAAAGGGGAAGGTCTGTCCTCACCTCTTGCTTAGGAGACATGATTTGCACCACAGCAGTGCACATCAAACGAAGGCTAACCTTTACTTCATTCAGTCCCTCTGCTGTGGGTGCCTATCACATTCTCAGGCTTCATCCTGAAAGTTGGGTCACAAAAGAGATCCAAGACAGTACAGAACAATAAGTTACATTTATTTAGTGATGGTGGAGTTTAAATGGCACTGGAGGTTAAACTCTGAGTATACCACCTACAGGAAGAATGACGACAAAGGCCAAGCAACAACAAGCATTGGCATTGCAAATCGGTCTCGCCTTTGGGACCTTATACGTGTTTAGCAATGCAACACTTGATGTTGTTGCACCAAGGATATTGTACTGGATAACTAAACACTTACAAGGTCCCAAAAGCGAGACCTATTGGCTATGCCAATGTTTGTTTTACACTTGTCCTTAGTCAGTAGTGTTTCTAGGGCACAAATGGAAAAATTGTGATGCAGCACACTACTTAGTTCAAGTTTGTGATGTGGTGCGAACACTTGTATTTTCTGTGTTTTCATCAGTCGTTGATGTCTGACTGTAGCACACCGGCATAGTCATCGTGCATATCGGCTATTAAGTCAAGGACTGAATTCATGATTTAATAGTCAGCTCATAGAATTTACTGAAGCAGAACTTGAGATCTGTAACCATCTTTTTACACAAGTGTATCTTTTCCATTTAGGAACAGAAATCTCTTTTGAAACCATTAGTGATACGCCCATTTCTTGGAGCAATCTTGGAAACAAATTATCAATGAGACTTCCTTCCAGCCAACAGTTCTATAACTTCTGTACACGGGGACTCTTACTAGGTCAGTTCTACAGCTATCGGGCTGTCTGGCATTCTACATATTTGTAACTCCTCAAGTTTGCTCATTGACAAAATAGTGTTAGGGTAATCTATACCTTTAGTGAATCTTATTTTACAATCAGCTGCTGAAGCTGTTTTTTCTTTCACCAGTGTGGATGCCAAAATCCCAGTGGTGTTATCTATACTACTATTATAAAGAGAGAACTGTGTCCTTTGAGCCAGGTAAACTCGAAAAGTACACAACCAATCCAAACACCCAATACATCTTTGAAAACGTCAGGGCAAGCAGAAGGACATAGGCTATATAAAAACAAAATATATATGTTAGAAGGGAAACGTCATTTTTAAGGGAAAGTAGTCCCTTAGAAGTAGCGCCAGCTAATGGCGTGCATGCTGATGCGTGCTGACATCACGGGGGAGCGCGGAAGGCGGAAGCAACACCCTGCGAGGAGCGGACAGGAGAAAGGAAGCGACACCCTCCAAGGTCTGGAGAGCGTAGAGGAGCGTCGACATGCCCAGGGGAGTGCAGAGTAAGAGCGGACAGGAGAGTCGGCAGAAGCGGCCAGGACCAAGAAAACGAGCGCGGAGAAACAGCGGAAGCGACACCCTCCAAGGTCCGGAGCGAGTAGAGGAGTGTCGACATGCCCAGGGGAGCGCAGAGTAAGAGCGGACAGGAGAGTCAGCAGAAGCGGCCAGGACCAAGAAACGAGCGCAGAGAACCAGCGGACACGAGCGTGGGCAGAAGCGGCCAGGACCAACAAAACAGGAGCAAGGAAACACTGCAAGTACGCTCTGCTGCTCCCGGCCGCTCTGCTGCGCCTCTCCTGCTGCGATGCTGCCCCCAGCCCCCTTCTGCCCTGGGCAACGCCGGGGCGGGCTACTAGTAGCCCTATAAAGATGTTAAAAAGGTACCTTTCAGTTCCCCTTTGGCTCGGGCCACATCATTGGCTTCTGTGTCTTTGTTTGGGGAGCTCACTTTGAGCATTTTCTCATCAACAGTTTATGGTTGAGCTTAGAACACCAACTTGATAAAAAGCTGTTGGAGCCGAGACCAGTTTGGTTACCTCGAAGGGGTATTCTGCATTAATTACAATGGGAACACTGATATTGACTGACTAATAACAATCAGGGCTGGCTCTAATCAGTAAGGCTGAGCCTAAAACTAAACAGAAGAGAATTGCCAGTACTGCTACTCAATTTTGACTCAAGATTGTAGTCAAAGTATAGACCACAGTTCAATACTTTGACATGCTATTCGATAGCTATTTATTAGAAAATATTTTGATTGTACACGGAATAGACTAAGTGTAACAGTTCAAACAATATTAGTAAACAACAATGAAAATACGGACACGACTAGTGGAATAAAACCTCATCCATACCATCACGCATTACTCAAACATATCACAATCAAAACTCTTGCATTCAAACATTCAACCTGGGTACCTCACATTCTGGAGGGTCAATAAACCAGTTGATGAGGTACAGAGTGCTATGAGATCAAAAGGAATTCCTGGTGTTATTAACAATACACTGTGGACAAATTCAGTATAAATCATCAGATTTTGCACATAATCATCAGAATTTCAGTGTATAAACATACAGATGCAAAACAAATTAACACCAAAATGCAATCAGCAGACCCAACGGCCAGATAAAGATGTTACAAGGGTACCTTTCAGTTCCCCTTTGGCTCGGGCCACATCATTGGCTTCTGTGTCTTTGTTTGGGGAGCTCACTTTGACCATTTTCTCATCAACAGTTTATGGTTGAGCTTAGAACACCAACTTGATCAAACTGCTCTCAGCTCCAACAGCTTTTTGTTAGTTCGAAGGGGTCTTCTGCATTAATTACAATGGGAAAACTGATATTGACGGCCAGCATGACAGCGCTTACTTTAACAAGCAGGATGGAGCACGCCACGGCGTGCATAAGAAGAGAAAGGCGGCACATGCTTTATACCGATACAGCAAGCCCGGGAGTTGTAAATTAAAAAAAACAAACACGTGAGCGGTGATCAAGTTGTGTGAGCGTGTGCAAAAAGGAACTTTGAAAAAAAGCACACTAGTTGTACGCTCGCGGCAGCACCAAAAGTGAAAGTGATCACGCTCCAGATGGCGCCTCGGGCACTAAAAGCTGGCGGCTGCCAATCTAAGTCTGTGAGAAAGACAGCGAAAACAAGCGCTGTAAAGAAAAGGCCTACTTTTCATTGCGAACCCAATTGTAAACTCATAGAGGACTCCTGCTGAGATGACAACAAACCAGAAAAAATAAAACGCTAACAAGTGCTGCACGCACCAACAGAGAACAGCGACTGCGTGCCGAGGGATTCGAGGTAGCTTTGAAGCAAAAAACACCGCGCAGAGACCAGAGGCGTGAGGTCAAATCCACGGGAAGTGTTGAAGGACAAGAGGACGGGCGTGGGCAGTTAAGAAGGGAAAAGCTGAAAACGAAATACAAAGCTGTTGACCGCACGTACAATCAAAAAAAAAAAAGTCACAATCGGATAGTTGTTTTTTTGTATTTATTAGAAGAATATAAAAATAAGCAGATTTATAATTGGTATAGGTGGCGCACTATGCCTCATAAATAAGATGTTGCTTATCTTAAAAAATATGTAAGCAAGACAAGCTATGGCAGCGCAGCCGTGAAAGTGAAAGTAATGGCCTGCGATGCCGGAGGAAGAGATAAGGTAGATGGCGGCTGCGCGTGTGCACACAAGCCTGAGGCCAGGAAAAGCTTTTGGGTAGCACTTTGTAAAACCCCTAACTAAAAGTCGAGCAAGTAGCGAATGCGAGGCTTTTGGCTCGACCTAAAAACTGTCTATGGGAAGCCACACACTCCACCACGCAAACTGCAAAACAACCAGAAAGACAAACGTAGGCCTCGATCCAGATAGACATGGCGCTCCACGGCCTCAACGGGGAGCAGGCAGAGGCTTAAGAAGATGGGGCCTCACAAATGAAGTCAATGAAGCCTCCCCAGGTCAGCTAGAGGTGGTGAGCTGGAACGTTAGTTATGTTAGAGAAAGTGTAGTGCAATACACTGTCAGGCAAAGCGCATTAAGGCAGATAACTTGCTAAAGCAAGCAACGCACCTCATGGGCAGCAAAATACCCTGTCTGGCACCGCTATGAGTATATACACACACATTTCATACTGGATTTGTGAGGGGCTCTAGGAGAGTTGCTCTAATGCTACAACGCAGAACTCTGTTCCTATTTGCCAAATCATTGTTAGAACCACAGGGTAGATACATCCTGGTTCATGGGATCACCATTGGTTATTCACCATTAGGAGTCATCCAACTCACTCCCTTTTTTTCCCTGACTCAGGGTACACCTAATGAGGCTACACTCTGATTCTCCCCAATATGACCCACAGCCAAATTTCAGACCACCATGGCATACAGTCTTTCTATGAGACAACAACAAGTATAGGTTTTCTATGAAAACACTCTTGACCAACAAAACGTTATGTAATTTTCTTTTCTTAGCCTCCAGTCGCTGTATCACCAGAAGCCATTATTTAGACTCTCTAACATACTTTTTCTATCAGGGCAGGAGTTCCGCTTTCACAAGAGAATTCACAGGAATCATCAGCGTTTTCCACCAAGAAGGTAGACACCATTCTGAATACCCACAGTTTAGTCTCTCCCTTGAGTGACTGGGCAGATACAGAAGTACTTAATCGGTCTCCGTGCACGGACACGCTAATAAGCGGTCCTGTGTGGAGACGACTAGGTATTGACCTACGAGGCGCTCTCACACCAAGTCAGTCATCATTTTTCCACAGGCTGGTTCTGGCAGTGCTACAGACATGGAGAATCATCACTTGAAATCCCCCCCCCATTCTTTTGCAACTAACGAGGCAATTTCGCCCCGTTTTTCCTCATTTACCATATTTAGGACTAAGAGACCCCTCGACCCCACAGTCTATGAAGAATAGTAATGCTTCGCTAGAAGTATGTCAACACTAACTCAGTACCGTCAGTTTCCGTTTTTTATACGTGTGTGTTTTCTTTGATGTCAAGAGGTACATGTGTTCATGTCATTTTAATCTTTGAATTATTCGCTAGGCTAAAAACCAGGCACAATTAATCGCTTGGACAGGCCAGATGCCCAGTTGCTAACGGATATGGATAAGGCGTTCAACTCTGTCAGACTTATCTTTTTGCACTCCTGAAACAGTTGAATTTTTTTCTGATCTTTCTGTCATATATTCAACTACTCTACACGGATCTAACAACGTTCGTGCTGGTGGCTGGCCGCGCCTCCCCCATTCTTTCCCAGTTAGACGTGGCATTCGACAGTCCCCTATCTCCCTGTTAGTGCTTGTCATTAAAACCCTGGTTGTCTGGGTTCGTAGGGATACCCTGGCAGTGGTGGCTCCTCGACAAAGGCAGAGGAGCATCGCCCTACCGACTTCATAGGAAAAATAAAATGATAACTTAGTATTATCATTTCATTATTCCTATTAAAGGGAGTGGCTCACCGGGCCGGACGGGGCTGGCCAGAGCTGGGAGAGGAGTGGCTTGACCTTTAAGTGCGCACCACTGCTTGGTCAGCCCTTTCGAGCCAGCCAAACAGTCCAGCTCGCATTGCATCTTCCTCGCCAGGCTGTGTAATGCAGCCTGGTGGGGACATGCAAATCCTCCCAGTCCCCTTCTGAGTGCCATGGTTCGGCGTTCAGACCAATCACAACACTGCATTGCAGCGTTGTGATTGGTTGTATGGAGCCTAGGTGCTTTCTGCTACTTCCTGCAGCTGGTGGAGAAAGGAAGGACAGAGAAGAGGAGGCAGGTAAGTGTTTTTTTCCAAGTTCAGTCCCGCAACCCCCTCCACACACCCCACCACGCCTCATCAGTAGCAGCCGCTACTGTGCCCTGGTCCGTGGCATTGAATGGGCAATGGAAATTTCTGATCGCATTGCTTTATATGCAGACAATATTTTGTTCCTTCTCACACACTCATATCAGACCCCATAATCTAGCAGATTATGCAAATCTTCTGAGAAATGTCAGGCCTTTATATGAACGTGCTATAAATCTACTATATGGCCATTGCAGGAGACGCTTGGGAATTGCCGATGGGCAGAAGACTTGTCGCAGGCCACGAAGGGTCTACAATATCTAGGAGTCTGTCGGATAACCAAAAGATGTCATGGGGACATTAATTTAAGCATCACAACTGAAAGGGTAAGAAACTAAAATTAGAACTTGGACAGGACAGCCACGGTCTCTATACAGGAGGTCTGCCATATTTAAGATGGTCTCTCCCCCCTCGATAACTACCATTTACAGAACCACCCCTATTGGGTCCTGCTGTCGTGGTTTTTCCAAATTAAAGCTATGCTGGATTAGTTTTTTATGGGGGAGAGGGGGTTGGAGCGGCTCAGGTTGAGTTACACGTGTTTTCAATCCACATATTGCTGCGGGATCGTGGCTGCTAATATTCAATCCTATCATACAGCCTTGAACCTCCAGGTGCTTAATAACTGGTGGTTCGGATCTGGACACGATCCAGCCTATGCCGTAGGACGCTTGTTATTGTACCCCACTATGTATTCATTCCTATATAGTAGGTTGGATATTCCAGGTCCTACCCTAGCCACAAGAGTTGTGATACCTATGTGGCAACAATCTCTCTGCCGGATGGGTTGGTGGGAACATATTACAGGCGAGACACCACTATGGTGCAATCGGCTGTTATCCTACCAGGCGAACATCCAGGGCTTTCGCGGCTGGGACCAGACAGGGATCTCCTCTACTGAGCGGCCGTTTTACAAATATCTTCAATTCCACCATGTACTAATGCCCTACATAACCAACATTACGACCACGCTAGATTTGAACCCATTAGAGGGCAACCTTTTGATAGGAGACCTGGGCGATCACTCTCTCTAAAATATACCATTCTGTCATTACACACAGCACCACCACTGTGTGTGGGTCATTTCATTGCACCCAAGATTGATTCAATTAAAATACCTGAATATGTCCTATTACACACAATACAAGCTTTGGAGGGCTAGGCGGATAAAATTCCCTGTGTGTCTGCGCTGCTGAAATGTCGAGGGTACTTTCCTACATACAGTTTAGGCCTGTGAAGCTCTGAATAGATTCTGGAAAGGGGTGTTTGTGTGCTTTGCAGAGGTCCTGGGATGGGAGCTGCCTAGATTTGCCGGACTGACGCGGCTCCATATTACAGATAAGATTGGCGGTAATAGACCTAAAAGCCATCTTTTATCTTTGGGCCTCACACCTGTTAAACGAGACACAGCCAGACTATGTAGGTCTGATACGCCACCCGCAGTAGGTGCCTGGCTGGAGGTGTCTTTTTCGAGCACGGGATGCCCCCAAAAACATATGAAGATTTGGCAGCGGTGGGCAGGCTACCGAGGCCTCACCCTAGACCCTCCATTGTCAATTGCCAACACCATAGATGTGGAAGTGCGATCCTTTGGTCGAGTTATATGTGATGTATTTTATGAAAAGTCATCTGGGTTCATCGGGCACTGCCCAAGACAGATACAGAGAGATGCAGACTAGCTATTTCGCAGCGTGTCGTACTGTTTTGTTTTTTTATCATCAATATGTAATGTTATGCAGTTGTATGCAATAATATGTTTATGGTGTCCTTCGGGCCGTATGATGGCAAGAAACTCAAAAATATGTTATGAAAAAAAAACCAATCTATGGGAACAGAGTAAGAGAAGAAACACACTGTAGGCTGATGGTCTACTAAACATCAGCGCCTGCTGCTCTTTTTTAGGACTAGGCTTGACAGCGCATGCTCGAAGAGACGTGTTGTGTTTAATCTGAGGGCTTCAGCCTGCTCACAGGGTTCCAATTTGCTCACTCCATCGTCTGTCTCGTATCCTTTGTCCTCATTTGTCCATGGCATGCATGAGTCATGCCTCTTTTTGTGTTTAGTCTTCCCCCAGAGCATGGACCAAGTACTTGTGTCGATCCACTTGACCCGTTTTAGGAACTATTATTTTCTTCGTATCTCAGCACGCCACACGAGTACTCGTGTTTTCACTTGTTCCGCACTCCTCTACCACTCGCACCATTCCAACCCCAGCCACATTCTCACATCCGAATGCTAAACACTGAGCGCCAAGAGCGCGCCTTTCTGCAGCCTTCTTGGTATCATGAACACACATTATATGCATTTTTTGTTCAACTTTTATATAGCGCGAACAGCGCAAACTTGACCAAAGGTATTGGAGCGCTTTACATGAGCACATGTTGCATTACACAAGGAGAAGTTAATTTTATCTTTCGTAGGCAAAGGGAGAATAAATGATTTGAGTCGACAGACTCTAACCTGCCTCTCAAGTTCCAAACTCAGCAGCTCTAGACGTTAAAGTCACATCCTCTCCCGTCGCATTAGTAGCAATCTATATGTTTCCGCAGGTCCCACTTGCTATATTTCCACTGATAAATTTTTAACACTTTAGGGCTCAGCCTCACGTATGCTGCCTCTGGATTTACATGTATCAAAGACACCATCTACTGCTGATCAAAGGTAATGTTTCTGAAGCCGGCTGCAGATTTCAAAAGGCTAGAGTGAAGAGAATAGAGGATGGTTTTTAGGTCTCGGCTAGGCAGCGCTATTTGAGACATGCTGTTTTCAGATATGAACTTTAAGCTTCAACTATTTTCCGCCCATCTTTTTAATTGGCTCCCGTAACTGTCCTTTGAAAATGGGGGCTTTTGATTCATCAATAGGCTTAGTAGTCCCTCCTTAGTATCGCCTTTTCTCCTGTTGTAACCTCCCATGAGTACTGAACCTGTTACATGTGGTTACTCTAGATCACCGGTACTCATAGTACGGCCCGGCAAGCCTTCCGTGGCGGCCCGCGGACCTTGCGACATCATCCCAGTGTTTACATTTAAAAAAAAAAAATTTTTTAAAGAGTGTCTGCAGCAGCGCGAAAGACTCTGCTGCTCTGTGGGGGCCGGGCAATCCTAGAGATAGCCAGAGTAAAGCTGCAGGGGCCTAAGAAGAGGTGAAATACATCAAGGCCTCATTAACATGTAAATGGTCTTTTAAAGACCTGTTAAGTGCTCAGGTGCGGCTGTGAGTGTGTGTGTGCGCCCCGGCTGACACACAGGCAGGGTGAGATGAGAGGGAGGGGGACGGAGAGTGAGAGGGAGGGAAAACTTACAGTGGTCTTACGAGTCACGCATACCCCATTTGTATTTGGTAATTATTAAATCCTCAGGTGAAATTAGCAAAAACAGTTCCCAACCACGCACCAGTCAACTATTTACAAAGTATTAGGCAGTCAATATTTTAAGACGCTTTTTTTATTAATCGAAAGTCAGTGCTTCATTTTGCCGCACAGTATTTCTTCTCCGGAAAGCTGCCAAGCACTCGTTAGCGAGTATGAATATCTGAGCAGCCACCTTTGGCACTGTAGCCCTGATAACTGTCTCGAAGTTGGTATGCGAATTCCCACATGGGAGTGCTGTTCTCCATGTTTCTTATAAACACATGCACACCTCAAAAGAAAAGCGCATTCTTTAGCTGGAAAACCACCTACTTAATCGGCACTTCTCGCTCACTCTATTGCCCCACATTCAGGGTCTACCACGGAATGCAAGACCACCCAAGAGAAAATTCCGATTTACATTTTTGTCCAAAAATAATCAGCGCTAACAAATGCTACTGCAGCTTTGAGTAACCTTCTTACATGTAATCGGTTTTAAACCCAAACAAGGTATTTTAGCACTTTCCCTATCCTGGATGCCTGTAAGAATTCGAATACTCTTTCATATTCAGCAACACATTTATAGTACAGGTCAGGTTTTACTAAGAGGGATTGCCCAGCGTTTATTTGGTTAAAGTAGTGTATGTACTATTGATTCAGCGCTGACTATTAGTTCTATATTTGACCCTATGGCTTCCGGAAATTATGCGCTACATTGGTTTTAAAAAATATGTTTTTTTTAGGTGTTATCTATTCACAACCCTGTTTGCTCAGTTTGCGGCTGTGTGTTTGCAGCTGTGAGTGTGTGTGTGCCCCGGCTGACACACAGGCAGGGTGAGATTAGAGGGAGGGGGAGTGAGAGGGAGAGGGAGGGAGGGAGGGAGGAAAACTGAGCGAGATGGAGAAGGAGAGGGAGAGAGGGAGGGAAAGGGAGGGAGACGGAGGGAGAGAAAGGGAGGGAAAGGGAGTGAGAGGGAGGGAAAGGGAATGAGATGGAGAGGGAGGGGGCATGGCTAAGCGCGCGACTGCAATGGACACCTTCGGGTAGAGCTCCGCTCCGAGCTTCCCTTCCCGGCGAAATTATCCGTTGAAATACCGCTTGCAGCTGACCGAAAATTACAGGCGCCGCTGCAGGACTTCATGACCGAGTGCCCTGCCGATTTTGGAAATAATCGGTGACGCCGAACCGCACCGAGGTTCTCACGGAGCAGCAGCCGCGTGCATCGACTCCGGACCCGGCGCGTGCATAGGACAGCCTATAGACATTCTTATGGGGGATTTTAATATTCACTTATGTAATGCTAACTGTAGTATTGAGATAAATCAGGGGCATGCCCACGCATCCTTGCCGCATTTTGAACATACACATAAGGGAGAGGCCCTGGAAGAACTGGCATCGGCTGACCTCTATGAACCAAATTTTTTCGACATAAGAGGGTAGCAACATTTAAGGGCCTAGACATAGTCGATCATTGATTTTATATTCCTATCGCCTGCTTTATTAGGGCATGTATTTTTTTATAATGCTACATATTCCCCGTTTAGTGACCATAATCCGGTGCTATTATCTCTAGACAATGGTTTTGAACTCTCAGATACCACGGCAAATAGTAAAGACCCTAGCCACATCAAAACTCAAGAACGAGGGAGGAGGCTAAAATGGGCTAAATAGTCCCAGAACATTTCTTTGATAGCCTGAGCGCAAAGGTTAATACTGAAATCCGAAAATGTATCGATTGTTCTATTGGGGATGGGGAAATTATAGCAGCATTTGAAACAATTTGTAAGCAGATTGACCAGGACTTAACTATCACCACCAGGCCAAAATTGTACCCAGCAAAAAGATGGTTTGATTCAAAATGTTCAAAGATTCACCAAAAACTGATGAAATGGTTGAACTAAACCTAGGGACAAAACTTGGATAGCTAGCCTTAGAAAAGAATATAAACAAACCTTAAAAATTCGTAAAAATGAAATCAAAACAGAGGCCTGGGAAAGTTTAATAACCAAAGAAGTCCTCAAGGATAGCGCTAAGTTTTGGGAGATTGTAAATAGGCCCTTGTTTACAGGGGATGAAAATGGCTTACTGGAAATTAATGTCCCTGAGGAGGAGTGGCTGTCTCATTTTGAAAACATACGCAAATAATGAGATATTTGATCCTTTTGTAGCCCCTACTAGTAGTCCTACCCCTTCTAGATTAGTGTTTGAGGAGAAGGATGTGGAGCTTGCAATAATTGAGTCTGCGAGTATTAAGGCCCCCGGCCCGGATGGAGTTCCTATGGACCTTTATAAGAGTAACTCCAAACTATGGGTGAAAATTTTAACAATCGGTTATTTTAGGGTTTCCTGCCTCTTGGGCCCACTCGATTATTATACCTGTATTTAAAAAAGGGCAGAGAGGGGACCCAAGATGTTACAGGCCCATTCAATTAATCGACTCCTGTCAAAATCTTGGGTAAGGTAATATTGGCAAAGATTTCTGAGTGGGTAACTGACAATAGTATTTTAACCGAATTCCAATATGGTTTCAGGCCTGGCAGAAGTACGATAGATAAGTGCCAAAACCTGTATCTGTTAATTAATAAATACACAGTGGCATCCAGGGGGTCTCTGTATTTAGCCTTCATGGAACTATCCACAGCGTTTGATTTGGTAAACAGATCAAAGCTGTGGACGCTTTACTTGATATAGGGATTGATCCCGGCTTGGTCTACTTTTTAACAGACCTACACTGAGATTTATTGGCATCGGTCAGGCTGTCTCGTGCTGGGACTTGTTCAAGACATTTTAAATCTGGTAGAAGGGTCCAACAAGGATGTATATTGGCCCCTCTACTTTTTACTCTGTACATTAATGCCATAGTTAAATCCCTGGATACTGCTACCCTGGACGTTCCGCGTATAGGGGACAGTGCCATCCCGGTTCTCCTATACGCTGACGATGCAGTCCTATTAGCCCGAACCCCGATAGGCTTACAGAGACTATTGAATGCCTTTGGGGAGTTTATGGACTCTATGGACCTGGTAGTAAATAGTGGGAAATCTCATACCATGTCCATGGGTTTGTGTAAAAACAAAGTAAGGACTTTTATTGCAAGGGGGTGGCAGTCACAAGGGTGAGGGCTTTTTCTTACTTAGGGGTCCCGTGTGACGATCGTTGCTCCTGGGTTCCCCAGTTTTTAGCAAAAAAATCTGTATTGGGAAGATCAACTTCAGCTGTTTTAAGTTTTGCTCAGCGGCTAGGGGGAAGGCCATGTGAAGCGATCCTCTCTATTTATAAAGCGAAATGCCTGGCTGCAGAATTGTATGGTACAGCTATCTGGGGATACAAACATGTGGAAGAAATACAAAAAGGTGGAAAATAAATTCCTCCGTTCACTTTTATCGATTCCCCAATCTTCACCCACGTTTGCTACCCACCAGGAACTGGGGATGGGGTACTTTTAAAGTGCAATTCCTGTCCCAAAGGTCCCAGGATCGGGAGGGAGAGGAATTAAAAAAACCTCGTTAGGGATCATTTTCTACTAGTCACCTCCATTGAGCCCTACTTAAAGTGAGTAACAAGGCCATATCATCGCTGGTTGCCAACTAAATTTTGCTTTAACCGGATTCACCTTTTTCTGGAATCCTTTGAAGGATGGAGTACCCCTGAGGATAGTGTACCATGTAACTGTGACAGTAGTTCAATACAAGACACAATGCACTTAACACTTTTGTGATTACACTTTTTTGTGATTACTACTGTGGGTAGGAGATTTTAATATTAAAACATGTAACTATGCTCTTAAGGGGGCCTGTGGCCATAGGGAGGAGTACTCAGGAAGGGACACTAGTGTATATAACCATTTCCCACACAATAACTATGGCAGCGCATTAAATAACCTATTAGCCAAATATGACCTGGATCTTTTAGAATGTAATAAGAACAAAAACAATGTTAGGCATTCCATGGGAGAAACAGCCAATCATTTATTGATCACATTATGATATCCTGTTGCATAGTTTACTCCAATGTGTGGGTAATTGAACAATCAGTTAGTGATCATAATAGTGTAACCGTTGAACTATTGGGATGGGGAGCCAAAAGGAATGTTTATAGTCAACCAATCCATGACATCGCGGCTGAAAGACCAAACGGGATGAGGGTGAAATGGATAAAAGTTGACCCAACTCATTTTGTAGCCAATGTGATCTTAAAATGTAGCAGTGAGGTTGAGTATTGTCTGTCTTCTAATACATGCCCGCAAACTTTGTTATCCAACTTTCTAAACATTACAAAAATGATTGAGAAATCCTTGACATACAGAAATCGGAAATCAAGGAAGGTCAAGGCTGTGTGGTTCGATGAACATTGTGCCCAGTCACTAAAAAAGCTAAAAACATCACTAGATGCTATACCAAGAGATGCCAGTAAAATCAGGGAAGAGCGGCACAACTACAAAACTGCACTTTTAACCAGGAAGAAGGAATTGCAGGATGAGGCATGGGCAAAACTAGACTTGGCTGCAGATACAAAAGATCACAAACTTTTTTGGGAGACTGTAAACAGCCCGTTTCTGAAGAACGATAACATTCCAGAACTAACTTCGCACGTCAGTTGCCGGGCCTGGATAGCTGATTTTAACTCCTGGATTTTAACTCCTGGATTTTAACTCCTGGATTTTAACTCCTGGATTTTAACTCCTGGATTTTAACTCCTGGATTTTAACTCCTGGATTTTAACTCCTGGATTTTAACTCCTGGATTTTAACTCCTGGATTTTAACTCCTGGATTTTAACTCCTGGATTTTAACTCCTGGATTTTAACTCCTGGATTTTAACTCCTGGATTTTAACTCCTGGATTTTAACTCCTGGATTTTAACTCCTGGATTTTAACTCCTGGATTTTAACTCCTGGATTTTAACTCCTGGATTTTAACTCCTGGATTTTAACTCCTGGATTTTAACTCCTGGATTTTAACTCCTGGATTTTAACTCCTGGATTTTAACTCCTGGATTTTAACTCCTGGATTTTAACTCCTGGATTTTAACTCCTGGATTTTAACTCCTGGATTTTAACTCCTGGATTTTAACTCCTGATTTTAACTCCTGGATTTTAACTCCTGATTTTAACTCCTGATTTTAACTCCTGATTTTAACTCCTGATTTTAACTCCTGATTTTAACTCCTGATTTTAACTCCGATGTTTTAACCATAAATACTGACGTTGCCACCTGTTTTAAATGGGAGAAAATATTGTTTACTGTGTCACTAAGCGAGGTGATTGAGGCAATTGAGAACAGCAAGGGGAGAAAAGCCCCTGGGCCCGATGGGGTCCCCGTGGATTTTTATAAATTTGAGATCACCCTATGGGCCCCCATTTTGACCCGTTATTTTAATGCTGCAATTGAAGACAAGTTACCGACCTCATGGGGACAATCAATCATAGTGCCACTATTTAAAAAGGGTTCCAGGGCAGAAACACGAAACTATCGCCCAATTTCACTCTTGGACTTGTCGTTAAAGATTTTGAGTCGCGTTCTCCTGGTGAGACTAGAAACCTGGGCAGAAGACAACAATATCCTCTCACCTATCCAGTATGGGTTTCGAAGGGGCCTAGGAACTATGGAGCAGTGCGTGAACCTGGAACTTATTATCGGCAAGTACACGAAAGCCAAGGAAGGGAATTTGTTTATGTGCTTTGCCGATGTAAGTTCCGCATTTGATCTGGTGGAACACGCGCTGCTCTGGCCAACACTTCTTGCCATGGGTGCACCACCAGAAATCATTCACCTCCTGGCCAGAATGTATAGTAGTCTTTCAAGTAAGGTTAGATTCGGAACAGATGGTGAATGTACCCCCTTTTTTAAAATCGGAAGAGGCATCCGACAAGGGTGCGTGTTAGCCCCACTTTTATTCTCTCTTTTTATCAATCAGGTTGATCAATTTTTACGAGAATCTAATGCCGATGCACCGATAATTAATGGAAAGCAAATACCCGTCCTTTTATATGCGGACGACGCGGTCCTGATTTCCAGGACCGCGAAAGGACTGCAAAAGTTAATTGACAGGTTCTATATTTTTACACAGGGTAGAAAGCTTAAAATTAACAAGGGCAAGACTATGACTATGACCTGTGGAAAGAAAATGAGGAAAAATAAGGCATCCTTTCTGGATGGGGAAAAACTCTAGGCCGTCCGGAATTTGTTATTTAGGCATCACCTTTTCAGGAGATGGGAGATGGGCCAATGAACAATCATGTGTTGACCTGAAAATGATCAGAAATGTAAATTGCATTTTTAGATTTGCATCAAAACTCGGGGGTCGCAGAATCCGTGAGATGATCTCCATCTACAATTCAAGGTGTATGGCCTCTGCCCTGTACGGAGCTGGGATATGGGGTTATAATCCCCAAATTGCCCTGTCCATCCAGCGGGAGGAAAATAAGTACTTAAAACGATTATTATGCCTCCCTGCTGCGGCCTCTAGCGAGATTACACACAGAGAGCTTGGCCTAAACTACGTTACAGATTTGATTGCATTGCGTCCCTTGTCCCTATGGCGATCTATATGGGCCAAGGAAGAAACCAGGTTCACACAGGAAGTAATTGTGGATTGTATTAAACTTGATCGTCACTCTAATATCCCCTGGCTTAAACATATACAATTTTGGTACAAGACCCTCTTTGGTCAGGATATTTTTAAAGATACCTTAACAGAGTCAATTTTAACAAAGCGTGACCTCAAATCCACTTACCTGGACCATGCAAAAGGGACTAGAATGAACAAGTATGCAATGCAAAGTACCTTTAACTTATATATGGAATACAACCTTAGCACAGGTCTATCTTCTTATCTTACATTTGTTAGTATTAATTCCCATCGCTTTGTCATTGCGCGTCTGAGGCTGGGAATAGTTCACCACCTAGTGGCTTACCCCACTGCAAAAAAACCTGGGATATGTCCGTGTCCATGTGATGGAAAATCCAAACAGAGCGTCTGCCACTTTTTACTATTCTGCAATTTTTATACTGGTTTTAGAAAGTTTTATCTGAAGCAATTGTTTCTAAACTATAACATGTGCAATACAAGAGCCGCGATGCAACTGATGTTTAATTTAGCTTCCCCAGACGTGTGTTATTATGTGGCCACCTACATTTTAAAATGTATGTCACTAAGGAAATCAATCATAATATGATTTTTATAATATGAATGTGTACTATTTTGTGTGTAATTTACCGCTTGAGTCAAACTGTTTACATATGTATTTATTTGCTATGCACTTTATATTGCATATTTGCACCTGTCGAAAGTACCATATGTATACGATAGGTTTGGTATTTTGCACTTTACACTAGCATTTTTGCTCAAACATTTCTTACTATAATAGTTGCTGCTACAATGTTTATAGTGACTGAATAGCCTTTTTGCACTCAAATGAGACATGCTTTGTATAATAATATAACGAAAAATGGGTTTGGTGTATAGATATTGATATAATTTAAACTGTTTTATCATTTAAAACCTACATAAATGTGAATTTGAAATACTATTTATGTATGTTGCTATATGGTTGTACTTGTACAAACCGAATAAAGCATTTTGAATTGAATTGATAACTACTGTGAAATCAGAGTCAAAATTATAATACCGCTATTAAAGGGGAAAAGGTTCCTACAGGCCAAGCCTTGCTTACTGTATTAACAATTGCTGGACAACCCCTGGAATATTTTCAATATTGCAAGTTATTTTGTAGCAGCTGGTAGGTTGAAAAAATTACGTTGCCTAAATATGAATGTATGATCCCCACCTTTTTTTAAATGGTATTTTATGGATTTTAATATTTTGCACTTTTAATATCTGCAATAATCCAATTGTACTATGAACTGTCTGATGTAATTTGACCATGTATCTTTTATGATTTTAATTAATCGATTAAAGTGGTTTTGACTTGATACAGATGTATCTAGCAACTCCTCAAATGGGAGTAGTGGCTCAAGTACAGGAAGTGGACGGCAGAGACAAAAGGAAAGAAACAAGACAGATCAATTGGCCCATGTACAATCTGCACCCACCACCAGGTTTCCAAACACCTTACAACCCTCAACACTATCCCTTGTATGGATGGCAAGCACCATTTCCACAGCCCCTCTTTCCACCTAACTCCTTTAGGCCCCCTTTTTTAGGCCGGGGCAGGAGAGGAAGAAGAAAACCAGCAAACCAAGTCCATTGGGAGGAAGAGGACCCAGTCGGCAGCTACACCCGGAGCAAAGCCCAGGCCAGAACGAGCAACAGTAGAACTTAGTCACAAACTTGTCTAAGAGCCCGCTCTCAACTGCTGAAGAAAAGGTTATGAATAAAGGCCTAGGTTTCGTGCCTACAGCTCGCCTGGATAAATTCCAACTCCATTGCGAGCTGGCCAATTTCTTTAGGAAACTCAGATTGAAAGCCTTTTTCGAAAAACAAGGGGAACCATCACCAACTGAAAATCCCAATGAAACAGGGTTGCGTGTAAAATCTACCTTTACACCCCCACCACACACTATCCCTGTTGAAGTAGCAACCTTTGAACAAGCTGTTTTTAATGATATTGAGAACTTGGCTGTTGATTCAACTTTTCAAAATATGAGCAGAGAAGAAAACACTGCTTTGATGGAATTTAAATCCTGCGAAATCATCATCATAAAGCCAGCCGATAAGGGTGGTGGAGTAGTCGTCCTATAAAAGGCGGCATATCGAGCAGAATGCCAAAGACTACTATCTGACAACAGAAACTACAGACCCTTACAGTCTGATCCCATGAATGAACTTAGATCAGAAATCAAGAACCTTGTAGACCATGCTGAGTCAGCGGGTCACATTTCAAAACAAGAAGCTGATTTTCTGTGCAACAGTGAGGGTAGGATCCCGTATTTCCATACACTACCCAAAATGCCCAAAGGTAAGATCCCCCCCCACCGGGGAGACCTATTGTGTCTGGGATCGATTCTCTACTCGAACCCCTGTCTCGCTTCTGCGACTTCTTTTTCAAGGCACTAGTACAAAAAACCACAACCTATCTACAGGATACAAAAAGTCTTCTCAGACTGCTTAAATACATTACTGTAGATGAAAACACCATTCTGGTCAGCTTCGATATCGAAAGCCTATATACCAGCATCCCTCAAGACGACACCTTGAAAGTCCTTGCTGAAACTCAACGAAACCACCTGGTCGTATAATACACCTAAGACTTTCGTCCTTGAATGTGCTAGACTATCACTAAAAAAGAACTATTTCGAATTTGAGGGATCTCTGTAACCCCAAACCGGGGGGACGTCTATGGGGAGTATTTTCACCCCTAGTGTGGCAGGACTCTACGTGTACGAATTCGAAAAGAAGTACATACTGAACGACCGGAATCCCTTCTCCAACTATATTGTCTTTTGAAAAAGATATATCGATGACGTCCTTGCCATTTGGCAAGGACCGCTGGATATACTCCTAGAGTTCACCAAATGGATCGATACCTGTGACCAAAACCTGAGGTTTACAAACACCGTTGACCCAGACAGAATGATTTTCCTGGACATTACGATCACGAAAGAGAATGGTCACCTAGAGACTAATACCAACCACAAACCAAGTGCCAGAAATAACCTTCTTAGGTTTGAAAGCTTCCACCCTAGACCACTGAGGGAGAACCTTCCCTATGGCCAGTACTTGAGACTGCTCCGGAATTGTAGCAAAGTCACCGACTATCACACCCAGGCAGCAACTCTCACTGAAAAACTTACCACTAGAGGTTATCCTAAACAGATCCTCAACAAATGCCAAAAGAGCACGAAATCAACCCAGAGAAGCACTTCTTGAAGATAAAATATGTGAAGAAAAGGAGATACCCATGACATGTGTGACCACCTACAACACAGCATCCAACCTAATGACAAGATCTATCAACAAACACTGGTCTATCCTCAATACAGGAAATCTACATTGGGGAAAAACCACTGTTCTCTTTCAAGAGATCACGTAGCCTAAGGGATTGCCGTGTGAACACATGCCACAGAAGTACCACACAAGAGATGACGCAATCAATCACTATGGCATGGGGTCTTCCAAGTGTGGTGGGTCATTACCAGTGTGGTAATTGCAGTGTATGCCATCTAACTAGCAACACCAAACACTGTCATTAGAACCAGGGAAAGTGTGGAACCAACTTGTCCACACCAATTGCAACAGTACCAATGTAGTATATCTAATCAAGTGCCCCTGCAATCTATCCTACGTGGGCATGACATGCAGAAAAATTAAACAAAGGATCTGCGGACATCACAGTACAATCAGATGCAGAAAGTCTGTTACCAAATTGACTGAACATTTCCTAGAGAAAAATTACACCACCAATGACATTAAATGGACTGTCATTGAACAAATCAAGACTGGGCCAAAGATGCAACAATGCTTTTTGAAAAACAACAACGTTGGATTTACAGGCTTTCAACCAACAAAGTTGGATTAAATGACAATATTCCATGGAATTCAGTTCTTCAAAGATGAAACTACAGCTAATCTCTTGCACATTGTCCCATGTATAATAACCACAAGATTCCAGTACCTTTCTGTAAACTTACCTTTGATATTCAAAATAACCCTACACATACTACTAATGTAATATATGGGACCACTGAACAGACGTATTAACACTGTGCAACAGGTTTATACACAGAGCAATTACTTGACAAAACCATTTGAAAGAACTGTCCATGAGTCCACACTCCATCACCTTAGCAGCTATGGAACGTCCAGCTCCAGTGCTGAACGTTCCATTGCGCAGGTGCAGTTGGAACGTCCAATGGCCGACGGCAGCACTCCCGAGGTAGTGGTGCCGTCGGCCGTTGGACTAGGCGCAGCACTTGAGGCCATTTGTCCGGATATTGACTATTTAAAATAATTTATACATGACATTTGTTTATCCATGATTTTCCATCCAGCGCTAATCATGATACCGTATTTATTACCACTGTGCGGCTTTCCTTCCTCACATGCTTACACTCCGCATACACCCTCATTCATACTGTGCTTAGGTGGGTCTTAAAACGCTTAATGACCCCATTTCCATTTGCACCTAATACTCCACTGTGACTGGTCAATTCATCGTTCGAGCAGCCGTGAACGCTGCTCCTCCTTTGTTTACAGAGGTTCCCATAGTTACAATACGACACCGCCACGTTTACCACGGGACGACGTGATCACGCGACCACACCCCACACGGAAGAGTCCTCCATTTAATACTGGAGCGAGTCCTCTTCCCTACCAATGGGGAGCGGAGGTCGGCGTCTAGGCATAAGGGCCTATCCTACATTTCTGGCACAGTGAGTAATCTAGCGGGTGCTTAAAAGCGGGGGACTCAGCGATGTTCTTTTTCACCCGCCTTTCCCTGACCGTGTTACCATTACCAGACCCCGGGTAACTCAGTGTCCTTTTTTTCCCCATTACAAACATAGTGTTTCAGAAGTAGCAGCCGGACCCCGACTCCCATGAGGCATTAATCACTCGATAATCGAGTAAGCAATACCCTTCCTTTAAATCACCCTCCCTGAGCTTACGCTACCTTATTTGCCGACTTCTCAATCAGATGACATGCATGCATTTAATTTACGCTCACACATGGTTACGTGAGCGTTTACAACTACTTTTAAATATGTATGAAAGTGGTGTGTTAACTGTATACTCACCGGCGCACTAATATAGATACTGTGTGAGTATGACTGACACTGCAGTGTTACGGCATATCTTGCCCTTATAACGAAACCCATATTTTGGATTCCTATTCTCCTGTACGATACATTTTTTTCAGGACTGCTTCAGTGCATACCTAGAGCACTCTGCTAGCTCGCGCTAGCATTATAGCCACCACCTATACAGTATGCATTGTACTCGCTCAAGCAACAAGCATGATGGGGAGAGCATGGAGCACCTAACCACTGAGAAACTACGTTGCAGGCAGGTATTATGTATGTTTGTGATTGTACTTTTGTTTCCACAGGTTTTTAGGTCGAGCAGACCTAAAAAGCATGCGAAGCATGCTTTGTCTGCGAAGACATCTTTTGTTGGCGTGTTCCGATGAATGTGAGACAGGGGATGTGCACGTGCTTTCCATCGGCGATTTCACCTCGTGGGCGCGCACGCCCAGCCCGGCGCCGTGGACATCCCCTGCCTCTGATTCTCACCTAAACACGCAGTCAGGCACGCACACAGACACAGGCACATACAAGCGCACACAGACACAGGCACATACAAGCGCACGCACACACAGCCACACACGCACATGCACCCCCCCCCCACACACACACACACACACACACAGCCACGCACGCACCCCCACCACTCACGGGCGCGCGCACACACACACAGATACAACCCCCCCCTCCCACTCACTGTGCTCTTTCTGCCTCGTCCGTGTCCCTCTCTCCCTCGGCAGCCATTGGGTATGTCTCGGCGTGGGAGCTCCACAGCGCTGCTGGTCACTCGGGACGGGACCCGGGACTTCAGCTGCCTTAGCGCTGGGGCTCCCTCTCCAGCAAAGAGCGCGCCTGCGCGGGCAGCCCCCACCCTCAGTCGCAGCCCAGTCCTGAGAGCTGCTTTCGGTTTCGCTGTAACTCTGTCTGAGGTTCATCCGCCCGGCACATAGGTCTTCAAATAAACGGGACAAATCCCCCCTCTGTACTAATTTACATCAGTTGTGGCCGTGAAATGCTCCGATGCACAGGACGAAAGAGAAGGTGATACGAGGGATGCTGGTCTTGGACGCTGGCTGCCACGGCGCACTGTCGATGGACAGGAACAGAAGAGGTAAGGACCCCGAGGCTTTAATTCACTGCTGCCTCCTATGAGTCCCGGCCCGGAGCCTCTAACGGATCCAGAGTGGTGCAGGGCTACCGTCCTCTCCTCAGCAGTGCCAGCATCCCTGGGGCAGGGGACCCTGCAGGACATGCAGAGGCAGCTCAGATCAGCGGTGCACTGCCACATTCAGAGATGCCAGTGTGACACTGGCATCTCGGAATGTGGCAGTGCACCGCTGATCTGTGTCTCCGGATTCTCCCCAAAGCAGCACGCCCGGCCAGAAAACTGCGTGGAAACATTTCAAAACAGAGGCATGGAAAAAGCGTTAAACATGTGTTGGCAGAGAACCAGTGGAAAAAAAAGTGCCACACGGTTTAAACTGAGCATGCATGGTAGCTGCTGCTTGCTGGCACAGCTGGGAGCTTGTCGTGCTGTCCTTATTGCATCTTGATTGCATCACGCAGGCCAGGGTGATGCTGTTTCTGGCGCTAGGGTTCGCGAGCTGCAACGTGGGGGGTTTCGGTGTGATGGTGTGGACAAGGCAGGCTATGTCTAGGCACTGTAACTGTTATGCAAAATGAACCGTGAGGCCTCTCCGTGCTGTAATGTGTGCCTCAGCTAAAACAATTCACTGAAATTGGGACTTAAGAGGTGTCACCCGTAGTTACTTCTTTCGTCATGCTAGTGTTTCACTTCCTCCAAATGTCATCAGTTCCTTCATATTCTCCTTCTGCCTCTCGTTCTCCCATCAATCTTTTCCCCTTACTTTCACTATTTTTAGTCGACGGTTGCCTTCCACCTCTACTTTCACACTTTCTCCGTGTCACACGTGTTCCTACCCTGGTAACCACTAACCCCCCCCCCCCCCCCCCCCCCCAACATCTGTACTAATTAACGCCAGTTTCTGCTCCCTACTATCCATTTTCTGATGGCTCTCGCCATTTCGCCTTGTGAAAATCTCCTTTGACTTTAACCCATTGCACCTTTCCCCTTGTGGTCACTTCTTGCTACTCTGACCCATTCTGTCTGCCCTGCACGTTTGCTGCGGACTGCTCACAAACTTCTCCCATTGGAACCCCCTCCTCCTCCTATTACACATCCCAGAAAGCCAAGAGAAAACAAGTGAGCTACCCACGTATGGGATTTGGAAGACCGGAAGTTCCGCATCCATGTTGTGTACCCACCGCACCTTGTGATCACTGCCCATGCTGTCATATTTGCACATGTCCCGGGTCCACGTTTCACTCTGTAGCATCTTTACGTACACCGCTGAGGGCAGGTACAAGGGGAGAGAGTCGTAGGAAAAAAGGTTGTTTTTTCTGTATGCCTTCTTAGTGTTACATTTTGCAATTGCTTCCATATAGCGCTTCAAAATCCTGACGAGGCGCTATGCCTGTATTCCTCCTAGAAACTTTGCCCAGTGGTCCTGTTGGCTCTTTTTTAGGTCTCCCACCAGGCACACACACCACCAGCCGTCAATGCACGCTTCCACCAGGCACACACACCACCAGCCGTCAGGGCACGCTTCCACCAGCCGTCAGGGCACGCTTCCACCAGGCGCACACACCACCAGCCGTCAGGGCACGCTTCCACCAGGCACACACACCACCAGCCGTCAGTGCACGCTTTCACCAGGGATACACGCCACTGGCCGTCAGTGCACACTCACCGGACACAAACATCACCAGCCGTCAGTGCACGCTTCCACCACACACACACACCACCAGACGTCAGTGCATGATTTCACCTGGCACACACACACACACACCGCCAGCCGTCAGTGCGCACTTTCACCGGGCACAAACAGCACCAGCCTTCAGTGCACGCTTCCACCAGGCACACACCACCAGCTGTCAGTGCACGCTTCCATCAGGCGCACACCACCATCCGTCAGTGCACGCTTTCACCAGGCACACACCACCAGCCATCAGTGCACGCTTCCATCAGGCACACACCACCATCCGTCAGTGCACGCTTTCACCAAACACACACACACGCCACCAGCCGTCAGTGCACGCTTTAGCCAGGCACACACCACCAGACGTCAGTGCATGATTTCACCTGGCACACACACACACACCACCAGCCGTCAGTGCGCACTTTCACCGGGCACAAACAGCACCAGCCTTCAGTGCACGCTTCCACCAGGCACACACCACCAGCTGTCAGTGCACGCTTTCATCAAGCACACACCACCAGCCGTCAGTGCACGCTTTCACCAGGCACACACCACCAGCCATCAGTGCACGCTTCCACCAGGCACACACACCAGCCGTCAGGGCACGCTTCCACCAGGCACACACCCCACCAGCCGTCAGTGCACGCTCCCACCAGGCACATACACTACCAGCCGTCAGTGCACGCTTCCACCAGGCACACACACCACCAGCCATCAGTGCACACTTCCACCAAGCACACACACCACCAGCTGGCAGTGCACACTTCCACCAGGCGCACACACACCACCAGGCATCAGTGCACGCATCAATTGTTAACGCATCCACAATTTACTATTGTAGCAATCGCAGTATGGTGCACTTTACTTCTAAACATGTCAGTGCACACTTTTCCACCAGGCACACACCACCAGCCTTCAGTGCATGCTTCCAGACGCACACACCACCAGCCGTCAGTGCACGCTTTCACCAGGCACAGACACAACCAGCCGTCCGTGCGCACTTTCACCGGACACAAACATCACCAGCCGTCAGTGCACGCTTCCACCACACACACACCACCAGACGTCAGTGCATGATTTCACCTGGCACACACACACACACACCACCAGCCGTCAGTGCGCACTTTCACCGGGCACAAACAGCACCAGCCTTCAGTGCACGCTTCCACCAGGCACACACCACCAGCTGTCAGTGCACGCTTCCATCAGGCACACAACCACCATCCGTCACTGCACGCTTCCATCTGGCACACACCACCATCCGTCAGTGCACGCTTTCACCAAACACACACACACACCACCAGCCGTCAGTGCACGCTTTCACCAGGCACACACCACCAGCCATCAGTGCACGCTTCCATCAGGCACACACCACCATCCGTCAGTGAACGCTTTCACCAAACACACACACACACCACCAGCCGTCAGTGCACCCTTTAGCCAGGCACACACCACCAGACGTCAGTGCATGATTTCACCTGGCACACACACACACACACCACCAGCCGTCAGTGCGCACTTTCACCGGGCACAAACAGCACCAGCCTTCAGTGCACGCTTCCACCAGGCACACACCACCAGCTGTCAGTGCACGCTTTCATCAAGCACACACACCACCAGCCGTCACTGCACGCTTCCATCAGGCACACACCACCATCCGTCAGTGCACGCTTTCACCAAACACACACACACCACCAGCCGTCAGTGCACGCTTTAGCAAGGCACACACCACCAGCTGTCAGTGCACGCTTTCACCAAGCACACACAATACCAGCAGTCAGTGCACATTTCCACCAGGCACACACACCCCCAACCGTCAGTGCACACTTCCACCAGGCACCCACACCACCAGCGCACCATTTCTACAGGCACACACACCACCAGCCGTCAGTGCACACTTTCACCGGGCACAAACAGCACCAGCCTTCAGTGCACGCTTCCACCAGGCACACACCACCAGCTGTCAGTGCACGCTTTCATCAAGCACACACACACACACACCACCAGCCGTCCGTGCATGCTTTCACCAGGCACACACCACCAGCCATCAGTGCACGCTTTCACCAGGCACACACCACCAGCCGTCACTGCACGCTTCCATCAGGCACACACCACCATCCGTCAGTGCACGCTTTCACCAAACACACACACCACCAGCCATCAGTGCACGCTTTAGCCAGGCACACACCACCAGCTGTCAGAGCACGCTTTCACCAAGCACACACAACACCAGCAGTCAGTGCACACTTCCACCAGGCACACACCCACCACCAACCGTCAGTGCACACTTCCACCAGGCACCCACACCACCAGCCATCAGTGCACGCTTCCATCAGGCACACACCACCATCCATCAGTGCACGCTTTCACCAAACACACACACACCACCAGCCGTCAGTGCACGCTTTAGCAAGGCACACACCACCAGCTGTCAGTGCACGCTTTCACCAAGCACACACAATACCAGCAGTCAGTGCACATTTCCACCAGGCACACACACCACCAACCGTCAGTGCACACTTCCACCAGGCACCCACACCACCAACCGTCAGTGCACACTTCCACCAGGCACCCACACCACCAGCCATCAGTGCACCATTTCTACAGGCACACACACCAACAGCCATCAGTGCACACATCAATTGTTAACGCATCCACAATTAACTATTGTAGAAATCGCAGTATGGCACACTTTACTTTCCGCGCAACCACTGCATCACTCAGCGCAACCACAGCATCACTCAGCACCACCACAGCATCACTGGTTCAAATATGTTCTCTCAATGTTTCAAGCTTTATTACAAATGTCACAAAAAGATGTTAATATTTCACTCTGTTCTTGGATTTTCGTCACAATAAAATACACTGAACATAATCTTCACAAAAGTTATTTACAAAAGTTTAAGCTATTGCCATTATAAATTAGAATCACTTTTAAGTATTAATTATTAAAAAGAAATAAAAGCCATTGTTATTTGTAATATCAACACTTGTAAGTCACGTAAATACAAAACATGTTGCATTACCAATGCTATAGGTGTCACATTTGTGAAAGTTATAACTATTGGCATTGTAAATGACAAAGCTATTAATTACGTTATTTTTAAAAAAAACAAATAAAAAATTTGTCATTTACCATACCAATAGTTTAAACTTTCCTAATGCGAGACCTATTGCATTGCAAATGCTTGTTTATTTTTCCTTTCTCCTAATATTGGACGCAAGGATACCGACTAAGTACGCAGTTAGGTCACTCGGACCGAGGGTTGGATACACCTTAGTGTGTGTATACCGCCCAGGTTTCCCATCACTTGGTCCTGACGAAAACCTGGCAATTTCCACCACAGGTTGAAACATGTAGACCTTATTACACCCACATGGAAGCTTCAGAATTAAGTTTTTTTCATTGAAGTTACACATGGCCAATTTTTAACTCACTTTTTCACACCACACTCACAAAAAATTACCCGCTCCACTGTAGTCAGGTGTCGCAGCACACCCGGATGGCACTCGGCTGTCCGGGGGGGACCCCGATGATGAAGAAGGTCACCAACCAGGTTGGTGAGTGAGGGTTCTTCTAACAAAAGAACAATTTTCTTTTGAACATTTCCTCTTCCTACACTTGGTGATACTCCTTCCTTTGTTTATATAGATTAGGGTCAAAGGGACCCCCCCCCCCCCACATAGTGGAAAATCCCCGAGTCTCTTTTTTGTTATTTTACATCCCTTCGTGCATCAGGAGTCAAAGGACTCTAAAAAGAGGTCGACAAAAGTCCAGAAAGTTTTCATCCAAAAGTAACTAAGGGGCACGCTCTATAGGGACCTGCGCTTGCTGGCACGGAAAAGTAAAGAACGGACGTCAGCGTGCAAGGGCGGCGTCTAAGTAGACACTGCAACGTCATCCCGGGCGAGCACGACTACTAACTCAGCCACCTACTGACGCACAGGGGTACTGTAAGAAAATATTTCTCCGCCTGGGGGTAACTAAGGTAAGGAATCTATAACTACGGTCTCTTTCAGACACTGTTTCAGGTGCAACTGTGGTTAAAATGCGGAAATGTGCTAACCTAATTAGCAAGAGAGGTCCAGCATGCATTGACCTGCAATGGTCAAGACCCAGGAAACTTGAAGCCTAAAGATCTACGGTCCCAATGGCTGGCTCCGAAGCCAGTCAGCTGTTGGTGCAGTGACGGATACTAAAACGGACTCCTGATCGCAGACCTGAGCATGTAAAAAAAAAAAAAAACACTGAAGAAAGGTAGATTTAGAAATGCCCCTTTCACAGTCTTAACTGCACAGACAATGAAATTTAAAGCAGAAAACTTCTATGTGGAGTATGAGGAATGGAAAAAGGTACAATATACAATACACTAAAATCATGCCAGACGGCATTCAGTCCTTAAAAAACACCAATAAACGTATAATGAAACTACATTCCACTGATCCACTCATGTTTACCATAGTTACACAAGCTCTCTAGTAAGACCGAACAGCATAGCCCAGACATGGGCATGTTAAATCCACACGTCACAAACCAAACCTTTACTTGCGCCAACTGCACCAATAAACCATTCTTTTGGGGCAGGCTAAGTAGTAGGCTCCAAGTACCCGGATCGGTCGCTGGCAAGCAGTACTCCAGAAACACCCTGCTGAGCGTAAATAGGTTCATGGTCCACTGTCAAATATGGGTGAATCTAGTTGTCATTTTATCAGAAATTCTGTGACTAAAGGAATAGTGCAACCCAAAAAAAAAAAAAAACTAAAAAGGCCAGCTGTAGACAGTATTCAAACTACTGCCCAGCATTTCAATAGTAGATGTTCAATGTTATTTGGAGAAAAACTCACCTGGCCGCTCAGCTGATTATATTTAGTACTGAAAACCTAATAAATAATTTTTTGCCAGAAAAAGAAGAAGAGGAAAGATGTATCAGAAGAACCTGCACAAACAAACATGACAGTGCCAGTGGCTACTAAGGATTGCTCTGATGTTGATCTAGTCTTTGTTTTGTATCACTATATAAGAGTAAACCCAAATTTGGAAATTGTTCAAACGATGTGGACACGATGCACTGATCTGATAACATGCAAGATTCAGTAGAAGCTGGTTTTAGAACGAAAGACACAGAGGGCAGACATTAACCTATCAGCTGGGTTTTTTGCATTTCCTAAGTAGCATTCTAAAATGAACCTCTGGCATTTCTAGGAAGAACTGCCATTTAAGAGAGGTTGATGAGTGAAGGGTTGGACAACGAGCAAAACCTTAATTTGTTCCCTCAAAGAAATTCAATTTTATTTCAGACTTGACAGGTAGAAAAAAAGGCCCTGTATTTCTGCATTTCAAATTCTGTATCAATGCCAAACTCCCCAGATTGCTATAGCCTGTAGTAGGTCACCATTATAATTATTTCTGTGTTTAGGATTTGCTTCATCATAATTAAACTGTGCTCATTTAGCCATTTCTATAATAGTAATCCAAATTATTATTCTCCTATACTTATTGTGGCACAGGATTACCAAAGTAGGTTTTCAGACTAAGTAAATGGGGGTTTCTTTTTAAAATCATTGCATCTGACTGTGTTTATCATGTTTAACAAACTGAACTAAACTGATGGCAATTAAAAAGAATCTGTGCAGCTTCACTAAGAACCAGTTGGAAAAAAATGGGTTTCAGGAAACTTGTTCCAAATAGACGTTAGTCCCTTCATACCGACACCGACTGTATCAATGCTGATACTTCGCTGAGTGAGTGTGTTGAATGGACAATAAGCACCTAAACAGTGAGTGCAGGGATATTGACCATATGGGGGCGTGATTGGTTGAGGAGGATTGGAGGACAAGATGTACCATATGTGCCATAACAGTTCATATAGTTAGCCTAAACACAACGTATGCCTTTTTAACACCTCTGTTAATAATTCTGAACTTTCCACTCTTACTATTAGAGTTTTTGCATTCAACAAGTACTGCCATAGACTGTTGTTAAATATTTAGCAACAATTAAGAATGGACCGAAATATTTAGCCTCCTACTGCAAACAAAAGCCTGAGGAAGGGTTCTTGCTCGACCTCACCAGATTCCCTACCAAGCTCCAAGTTTATACCGTATTTTCCGGCGTATAAGACGACCCGGCGTATAAGACGACCCCCTACTTTGCCTGAAAAATTTTAGGTTTTGTGCTATACTCGCCGTATAAGACGACCCCCACTTCCAGCCCAGTCCAACGCAGTCCTGCATAGCCATTCCGAGAATGTACGGTACCGGTATTTTGAACTTACCGTATTAGTCTAGTCCTCCTCCCTGTGGGTGAGCAGTAAGGCTTTATCAGTGGACAGTGTTACCTACCTAATCGTTTATTTTACAAACTCAAAGACTGAACTCAAACAAATTGGTTGTATAAACAATCTTGCTTTACTCGCAATATTTTTATTTAGAACCATATGAAAAACTGTCACTTCTGAATATACCGGTACGGTACGGTAAACATAAATAAGTGCATGAAACAGTGCAAGTGGATTAAACTTCCCATAACTTTCCATAAATCCAAGGGATTTCTACAGGATTTACAACGTTCCCTTTAAAAGCCTTCAAAATCCTCCTCTTCGTCATCTGATCTCATAAGTAAGTCAATGAGATCTTGTGGTACATCTGTAAGGCAGTCATCGTATGGATCTGGTACCAATTCCGTATCAGATGATGTGGTCTCTTCTTCGGCATCCTCTTCACCTTCCCACAAATAGTCGTCCTCCATACCATCTAATGAATTTGATATGCCACACTTCTTGAAAGACTTTATTACAGTTTCTGCATCAATGTCGTTCCAGGCCTTTATAACAAAGGTGCACAAAAAATCCAACTGTGGAGCACGCATGTTTCCTCCTTTTGTGAATGTTTTTTCACCGCTAACCATCCACTCATTCCACTGTTCTCGGATGCGATCTTTAAATGGCTTGTTTAGGCACACATCCAGTGGCTGCACCAACGATGTCAATCCTCCAGGTATAACTGCAGCATCTGTTTTTATTCTTGCCAGCCTTTGCTTGGTGCTCGGAGTTAAATGAGCCCTGAACATATCCCACACCAGTAGACTACGTCTTTGTAGAAGTCCACCTGGTCGCCTGCTCCATACATTATCAAGCCATAGCTTTACCCCTTCTTCATCCATCCATCCTTTCTCATTCACATGCACAAAACAACCAACAGGGAACTTGAGTTTCGGCATTGTTTTTCTTTTGAAAATAACCATTGGTCTCAGCTTTGCGCCATCAGCTGTGCATGCTAGTACCACTGTGAAACTGGACTTCTCATGTCCTGTTTTTATTAAAATTGTCTTTTCGCCTTTTTGATGGACAGTTTTGTTGGCAATCATATCGAAATTCATTGGAGTTTCATCCATATTTCCGATGCTACTTAGCGCATAGCCATGTTCATTGCGCAGCCTAATAACGTAGCGATGGAAGCTATGCATTTTGGCATCAAGATCCGCAGGTAATTTCTGGGCAATTTTTGTCTTTTGCCGCAATACCAGATTATGCCTTCCCATGAATTTGGTACACCAGGATACAGTGGCCTTAAATCTGTGGCTGAGATCTGGATTAGATTTGGCCCACTGAAGTGCAACCAATCGGATTTTATTTCGGGTCACGACATAACCGCTTTGCCGATGCTCGGCCACCATGTCTGCTACATGCTTTTCAAGTTCTGGCCAATGTGGGGTGCCTCTTCTTAATGCACACTTGCCCCTTGGCATACTCCGTAATGCTTTCTCATTTGCTCTCCAGGCCCGAACCATCTTTTCTGTCACTCCATATTGTCTTGCAGCAGCACAGTTATGTTCCGTGGCAAAATCCACAACTTTAAGTTTGTAACTGGCTTCATATTTCCTTCTTCTTGGAGCCTTGCTGGGTTCTTGACTGCCAGCCATTTGCACTGGATGCGCTGCTGGAGCCTTGCCGGGTTCTTCACTGTCTGCCATTTGCACTGAATGTGCTGCTGGAGCCTTGCCGGGTTCTTGACTGTCAGCCATTAGCACTGGATGTACTGGTGCTGTACAGTATGAACAGGTGCAGAGACTGTCTTCAACACCACACGCACGGTACGGCAAATACGGTATCTGGTCACCAGACTGCCTTTCCTCTTCGCAACAACCAGCCAATCACGGCAAGTGCTCTACTGCCTTCGGTAACATTCGGGAACATTCGACAGTCCCCTTTCTGTGCCCACGCCCATGTCAAGGAGAGAGGGGCGCGTGCCAAAACGTGCCAAACGTGTCAACACACCGGGCGCTGCCATCTTCTGCGCTGGCTGCCCGTTACCATATACCGTATTTCGGACGTCCTGCTGCCTCGTCCTGCTGCATCGTCTGCCTGGGGATGTGCAAGCGGTTGGAGGCGCGTGTACAGCGGCAGCGGCAGTCGAGGTAAGACTCATGGCGCCATTTGCTCGCTTGTGAAGCGGTTTGACACCTTCGAGTGAAGTCCTTGCTATGAAAAAAACGCTCGCTTTCGATACTTCATGGCGCGGGGCCTGGTTGTGGACGTTTCCAGGGCCGGTGGCTGTATTTTTTAACATAAGGTGTGTTGTTTCTTGTTACATACGTATTTCCTATTGTGAAGCGGTCTGACACCTTCGAGTGAAGTCCTCGCTATGAAAAAAAAACGCTCGCTTTCGATACTTGCACAATTTATGGCGCGGGGGCTGGGTGTGGACGTTGCCAGTGTCGGTGGCTGTATTTTTTAACATAAGGTGTGTTTCTTGTTATTTCCTATTGTGAAGCGGTCTGACACCTTCGAGTGAAGTCCTCGCTATGAAAAAGCGCATGAAAACATACCATAACATTTTGTACCCGGCGTATAAGACGACCCCCGACTTTCCAGAAAATTTTAAGGGGTTAAAAGGTCGTCTTATACGCCGGAAAATACGGTACCTAAATTAAAAGTATTTATCTAAAAGCATCTTTCAGACAACAAAAAAAAAAGGATCTGTTTTTTGTGTACAATCTTACTAGAGTTTATATTGTTTCATTAAAATCTTTGAATGAAGACCAGGAACTGTAATTGTTCGCTGGATCTCCTTTCCTGAATGATCTCTACTGGAATGGGTTAACGTAACCAAGTTATGTGATAGCCCATTTAAAAACATGGGGTGTACACCTCTACAAACAAGCTTCCAAGGAATAAAGATACTAATTAATGGCCTCACTGCCAATTACGGTGGATTGAGAACAATGTGGATTTCTAAACTCTTTGTTTGACCGAGGCCTCTTCTGGGGCCTTTTGTTTGGTAGCCCTGGATAGTATCCAGAGTAGGTAAGGTTATTTACCTCAAATATTCAAGAATTACCAATACTAAATGCACTAATGCTACCTACTCTGAGAAATTAAAACACAAGGGGTAGCAAAATAAAGCAGTCAAAATGCAATGGTAGAGGCCAGAAAAGTAGATGGATCATGACATAACGCTCACACTAAATATACTCCATTGTTCTACTTTCAAACAACAATGGTCTAATTTATAAAAGAGTTTGTCTCGGTCCCCAAAGCTCTGTGCTGGAGGTGCAGAATACCAAGGCTGTGTAGTGTTAAATTCAGCTCAGGCCTCCTTAACCCAGTAGCAGACATTCCCTGCCCTTTTATCTCACTCTTGCCGGTCGCTGCTTTTTCTCTCTATGCTTATTTTTCAAGCCTTCTCTGTTGTGTGTTTCTTGTATGGCCCTCTGTAGTTTCCCTATGTTAGCCTTATTATGCACTTTGTAGCCCGCTTTTGTTTTGCACATGTTACTAAATATCACGCTTGCTTTTGTGACACATTTTATTTTCACAAAGAACCAGCATATTTTTGCATTTTATTCTAGGACAGGGAGTTCCGAAAAAACAAAGCGACGGTCCAGTCAGCTGAGATGTAGAACATCCACCTATGTATACTAAGGTACGGGGTCCGCCACTAAACCCAGAGATCTATATCTTATAATCACTTAGCTTCAGAAGTGGGGGAGGGTTTAGGCAGATCTGTCAGATAAAGTGAGAGGGCTCTCTTCTGTATTAAGTCTTGTGCCCTCACTGCTTCTCCAGCTACCAGCCTCTGACCCCGGTCAGTCATGGCTTGTGCCGTTTGGACGGAAGGTCTCCCTGGTAGACATTGCTTCCGGCTACACTATCGGAAGTCGCAATTAGCGCTCCAGTTGTCCCCCGTTATTTTCTACTTAAGGCAAGCCCGTCCAGACGCCAGGGCCCCTGCATAATTTTCTTTGTGTTTTTAGCAATTATTTGTGTAAGACATCCTACGGCTCAGAGATAATATGGCACTATTAAAATATTCAAACAAAGAATTAAAAGATTTAAACTCCTCCCACATAGAGTTTCACTTGCAGTAGAAATACTTACTATCCCAGACATCTCTTACCCAATTGAACCTATCAACTCCAAAAAAGTTATTTCACCTCTTGGTCTCAATCAGCCTAGTCAACTAAGTGCCATCTATTTTAATGCTCGCTCTAGCTCTTAACACTCAGTAGAGATAGGGAGCCTCTTAGACCTAGCGGTCCCTGACATTTGTTTTGTTATGGAGACCTGGTTACATGAACATGCCGCCCCTGACGTGCACATCACCTTTCCTCCTCAATATAAAGTCATCCGAATAGATAGGAAAGAGAAGTGGTGGTGGTCTACTAATTGCCTCCAACCAGGAGTTGAATATCTCGGTCAGAAAAAGTTCGACACAAAACCATACAGAAATCTGCATCTTTAAGATAAATGGCCTTTCCAACGGGCTCATGGAGAAGGGCCCTAATTTATCGACCCCTAGGACCAAAAGGGGATTTTTCTGATAAATTATTAGAGGAGACCATTGCACCGCTTGTATTGGCCTCAGATAATTCCCTCCTAATTGGCGATTTCAATCATCATGTAGAATGGTCTTGACCAGTTGGTCTTAGGATCCACGCACAATGTCGGTCACACCCTTGACCACCTTTTCACTAACTCATTTGGAATTATAGTAGAACCCCCCAGGTCCGCTATTATGGGCAGATCACTATTTACAAAAATTTGCTATTCCCACAATTATAACTAAAACCGACTGAAAACGATTCAATATTGCGAAGGTCATGGCGTATAGTCACCTTGCCTCTCTTCTCTAAACATTTCTGCCCTGACCAGACAGACGTTAGCGTAAATCAAGTAGCATACAATCTCGATAAAGCCATTTTGACCACACTAGACAAAATTGCCCCTCTCCGTCATGTTAAGATCAAGACTAGAACCGCTCCTTGGTTTATAGATCAACCAAGACTGACAAAGTTCTTGTGTAGAACCGCAGAGGGAAAATGTCACAAAAGTAAAAGTCTGACCGACAGCGAAATATATAAAAAACTACACCGCAGATATATGACTGAAATAAAGTTGGTAAAAACATAATTTCTTATTGATCATATAAACAAGGCAGAAAATTCCTCTAAGGAACTTTATCAAATTTCAAAGGAATTTCCAACTCCCAGCATTCAGTCATCAATCCCCGATTCCCAAGATTGGACTGATTCCCTTTCTAAATTTGAGGAAAAAAATTAGCGCCATTCATCACTCCTTCCCATCACAATATAACAGCGTTCATTCTGAAGATGTGCCTTGCACGTCCCCTGACCCTCCCCACATTTTGAACGAATTTGTCAAATGTGACACTAAGTCAGTCACGACCGTCATGCAGAAGATAAAATAGGGCTCCCCCACTGACACTGTCCCTCCAAAAATGTTCTCCACTATTGCTCCGGTATTATTGGAAAACCCTAACTGGTCTATTTATTAAGTCTCTCTCAGAGGCGGATTTCCCCATAATATGGAAAGCTGCCAGAGTGAGACCGATTTTAAAGAAACAGACGTCCGATCCAAAACTTCTTCTAAACTATTGCTCAATCTCTCTACTTCCCTGCTTTGGGAAAATGTTGGAATCCCTCATTAATCAACAGCTCCTTGACCACTCTTGGACCCTTTGCAGTCCGGTTCCTGGACGGCGCACAGTACAGAGACAGCATTGGTCGAGGTTGCTGATAACATCATACTGGACTTAGATAAACAGTCAGTTATCCTCGTCCTGCTCTACCTGTCCACCGCCTTTGACACCATCTCCCACAGCATTTTAGAATATCTGATCTGGGAGATAGGCGTCAGAGGAAATGCCCTTAAATGGTTCAAAAGTTATTTATCTGATCGTGTAACAACTGTCCAGATGGGCAATAGCATTTCATGTGAGAGACCGGTCGAGATGGGTGTGCGACAGGGCTCTATTTTGAGCCAGGCACTTTTTAACCTGTACATGACCCCACTGGCTAAGGTGATCAGAGCCTATGGATTTTAGGTCACATCTTACGCAGACGACGCGCAGATCCTGATCATTTTAGGCCCTGACCCCACTGAAACCATGCAGCATTTCAAAAACTGTATGTCTCACGTTGACAGGTGGATGAGATCCAACCACCTTCAATTGAATGGGGGCAAGTCAGAAATGATGCTCTTTGGCAAGGCTCGGGAACATTGGGCTCACAACTGGTGGCCATCCAATCTAGGCCCCTGCCCAACTCCCCAAGGAAATGGCTCGCAACCTTGGTTTTTTTTAATGGACAATCAATTGTCCATGAAAATCCAATTAAATCATGTCATCGGCACTTGTTTCTGTGTAATACATAGCTTGCGGAAGCTTTTTAAATGGATTCCCATTGAGGCTAGGAAACCATTAATCCAGGGACTAATCATTAACAGAAAGGACTATGGAAATACCCTATTGCTCTCAATAATTGGAAACCTTCTAAACATTCTCCAAATTTTGCAGAACACTGCCGCTAGTCTAGTCCTAGACCTTCCGCACAGATCTTCCTCTGCCCCCTGTTTAAGAGCTTTACACTGGCTTCCAGTGAAAAAAACAATTCTTTTTAAAATCCTTTGCTTGACACATAAGCACATGTACGGAAACAACCAGAGATACTACCTGAAAAAAAACTATGTTGGTATCAACCATGTAGGGTGCATAAATCTAGCAATGACTCACTGTTTTCCTTTCTCGCTCCAGCATCCTGGAACAAAATGCCCTCATTCTTACATACCATCTATGATCATAGCTGCTTTCATAAAAAGTTGAAGTCATGGCTATTCGATAATTAAGCCAGCATTCTTATTCAGAGCAGTTTGCAAGCGCCATGAGACTCTTGAAGTGATGTGTACGCTATACAACTGTCCATGACTTGACTGTATATGTTTTATTAACCGTGCTGATAAGATTGACATGCATTTGTTTTCTAATTGTGGTACAATAATTGTATTTTAGAACACAATAGTTTAAATAAACATTGTAAACTTCCTTCGTGTCCCTTTTCTTCTATTTTATTGTGGACAAGTATGAGTGAATAAACTAAAGGGTGTGTCATGTTACCGCAATCCCTGAGAGGGTCGGGGAGTTGTGTTCTGGAGTGCCAAATCACTGGTCTCTCTGAAAAAGTTAGGAGGGCAAGTGAGGTACCATAGTTAGTCAGACTCGGGTGCATAGAAACAGATGTGATCTAGTGACCCAGTCGCCTACATACTGATGTTCTATGGTCCCAAGCATAGTTCTGTTCCTGAGCAGAATCCGTGCAACATCTCTTAATAATCATAAATGCAAGTCAGTCCCCAAAAATAATTGCCGGTGGGCCCCACTAGCTACCTTCAGCTCAAATTAAGCACTACAAACAACAGGACTTGATAGGAAGGCATAAGCGGGGCCATTGAAATATGCGATTATGCAGTCTGTGTGTTGTCTTCGTAATTATTGACTTAACAGATGTGCCACAGACCTATTTTTAATGGTTTCTTTTTTTACTATTGCAGAGACTTCAATAACATTTAGAGTTGAAACGGATAAGAAGTTACTTAAAAAGCAACAAATGTTGGGGTTCAGTGGCAAACCCTTTGCAAAGGTTAACTGGAGACTTTTTAGCAGCTGATTGTTGAAGGCAATAAACTAGTACAAAACATTGAAACAATGCTTCCACAGAGGTACCACATAATTTAGATTTTCTTGCTGTAAAATTCAGTCAAAATATACAGCATAATCTGTTCCTTCATTGCAGCAGTCTCCCTGCAGATAAAGAGTAAGACAGTATTTTCACAGAAAAGAGTGCCTTTGGGGCCCAGATACAATCTTAAATATACTGAAGGCACACTGCAGTTTGTGGTTAACAAAGAAAGGCACTGATCTCCCATTTCATTAATGGAGAGCGTTTGCAAGATTCTCCAAATCCCACGAGCACCCAGACACACCCCACATCATGGTGTATCATGTGACATACGCTCCTTTCCTTTCAGAGCAAAGCGCAATGTAAAAACCCTTGATACTCTTTAAGCAGGGTTGCAGAATGGTAAAATAGTAGGTGAATCAACAGCATGGAACACTTGAAACAGCGAGTAGGACAATCTACGCTTGCTTATTTTCAGAACAGATGAAGGTCTGCACTCCATTGGATTTTACTTTGAAACCAAGAGGGGCTCATATGGTCCAAAAGAGACAGAGCACCAATAACAATTTAGTTGAATATAATGTAGCCTCTGGACTTGCACCTCTAATATACATATGTCACACACACACACACACACACTTGGAACAACTCCAAAAGGGAGGATAGCCAATGATATTGCAAATTAATTCTTTTATTGCCTAATACAAACATTCTTAAAAAGTGCACAGTAACAAATCAATATATTTAGTAAGAGTGAGGGCGACCGACAGGGCGCGGGCGACCGACAGGGCGCGGGATGTAATTATGTGGCACTGAGTGGTATTTGGCGTGTATGTTTCATTGAGGGCAGTGTAATTATGTGGTGTGTAATTATGTGGCACTGAGTTTGTAGTGTATGTTGCGTTGAGCGCAGTGTAATTATGTAGCATATAATTATGTGAAAGAGAGTGGTATTATGAGGAGTGTATCTTGTATTTTGTAGAGTGTAATTGTGTGGCATGTAAATATGTGGCACTGAGTGGTATTGTGTGGAGTGTGTGTTGCATTCAGTAGAGTAATTATGTGGTGTGTTATGTGGCACTGAGTGGTATTTGGCGTGTAGGTTTCATTGAGTGCAGTGTAATTCTGTGGTGTGTAATTATGTGGCACTGAGTGTAGTGTATGTTGCATTGAGCGCAGTGTAATTATGTAGCATATAATCATGTGGCACTGAGTGGTATTGTGAGGAGTATCTTGTATTCTGTAGAGTGTAATTGTGTGGCGTGTAACTATGTGGCACTGAATGGTATTTGGAGTGTATGCTGCATTGAGCACAGTGTAATTATGTAGCATGTGTATGCTCTGGTTCAGAGGAGCATCATTCCTGGCCGATACTCAACATGTTTTTGGTGCTGCGACCTGGAAACTTAAATTTTATTCTGCTGTTCAGAAAGCACACCGCCCGCACACTGCTGGCCACTAAATCGGAGATCTGCCAGATATCAGGAACTGTCCCTTCAGAGGTCTCCCAGGCCTGGCTGTGGATGTCTCCAGGCCACAGATGGGATTAAGAGACCTACAGCTCAGAAGACCATATGAGCCATTTATATTTCAGAGCTCGATAAAATCAATACAGTTAAATTAGGTAATATTGCCAGTGTTTGAGCGCTAAGAAAGGTAAAACTGTGATAGCTAGCGCCGTTTGTATTATAGTGTGTGCATTTTGACAGAGGTTTTGAACTCAGTGTATGAGACATCTTGTATCCAAATTCATATCCTACTCACTGTTGTAAAAAACTTGCTTTCTACTAGTTGCGCAGTTTTAAAGCGCTGTGAGTGCTTCTAAGGAATATGCTACTTACCAGTATGCATCTGTTCTTGGCATGTAGGGCTGCTGACATTCATATCTGTGCATAGATCGCCGCCTAGTGTTCGGTCCGGATGATTGCACATTGTTGTCCTGGAAGAGTCTTCGAAGTATCACGAGATAGGCGGCTCCTCCCCTGGACTACAGTGCGCATGGGCATCCTCTCCATCTCCAGATTGTTTTTCGCCATTGTGGCAGAGGTGGAGTGTAATACTGAAAGTGATGACCATGCCTGAAAATGATTCTGAGTGCTACAGCTGCGACAGGCACCAGGGAGGAGGGAGGGCGATATGAATGTCAGGCAGCCCTACATGCCAAGAACAGATGCATACTGGTAAGTAGCATATTCCGTTCGAGGCATGTGGGCTGCTGAATTCATATCTGTGCATAGAAAAAATAGCAGTTACCTCCCTAGCGACAGTTGCCAGAGCCAGCTGCAGCAGTCTGAAAGAGAGTTCTGAGAACAGCCTGTCCCACAACGGCTTGCTGCTTGGAGTGTACCTCTACGCAGTAGTGTTTGGTAAATGTATGTATGGTGGACCATGTGGCTGCTCTACATATGTCCTCTAGAGGAATGTTACCTAGGAAAGCCATGGATGCCCCTAGCTTGCGTGTGGAATGCGCTCTTGGGGGAACTGTTAAAGTGCGTTTAGCTTTTTGATAACAGATTTGTATGCACTTAACAATCCATCTGGCTATACCTGATTTGGAAATAGGGTTGCCTTTGTGTTGTGGGGAGAAGGCAACAAACAGTTGTTTAGTCTTTCTAAAGTCTTTTGTCCTGCCGATGTAATACAGGAGAGCTCTTTTAACATCTAAGGTGTGCAGTGCCCGGTCTGCCACTGAATCTGGGTTTGGAAAGAAAACTGGCAGTTCTATGGTTTGATTAATGTGGAACTGCGAGACCACCTTAGGCATGAATTTGGGGTTGGTGTGCAGCACTACCCTATTAGCATGAATTTGTAGGAAGGGCTCTTGAATTGTTAGGGCTTGAAGCTCACTGACTTCGTAGCGATGTGATGGCTATCAGAAAAGCCACTTTCCATGTAAGAAACTGTATCTCACAAGAATGAAGAGGCTCAAAGGGTGGCCCCATGAGCCTGGTGAGAACGATGTTTAGATTCCACACAGGTGAAGGAGGGTGTCTGGGAGGGATCACTCTTTTGAGTCCTTCCAAGAAGGCTTTAATGGCAGGCACTTTGAAGAGGGAAAGATGCTGCCTGTTTTGAAGATAAGCTGCCATGGCGGCCAAATGTATCCTAATGGAACGATACGCTAGATTGCGTCGATATAGATGCAGCAAGTAACATATGATGTGTTGCATGGACGCATCTAGCAGATTAATGTCATTATTGGAACAGTAGATGACAAAACGTTTCCATTTGGCTGCATAGCACGCCCTAGTTGTAGGTCGCCTTGCCTCTGATGATGTTCATACAGTCAGGGGGCAAGTTGAGGTAGCCAAACTCTATGACCTCAGGAGCCAAATCGCAAGGCTTAACTGTTGCGGATCTGGGTGCTGAATGTCTCCATGGCTCTGAGTGAGGAGACTGGGCGTGAGGCGCAGCCGTTGGTGAGGCACCACTGAAAGTTCCAGGAGCGTGGTGTACCAAGCCTGCCGTGCCCATGTTGGAGCAACCAGGATGAGCGTCATGGAGTGCTGCCGCAGTTTGCGCGCCACTAGCGGTATGAGTGGAGCTGGGGGAAAAGCGTACGCAAATCTGCCTGACCAGTTCATCCATATCGCATTGCCCTGAGACTGGTTTGGGAACCTGGCGGCGAGGTTTTGGCATTTTGCGTTCTCTTTTGTGGCGAAGAGGTCGATCTCTGGATGACCCCACTGCTGGAAATATGGTTGGAGCACTGAGGGGTGAATCTCCCACTTGTGCATCTGATGACTGTGCCTGCTGAGCAGGTCCGCCATCTGGTTGTCCTTGCCCGGGAGATGTTCCGCCATGAGGAAGATATTCCTTTGGATGGCCCACTTCCACATGCTCTGGGCTAGGTGAGATAGCTGCGGGGAGTGTGTGCCTCCCTGTTTCTGGATGTAATACATGGCAGTCATGTTGTCCGTCCGGATCAACATGACCTTGTTGCACAGGTGCAACTTGAACGCTTTCAGTGCCATGAAGATTGCCATCAGCTCCAAAAGATTGATATGCATCTTTTGCTGCTGTGCAGTCCATAGTCCTTGCACAGTATAATGGAGGACATGTGCCCCCCCAGCCCTGGAGAGATGCGTCCGTTGTCAGCACTACTTGTGGGACAGGCTCGTGGAACTGTCGTCCCCTGCACAGGTTTTGTGTGTTCCACCAATGCAGACAGTTGTATGCACGACCGGTCACCAACACCAAGTCTTTCAGATGCCCATGAGCCTGGTTCCACTGTCGTGCTAAGCATTCTTGAAGGGGACGCATGTGTAGCCTCGCGTGCGGGACTATGAATATGCAGGAGACCATCATACCGATCAGCTGCATGAATACTTGCGCTGGGAGCGATTGTTGAGGCCTGAACTTCTGAATTAGCAGCTGCATGCTGTTGACTCTGGCAGAGTTTGGCTGCGCTGTTGCCGTTAGAGTGTTAATTGTCGCCCCTAGGTACTGCTGCACATGAGCGGGCTGAAGGTGAGACTTCTGGTAGTTTAGTGAGAATCCTAGACTGTGTAGGAGGTGAATTGTGCATGACATGTTGTTGGCACACTGCTGGGCTGACTTTGCTTGAACAAGCCAGTCGTCCAGGTAGGGATAGACCTGGATGTGCTGTCTCCGAAGGTGCGCAGTCACAGTCGCTAAGCACTTGGTGAACACTCTGGGGGCAGTGGTGACCCCGAAAGGCAGGACCTTGAATTGGTAATGCTGGTTGTTGATAGTGAATCTGAGATATTTCCTGTGACTTGGGTGAATGGGAATGTGGAAATATGCATCCTTGAGGTCCAGGGTTGCTAGGAAGTCGCCCTGACTGAGCAATGGCAGGACCTGCTGTAAGGTTAACATATGAAAGTGTTCTGACAGTATGTATTGGTTGAGGGGTCTGAGGTCTAGAATGGGCCGCAGGGAACCGTCCTTTTATGGGATTAAGAAGTACAGAGAGTACACCCCTGTACCTTGCTCTTTTGCAGGCACGAGTTCTATTGCCCCTTTTTGCAGCATGGAGAGTACTTCTTGCGGCAATAAGTGCATGTGCTCTGCGGACATAGGGCAGTGCCTTGGGGGTAGTTTGGGGGAGTGGAGGTTAGTTAATAGACAATAGCCGTATTGGATAAGTTGTCTCACCCACCTGTCTGTGGTAATGCCTTCCCAGACTGGCAGGAACTGCTGGAGTCTTCCCCCGACAGGTGTTAAATGGTCGGGGGGCAGTGACAAGGCGTCACTGTTTGTTGGGAGCGGAGGATCTGGCATAGTTATTTCCACGTCCTCTGCCCATGGCGCTGTTCCCACGATATCCACCCGTTATTTTTTGTATAGGTGGTTTGCGTGCTCCCCTTGTTGTACTGGGCTTGCTGTAACGCTTGTCCTCTAGAGGCTCCCCTATTACCGGAGCGACTAAAGGAACTGCCCCGAAACTGCTGTGACTGCAGAGCCCCCATGGATTTTGCTGTCTCAGTGTCCTTTTTAATTTTTTCGAGGGTCGTGTCTACATCGGGACCAAAAAGGAAGTCAGGGTTAACTGGCTGGTTGAGCAAAGTTGTTTGAATCTTTGGTTTAAACCCAGAGATGCTGAGCCAGGCGTGACGTCTCAACAATACACTAGTGTTAATGGCCCTAGCTGCCGTGTCTGCCGCATCTAGTGCACATTTGATGGATGCATTAGAAATTAACTTCCCCTCCTGTATGATCATTTCTGCTCCTTTTTTGTAAACATCAGGCAGGTGTAGCAACAGCTGTTCTAATGTGTCGTTGTGAGCCCTATCGTATCTAGCCAATAGGGCCTGTGTATTTGAAATCCTCCAAATATTAGCAGCCTGTGCTGCCACCCGCTTTCCTGACGCCTCCAAGATCTTTGATTCTTTGTCCGGAGGAGGAGCATCACCACTAGTTTGCAAGTTTGCCCTCTTGCGAGCATTGGCCACTACGAGGGAGTCCAATGGGAGCTGGCCCTTGATGTAGGTAGGGTCCACAGGCGCTAGGTCTATACTTTTTTTCAATCCTTGGGTTGATAACCCTTGCCTTTGTGGGCTCTTTGAAAATGTCTGCAGCATGTTTGAGGACTCCTTTCAGCATAGGCAATGTCTTTGCCGATTTTTCAGAGGTGGAGAAAGTATCAAATAGGAAATCTTCTTCCACTGGTTCTGCGTGCATTTCCACATCATGGTTGAGGGCTGCCCTTTCTATTAAAGCGTTAAACGCCGCCGTGTCTTCAGTAGGCGAGGTTTTGACATTGTAAGACTGAATGTCCGGTGCAGCTTGTGGATCATCAGGGCCTGCAGCATCAGTCCATTGCTGAGGTTCCTTCTGATCAGTGTCAGTATGATAAGTGAATGCCATCTGACCGTATTCATCACCCACGTCCTCCTCGCTTTGCGCTGGAGAATATGCAACTTGTTGTGAATAGCTCTCAACATGTTCAAAGAGAACTGGTGAGGTGGTTGAGTCTTTCTTCCGTTTAAGAGGGATTTTGTACGCCTCCAAGGGATGTTCTGGTGCGATTTTCCGTCGATGAAGAGTTTCGACTGGTTGTCATACGAGGGTTCTTGGAACATAACCCCCTCAGGAGTGGACTTCGAAGGCGCGGACACTCTTTTGGATGTGTCAGTGCCTTTGTGCTGCTCGAGATGCTTGGGTAGAGCCGTTGGCGGCAGACCGTATTTAATTGGAGGGTGACCTGTGGACAAGCCGACCTTCTTAAACCTTGCCGTAGTGTTCGATCCGAGCTGCTTCGGCGGCTCACTAGCATGCTTGTTTCCTTGCGTCGACTCGAGCTCACGGTGCGTAACATGTACGGCCTTGGGCGTTGATGCAATCTGCTGTTTCGGGTCGGGTTTGGTCTTCGACTCGAGAGCTTTGCCCAGTAGCGCTTTGAATGCTGAAATCTTCGGTTCGACAGCCTTTTTGGCATGGAGACCTTTGGTCTTGTCACCATGCTTGGGCGTCGACGTCGACTGCGTCGAGGTGATGTGCTTGACTGTAGAGCCTGGCTTCGGCGCCCCGGTCTTCGAGGCGGCGCCCCTTGCGACCCTGAAGGGCTGCCGACACTCTTCGACTTGACTGGCGTCGATGTGTTTGATGGCGTCGATCCGATGACCACTTTTAGCAGTTTCGGTTTTGGCTCTGTAGGTTTCGGTTTTGATTTTGAAAGATCGACCGTTGGCTCCTTTGAAGTATTCTTAGCCGGGCCTGGACGCGGGGCTATAGAATGTGGAGTAAGATCTTGGCTAAGGCCTTCCGGCGATGCCTCGACCTGAGCCGTAGGGAGCGCATTGTCATCATTAGGCCCCGCTACTGCGGTTGGGCCTGGCTCATCACTGGAGACGTCATCGACAGCCCCGATGGCCTCTGCGTCGTCCCCTACCTCGACGACGTCTTCATGGACGTAGTCCTCATCGTCTTCGTCCACATCGAAGTTGGAGTCATGCTCTGAAGCTGGGTCCCACTGCTGGTCAGGAACGTCTTCGTCGGCGCCTTCCTCGTCACCGGCCTCGAAGATGTTGTCCAGCTCGGGCGCCGACTTCTGCGCTGACAGTCTTGCTGCGCGTCGAACTCGAAGCGTTTTCTTCGACCGGAACTTGGAGCAGGCAATACAGCTGGCCTCGTCATGGTGCGGAGATAAACATTTATTGCACACTTGGTGCACATCAATGTGAGGGTACTTAGAGTTGCAGACGGGGCATCATTTGAACGGACTCCGGTCCATCGTCGTCGTAGTTTGGGCCTCTGGTGTCGAAAGTCAAAAGTGGCCTTCGACGTCCTGTTCGAAGAACTGGAGAAAAATAGGCACCGAACGAGACAATACCGACGCCCCAAAGGCCTTTGGCCATAGTAAAGAGTTATAACAAAGTTTCCGAACTGGAGTAGAGAAAGTACATCCGAACACAATGGCAGAAAAAAACAATCTGGGGATGGAGAGGATGCCCATGTGCACTGTAGTCCAGGGGAGGAGCCACCTATCTCGTGATACTTCGAAGACTCTTCCAGGACAACAATGTGCAATCATCCGGACCCAACACTAGGCGGCGATCTATGCACAGATATGAATTCAGCAGCCCACATGCCTCGAACGTATTATTTATAGCCATGTTTATGCAGGGAATCCTGGCTCCGCTGCTTGGGCATGTTACTTCCCTTATCTGCCTGGAATGGGAGCGCCTGAAGTTTCTAGACTCTTCTGAGCGCTGGGAGGAGGAGGAATGATGCCCTGATGTCAGCCGAGAATGTTTTGCATTCCTCTTTTATGGCGTACCAATTTGGGGGCCCACAAGGACCTTGTTTTCCTTAAGCTCCGAGCGGGCCAGGTCCCGTGGACAATAGTGATAAATCACGGTGCCATATAAAGAGTATTTTTGGTGCCTGAACGTTGCATGCCACAAGGGAAACCACCCGATTCACTGTTCTCCCACACAGGCTTACACATCCCACATGCAGACACAAACTCACGCACCACCCAACACGAGTATATACACAGCTGCCCACAGTGCACACACGTCACAGACATGAAACAATGGTGGGTTTTTTCTGTAGTATCCACAACTAATAGCAGCCGTATATCTAGCCTACATTGCGACTGCAACCCGGGGGATTACAAACCATTTCCAAAAATCGAAATAAACCGACGGACAAGTGACGGAGGACACAATATATATATATTGCCTCCAGCCGTGTCTCCCAGAAAATGAAAGAAGCGGAACCAGATTAATGGCGTTAAAAATAAATAAACCAATAACCACGAAATTACGTTTCAGATTCCACGTTCTCCATTCCAAAGACGTGAACTGTAAACCAAGAAGCGCTCTGTGCTTTTCAAAAAGCAGCACGCGGTAACACGAACAGGTGTGATCTTGAAATAAAGGAATCATGCTTTAAGTTACATTTGAATTTGTGTTCCCAAGTCAGACTGTGCTGCGACTGACTTGACCCACTAGTGATCAGTGTGTGCACACTCACGCCCACTGCGCACGGAGAACGCTTGTGCTTCGCATTGTGTTTAATGTCTGGGAGATGTGGATTGCTCGTCTGCTGTAAAACGTCCCCCGTTTCCTGCTCAAACACTGTTTTAATTCAAATGCCGGTATCGCATTTTTCCTAAAAATCACAGCTGGCGCTCACAGCGTGCAGATGTCACGCACCACCCCACCGAACACAAGTATCAGCCCCATTGTATGCGCACGACTTGGATACACAGGATATATGCACCTCCTCCGTCACACCAGATGGTGCCAGTGACTCATGTACACTCGTGTGCGCCTACCGCACATGGGTAATGGGTGGCATCTCTTAAAGAAAAGTCAGCTACCATTTAGTGTCCCCGATCAACACTCAAGATGTAGCGGCTACATTAAAAACAAGTGTAAGCAATGTTCCCTCTGTCATTCTATTGCACAGGCTTGGAGCATGAGACGCTTCTCACCAACACGTCCGTAAACATAACCAAGAGCACGCCTGCCCGAGACGCTACTCACAAGCACGCGCTCAGAGCGGCGGAGCAGGAGTCGCCTCTCATCAACACGTCCGTAAACATAACCAAGAGCACGCCTGCGCGAGACGCTACTCACAAGCACGCGCTCAGAGCGGCGTCAGCACAGGTGGGCTCTTAGGAGGCACTGATCACCGACTAGATTAGAAGCTGCGTGTGGTGCATTGGAGGCACCGGCGAGCATGCGGGGCTGAAATCCAGGCAAAGGAAGCAGTGTATCTGCGGCAGTGCAGTGCGCTCCGAAGCCCTGGTGCTGAATTTAAAGAAGAAAGAGCTGCGTCCGGCCCCGGGATCCCGTCTTGGAGCCGTGTAGCAGAAGCTGCCGAAATCAAGGAGAACCGAGACTGACCCGCTGCCGAGGGACACGTGGAAAGAGCCTGGTGAGTGGGGTGGTGGGGGAGGTTGGGGGGAGGGGAGGGGATGTGCACGCGTTTCTGTGTGCGCGTGTGTGTGTGTGTGTGTTTTTGCGCGTGTGAAAGCAGGAGGAGGTATGCCTGTGTGTGTGTTGGAGGCTAAAGGAGACAGGAGATGGTGAACGCATGCACGACATGATCAGATTACAGTAGGCTGCGCGTGCCAGTCTCTTGTCTCCTCTTGCCTCGTTGTAAGCTGAGGTGACTACTATAGGTCTCGCGGCGAGAACGCGCTTTGCGCGCTTCCACCAGGGCGAGACCTAAAAAGGGCTGAAACAAGTTGACAAAAAATAAAAGTAGGGTGTAGGGAGGATTAGTTACCCATGAAGTACCCTAAGAATAGTTTTTAATCATAGCTAGAACAACAATAAAGGGATACCGGGTGTTCCATTGGTATTTACGTAGAATTAAACCATGTCAAGTAATATCCTTAAGCTGACCACACCCCAGTGAAAGAAAGCAAATCGTTTTTTGGGCAAAGTTAAGATATTGCAGGGCTATCTGGATCAGAAAATATACTGGAATAGTTTGGTTTCTATAGCACAGGGTAGCTAGGGTACAAGGGTGCTACCTGACACGAAGCCTAAATACTGCAGCCATACTTCAAGTACAGCCAGAGGAATTTGCATGCTTTGGGCATAGTTATGATGTTTTCAAAGCATTCTACTTGAAGAAAGGTAGAGGGATCTATGCATGTTGCACCATTCTGGGCTCCCACAGATATGTTTACTGAAATATCTGTGGTCAACATGTATCCTGGGTGCTAGCTGTACCTTGGCCCAAATACTGCAACTACCAATATCCTTAGAGTCTGACTCTCAAAGCGAACTTCGATTCAATTGTGAGTTTCTGGGCTTTTCCTGCTGCAGGAAATAGGCCCAGCTACATAAGTGAGGTATTGGTTTTATAGAGAGGTGTGGGAATTATGGGAGGTAGGACAGTTCTTGATCCTTGCAGATTCTGCAAAATTCCGTAAGAGAAATTTTGGAAAATCGGATATCTTAGCCAATGTTTGACATGATTTTTGCAGAAAAGAAAAGTGGCACCCACACAATCCACACAACCTTGGACTCCAGCAGGTGTATAGTTTATCGCCATTGATCATTTTACTACTTTTCCTGTTGCAGGTGATAAACCGAACCACACAAAAGGAGTACCAATCTTATTGAGGGAAGTGTGGGATCCCTGGGTGGTAGGACTTTTGTCAGATTCACGAACTTTGCCACTCATAAATCTGTGAAAAATCTGCGACGGTAGCCCAAGTTAGACATTTGCTGGGTGTTCAGGGTAATATATAGTGGAATCTACGCAAGCTATACTTCAATGGACCTTTCCTCCTAAGTGCCTAGTTTTCAGAAATCACTAGGACAGGGAGATTTCCCGGGTTGCCGGCAGGTACAGGGATCAAATAAAACAGCTACCCACATCCTCACAATGAATGTAATTTAGTGCAAAAAGTGAGATGTTTACATATTGTATTTTAGGGCCTTTCTTGTCCTGGGCAACAGGCTCGCCCAAACAAGTGGAATATAATTTTTATTGAGAGAAGTATGTCATTGCTGGGTAGTAGGACTGTTGTCGATCCCGGCAGGTTTTAGAACATTCCCTCAGAGGAATAGGGGAAATTCTGTGATTTTGGCCAAAGTCTGATATTTTCCTGGATTTCTAGTTAAAAAAAAAGTAGTGGGATCCAAGCAAGCCACAACATTGATTTTATCTATTAAATTCCTCAACATTATTGGCTTCTAAATTTAAGTCAGTTTGCACAAAAACCTCAATTTGCAAAATCACTACAGACGAGTAAACTCAAATTATAGGGAAGGCCAGTAGCAAAGTTTCTTCTAGGGTTGCAGGTAAAATGGTCTATACCTCTGAAATACAAATCACTACTACCATTACTAAACATCTCAAGCCTAGCTTTAAGGGACAGTAACCATCTCCTAAGTGGTTATTGTGGGGGCCACCAACACTTCTTTTTTTCTCATTGGAAATTACCTGAGAGCAAGTGAGGGGAAAAAACACACAAAGGAAAAAATCCTGAAGATCCTGCTGTTCCTGAGAGCAAGTGAGGGAAAAAACACACAAAGGAAAAAATGCTTAAGATCCTGTTGTGCCATAAGGCATTAAACATGTTGGTCCTATGCGACTGATCTTAAAGCCGTCTAGGTACATTGCCTCCTGATACAGCGCCTGTGTCCTGTCAAGGAGACCACCTTAAAAAAGCAGCTCCTGGTACCCCAGAGACTATTTTAAATCACTTACTACACCACCGTCCACTTACACTCTCGCTTGCATTAATCATTAGGGCAAAAATCACAAGATCTCCGATAATGAGCCCCCTCTAGGGCCCCATCAGACTTTGCACCACCGTCCCAATGAGGAGCAGCCCAGTGATTAAGCATGACACCCGCCTGGGTGTGAGAGGGTAATCACTTATGATCACTCAGATCCCAGGATCCAGTCGATCAGCTCCCTCGTCCCAACCAAAACTTAATTTTCTCTCTCCCTTCTATCTTTTCTGGAGGAAGAGCATCTCTCTTTTGCATAACTATGAAAATTTAGGAGCGTGGGTTCTTGACTGTATAATCCGATCCTAATCCCTCGCTTCATTTGTCACACTTAACATACCTGCCATCTTTCAAGGTGTTCATGATGAAGCGATTCACTTGACAGATACAGTTTGAGGCCAGGCGATCGTCTTCCACAAGTGAATTTAACTGCGTTGCCAACATGAAAGCTGGAAAAAAGTGATGTGGTCATGTTACTGGAAAATAAAGGTAGGGGGACAGTTCTAATCTCAAAGTTTTTACAGCAAAGTTGCAGAAGTGCACACAGCTCAAAATTACAAAACTACGGACAGGCAAGCACATCTTTCAAGGGCCCAAATCGAAATGTTATGCAGCTCAACAATCTTCTATTGATCACATTACAGCCTTGCACATATTTTCTTTAAATCTCCTCTTTAACATTCACGCTCAAGCACAAACAGTAGCTGATCTCTGACTGTTTTACTTACTCTAGTTCTTTTATTACTACCATAGTGTTACTAATTTGTGCATAAACTGAAACCTCTATCTGGGTCTAGTTCTGCTCTCTTACACGGATACTCATATGGCTCTCGCTAGTGACCTGTCAGAAGTGAATCTATGGGAGATTTCCCTCCCATACTGGTTGAGTTATTTTTATGTTCTTTGTGTATAGATCCCACAGAGAAAGATGCAACCAGATAGCCTGCAATTATTGTCCAAGGAATTGCTAACATTTCAATTACATAACATGAAGGAGGAAACAAGATTATGGTCACAGATGGACTGTTACGAACCTTTCCAACATTCACAGGCTCCAAATACAACACAACCCACTCATCACCATTCTTTAAGGTTACGATTCCTTGGTTACCAAAGTAAATCTAACATGGCATTATCACCGTCCAGGGTCAGAAGAGGGGTTGCTCCCTCAGATCATGCATTATGGAGCGTAACAAAAGGGTCCATACTTACAGGACAGTGTGTTTACCCCATCACTCATCAGAAGGCGGTAGCGCTGAGGGCCACTGGCTGATGAAATGGGACGGATATTCTACAATGAAAGAAAAGAATATTTGGTCAGGGCGCACCCAATAACAGGCTAATGAAATTAAAAATGTAACTTGAAAGAAGTTGAACACGTGCAGTATTGTTTTTAAAATACTTACATTTATGGTAAAAAGTACACAACGCTAGGCTCTCCTTTCCACAATCTCCAATTAGGGTAAATTGAAGTGTGGTTGATTAATTGCAAACTAAACCGATTATACCAAACATGCCAATCCAATACAGAAGATATTAATCAAAAGTGAACTTCTTAAATTATGGGGTTGTCCCTGAACATGCCATGACCAGACTGGTGAAGCACAAGAAGAGCATACCAGTTGGGCTGCAATAGTCTAAAAATGATTCTTCACTGAGGTACAGAGAAAAATGATACATGCGGGGGACCACTGTGTAGGGAAATACCACTCCATTCGTTTTTGCTAGGACGTGCAAGGCAGGAATTTATGAGACTAATTAAAAAGATGTAAAATGGCTTTCACATAATAGGGCAAGTTCGCTATCTTTGATGAAAATAATCTGCACCATTTGCAATGGGCCCATCTGCGCTTTCTTGATTTTCTAAAAAAAAAAAAATAAAAAAAAAAAAAAAAACTGCAAAATATGCATAGTAGAAGTCATTGAGACAAAAATTAGCACGTGCTCCATAAATGCAAGATATTAATCGAGATGAAAAGATTTGTTGATAATGGCAGGACAGCTCATAATGGCAGGACAGGCGTAAATGTGCATAAAGAACAAAGTCTGAACTCCTGTTAATACGCTGGGTCAGAAAATGTGTCGCACAACCAAGCAGAACCTCTTTCACCTTGCCATTTGATTTCATACACTTGCCTGAAGTATCCCAAAATAAGGAGAAAAGTGTATTGAAATGACGATACTCAACATGGCGTAAATTGGAAGGAGACTATTCAAGTAATCATAAGAGGAAGCTAGACCGAGGGGCTGGAGTTACTATCTCAGAACACGCATTTCCTTTTCAAATATAGAAGAGTCCAGCACAAATTGAAGGGTGCAGGAAAAGGGTCAGCATTGGACAAACAAAGAATGCACATCTAAAGCACATAGTACGGGAGGAATACTTGATAAAGTCTACAATTATAAACATACTGGCAAGAAAGGATTGTCAAGAATACTGCATAAGAAAAATGCTCATAAGGGAAGGATAGATGCTAAGTATTGTGTATGTTAGGGAAATTGTTAAATGTAGGAGGGTTGAAGCTATATGTGTTGAGTGAAACCAGAGAAAACGTTAAAGTACTTCACACATTGTCGCCCTGTAAAGCACAGAGCAATGTTTAAATACAGAATACACAACTCAGGTAATGTTGACCAAGACAAGAAAATGTTGGGACAATGTGAAATGTAAGTTTTGATACATGCACACTACTGCACGAGAAAAAGACCAACACAGAAATATTGATACAGAGTAATGCTCAAACTTAAGCAAGTAAAGGGAACAGACCAATACTAAGCTCTTCGCACGTTTGGGAAGTCCATGTAAAAGACAGGATGAAGTGAAAGTTTTATTCTGAGCACCACACAAGGACAGTACGTTCTGAAACATTGGAAAGAATCCATGATAAATACAGTACACAATTTAAGGAGGTCATAAAATAAGAGGAAGGATTGATGCACATTAATGCACCAGTTAGAGGCATCTACGTGAAATATGAGGCACGCGGGAAATTTGACATACCAGGAAGAGTTATTTAAAATGCAGGGTACAGTATAAATTAGTAACTCCTCGATCTGCATGGCAGAGCAGAAGGTTCAACTACAGTTTCTGCATGAGTTAGAGCCAACTTATTTCAGCCATTTCAGTTAAGTCGGACATTATCAGAACTATGAAACAATATACTAGACCTCACTTGTAGCCAATATTTGATTAGAAGATATACAGTGACAGTCATCCTAAAGACCCATGCTGGGAGAATATAGTTGTGAACTATCCAGGCTTCCTGCTTATGTTTTTATCAACAAAAAATAAACGCATTGTGCGCTTGATTACAAGACTCCAAACCGCTCAAAGCCCCACTCCAATGGCAGGTGGGCAGTGGTTCCTGGAATGGAGATGCATTCTTTAATGTGGAAGCATGTTCTGTGAAACTTGGACCCAATGACATTAAAAAGGTAAGAACAAACTGGCATGGAGATCAGAGTCAGCTAATTTAAAGGATTATTTTCCTTGCATTCCCCTGGTGATGCCAATGCATGGCATAATAACTTTTATAATCACAGGAAACATGCACCTCCACAGCTGATCTTCTAATTTTATTGTTTCCTTACTGGGAGTAGAACTTACATTAACATTTTTTGGTCTTATCTTCACCCAACCCAGGTTAGACTTATACTCACTGTAACTTGTAAGATCGGCTTCGAAACAGTCTCACCCTGCATCATGGCCTGGAAAGAAGAAAGCAATATATTAGCAGACAGTCAAAAAAGCTGTGTGACATTGTGCAAGGCCCTGAAAGAATTCTGGCTTTCTTTAAGGTTGGGAAATCTTGTACAGGGCTGACAAATATATGTAATTGATTTGAAAGAGAATTGGATCGGATACCACTCTACATCCTTTGTTCCACAAGTGCAAGCAGGACTTAACTTTAAAGATATTAGCTTACAGGTTTCAGAGAAAACACTCCATCTTTTAGACACAGGCACATATGCTAAGAAGGACAAAACCTTTCATGATCTCAAATTCAAAAAAAATTGATGCAGTCATAGAATCCACCTTACTTCTTGATGTTTTCTGACATACATCAGATAATTTTCTACAGAGCACATGTAAATCAACCTTTCGCTCATGAAAATTCCTATAATAATGCAAGTCCAAAAATTGCAATACAACACCTTTCTTTTGCAACCTTTAGCGGACAACTTTAGGAAAAATTACCGATATTTGAGAAATAGGTGCACACATCACTGGGATGAATCGTCCTTAAATAGTACAGTATCCGATGAATTTGCTGCACATTTAAAATGCTATCAAACTTTTAAAATGTAGTTTACCAACTTAGAAAAAAGAGAACTTTGTCTGCCAAGTGGCAGACTACATTTGATAAAATCTTTCAGGATGTAATTTTACAAAAACATCTTTTAGCTTGCACCCATAAATGTTTCTTTAAAAGGAAGCACTGTAAACTGTGTGGAGGACAGGATTCAGAATAGAAGAAATTCCATTAAAGTGATGGTCGTTTGGTTCATAGCTGTACTTAAGGTAAACCTATACATATATCAATTTGGTGCGCAGCACAGAGTAATAAAATCACATTATGAGCAACAAACACTACTGTACAATGTTAAATACATTCATTACTAACAAAGGAATTCTTATAAAAATCCTCCTGGAATCCTAGTGACAAAATCTTTATCAAAGCTAAATGTTGCCTTGATCGGCCCTGTACATCCACAGCTACAGGCATTACTTTGCTCTAAATGCTCCAATTAGCTAGAGGAGCAATCCAACCTAAATTAAGGCAATCTATGGTGTGGGGCTGCTCATATTCCACAATCGGACATCAATTTCAGGCCTTGAAAAATCATTACGTTACTAGACCTGCAGGTCTAGCAGTGCTTAATTTGTAAAATAAGTTCCAGGCCCTTGTCAGGAGGCTACTGCAGCCAGCACCTCCCAGTGCTCCTGCCTGCGCTCCCAATAATAGTACCATCACAACTACTAACCATCACCCTCCTACAAGTGTGAATTTCAGACCATTCCAGGCCCCCAAAGCTGAAAGAATGGCTTGAGCGGTAGTTTAATTATTAAACGGTTGTTTTGCGCGAATCTCTAAATTGGGCAAACAGCGCCACTCTATGGCAGATTGCCATAACAAGTGCAGATGTTGACAATTAAGTGCCGGTGCTCACCACCGGTTTAAATTAGGCACTAAGGTCTAAGTGACTTGAATAAGCTACTCGATCGATAATATTCTAGACCCATAACCTTCTCGATCCTAGGCAAATATTTTATTTCACCGATCCTCCGTTTTCCTCACTGTCACATACAAGAGCACTTTCAAAGTGAGTTCAGCTGCTCTGCTGTACAAAAAAAATCATGTTTGATTTTATAGACTGAAATTGTTCCATGTATAATCAGAATCTAGCCAATGCATGCCTCTTAGTTTCCTAACATTGCCATCAGGACGGTGATAGGAATGTTTCTCAGTTAATGTTTAAAAATTCAGTTTCTATTCTCTCAATGCAGAGGTATAATCTGATTTGTCAAAAAGAAAAATTAAGCAGGTTACAAAAATACACTTATTCAATTTTGAAGACACCGACCCAACATAATCTTTGTTGCATTGTTTAAATGGCAAAAAACATCAGCTGCCTATGACGTAACAAGTAAAACATATGCACAAGGAAGCACAGCAGTTTCACTTGGCGTTCTTTTCTAAATATACAACTTAAATAGCATAATTTAGCAATGTTCGTCAAATTCCTAAGTAGTTTGCCTACTTCAGCTCCCCATCTTTTTGGTGGCGTCTCTCACATGTGTCCCTCTGAGGTAACTGAAGATCACATACTGACCAAAGGCCAGAATCACGCTGCCATTAAAGCTCTATTCCGAGACGAGGATAGCCAGTCAGAACTCATGTCAATAAAAGTTGGGGTGTAGACATTGGCAGCAAGCTTCAGCTCAGGTTGGATTACAATTAATGGCCCATGTACAAGTATTAAACGGAATCTTCAAAAATGTAATGGCCTAACCAGTAAAAGGTGCTTTGAAATTTATGCTAGTATGAAAGGTTAGTTATATATATATATATATATATATATATATATATATATATATATATATATATATATAAACCCAATGGTACTGGGACCTGGGTATTAGACACTACAATAGGGAGTGGTCTCAGAACACTATACTATGCCACAAAACAAAAGGTTGTATAATCACATAGATTTAAAACGAACACACATAGAAATGAAAGATTGATCAGTGTTATTTATTCACACGGTCATGATTTCAAACACATCTAGTACATAGTCAAAAATGTATACAAAGAGTGCCTGGGGCAACAGGGAAAGGCGGTCATAGAAGAAGTGATTCTGTGAGGGTAAGGTGTGTTAGCAAGAAGTAATTGTGTAAACCATTGAATCATAGATGTCAACAAAAAATTTCTCAGTTAGATTTTTGCCACAAATGCACCATATTATACATGATTTATTGTAGCCAGGCCTAAAAACTGAAAAAACACAGTGGAGCAATCTCTATTGTTTCTGGCTGACTCAGAGGAGTGTTGTGTCGACGTTTCCTCAGCTAAAGACTAAGCAGCACGAATCTGCTCTTTCCACCAAAATACTCCGCACACGAGGGCAACGATTCACTCCTCGTGGTATCGAAAAGTATCCTTAAATGTCAAAGCCATATATATAGCTTTGAATACAAAAATCGGCGACGCCATGTCACTGACCTACAGGAGGGCCTGCGCCTGCTGGGCATTCCTCATGGAGAAGAGGCCCTAGCTCAGGGCAGCGCTGGAGCGGATAGCAGAGACCCGGAAGCTTCTCTTGGATGGCTCATGGACGACGATTCGAACTCGCCTATCTTCCTGTGACCATAGTTGCTATCTCCGGTTTCTTCTGACAATACTGCTATCTGCAGATTGGGTACCCACATTATTGCAGGTGGTCTGGTCCGAGGGGAGTCACGATGGGCTACTTTAGATTCAGAGAGAATGTTGTTTCTTTCCCCGTGAAATGACGCCAATTACTATAGCAACCTGGAACATAAAAGGTCTTAACTCCACGCAGAAGCGTCTCAAGGTGTGGAAGTATATTGTAGATCACCACTTAGATGTAGAGGCCCTACAAGAGACCCACTTAGCCAGAGCGGAGGACTCCAGTCTTAAGCAGAAGCAATACCCACTCATCTATAGATCCTCGGTCCTTACGAAACACCAGGGGGGGGGGGGGTTAATATTATTAATAATAAATATCCGATATTTTCAAATCGCGCAATAATGCGTAAACCAATGGACACCCGAATTGTACTGAGCCATTGCTTCACTATTTCATTTAAATTAGTGCGCGATAATATTGGATTTCTCTCGCTGTAAAAATTTATTTATTTTCGACTACATTTAACACACACTATGTCAATATTTATATGCAATTTAGAGCTTAGTCCCACTTTTACAGCATCGTCATATGCAGCGTCCAAAAAGGTAAACAAACGACGCAACCGCATGACGTGATGCCACGTGACAATGCGTCGACCAATCAGGACGATTAACTCTTACCGCCCAATAAGATCGCCCTTAACATAAATAGGGACTCCCTCTGCCAGCAAAGATACTTTCGCTTACACGATAAAGAGAAGATTAACGGCGATGGGAGTAGGAGCAGGGAGGCCGAACATTAAGCTCGAGGTAAGATAATCTAGCCCGAACGCTTGCAACCCGCTTTTCGTTTATGCCAAACGCTTGTGATAGTAAGATCCTTTAAGGTAAAACCGCGCTTATCTAACTCTGAATCATTTTTTATGCGGGTTGTCTCTCAGCGTAGCCAAGGGGTAGATTATTCACCCAGTATTTGGTTCCATTACTGTTGGAACTCGATAAAAAATTTTATTATACAATATTACAACAATTTATAATATATGTTGAAAGACATCTAGTATCACAGGGGGCTTGTTCTGTTTGCCTTAAAACAAACATTGGCAACTTTCTTAAATAATATGGATGACTACATTCTCCAGACAGATGCGTGTAGTACATGCTCTATGCACAAAAGAAATAATATAATTATAAATTACCGATATATAGTGAGATTAGACTATCAAAAACGCATTACTGATAAAACTAGACACCTGAAGTCTGCCTATTTAAATCCATTTGATAAGGCTGTTTGTTTAAACATGACCCCAGATTGGAACCCTACAATAGACAATTTATTTTATCCTTTTCCCAAAGAACCAGTGGCAGGATAATGCCCACCACGAATTGAATGCTAAATAGCTGCTATACCAGCATAGTGAAAAGCAAGTGCATCACCCACTACTGCCAGTAATTTAAACCTGGGTAAGTATAAATACGGGGTGAATTTATTTAAGTAGACCAGTGGACCGTTGGTTATCACTCCCCATTTGCAATAAACTAATAGGAGCTTTTATTTTCAGCGACACAGGAAATATTTATCGGTGGCTCCTACTACCCACACAAGATTTATCCACATAAAATCTTAAGGTAGTTTTCTTTTATTTTTTTATGTAAATTTCCTAAACACCTACAGCTCAAATTTAATAGACAACCTTACTGCTATTTACAGATACCGTGAGGAACTATAGAACTACAAGAGGAATTACTTTCAGTTCCCATATCGGATTATACAACCGCCAAAGTGCCCTCCTGGATTTAGTTGGAGGCTACTAAAACCATTAAGGTAATTTCTGAAGTGGGTGGAATAATTTTAAAATCTATCGCTTTGCATAACGGCAACCGACCAGTAAGTGCCCTATATGAGTACTGAGGCACTCCCATTAACACCTCCTATGCATAGTAATTTTAGAGTGGGCTATATGAGTTCCACCGACCCACATAAGGGACTTTTTTCACTATGATAATCAACATAGTGACCCACGAAATGGTAACAGTACAAATGCGCTATGCACTTTAGCAATACCTCACTAAAAACCACCTTTTTAGCAATCTTTCTGCACAAAATCCAGCAGCACCTGTTGTCAAATGTTATAGCGGAAGAAAATGTATTGTTTTAGAAAATGATTCTGCCAAAATTTGGGTTTGATATGATTAGTAATTATATGTTTCCTTCTAGAACTTGGTCCTGAAGAAGGTTGTCTATCACACTGTAACCGAAACGCCGCGTCGACCCCTGTTCTTTTGAACTTTTTAACCTGAATGCTTATGAGTTGTCTTTTTAAAAAAAATTTTAATAAATGTAACATGCAATATGTATGTTTTTTAATGATTTGTTATAATTATGTTTGATAATGTACTTTTTGTGAATAACTTGACAAATATATATATATTTTTCTAAAACATTATTCTTCGATTTTTCTTTCTACATTTGATGCTTTGTGTGCATGTATGCAATTACATTTACAGTTTCTGGTGGTATAATAGGTATAAGTTTGAACGTATACTTTGTATTCTATGTCCTGACAACCAATAGAAGTATATCACAGGTATTGCTAGGTATTGCAAAACGCATTGCAGTTTACTACTCCATTTCCTACCCATTTTGCGGTAACCCTGTTGCTTTATATGCCTCCAATACGGGCTGTAGGAAGGTAGACCCTGACTATGGTTGCCCCCAACTTTTTGCCCTGTGTTTTAGCTTGTTTTTGACATAGTTGGCCTGGGACCCTGCCAATCAGGACCCCAGGCCCACTGCTCTCTCTCTAAAATGGATTCCATGTACCCTAGGTACATATCCAATTGGTACTGGGCCACCTTATCAGACCCTGTACCTCAGGGCATAGGTGTACCCAGGGCCTACCAGGGGCTGCAGCATGTATTATGCCACCCCTGGCTGGCCATCTAAATCTGACACAACTGGCTGCACGACAGCTGGGGCAAAGTGGTGTAATCACCCTTTGCTTTAGATATAGTATACCTATATCTAACCCTAAAATGGACACAGATTCCTATCAGTCATTCCTATGGCAGGCCTTGACAATCCTGAAGGCAGAGTGCTTGGAATCATGTGAGATGGTGCTCTGGCATGAGCTGAGCCCGTTTGCAGCTTGCGGAACCAAGTCCTAATAGCTGTTCCATGATAACGCATACCATATACTCTTAAGTGCATTATAATCCTCGCGGTTATATGCTAACTCTGGTATCGCTTTATCAAAACATGTCAAGTAAGGTGTCATACGAACTGGAATACTAACCCCTCGCCAATTCTGGCGACAGGGTTAGCATTCCACCCTTCTAGAGGGACACGACATGTATGTAACTGTGAACCCCGGTTAAAGCTAACTCGAGCCTCAGCATCACAAAATGGATGCTGCCACCACAGACACAAGTCTTACCCCCTGCAGCTGGGAGTCCTTCCAGCGAGGGGAGCTTGGACAAAGGGTTTCCTGTCAGGGGCGGTGCTAGCACCATCCCAGACAGGGTTTTGTGTATCCTGGGTAGGCAGGGCTTTAGAGGAAGGTGACTGCAAGTGGCACCCCGGTGCTCACTATGCATAGGCCGGCTAGAACCAGTTCCAGGGGCACACCAGTCCCTGGCCTGGGGAAAGTCCGGCATGGGAGAGGGGTGTAACCACCCCCCTTCCTGGTCCCACCCATGGGCAGGACCTAGTCGCGTGCCAGCCCCTTTTCCTAGTATAAAGATAGGAGCGGGCCCCCTTCCAAATTAGATCATCTTTGAATCCTGAAACTACTTTCTACGAAAGGAACTCAAGACTTCTTCCTAAGATTTCTCCCTTGTGACTAAGGAGTAGTCACCCTGCATCCGCAGGCACCATCTAACACTGCGGTTTGCTGCACGTCCTTCCTCCGGAATCAGACTGACTAGCACGACGCGACCCGGCTTCCCTGGCACCTCTGACCTCTACCTACCTCTACAGCTAAGCTGAGAACCGTAGGTGCGACGAGACCTCGAGGGACCGGCCATCATCAGAACTGCACGACTTCTATCCAGCACGACCGCCGAGGGATCCTCGAGTGAGTGCTTTGGGGTCCGAGAAGCCCCGACCCTGAGCAGCTCCAGCACCGAAGTCCAGCCCACCAGCATCCACGAGATCTGCATGGGGCCCTTCTGCTTTTTGCTGCTCACCGCGTTGTCTGGCTACTAGCCCGCTGGCTTGTGGCCTTCCCGACGACGACATCAACACTGCTAGTCTGGTTGCTCCAGACTGGCCCTTGCTCCCCTCCAAAAGAGGAGCACCCCGGACCCTCCTGGTCCACTCCAGACGCCATTTTGAGTCCACCGCGTGGGCTTGAATTTGCCAAGACTTGTTGCCCCAATCCTGGGTCCAGCGCCGTCGACAGCAGCAACCATCGTGGGACAGCTCGCACCTCCATCCTGGTCGCCGACAACGCCTCCTGGTCCGTGAGACTGCAGAGCCCAGCGTCGCCCACTCACCTGGTCGAGGACTCCATCCGGTGCCATCCTGGTGCCCATCTAATCACTGGCTAGTGATTCAGAACTTGGTCCCCTCTGCTTACAGGTGTCTTCCATCTTCGATCCAGGATTGGATCACTTCGAACTTCTTCACTGGTCGCCTGCCAGCAACTTCTTTCAGGCTCCTGGTTCGTCAACGAGGGTTTCCGACGACACTTTAACCCTATGCAGCCGCAGCCCCTGGGCTAGGTAAACCGAGTACCCCGGTGCTCCAGCGTAGAACAACTCTCTAAGTGCCTAGATCCACTTTCGTTTTTGACCTACCTAGTCGGGTTCGCCCGAGAACACTAACTTTTGCTTTTACTAGCCTACATAGACTTTGTCCCGCATCCCGCGTGAGAGTGCACACTCTGCACCCGAGTCCCCTAGGCCTCCTGCTAGTAATCTGAAGGTTCAGTAGGGCAGTCCTAGCGATTCCAAACCCTATGAGATTAGTACTTACCTGCTAGTAATTTCGCATTCCACTTTTGTAGTATATGGTTTACCGTGCCCCTCGGGCATTTGTGTAAATTGTGCAACTTATAGTATTTTCGTAAGAGTTTTGTTGTGTGCTTAGTACCCTGTCCTCATAAAGAGTACAGGGCTGTTGTGATCTAAATAAATACACTGTTTATTTTCATAACACTTGTGTGGTGTCCTTTCACTTGGTGTTCAAGGCAGACCCCCCCAGGATATCGCGATTTCACGATTTGCCGCGAAATCGGCACTTTTTAAAAAAGGCCGCGATTTTTACAAAAATGCCAGCGAAATCAGCATTTTTTGTAGAAATCGCGGCATTTTTCGCTATATCCTGGGGGGTCTGCTTTATGTGGCTATCGCCTATGAATTGGGCTAGCAGCCAAGATACTCAGCAGCATTGGAGAGGCACAGCGGGGTGGCAACCCTCACACCTCCAGCCCTTGATGACCTGTTAAGAGGTGCTTCGAAGGTGACAAAGGGAGGGGCTGCAGGCTCAGGAGCAGCGACATCTATTCACATGCAAACAGCCCTGAATGCATCATGTCTCTGCTATTTGGAGGGGGCTTGCACATTCCATTTCTACCCAGGGCCCCAAACATCCGAGACTCGGCCAGATTACACCCCTGATTACACCGAGGCAGCACGTGGTTCTCTTCACAGAGCGTAATTACTGTCACTAAATTGTAAGCAAACCTCGGTTCTTCAACATGCAGTCTATAATGTAAGAAAATAAAGAAATGGCACAATCGCACCCACACTGATTAACAAAGTATGGTGGACAATCAGTTCAATCAGTTCTCTTAGAGCATCTCCTGTAAGTAATGTACATCACAGTGGGGGATGGCATTTTGGACAGAGAGCCTGTCTTCTCGTGGTCTTGTGCAGGAGGGGGCGAGGAGCCCAAGATGATACTAGAATACCACATGCCCACCCCTGTGCCCACCCTGGTGGATCCTGTTCCCTCTCCTGTGATGGCTCCTGCCCTCCCCTCAGTGATGGCTCCTGTGCCCCCATGTGGTGGCTCCAGTCCATCCCCCGCCTGTGATGGCTCCTGTCCCCCCATGTTGTGGCTCCAGTCCACCTACACCTGTGATGGCTCTTGTCCCCCCCCTGTGGTGGATCCTGTCTCCGCACTGAGTGGCTTCTGTCCCAGTCCTGGAACGGCCCCTGCAGCGAGGGTGAAGTTCTTGATGGGCCTCTTCTCAAAAGGCTCAGCTCAAGATTAATATGGAAAGGTCGGTGAGTAAGTAAGTGAAGGGATGGATGAATGGCTGGATGAATTAGTGAAAGGGTGAATGGATGAATGAAAGATTGAATAAATGGATAATGAGAGAGGATGAATGGATTGATTGATGAGAGGGGACGGATGGAGAGAAAATGTAAATAGCTGGATGTATGGGTTGAAGGGTAGCTGGATGATGGATGAGGGGAAAGATGGATGAGGGGAAGGATGATGGATGAGGAGAAGGATGATGGATGGAGGGGAATTAAGGATGGATGGATGAGGGGAATTAAGGATGGATGGATGATGAGGGGATGGATGGATGGTTGATGAGGGGGTGGGTGAAAGGATGGATGATGAGGGGAAGGGTGGATGGATGGATGATGAGGGGAAGGGTGGATGGATGGATGATGAGGGGAAGGGTGGATGGATGGATGATGAGGGGAAGGGTGGATGGATGGATGATGAGGGGGTGGGTGGATGGATGGATGAAGAGGGGAAGGGTGGATGGATGGATGAAGAGGGGAAGGGTGGATGGATGGATGAAGGGGGGAAGGGTGGATGGATGGATGATGAGGGGGTGGGTGAAAGGATGGATGGATAATGAGGGAATGGATGGATGAGGGGGTGGGTGAAAGGATGGATGGATTGATGAATGATGAGGGGAAGGATGGATGGATGATGAGGGGAAGGATGGATGGATGAAGAGTGGGTGGGTAGAAGGATGGATGGATGATGAGGGAAAAGGATGGATGGATGATGAGGGGAAAAGGATGGATGGTGATAAGGGGAAGGATGGATGATGAGGGGAAGGACAGATGGATGGATGGATGGATGATGGGTGGGTGAAAGGATGGATGGAAGGAAGGATGGCTAAGTGAAAGGGTCGATGGAGAGAGAAAGGGAGGATGGATGGATGGATGACTAAAATAGTGGATGGGTGGAAGGATTAGTAAGTGAAAGGATGGCTGGATTGGTGAAAGGGTAAATGGCTGAATGGATGAGTGAGTGAATGGATGGATGGGATGAGGAGTGGATGGATAAGTGTACAGATGGATAGGGTAAAAGGGTGGATGGATAATGGAGATGCGTGAAAGGATGGATGAGGGGGATGGATGAAGGGATGGATGAGTGAAATGATAGATGGAAGGATACATGATGGATAGGTTTGCAAACGGTTGAAAATGTTTGTAAATGGCTGGGCTTACTTATATACTATTGCGCGACCTCTGATGTGTTAAAACGTACCTATTGTCCTGAAGTTTTGTCCTGAATTTTGACCTCCTGTCCTGAATTTGTGTCCTGAATTTTGACCCTTTGTCCTGAATTTGTACACTCACCGTCCTGAATTTGCACCAATGCCAGTTGGTCACCCTATTCGCGGGCTTGGAGACGGAGCGCCGTGCAGAGATGTCTGTCCCTCAAGATAAACAGACAGAACCACTCAGCCGAGAGAGCTGAGGCGCACACGGGACGGGGTATCTGCAGAGGCGCACTGGACAAGGGATGAAGTCAGAGGGTTGAGCTCACCTATTGCAGACCATTTCCCCCTGGGAGTGAGCCATGGGAAAAATCCTAGAGGCGAGAAATTTAACACAGGCGTCAAGTGGCCCCATGTCATGGGTGTCAACTTCAACCAGTCCCCGCTTTTAAATCGGAGACGATTTGCAGGCATACATTTTGCAACGAAACTACAAGTACCAACATACAGTTCGCTACTGTTTAACAAGTGACCACTTGGCGGTTTTGACTGCTCTTTCTCTAGTGTTTAGATCTGTCGAACGGGCATCCGGTGGGATATCAGGTCGTGTTCAAAATACACTGTAAAGGGGCGATAGGTATAGCCATCACTAGTGCAGCAGGTACAGTGGCACCAAGCTCTAAGGCTATTGCAAGACACAAACTGACCTGCAATGGTACGCCTCTTCTGGCGCAGGGCTTTGCAACGTGACGCATCTGGGAGATGCGTCACGTTGTAAATACCCCGCACCATGGTGCATCTTTTGTGCCGCCGCTGCGTCACAAAAGTGACGCAACGGCGGCGTAAAAGCAGCGCAAGGGGCTTGTAAATCTGCCCCAAAGTGTCTACATCATAAAGAAACCAAATATACATAGTTTTTTTAGTTATTTAACAACATGAAGCTAAGATATCTGTGTTTGTTGTAGGAAAAATGGCCACATAAAATGCCGCAAAATTGCTGCTAAATTTCCATTTTTGTGCCGCTAAATTTGCTAATCCATGCCGCTATATCCTGGGGCGTCTGTCAAGGGGTATATGTGATGGTATAACAACTGGCTTAACACGCCCTCTAGAGTTTAGCCCGAAGACTGCTCGTATCCATGCTACTAGGATAGCTGGTCTATAAGGTTGACTTACAACCAATCAATAAGGGTTGTTTGGACTGATACAAAGTGCTCACTAGAATAGTGAACATTATATATCAGGCCAACTTCTCACACAGGCCAGACGACTTTCTTGCACACACTATTGGGGAAACTACAGGACTTTGCAGAGGGCCCCATAATTCTTATGGGTGACTTCAATTTAATCTGGCAGAAAGATCTTGACAGCACACATTCTCAGAGAGCAGACGCGGGCTCCTTTTCTGGGGAGACACAACAACGCATACAAGACCTTGGTCTCTTAGATACCTGGAGCACACTCTACCCACGGACGCGTGATTATACATTTTTTTCACATGGTCACCGTACATACTCGAGTTGGACTACATCTTTGTGAGTCAGTCGCTACAGGGCGTCTTACAGGACGCTAAGATCTTTCCCCTATCGATTTCCGACCACAGCTTATATTCGGTTTGTCTTCAATGACGGGGGAACGTCCCGGCAGTGCCCAAGTGGTACTTTCCGCCCTCTCTTGCGGGTGATATGGAATCCTACATCAAGTTAAAAACCACTATCACTGAATTCTTTAAGACTAACCATCCCGAACACACGGCAGAATTTACCACTTGAAAGCTGTACTCCGGGATGAATGTATTGCCCTTAATGCCGCCCTGAACAAACAATGCGCCACCGAGCGTGGAGCGCTTGAGGCCGAGTTGTCCACTCTCGAGCACACCCACAAAACTAACCCCACGAGACAAACACAGCGTCAGCTCACTGCCCTCAGAGGTAAGCTTTGGGCCATATATTCTAATAGGGCAGAATTCACCCTTCTTAAATTACGACACCTCTCTTACACCCAAGGCAATAAAGTTGGTAGGCATCTAGCCCGTCAATTGCGGGACAAACAGGAAAGGGAGTATATTGGTGGCATTCTAGACTCTGCAGGGAGGGTAACCCATAAAGTTGAAGAAAAGGCTGCCATTTTTGGGTCTTTCTAGCAGGACCTCTACACCGGTGACACCCTAGATGAGGTAGCGCAGCAGGAACACCTCCAGTCATTGCCTTTACCTCAGGTTTCAGACTTGGAACGACCTCACAGCCCCCATCACCATTGACGACGTCACTCTAGCTATCAAGACCTTAAAACCTAATAAAGCGCCGGGACCGGACGGCTACACCGCTCTTTTTTATAAGACATTCGCCCCGATCTCTCCTTATCTAGTGACTCTGTTAAACAAGATGGCAGATGAGGGCAGGACCTCGGGCACCATGTCGGAAGCCGTGATCTCAGTCATCCCCAAACCGGGAAAAGACCCTCAATGCTGCGCCTCTTATAGGCCAATTGCCCTGCTGAACCTGGACGCTAAATTACACTTTTCCATCATTGCTAAAAGACTAAATTACCTCATGCCCATTCTTATTCATCCAGATCAGTCAGGCTTCATTAAGGGTCGCCAAACGCATAACACCAGCAGAATTTTACACCTCATAGAGAAGGCCAAAAGGTGCCACATCCCGGCGATTCTGGTCGGTCTAGACGCCAAGAAGACCTTCGACAGGGTCAACTGGTCTTTCCTCTTCCACACGCTTTCAGCCTTTGGCTTCGCTCCCAAATTCCTCAACATAATTAGAGCGAATTATCGCTTCCCCAACTCCAGGGTAGTGGTCAACGGGGTGAGCTCCCATACTTTTCCACATTCCTCCGCACCAGACATCACCATTGCCATCCCTGAAGACTATAAGATCACTCGCAAAGACCGTACCAGCCACACAGGAGGAGGAATCGCTATCGTCTATAAGAAATCCATCCGCATCTCAACCAGCTCTGACGCCAACCTCGCCAACTCCGAACACCTTCACTTCCAGATCCACATCGACCCCAAAACCACACTCCGAGGCACTCTCCTCTACAGACCACCAGGACCCCGCGCAAAATTCAGTGAAGACATCACGGACTTCATCACTCCACACGCGCTCCCCTCCAAAGAATACATCCTTCTGGGAGACCTCAACTTTCACCTTGAAAACATCAACGACCGCAACACCACCACCCTCGTGGACAACCTCGCCAACCTCGGACTTAAACAACTGGTCACTTCCCCCACCCACATCGCAGGTCACACACTCGACCCCATCTTCACATCTAGCAATCATGTCTCCTTCAGCCACACCACGGACCTCCTCTGGACTGACCACAGCTGCGTTCACTTCACCTACAACAAACCAAAACCCAACATCCACCTCCAACCTACCCTGCAAAGAAACTGGAACAAAATCACCACGGACCAAATCTCCGCATCGCTCCTTCGAAACTCCCCAGCCCCCTCTTCTAACGCTAACGAAGCCGCCACCAACCTCACCCTATGGTTATCCGACACCGCCGACACCTTAGCACCACTGAAAAAACGGCAAAGCAAACCTGGCAGCAAGAAGGCCTCATGGTTCAACGATGATCTCAAGAAATCCAAGAAACTCTGCCGCTCCCTTGAAAAGGCCTGGAAAAAAGACCCAACCACCAGCACCAAGGACGCCTTCAAAAACGCCACCCGCACTCACCACCAACTGATCCGAAAAGCCAAGAAAACAGCAATCAAGGATCGACTTGACAACAACGCCCACAACAGCAAGGAACTTTTCAACATCGTCAAGGAATTTTCCAATCCCTCGGCCAACTCCAACGACATCACTCCCTCTCAAACCCTCTGCGACTCCCTAGCATCATTTTTCCACAACAAGATTGCAGACATCCACAACAGCTTTGACAACCAACCCGGAAATCAACCCACCCTACCATTTGCTGATCATCTTCCCCCCGTGAACATTCTCAACGACTGGAACCCAATCTCCACTGAGGACACCATCCGCCTGATGAATTCAATCCACTCAGGATCCCCCACAGACCCATGCCCTCACCACATCTTCAACAAAGCAGACTCCGTCATAGCTCCGCACCTCCGAGACGTCATCAACTGCTCCTTCAACTCCGCCACCTTCCCGGAAGACTGGAAACACGCTGAACTCACCGCCCTTCTGAAAAAACCAACAGCGGACCCCACCGAACTCAAAAATTACCGCCCCATCTCGCTTCTCCCATTCCCGGCCAAAGTCATCGAGAAAGCTGTCAACAACCAGCTCGCCGCCTTCCTCGAAGCCAACAAATCCCTCGACCCCTCACAATCTGGATTCCGAGCAAAACACAGCACTGAGACCGCCCTCATCGCAGCAACAGACGACATTCGAACTCTACAAGACAATGGGGACACAGTCGCCCTCATCCTCCTCGACCTCTCCGCAGCCTTTGACACAGTCTGCCACAACACCCTTTTACAACGCCTCTATAACATCGGAATCCAAGGAAAAGCTCTTGAATGGATCACCTCGTTCCTCACCGGAAGAACCCAGAGAGTCCGCCTTCCTCCATTCAAGTCCGAGGCCTCTGAAGTCATCTGCGGCGTACCACAAGGATCCTCACTCAGTCCCACCCTCTTCAACGTATACATGAGCCCCCTCGCGGCCATCGCACGCCAACACAACCTCAACATCATCTCTTACGCGGACGACACTCAACTGATCCTTTCTCTCACCAATGACCCCTGCACCGCCAAAACTAACCTACACGAAGGAATGAAAGAAGTTGCCGAATGGATGAAACAAAGCCGCCTGAAACTGAACTCAGACAAAACAGAAGTCCTCATCTTAGGTACATCCCCCTCTGCATGGGACGACTCGTGGTGGCCGGAAACACTCGGAAAAGCACCCATCCCGACAGACCACGCACGGAACCTAGGCGTCATCCTGGATTCCTCACTCTCAATGAACAGACAAGTCAGCGCCGTATCCTCTTCCTGCTTCAACATTCTTCGCATGCTCAGAAAAACTTTTCGCTGGATCCCCTCCGATACAAGGAAAACAGTCACCCACGCTCTGGTCACGAGCCGACTGGACTACGGAAACACCCTCTACGCGGGTACTACCGCAAAACTCCAGAAGAAACTCCAACGAATCCAAAACGCCTCAGCCAGGCTCATATTAGACCTCCCACGCAACGAACACATCTCTGGTAACCTTAAAGACCTCCACTGGCTACCCGTCAATAAGAGGATCACTTTCCGACTGCTTACCCACGCACACAAATCACTCTACGACATCGGACCAGATTGCCTCAACTCACGACTGTCCTTCTACACCCCCTCCCGCCAACTACGTTCTTCCAACCAAGCCCTCGCCACTGTTCCTCGCATCAACAAGACCACCATGGGAGGCAGATCCTTTTCATACCTGGCTGCTAAAACATGGAACTCACTCCCTGCTTACCTTCGCCTTACCCAGAACCACCTAGCGTTCAGAAAACAACTTAAAACGTGGATATTTGACAAATAATCCTCCTCCCCCTCCTAAGCGCCTTGAAACCCTCTGGGTACGTAGTGCGCTATACAAATCCTATGACTTGACTTGACTTGCTCCCTCTCTCCCTTACTTTTCGCCCTCAGCATTGAACCCCTGGCCCTAGCAATCCAGAATTACCCAGACATTAAGGGAATACAGTTTACTGGGGATCCCCATAAAATAACCCTCTTCGCAGACGATGTGCTTTTGTCCCTCACGGAACCTGAGAACTCCCTTTTGTGTTTGCAGTCCGAACTCGAACGCTACAAGCTGGTCTTGGGCTTTAAAATCAACTCTGGTAAATCTTTAATACTCAATCTTACCCATGAGCCAGAGACAGTCCTTACTCTCCGAACCCTCACCCCACTGGCGTGGGCTACCTCGACCATTCAGTACTTGGGGGTTCATCTGACGCAGACTATTCAGGGGTTAAATGCAGATAACTTCCCTCTTGCGCGCATTCAAACGGAGCTCGCAAAGTGGAAGTCGCTCTTCCTTTCATGGCTGGGTCGCGTTCATGCAGTGAAGATGACTGCTTCTTTATCTCTTTCAGGCCCTGCCTTTCTAATTGGACCCCGATTTTTTTCAAAGAATTAAGGCCATGATCCTGCGCTTTGTTTGGCAGGAGAGACGAGCACGCTTCTCTTACTCTCAGCTCCGCCGTTCTCACGCTGAGGGGGTAGTTTACCGGACATTCACCTATATTACAAGGCAGCTCAGCTGCGGGTCCTGGTTGAATGGTCCCAGAAAGACTCCGAGAAACACTGGCTACATATGGACCGTAGTCGGACAGGTCAGACTATATGTGACTTAGTGCGACGCCCCCGTAAAGACAGACCTCCAAATACATATCTCAGTACACCTTCACGAACCACTCTTAAAGTTTGGGACACTGTCTCTGGCGACGACAGGTGGACCTCCTGCCCTTCCCCCTTTACCCCAATTCACCACACCTCAGCATTCCCCCCGGCCTTGCACGGGAATCCTTTTGAGACATGGAAGAAAGGGGGCGGTCTTGCTCTGATACATTTATTCCGAGTTTATGAGCCCCTCACCTTCGATGAATGCAAAAGGGAATTTGATTTAGAGAACACGGAACAGAATCACCACACACAATTGATGCACTGGGCTCTCACTCAGATCCGGGAGGCCGCTACTCAACCTCTTACAAAATTTGTAGCTTTCCTCTCCAAGACGTCCATTATGAAAGGGGTGATTTTATTTATCTATAACTTCTTGCTTCAGACTGCTCTCTCTCCACGGCCCAGGTATATGAATATGTGGGAGGGCATGATTCAGCGCCCCATTTCGGACAAGGAATGGTCTCACCTATGGTCTGATATTGCCTGTTTCAACCACTCTACGGATCTTAGGGAAGCGCATCTCAAAGTCATGATGGATTGGTATCTACATCCTTCCATGCTCCGGCAGATTTCCCCCACTTCCTCAGATAGATGCTGGAGGGGATGCAGGCTTCTGGGGGACTTTCGGCACATATGGTGGGACTGCCCGTCTATTCGGACATTTTGGGAAGAAATCTTGGCCCACATAAAAGACATGCTGGGCTATCCCATACCCACCACTGTGGCGGGGGCTCTTCTGGGGTTGCCTGACCCTGCCTTGGAACACCAAACTCGAGCTGATAAGATGATTATGTGGCTCTGTCTTGGAGCGGCAAAAGTCACTCTGGCGGCCGTTTGGAAGAAGAAGGAGGCTCCGGCTATTTCTCTTTGGCACTCTCGCCTTTGGAGACTACTGAGCCTTTAACGTATGGCCGACATTTTCAGGGATGATTATAAGAATTTCGAATTCAGATGGGGGCCTCTGGTTGCATTCCTCTCCCGAGGCCTTCCTTCCACAGTATGCCCCTCTACCATCAGGGCCTTCCATCTCTTCCAATTTTGATTCATAATTTTTTCCCTTCTTTCTTTTTATGAGCGTCATCTATTTTTTAAATTATCGGATTAGTGCCGCCACCACGGGTGGGTGGTGGTGGGGGAGGGGGGGATCGTTTGTTCATGTAGTTGTCATTTCGATGCTTAGCCCCCGTTAGAACAGGCTACGTGGAGTTGAACTTGTCTCTTTCTTTACCTTGCAGCACTTCAAATGCATATTCTGGATATGGTACGGTCACAAAACTTTGCGAAGCTTCATGCTGGCTTACAGGCCTGCCTAACAATGTTACACAGCTTCTTGTATATCTCTGCTCTGTTGTGACGTAGGAAGCGCTCTGAGTAACTAGCAGCTGTAACCCTCGTTTAGCTATCTGAACCTGCAGAGGAGCTAACTCCCTTTGTTCCCGACACCTATTTTGTGTACCACATTACTGTTGTGACTTGTTGTTCCCTTGCATGGGACCATGTGACGATGCAATGAGTGCCTGAGGAATGTATACTCCTAAAACTTCTAATAAAAATATCAGACAAAATACAATTTACATGCAAAACAGACAAATTAATATTCCAGACTGACGCCCTACTTTCTCTGTCCCTAGCTAAGAACCTCACCATGTCTGAAGCCCTAACCAATCGCTCACCTGGCTTTGCAGTTAATTGGAGCTCCAGTATTGCTAAAAGTCTTTCCCCATTCATCCCCAAATAGACCAATTTCACTATTTTAGGTGATCTTAATACCCACTTTGAGAATGCAGCCTGCAGAATTCCTTCCTCTCTTATAGAGGAATTGATGGCCTTGGACATTAGCTCATCGTTAATTCTCCCACACATGAAGCTAGAGACATGGTGAATCCTATATTTACTAATCTGAGGAGCATGCTGGCGTACTCGCCTACACCTTTGATGTGGTCCGATAATTTTGCTGTTCCTTTTTGCTTCTCCCTAGACTCAGGTTCTAGGGGTCTTGAGAGTTAGTCAGTTTCCACTGGCAGGAATTAGCCAAAACTGAAGGTCCCTGCTCTTAACTATTTTAGAATCCACTCACCATTTGCTGAGTAAGGCAGTGGAATCGGACACACATCAAAGATTCATGGCTCAGATCTTCGCACAATGCCTTAATTCCTATTTCAAACAGGAAGCACCACAGAACCCTTCCCCAGCCCCATGGTATAACAATTTCCGGCTTAAAAATTAAAAAAAAAAAGCTATGCAAATGCTTGAAAACAGCATGGTACAAAACATAGGATAAACAAAAGTATAAGTTGGATTGGCCAAAAACTGCTCCAAAACACTTTCAGGTAGTAAAAATACTTCCCGACGCTGTAAATATTGCCACAGCTATGCTCCCTTTTGCAACTTCATTTAAAAGAGTTACCTGCTATTTTTTTTTTAAAGTGACGGATATTCAAGCTGTTTTTTCAGACACATACGATGCAAGCACCTATGTACCTCATCCCAGTGTTCCAAGCCTTCCTTCACATTGCTTCTTGCGTCCACTAAATCAGCTTCTCTGCTAGACTCTAATCCACCTTCAGTGCTTGCCAAGCTTACCTATCTGGAGCAAACTGCCCAACTTCTGAATGCATCTTTGGCAGAAGGCATTGTTCTTAAACCCACGAAACTTGCCTTGGTCACCCCATTACTGAAAAAGCCTAATTTTGACCCATTTACTTGGTGAAACTATAGACCCATATCAATCTTGCTTACTCTGGCCAAAGTGTTAGCAAAACATGTAAATCAGCAAGTTACATCATACACAGAACTTAATGGCCTACTTCACAATCCGGCTTTAGAGCTGGCCAAGGCACAGAATCTGCCCTCCTCAGTGTTACTGAATACCTGAGGCCTCAGCTAGATAATGGTGGTGCTGCTGCACTGGTCCTTATATCTCGGTGCAGCATTTGACACAGTAAATAACACCACACTCAGTCTATTACTAGGGGAAATAGAAGTACAAGGCATAGCCCTGTCTTGGATAGAAGCCTGCCTACAAGACCACACCTTTGAGGTTCACACACGCCAATAGAGTTCAAAGCCTCACTCTCTAGTTTTGTGGGGGGCCTCAATGGTCCACCATAAGCCCACTTGTCTACAATCTGTATGTAAGATTTAGCAGAGACAATTGAGACACAGATGACACCCAAATCGTGGTATCTAGTTGCTCTGGTGGCCCACTGCTATTCTGCGATGTCACATAGGCAATTCCAACAGTCTTTCTACAAAGTTTACCCCATCAGATGCCCAAGGCTGTTCTACAAAAAAGGAACTTTGAAAGGCCGTGCCACAGGGACAAAAGGACTTCAATAAGTTGTACCTCCCCGCTCTTGTTCAGTTATTGTTGAGCCCCTCGATCTAACTGTCAGTGAGATTAACACTTCTGCATGCCCACTGGAGGCGGTACCTATACTATCCCTTTATGGCTCTAACATTAGGGGACACCTAGACTGAACCTACCCTGAAAGTGTGACTACTGCCCTCTCTAGTGTGAGGACTAACAGTAGTGTTATCGAATTATCTAGTCCAGTGTAAAGGCTACTCACCAGTATTATTTTGGGAGATAGGGGAAGAGTGCTTCCCATTCAGTCCCTGATAAGTGTGGTCCTTGAACATTATCATGTCTGGGATACACATGAAGGTTGCATCCAACATGTTAGTGTCCATATGAACTGGTGAATAGTGAGTCCTTTAGGATCGGAGGCCCGCATTATGAGTGGCCGATATTAATCCTTGTTGCCATCCCCGCACCCCCAAACAGGGTCATTGTTTTTTAGATAAGGCTTTAGGAGTAAAACCTTTAACCTACGGACTTAGCCTGTTTTAGGGTGCCAAGTTTTTATTAAACTTTAATAGAGCTGGATAACATAGGACTACTGCAGGGACTATAGAGTGAAGTGTTTCTTTCTAGAGATTGAGGTTTGTACACAATGAACTTTGCTTGTTATTGTTAGATGAATGCAGTGCCTTGTCAAACAAGCATTTGCAATGCAATAGGTCTTGCATCAGTTAGAGTTAGAGCTTTTGAAGTTCCAGATAATAATGCAACACTAATAGCTATAATTTTTAGTAATGAGAGACCCAACTATGCCACTATGGCAGAAAATGCACACACAGATGACAGAACAATGGGAGTACATAGTTGGTAAACAAAAGATATGTGATTGCGAACTAGGCCATAGAGACTATACCAAAGGGGATGATGGACGGAGCGTTTGAGCAAATCAAACACTCACCCCCAGTCAACTGATCTGGGTTTAATCCATCACCATTCTTTAGCTCACTCTGCCACCCCAGTTCAGATATGGCCATACGCAAATCAGTCTGACCCTGTGCCTCCTGGGAACAGTCCAGCCCGAACTGCCAAGCCATGTCTTCCCAGGACCGGAAACAAGCATCCTGGGACCGGTTTCGGATTCATAATCCTCATCAGCCAGACTATCTTGAATCCAGTGGTAGCGTGAGCAAAGGACCCACATCTGGTCATACCCTGCCAAGTTAGGGCGAACAAAGCTATACCAAAGGAGATGATGGACGGAGCGTTTGAGCAAATCAAACCCTCACCCCCAGTCAACTGATCTGGGTTTAATCCATCACCATTCTTTAGCTCACTCAGCCACCCCAGTTCAGACATGGCCATACGCAAATCAGTCTGACCCTGTGCCTCCTGGGAACAGTCCAGCCCGAACTGCCAAGCCATGTCTTCCGAGGACCGGAAACAAGCATCCTGGGACCGGTTTCGGATTCATAATCCTCATCAGCTAGGCTATCTTGAATCCACCCCCTTTTGTACCGCTTTGTTCGCAATAAGTTGGCAGGGTATGATCTTACAAGATCTTACAAGATCATCCGAAAAGACCGCACCAACCAAACAGGAGGAGGCATCGCCATCGTCCATAAGAATACCATCAGAATCACAACCAGCTCCGACGATAACCTCGCGACCGCCGAACACCTTCACTTCCAGATCCACACCGACCCCAGGACCACACTTAGAGGTACCCTCATCTACAGACCACCAGGAACCCGCACACAATTCAACGTAGACATCACTGACTTCATCAGCCCACGTGCCCTCACCTCCGAGAACTACATTCTACTGGGAGACCTCAACTTCCACCTGGAAAAGAAAAACGACAGCAACACCACCACCCTCCTGGACAACCTGACCAATCTCGGACTCAAACAACTTGTTGACACCCCCACCCACCTTGCCGGACACACGCTCGATCCTATCTTCACCTTCAGCAAACATCTCCTTCGATCACACCACAGCTCTCCATTGGACAGACCATAACTGCGTTCACTTCAGCTACAAAAAGACCACAACCCACAACCCCCCACAACCTATTCCTCGAAGAAACTGGAATAAAATCACCATCGACCAACTCTTCACATCGCTTAACCAAAACCCTCCTACCATATCAGCAGACCCAAACCAAGCCGCCACCAACCTCACACAATGGATCACCCACAGCGCTGACGAATTAGCACCCTTGAAAAACCACCAAATCAAACAAGGTAGCAAAAAGGCCCCCTGGTTTAACAATGACCTTAAGAAATCCAAGAAGTTATGTCGTACCCTCGAGAAAACCTGGAGAAAAAAACCCAACCACTGACAACCAGACCTCCTTCAAGGACGCCACCCGCCAACACCACGAATTGATCCGATCCAAGAAATCTGCATTCAAGGATCGACTCGACAACAACGCCCACAACAGCAAGGAACTATTCAACATAGTCAAAGAATTCACCAACCCCACCGCCGGCACCAACGACATCACTCCCTCTCAAGACCTCTGCGACTCTTTATCCTCTTTCTTCCACAACAAAATTGCCGACATACATAACAGCTTTGAATACCAGTCCGCTGCACAGCCCACTCCACCCGCCTCCGAATCAAAACAGCACTCTCACAACCTTTTCGCCTGGAACCCAATCACCACTGAAGACACCATCCGCCTGATGAACTCCATTCTCTCAGGATCACCAACCGACCCATGTCCCCACCACATCTTCAACAAAGCAGACTCCATCATCGCACCCCATCTCCGCGATGTTATCAACTGTTCCTTCAACTCCGCTACCTTCCGGGAAAGCTGGAAACATGCCGAACTCAGCGCCCTTCTGAAGAAACCCACAGCAGACCCCTCTGAACTTAAGAACTACCGCCCCATTTCACTCCTCCCATTCCCTGCCAAAGTCATTGAGAAAGCCATCAATAGTCAGCTCGCCGCCTTCCTTGAATCCAACAATTCCCTCGACCCTTCACAGTCCGGCTTCCGAGCCAAACACAGCACTGAAACCGCCCTCATCGCAGCTACAGACGGCATCCGAACGCTGCTGGACAACGGAGAAACAGTTGCCCTCATCCTACTCGACCTCTCCGCCGCCTTCGACACAGTATGTCATAACACCCTCATACAACACCTCAACAACGTCGGATTACAAGGAAAAGCTTTGGACTGGATCATCTCGTTCCTCGCCGGAAGAACCCAGAGAGTCCGCCTCCCCCCATTCAAATCAGAAGCCACCGAAGTCATCTGTGGTGTACCACAAGGATCTTCACTCAGCCCCACCCTCTTCAGCGTATACATGAGTCCCCTAGCATCCATCGCGCGCCAACACAGCATCATCTCCTACGCAGACACCCACATGATCCTCTCCCTCACCAAAGACCCAAACACCGCCAAAACCAATCTACACGAAAGAATTAAAGAAGTAGCCGAATGGATGAAGAACAGCCGTTTAAAACTAAACTCGGACAAAACGGAAGTCCTTATCTTAGGATCATCCCCCTCTGCCTGGGACGACTCATGGTGGCCACCGGCCCTGGGTACAGCACCCATACCTACAGATCACGCACGTAACGTGGGCTTCATACTAGACTCCTCCCTCTCGATGACCAGACAAGTCAACGCCGTCTCATCTTCATGCTTCAAAATCCTACGCAAGCTCAAAAAAATCTTCCGCTGGATCCCCACCGAATCAAGAAAGACAATCACCCACGCACTGGTCACCAGCCGACTGGATTATGGAAATACCCTTTACGCCGGGACCACAGCCAAACTACAGAAAAAACTCCAACGCATTCAAAACGCCTCAGCCAGACTCATACTGGACATTCCCCGTCATGCTCACATTTCCGGTCACCTGAAGGATCTCCACTGGCTCCCCATCAACAAGAGAATAACATTCCGTCTCCTCACCCACGCACACAAGGCCCGCTACGACCTAGGACCCGAATGCCTCAACACACGACTGTCCTTCTACACACTCACCCGCCAACTACGATCATCCAATCAAGCCCTCGCCCCAATTCCGCGCATCCACAGATCCACCATGGGAGGAAGATCCTTCTCCTACTTAGTGGCCAAAACCTGGAACTCTCTCCCCACTCACCTCCGACTTACACAGAACCACCTCTCCTTAAGAAAGCAACTAAAAACCTGGCTATTCGATAAATAACGCACCCACCCTCCCTCAAGCGCCTTGAGACCCTCTGGGTGAGTAGTGCGCTATACAAATTCCTGAACTTGAACATGATCAGACGCGAGTCCCTTGCTCCCTTTGCCACTGGATTCAAGCAAGCCGGGCTGAAGACAGCTGAATGCCAGAAACCGGTCCTCTTAAGCTTGTTTCCGGTCCAGGGAAGGCATGGCTTGGCAGTTCGGGCTGGACTGTTCCCATGAGGCACAGGGTCAGACTGATTTGCATATGGCCATGTCTGAACTGGGGTGGCAGAGTGGGCTAATGAACGGTGATGGATTAAACCCAGATCGGTTGACTGGGTCTGAGTGTTTGATTGGTTCAGATGCTCCGTCCATCACCACCCCCTTTTGTCCCGCTTAGGCCATAGAGACAACACATAAAACCAGTCTACACTGCAGATATTAAACGCAGAAAAAGAAATTAAAAGCTTAGTTCATATTTACAACTGTTTAAATTTTTCTTTGCAATATGACTAGCAAGAAAGCTTCAGAAGCATTATTTTACACTAGCATCCAAGTTGATTTACCTTAAAAGCTTGAACTGTATTAAAATGTTTCTCTGTTTGCTATATATAATTTGATACAAACCAGGGCCGCATTTTGCTTTATTAGCACCAATCCTTTGGGTATGGGTGCGGGGGATTGCTATATGCACCCATAATGTATCCCCTCTACATGCCTCAGTTCCAAAAAACACAGCTTCCAACTCTCACCTTTCGGTTGTCCAAGTACATCGCTCCCACCCTCTGTTATCAGAGTTGCTCGCGACTCGCCCTCCCGCTCTTCCTGTTGCCTATCACTCCCCCCTTTTCCTTAAACAAAACAAGTACCAGAGCAGTGCTAAATGATAGAGGTATTGTTCTGGTATTTTAAACTCGGACATTGTGAATGAAGAAAACCAAAGTACAGAAGCCAGACAGCGAAGAAAGACTGCGCCGGGGAACTGCTCACACTCACCTGTCCAGGGGCAGAATCTGCCCGGGAGATGGTCCTGTCACGTGTGGGGTCAGCAGCACTGTGGGGTCAGTACTCACCCGCTGCAGCATCGCCTCCGCCCCTGTGGCTCCGACCTAGGCAGACTCTGGAGCAGACGCTTCCGGATCGCAGCCGAGGGTTCGTCCCAAGCAGGGTCCGGGCTCTACCGGAGCCCGCTGCCTGTGCCTCCCACTTGGGACAGTTGGCATGGGCACTGGGCAGGGTCCGATCAGCCATAAACCACGTGATCTGATACAGTGCCTAGTCCACGCACCGCCGCGAGGGCATTCCGATCTGCGATGTAACATTGAACAAAGTGCAGCCAGCAGGGGTGGGCGAGCCAACAATGGACAGGGAGAGCCGAGCCAAGGATCTGGCTGGGCTCTAAGAGGCAACGCGCGAGCCGAGCCCCGGAAGAATCATGCAACAATCATCCGGGAAATTTACGATAATGTTTCTTCAAAACGCAAAAAAAAGCGTATTTCTTTTACACAGGGAAGCGTTTAATTTTAGAACATCTGATTGGATGACTGCATCAAGAGGCACTTATTAAAAGTGATAGTGGCCCAAGTGGGGAAGAGCCATCAGTTCAAGCTGAGAGGAGCACGCAGCGCATACAACACGCTGCAGGATCAAGCAGCTACTCTGGATGGATCACGGCCACAACCGCCTTCCGTGAGTACAGAGCCACCGACCACAACAGAACCTGTGGCCCCTCCCACAGCACATGCTCACAGAACGGAGCATCAAGAAGGCTTTGCATTTCCCCCCTACTCACCACATCCACTGAGTTTGAGGAGCAGGACAGAAAGAACAGGAAAGGAAACAAGTTGTGAAGACTTATGGGCACTAATAGTAATTGTATGGTAGGATCACGACAAGAGAGACTTATTTTTAACACGCAGCCCACCTCTCTTGCCTTCTTTCATAGTCGCTTCAATGTAAAATGGATCCCAAAAAGTAGAAGCCTGCGAGTACTACGCGCGCGCCACAGCGAGCCGTAGCTTTAATGATCGCGCCCGTGGCTGGGCACAATTGAAACCACATGGCCTATTGGTGTCTATTACGCACACCAAGCGCGTAATAGACACCAATAGACCATGGGCGGAGCAATGCGCCAGCCGTTGGCCAATTGCTTGCAGTCTTTTAAAAAAGGACGCACGCAAAGGCCAATCGCATAGCACTAAAGTAAAAGCACACGCACAAGCGTGTGCGATTCCTAGGTCAGTGCCGAAACCCCGTTTTTCAGGTACTAAATGTCTCGCGCTGCGACGATAGGCGCGAGACCTAAAAACAGAACTGTTATAATAGATTGTGTCAAACAGGATTTTAATATTTAAAAGTACAGTTTGCTCCAAGATAGAATTTCTGTGTTCACAGTCAACTGCCGTCAACAAAGTGAGAATTTACTCAGTGATTGCACAAGTAGTGACTTGTACCGAATAGTCTGTGACGCAAGTGGACACACAAGGAAACATAAGGGATAATGCATACCAAGATATAAATGACAAGTGTACTGCAATTGACTGAGAAGTTCCAGAACCATTCAAAGGAACAAGGTTGGAAGCCAGTAACAGTTAAAAGGAACACCGAGGGGAGGGGCTATTCATTCATCATCAGTAGACAAAAGGAAACAGCACATCAATTCATAAGTTAAGTTAGATGCAATATAAATTGGCAGCTACTGACACTTGCAGACCAAAGTGGAACACCGCCAGCCAGTACATTGCTGCTTGCTTCAGTGGTTCTCAACTTCTGGTCCAGAGACCTCTAGCGCCCGCAAAGTCTACTCAGGGTGTCCGCGACTGCTTAGCAATTCAAATAATATAAACAGACCGTTAAAGTGTACATAAATAAGAAACATGTAAAGGTGAAAAATGTTCAACCTTCTGTAAATGTGAAAGAATTTTATTTGGGAGGCTAAAAATTAAGTTATCAGATTGATTTGTGGGAACAGCACAAGTGCATCGAACAGAATATAGTATGGATGATGAGTGGTCTCAACTGCATTTTAAATAGATCCAATCTATTTATACTTGTTGGAGTATTAAATAAACCATTTCATCATTTGCAAATGTGTCCGATGAATGTTTCTGTATTTTTTGTATACTCAGGTACAAACCATTAAAAATGCAAACATCTGGGTCCTCGGCTTCCAATATTGACTCAGTGAGGTTCCCCAGATTCCAAGAATGATTCAGTAGGGCCCCCAACATCAAGTAATAATTAAGTGGGAGTCAGCAGAAGTCAAAAGATTAAGAACCATGGTCTAAAGTCATCATAAGATGAATTTTAACATTAGACCCCTTAAGTAACAGAATACTACAGGCCACCTTATAAGACTATAATGCTTTTTCACTGATTATACATGGAATTATTTAACGTCCTATAGCTTTGTAAACAGAAAACACCTAATAGTTTTGTTTATTGTTCTATAAATCTGAGTAACGTAGGGACATTTAAAATAGTGCTAGCTTAAGATTATGTTGGAGATGGAGAGCTGTATCTATTTCTGTCTCTCTTCCAATTCTCCCTTGCTGTAAAATGAAGATTAATTGACCCCACCAGGTATTTCTTGGGCAATTGTTAGGACTTTAAAGATCGCTTCGACTTTACATCTTTGATTCTAGTAGGGACTGCTTCTTACTAAAGGTGGCTTAAATTATTTTGTTTGCTGTGCCAATGAATGGATCATGAAATTGGCTAGTATGGTTCTACTACACACTGATCTTTTCTTTGCATGGGCAGAATAACCGTCTTCATGGTTTTTTTTTCCAGTGTCATCCAGCCTCTACTCGTAGCTGATTTTATCTGCATGCATCTAATTTTTGCATTATTGCCCATGCCTACTGAAAATTTGCAGTAAGACTAAATAAACCTTGGGGAAAAAAACCCTGTATATCTATGTGACTCAACTTGCCCAACTTAGACTTGACTTAATGTAACTTATTATTGTAAACTTTTGTGGCTGCAATTACTCACTAGAAACAGAAATAATCTTTTTGCAAATCAGATTTCTTACAGATAAAAATGATGTTTGAAAATCTATTGCAACAGCATTTTTCTCTAAAATCTACCAACAATGTATTAACAAAAATAAACTAATTACTATCTCAAAGGAGACCCTGAATGGCACGAGTGTCCATGTTTTCCTTTCCAGAAACATTTATTTTAAGACGTCACACTGCGGCACTGCTTCCCCATGTGAAAATGCTGGCCAGCTTCAGATGCCACCTGGCAGACCACGAATAAACTACAACAAGGAATCAATATTATTCATTGTAAATAGAAAAGAGCACTGACAAGGTGGCTGCCCATATAATTATAAAGGATGTGCGTTTCTATCGAGGCTTACACATATTCTGTGGTACTCGAACCCTCTGAGATATAGTCCTTCAAGGACCAGGAGTACTCCCAATGCTATGAGGGAGAGTGGGATGGCCCACTGAGGATCAGTGTCTGCAGGAAGGGGTAGACAACTGCAGATAGTCTTTATGAAAAAACGGAGAAAATGCGTTGCCACCTTCTCCGCCTTAGACAAGGTACAAACATCTATCAGACAGATCTTCCATGGGAACCCTTTTTATTATTATTATTATTAACTGAGCTTATAAAGCGCCTGGTTACACTAGTCAGTGTGTCCCCGCGCTAATAGTGGCCTAAAAGATCCCTAACACAGCCAGAAAAGAGCACTTCAATATTTGGGGAACAGATGTGTCTTGAGTTCCTTGCGGAAAACTTTTTCGGACGGCTCCATCCGGAGTCTGAGAGAAAGAGTGTTCCAACTCCGTGCTGCCAGAAGGCGGAAGGATCTGCCGCCCATCCTGGCCCTGCAAGTCTTCGGGATACACATTAGCCCAGTGCCCTGACCGGAGGGGCCTAGTTGGTTTATACAATGTGAGCAGATTCCTCAGGAAACTCGGGCCTTTACCGTGAGCGATCCGATGGCCTATACACAGGATTTTAAACTGGACACGCTCTTTAATTGGGAGCCAGTGGAGCATCCCCAATGCCTTTTTGGTGGAAGAAATTTTTGGCAGTGATAACACTAGGCGTGCAGCAGCATTTTGGATACATTGCAAACGTTGAAGACATCTCACGTTAGCTCCCAGATATAAGGCATTCCCGTAGTCCAGCCTGGAAGTCACCAGGGCATGGACCAGGGCCTTCTTGCTGACACTGGGAGCAGGTCGAGTGTCTTTCTCAGACAACGGAGAATGCCAAAGCAAGTACCAGCTACACGTCTAGTGTGATACTCAAAAGATAGTTTTGAGTCCATCCAAATACCCAGATTCTTGACCTGTTCTTTAGGTTGAGGTAAGGGGCCCAGGGTCTGGGGCCACCATGCGGATGTCCAAACAGACGGAGACTTGCCTACAATAAGCACCTCCGTCTGGTCTCCATTTAATCTGAGACAATTGTTTGACATCCAATTAGCCAGGTCTTGCAGGCAGGATGTAAACTGACTAGCTGCCTGCTCAGCTGGCTGAGAAAGAGCTACAACCAGCTGAGTATCATCAGCGTAAGTCACCACAACAACCCCATGTTTCTCCGCAATTGATGCCACTGGGGCAACATAGAGGTTGAATAAAGTGGGACTTAGGCTCGAGCCTTGGGGAACTCCTTGGCTCAGGGCGATAGCTCTGGACCTATGGGGCCCCTGCTCCACACAAAAGCTGCGGCCAAGGAGAAAGGACTTCAGCCAGTGCCACGCTTTGCCAGCAACTCCTCCCTCTCTCAGGCGCTGTAGCAGAGTGTGATGGGCCACAGTGTCAAACGCGGCACTGAGATCTAAAAGAATCAGTGCCGCAGTTTGACCCTCATCCGCATGCTTCCTAAGCATCTCCGTGGAATAGAGGAGAGCCGACTCCGTGGAGTGGAGAGCACGGAAGCCAGCCTGGGTGGGGTGATAGAGTTGTTGGGTTTCAATGTGAGCCGTAAGTTGTTGGTTGCCAGGGCCAGATGAGGCATGGACACTCCTCCGGCCACCCCGATCAAGAAGGCTCCTATAGGGGACTGGCCAAGTTAAACAATGGATGGTACTACAGACACCATTTACAGGCCTTCTTCCCCTACAGAGGAACCAGCAGAGGCTACAAAGGAAGTAGAGTTGTAGTGAACACCCTAGGGGGTAAGCATTTCCCTTACCCCCAGCTTCCCCGAGTGGAGTGTGGGGTTGAGGGGTGGCTATGCTGGTTTGTGGACAAATGAGGGAGATTTCCTCAAACTATTGGACGATACCAACAGTACATGAGTTCAACATAGAGTTCTATGAACCACCAGTCCAGCTCTCCCAGCCAATGCCTTTACATTTCTCAGATCAGGAAATTAATTAGAACAAGACCAATTAAACACGCTCTTTCCCAAAGGAGCAATTTACAGGACAGCACTTCACCTGAATGGTTTTCTGACCAACCTTTTCTTAGTGGAAAAGACAGACAAAGGTTTCAGCCCAGTCAAACTTAGAGTTAAACGAGTGGCTGGTATATCACCATTTCAAAATTGAGAGGATCCACCTCAAGAGATGTCCTTTTGGCAGAGGCCTGGATGGTAAGAATGAATCTACAGGACACATACAGGACCATTCTGATTTTTGCCCCCACACAGGAGATTCTTCCAGTTCTCCTGGAGGGACCAAATAGATGCATTCCTAGCACTCCTATTCAGTTTATCCTCACTTTCACCAAATTCTTTAGGCCAGTGGTGGAGGTACTCAGACTGATCAACTTACTTGAACGATATCCTTTTGATGCACAAATGCCTTTTTCTAATTGGATACAATCTGAACACAACCATTCAAATTCCTAATCCAGAAGAAGCGCAAATCAAAAAGTAAATCAGACTTGATTCCGAAGCAGATACATAATGTCATTTCTAGGTTTGGTGATCGACTCAACCCAGGCCACTTGGAGTCTTCCATAGGCAAAGATCGCGAAAATGAATAAAGTACTGAGAAAGGTCATGAGGCGAGACAGGATTCTAATTCGACAAGTAGCCAGGATAGGGAGACTTATCAGCGATACAAGCCATTTTTCTAGGCCTGCGCCACTACAGACAGTCGCAGGGATTCAAGGGATCACATCTGAAAAGATGATTGACTTATTCGGAATTGATTCGGTTGTTGAAAGAAGCCAAGACGGAGATCCAGTAGTGGCTGGATCACAAGGATTCTTGGAACGACTAGGCTATCTTTGGAACCTCACTGGACCCAATTTCAGAACGCTAGCCGCTGGGGCTGAGGTGCCAGATGTGGCAACATCTCGATGGAAGGCAGATAGTCGGAAGAGGAACTAGTACTCCATATCAACTGCCTGGAAATTCTAGCAGGCTATTTTGCCATCAGGTCTCAGTAACAGAGTCCAGTAAAAGATTGCACACTGCACGTCCAGATACATCATGGACAACAACAGTTGGATAGCAAGATGTTGAGAGCCTTGGTGAACAGACTAGGACCTTCTGACTTACATCTATTCGCCTATAGGTTGAATAATCAGCTTCCGGAGCAAAAGTGGAGATGCATTCCTTCAGGACTGGTCACTTAAATGGCGTTTCCCCTTTTGTGATGATACCCAGAGTAGCATCTCAATTCAGATGTCAGCCGTCATCCCTTGTTCTGGTGACACCTATAAGGAGCTCACAGGACTTGGTTCCTGACTGATAGAATTGTCGTGGGACATACCAAATAGAACTACTGCTATCAATCAACACGCTTCAGGATTGTCAAAGCTGCCCGCATCCTCTGGTTCTACAGGGTCATCTCAAACTCATGGAATGGAGGATTTCAGGGCAGGTTGGAAAGATAACCAACTCTCAGAGGTCGCTGCAAGCTTCATTGAAGATGCCTTGAGATTTCGCTTGGTTTGGAACCAATAAGTTAGTTGGTGTATGAAGAGACACCTGGATCCCATAGTTTGTAAAGCGCGAACATATCACCAGCATGTGTTTTCGTTTAGACGATGACTGTATGGGGGCTTCTGTTAGTGTATCAGAGGCATGGGTTTAGATGGGTTGGAACATCTGGCGACAGCCTAAGCTTGTAAGTACCTAGCATGAATATAAATATAACTTTATCATGTCAGGATTCATGGTGAGAGATAAAGCGACTGAGAGTGTAAGCATGTAATAACAACAATCAGAGGGACATCCAGGGTATTGGCTCATTGAGGCCCTCCTTATCGCTGTTCAGGCGGTACACCCATTTCTGTTCAATTTTGAACAGAAAGCGACTAATGTCAGGACACGAATCAGGAATGTGTGGTTGTTCCAAGACTGTCCAGCAAAAGTCTTCGGGCCATGTCCCTTCTCCAAAAAATGTGCAGTGAGGCGGGTAGCCTGTTTTCGGCATCGCACTGTACTCTTATGCTCTTGTATCCGTGTTCGTATTTTCCTGGTCGTCATCCCAACATAACGCAATGGGCACGGACACGTTATCAAGTAGATGAGATTACTGCTGTTGCAGTTAGTGAATTTATTTTGAGTCCATGGGCGGTTGGTGCCTATGTCGACCACGGTGGATTTACAGGTTTGAGGGCAGACAGTACATGCTCCGCAAGGGTGATGACCGACAACAGGAGGTAAGTCCCACAAAGTGCCCACTTGTCTAGACTCCTTGTTACTTGGGCGTGTGTGGACTAGCTGGTCTTTTAGGTTGGGTCCTCTTTTGAAGGCGAAGATAGGTAAAGCGATGTCATCACCTCCGGTTTTTAAGATCGACCAGTGCTTTTTTATGATTGTTAGACGGACCGGGAGGGTCGGCCGAGACTACGGGGAGAGGTCTCCGGGGAGAGCCGTCTCCAACGACTGTACAGACAAGTAACTTCCCCCCCACAGACGGACACCACACAAGATTGAAGGTTAACGAGACTTTATAGGCAATTCTTAGGTTACGATGATATGATACAAGGAGGTCTGGACTCAGGGGTCCCCTCGGTTCTAGTCTCTGGCTTAGGAAAGGGGTAGCGGGACAGTCTTTGTTACCAATGAGTGAAAAATAGCTCTCAATCCTCGAGCTCGGCGTTCTAGATGATCGGGCCGCGGCGGAGCCAGGCAGGTCCCGAGATGGACGAAGGAAGACGACGGTCCGCGGCGGAGCCTGCAGGTCCCGGTGAAGATGACGGTTACAACGGTCCGCGGCCACGCCAGCAGGTCCCGACGACGATGAAGGATAAGAAGGTCGCGAAGGCTGTGGCAGCGCCAACAGGCAGGACGATGGTGCACAAGACAGAGCTACGGCAGCGCCAGTAGTCCGTCAAGGATGAGTTCCTCTTTACGTCTCTCGACTCCAAGATACAACTGCCTTCCTGCTCTGGAGCTGCCCCAGTTATAGGGCTGGCGGGCTTTGATGTCCGGACCTTCGCACTTGGAGGTCGGGAGGTCCGGGATGAGGGAGTCCAGACACCCAGCAGGGGGGTGGAGCCAGCGCCCGGGGAGGCGATGGGCGAGCGGCACTTGGCGGGGGAGAGCCATCGGCACCTCTTTCTCCCATTGACTTGCCAAGTAGCCCGCTCACCTCCTGGGTGGAGGGTGGTGCCGGAATGTCTGAGGCCGGCCAGGCCCAGGGTTGAGGTCGATCGGGGGCCAGGCGGCCTCGTGGTGGAGTGTCCAAGATGGCGCCCCAGGCTGGGCGCGTGGGCCGGCAGTGGATCGGACCCACGAGGTCAATATGCTCGAGGGCAGGGGTCCCTGAGGGGACGGAGGACGTGCAATGGTGGTGTGTGGTACTTGCGTGACTGGACTCAGGCCTGGTGGGGCCGGGGGAGAGCGGCCCTTCATGTGGCCTGTCCAACAATGATCTTTTGTACTTGGTTCGATCGGCTGTTAAAAGTATTGACAAAGGCAATACGGTTGGTCTTTTCTTTGGGAGGGAGTATTTCTAGAAGGGACTCTCTGTTATTATTAGACGCCCTCTTTGTAGACTGGCGGATAATTCTCTTTGGATAGTCTTTTTCACTCAATTGAACCTCCAGATTTTTCGAGTGGATCTCAAAAGCCTCTTTGTTGGAACAGTTTCTTTGTACCCTGAGGAACTGGCCGAAGGGCAAGTTGTCCCTCAGGGCTCGTGGATGGCAGCTGTCATATCGCAATAGTGCGTTTTTTGCCATCGGCTTCCGATAAAGCTCAGATTCGATACCAGTTGGGGTCGCATGTAGCCTCAGGTCAAGGAAACCCGCCCTTAGACCCTTACCCAATTGTTTGTTGTGTGTGTTATATACAAAGACCCCATATTACGATTGGAGAACTGTTGCTAATGGGGATCCATTTCCAGAGGTTGCCGAGATGTTGTTTATTTACTCTGCTGTTTTTGTTAAGTTATCTTTAAAACAACTGCTATTTAATAAAAGTTATGCATAAAGCTCTCCTTGGAGTCCTTAATAGAATTGATATTTTCGAAGTGCAATATGCTTGAAAAAATGAGTACAGCATTTATCACTTGGTTCCTACCAGCTGAAGTAGTTTAAGAAACGCGACAGCAGTCCACAAGCACAGCAGATCAGTTCTCCACTGTAGCATGAGACCGTCCCCACGTACTCCTAGTACCACAGGATCTTCCTAACAGCGAGAGAAAGATTGAGTCCAGTAGAAAGGTTAGATGCAGATCTATGGCAGGATCGGACGCCTCGGATAATGCAATCGCTTGTTCACTTTATAACAGTTATGTAACGTGTAGAGTACTGCTCAGCCTGTGCACGGGAGTATAGAATGTAGAATGTTAGAATGTTAGATGAAGGTCAGTTACAGTACGAGTTGAAGTACGGGCTGAGCAGAGATCATACTGCTCCTGGTGGGGTTCTCTGTTTAATTACTTAACCTTAAATAAATTCCAGCTTTCAACATACAACCTCTGCTTCCTGAATTATATCAGTTCTTTACATCTGGCGACGCTTCGGAAACGGACCTCCGTGCAAATTTAAAAGACACTTTAAAAAAAAAAAAAACGAAACGGAGCGAAAAGTGAAACTTTAAGAAAAGGATCCAAACTGAAAAGAAAACCTTCAACAAAGCATTTCATGCGTACTGGCACCGAGAACCCCACTAGTGACCTCACCGGTCACCCTAGAAGTAAGTGCCAGTTATTTATTTAAGTTTAACAGATTATACAACTTTAAAAAGGGACATAATTTGAAGCAGCGCTCCCTTTGTCAACAAAAGAATTTATCAAGCGAGAAAGATTTTCGAAATCGGCAAATTCAAACTTAAAAGGACGCACAAGTGGTTTCTCTGCATGCAAATTCCTACGAGTCCGATCACCTGCAATTTTAAAGCTTATCTTCCTGCCTCATATTCAGTCGCTGCTTAGTTTTACTATCTGTTTGTTTTGACTGCTGCCTGTGATTACCGTCCTGCCACCTTGTGAGTGCTTTGGTGCAACAAGCCTTTCACTGCCTCACCGGCATGACAGTTAGGGGGAAGAAAGCTAAACGAGTGACCCTCAACTGTGACCTGCTTTGTTTTGTGGAGAAGAGAGTGTTAGTTATATGTGCAGCAGCGTATTACCCGTGAGCATTTTATTATTGATGCTTTATTAATTTTTCAAAAGTTGAGAGCACTCAGTTCTTGCTCGCATTCTCACAGTTATTGGGCGCACTTTCAAAGTCAGTGCGAGCCATCACACGCTTCAAGTCTTCATTTCATGGACTCCCACTGTGACGATTTTGCAACGTCATTACAGCTGTCTGGCGTTTTTAAGAGCATTCTTCATCCTAGAGCCACCCGGCTCAACGTCAAAAACGTGCCGCCATCTTGTTATTACCTGCACGAAGTCGGTGAAGTCACTTCAAGTAAACTTTCACTCGGTTTTCGTTGTGATTTTTCCCGATGCTTTGATTCTCTTCCACAACTTTGGAGGTGCTTTATTCCAATCTGCAGGTTCTTTTTTTTGATTTCACTCTGAGCCATTGGAGCATTTTATTTCATCATCTTCAGGTACTGTTTTTCTACGCATTTTATCAGGATGACCCCCGGACATGGATTTTCAGTTACACTGTTTTACGTGGGAACTTTGAACATCATTTCTATTGTACTATCTAACAGCACCATCTAATGGTCATTGTTTCAATAAGTAAATGATAGGCTCATTGGATCTACAGACTTACGATGCTGATTTTCTTAATAATTAACATTTTTGAAAAGAGTATTCTAGTATTACATTTGTTTCTTATATTTGAAAAGAAAAATACACTGAGTCATGTTTTCAGGATAAAAGTAAAGCATATTTTTATTGGCAAGCATGTTTGAGCACAAAAGACTAAAGAATACTCTGAAAGTGCAACGTTTTGTAGACAATTTTGAAGTGTAAAAGAGACATTTGAAGGAGGAAGGTTTAACGGTTGTCTCTAAGTTGTTTAATAATCATCAAATGATTATATTGTCACACCAAGTTATTAAGCTATGTATGTTCTTATTTTCAAGAGGTGTGTTATCTTCTTACCGACTTGGTTTGAGGGAGTTTGTTTTAAATTTCATATGTGCCGTGTGGGTACCTCCCACGCCTTTCTCTCCAACGTGTTTTGAGGGAGAATGTTTAGAATTTCATAGGTGCCGTGTGTTTTAAAATTTGGGAGTTTGCTTTAAATTTTAAAAGAGACATTTGAAGGAGGAAGGTTTATCTTAAAATTGGTTGTCTCTAAAATGTTTAGTAATCATCAAATGATTATATAGTCACACCTATTTATTAAGCTATGTATTATATATGTGCCGTGTGGGTACCTCCCACGCCTTTCTCTCCAGCTTTGCGGGAGAATGACAAAGTTTCATGTTGTACCTCCACATCTTGCACGCATCTCTTGCTTCTTTAATGTGTTATGTCCACTTTTTGCGTGCATGCATCCCTTGCTTCCATTATGTGGTATGTACATTTTGCGTGCATGCATCTTTTGCTTCCTTTATGTGGTATGTCCACAATTTGCATGCATGTTTTATTTCTTTTATGTGGTATTTGTCATCTATATTCTGCACTTGTTATTCTTTTTCAATATTCAGCCTACCTTCACTCTGGTCTGGCCAATCAGTGTGCCCTGGTGGCTTTTGCTTTTTCTACTCCTTGTCTCCTCTATTTCTTTACTTATCTTCTACATCTTACTCACTTAGATCAGCTATTGTTTCTGTAAAAGGGAGAAATGGGGTTTGTTTTGCCTTTTCGTTTTATTGTGTTACTTCAGTATTTCTCTTTCTTAGCTCATGCTTTGCTTTCACGCTTCTACACTCTTCTTTGTGTTTTCAGAAAATAGTTTTATCAATTTCACTCCACCTCTTCATATGTTTTTGCAATACCTTTATTATATAAATGTTCTTAATTATATTTATATATTTAGCATAATACTTTGTATGGTAACTTATCGTTATGATTTTGTGAAGCCTTCTTTTCATTGTTAAGAAGGGAGAAGTTGTAGAGTACTGCTCAGCCTGTGCACGTGAGTATAGAAAGTAGAATGTTAGAATGTTGGATGAAGGTCAGTTACAGTATGAGTTGGAGTACGGGCTGAGCAGAGATCATACTGCTCCTGGTGGGGTTCTCTATTTAATTACTTAACCTTAAATAAATTCCAGCTTTCAACATACAACCTCGGCTTCCTGAATTATATCAGTTCTTTACATAACGTCAACAGGTAAATACTGTGAATGAAGTTAAAAAAGCAATATTCTTGAATAAGTAATAACTAAAAGACACATGAGGCGAGAACCAATGGGATTTGTATGCCCCGATGCATGCCACTCCTCGGTGATATGTGGAGTTTGCCTCTGCCTTAACACCTCCTAGTAGGTTTCATATTGGTCTGCGCCATACCCTGCCCCCATCCCGATCCCATCCCATCCCCAACTCGAACTAGAACTACTGCCCACCATAATTGCATACCTCCACATTGGAGCGCATCATGCATGCGCGCGCGCCCCACCCACCCCTTCCCCCTGAGTACACAGGCCGCCCATCAACCTCCATCCACTCCCGCAATGCTTAATGCCCCGGAGCATCAAATCCCCTCTGTGTTCCGCAGTCCTCACAATCTCAAACTACACCCTCCCCTTTATTCTGCATTAGTCCGGTCCACTGCCCGGCAGCTACTGAGCCCCTCTCCCCTCTCACCGTGATGCAACCTTCGGTGAGCTTGGTCCCTGCCATGTCTGATTCCCTGAAGGTTAGTCTATGCGCTGCTAGGCCTGTCCTTGTCTACGAAACCAAGTCTCTTCTCCCCGTCTTCCCTTCCGTGTCTTGTGGCTCCACTCTCAGCAGTTCCCGCTCGCGCCAAACGTTCAGTACGTAGACAGAGAGGACAGACAGTGGTGTATGGGGTAAGTATCAGAAAAGACGGACTAAGCGTCTAGTCCGGTTTGGGTTATTGGCATAGACGAAGGACTAAGAGCTAAGTCTTTAGAGAGAACAGTCCCGCGCTCTAGTCACGTGCGGAGAATTGAAAAAGAGAACGGACCACAAGACTGTGCTAAAAAAAAAACTAGAACGCACATTTGTTTGCTATTATGAAAGAAATGTGAGCCACATGTAGTCGAGATGCTGTTTGCAAGTTGTACTGAACCGTGCAACTGTTTGCGGTGACGGGCAGTGCGCATGATCTCTTCGCAATCGTCTGTATGCAGCTAGCCGGAACAGAGAGAAGCAGCGATTGAATAGTTGAAGCAATGGTCTAGGAGTTTAGGTAAGATACAACATCCCCAGTAGTACAGGTGAAGGGTTTAAGATGTTCCTATGGTTAGGTCCCTGAGATTTGTTGCTACTGGAAAAGATGGGTTATAACGACCTGAGCTGACAACTTGGAAACGGGGAAACAGGTTTGTAGTCCGGGATCAATCTCCCTGACTGAAAAAACTGAAAAAGTGCTATATAATCTATTGCTCAACTAAAGCGTTCTAATCTCCCTGGCTCAAACCCGTGCTACATAATGCTGCACAAAAGACACCATACATTAAGGTAACATTTCTGATTGTTTCAATGTTGATCGCGGTACTTTTGATTTCCGCTTTGAGCTGGTCTTGCAAGGCAAAAGGTTTAATTTATTTCTCTTGCTATGGAGGATGACAGGGTAGCTGACAAGTTCGGACTGGCCTGCCGGGCAAGCGGGCAACTGCCATGAAGGCCAGAACCCCTTGGTGGCCAGTTTCAGACTTCAACAGGTTATAACACGACAACACGACGTAGCATATACTGACTGTAGGTTTGCTCTAACTTATATGCACTTTGTAGATCAGGGTAGGGACAAGGCATGCATAGAGGCCTCGTGCTTTTCAGTAGAAATAACGTGACACGGACACAAGGCTGCTCTGGTCGGACCGGAAGTCTCGAGCGACCTCCGACCATTTATTTATAGCCTTCAGGCCACGCCTGGCCTGAAGGTGCAACAATGTGTGGAAGTGGTTCCGGGGCTCAGCCGAGACCCTCGGACCACTAGAGCGTTACATCCCTTCCCAAATTAGTTCTTGTTTCTCAAAGTTCAACGTTGCTCATGAATCATACGCAAAGTCCGCCAGTTTCTGACTGGGCCTGGGGTTTGGCCTCAGATGGTACATGTTTCTTCCTCTCGCTGGGGCTATTGCTTGCATCGGGGATTGCGCTGGTGATGTTGCAGTCGCCGGAGTCTTATCCCCTTCATGTTGTGCTACTTGGGTATGATTCTCGTGTTGATCAGTGAGCATAATGTCCATGTAGCTTTCAAGGCCTCCTTCATCTGCTGTTGACGTTGCAGGGATCCGCTTGAACCAGGATATATTGCGGGTTACTTCTTCTCCATTTCTCTGCGCGGTGATTGCGGTGCCTTTCGTGGTCTTGATGCCCCAGGGGTCGGGTTCATATGGTGTTCTGAACTTGCCTCCCGGCCATCGGGTTCTCAGCAACACTGTGTCACCTGGTGCTAGTGTTCGACTACGTGTTCTCCTCTTTTTATTTGCTCTGTCGTTGTTTACTCTCCTCCTCCTTTGGGTTTCTTCGGGTTTGTACTGCTCTGCTGTCCATCCATCGGTCATCGGGAGACTATCCTGTCGGTTTCCTGCAAACATCAATGACCACGGTGTTCTTTGTGTTGTGCTGTGTGGCGTACTTCTGTATTCACCGAGGAAGTGTTGCAACGCTTTTTCTGGGTCACTCTCCTCTATTCCGGCTATTCTCAGCATTTTGTTGATGGTCCGCATGAATCTCTCGGCTTCACCATTCGCCTGCGGCCACTGCGGTGTTATGCGATGATGTTTGATTCCTAGGTTCTTCAAGAATTCATGAAATTCACCTCCCTGAAATGGGGGCCCATTGTCCGTTTTGAGTATCTGGGGGCGTCCAAACATGGCGAACACTTTGTCTAAGATGGGCTGGACGTTCTTGAAACTGGTGGATTCTGCTAGCTCCACAATAGGATACTTGGAAAATGAGTCTATGAGCACGACAGTTGTACGCCCATCGGGGAAGCTCCCAAAGTCCATGCTAACCCATGACCATGGTGTTGGGGCATGTTCTTCAGTGACAATAGGTGCCAGAGTTTCCTGGTTGCTGGTGAGTTGGCATGCTCGGCAGTTCTTTACTCGAGTGTCAATGCTGACGTCCATTTCTGGGAACCACACTTTTTCCCTCATTCGACTCTTCATCCTCCGTATTCCTTGGTGCCAACGTGGTGGCGTGCTCTTGCAGACTTAGGGGTATTACTATGCGGCGTCCCCTGAGGACTAGTCCATTTTCAGCCATGCTAAGCTCGTTGTGGATCTTCCATATGTGTCCTAATCTGGTGCGATCGACTTCTGGCCAGTCATGGTTGTCCTTCAGAAATCCTTGCCACGTTCCAGACTGGATGGTATTTGTCACCTTCTGTAGCACCTTGTCTTGGCGGTAGTGTTCCAGTATCAACGGGATTGACATGGCTTGGGGGCACGCGCTCTGTGCTAGAAGGTTGATTTCTTCTTCAAACAGCGTTTCTTCCTCTCCTGATTCCATGGTCTCCGCTGCTGGATGACGGGATAGGAAATCCGCTGGATTCTTTTCTCCCGGCCGGTAGACAAGGTCCATGTGGTACTGTTGTACTTGGATTGCCCACCTCTCGATTCTGGGAGGTGGATGTGGGGCGGTTCCTCTGAAAAGAGGTATTAACGGCTGGTGATCGGTGACTAGTCGGAAAGGGCACCCGGCCACATATAGATGGAAATGGTTGCAGGCCCACTTTACTGCCAGTGCCTCCCTCTCGATTTGTGAGTAGCGAGCTTCGGTGGCCGTTAGCGCCTTGCTGGCAAATGCTAAGGGTGTCCATACCCCCGGCTCTGCTTATTGAGTGAGTAGGGCCCAAAGCCCTACTGGGCTGGCATCGACTAGGATTTCAGTTTTTCTGGCTGTGTCAAAGTATGCAAGAGTCGTTGTGTCTAACAGTGCTGCCTTGATTTTTGCAAATGCTTGCTCCTCTTCGGAACCCCACTTCCACTGTGCATCCTTCTTGGTTAGGGCACGGAGCGGCTCTGCGATTGTTGCGAGGCCAGGAATGAAACGTGCACAGTACTGCGCCATCCCTAGGAAGCTCCTCACCTCAGACGCTGTCAATGGGGCTGGTGCATGCTTGATGGCATGTGACTTGCGTGGATCTACTTTCACTCCTTGGTTATCAAAGATGTATCCAAAGAACTCCACTGTCTTTTGGAAGAATTTGCATTTCTCTCGGTGTAGTGTGACACCGTGTTCTGAAAGTCGTTTCAGTGTTGCACGTAACCTCTGGTGGTGTTCCTCGCTGGTTTTTGAATGAATGAGGATGTCATCTCTGACATTTAGTACTCCTTGTAGTCCGGATAGCACCTCTTTGATCGTGTTCTGAAAGATTTCGGCAGCTGACGAGATGCCAAAATTCAAGCGTTTATACCTTCGCAGCCCAAGATGCGTGGAGAATGTCGTTATATATCTGCTTTCTTCCGCCAGCCGGAGTTGGTGGTATCCGGCGTTAAGATCAAGTTTAGAGAACCACTGGGCTCCGTTGAGGTCTGCTAAAATGTCATCTACTGTCGGTGTGAGGTGTCGTTCACCTTTGATGGCCTTGTTAGGCATGCGCATGTCTATGCAGATGCGGATTTTTCCTGGTTGGCAGGGTTTTTCGGCGATCACCATCGGTGAAACCCACGGGGTAGGGCCAGTGACTTTCTCAATCACGTCTTTTTGTTCTAGCTTCTCTAGCTCATCCTCCACCGCTGTTCTGAGATGGAATGGTATCCGCCTGTGCCGGAGAGCGATGGGCTGTACTGTCTTATCGATGTGTAGTTTTATTGGCGGTCTCTTGATCATGCCTAAGCCTTGAAATAGGGTTGGGAATTGCAGTAACAGTTCGTCAACTTGAGTGCTTTTGACAGCGTTGGCGAACGCGATGAGCTGTAGGTCTTCCGCCGTGTGGCTGCCGACGAGTAGGTCTGCCTCTCTGTCTACCACGTGGAATGTTGTGGTTACTTCGTGTTCTTCTGCCTTCACTTGGACCACCATTTTGCCTCGCAGTGGAAGTGGCTCTTTCCCGCCATATGTGAATATGCGGACCTTTGACGGAATCAGTCTTGGCTTTGGGTTTAAGTTCTTGTAATGCTGGATTCCCATGACGTTGACTGTTGCGCCAGTGTCAATTACTCCGACGGCTGGGGAACCGTCTATTAGGATGTTGCACTTAGGTTGTGGTCTTCGCCGCCGTTTTAGGTCACTCGTGAACGAGACGAAGTAGCATTCGTCGTCTTCATCTTCAGATGAATCATCAAGTCTGTCGTACCGTCGGTATTGTGGCCTCATGTCTCGTGGCGATTGTCTCTCTTCTATTTCTAGTTGTCAGACTGCTCCAGACAGTGACTTCTTACTGGACGATCCTCGTCCTCTGGCTCTCCCTCGGCACACCCTGGAGAAGTGATTCGGGATCCCACAGTTTGAACAGGTCTTTCCACGTGCCGGACAGCTTTCTGCGTCATGTGCTTCTCGTCCACAGTATCCACACTGTGATTTCCTCTGCGTTCGGGTTGGCCATCGGCCTCTTCCGCCTCTTGAGGATGTTCTGATCGCGTCGACTCTTTCCGTCTTAATCGTCACTCCAGGGCTTATGCTGGTGTTAAGTGCTGCCTCCATCGCAGATGATCGTACATCGGACAGTTCATGAGATCTTGCCAGTAGGAGGATCTCTTCTAACGTGATCTTGGGTTGTCGGAGGATCAGCGTCCTCAGTGGTTTGTTTCTGCATCCTTGAATCAGTTGGGCGGTGACTTCCTTGTTCTGATCGTCTTCAGTGCACGTGCTGACGAGTTCCCGCAGGCGAGCGTGGAATGCATCCATGGTTTCGCCCTCTCGTTGTCGAGACTGTCGAAACTTGAACCTTTCGTAATGTGGGTTTAGTTGAGGATCAAAATGCGCGTTGAGAGCTTGGACTGCTGCGTCATAGTCATCAGATTCTCCTGTGTCCGGGAGATGCTTGAACACCTTGTATATCTCCTCACCTCCGAAATGAATAAGCAGGGAGCGTTTCACTTCGTTGTCCTTCTCCCTCGTGGCTATGAAATAGTTGTTTAATCTCCCTAGCCATACAGCCCACCTGGGCGCGGCAGTTGAGGGGTCCGCTAGTCCACTGAAGGGTGGCAATGCCTGTACTTGAGCGTGTTGCGCATGTTGCAGGGGTGGAGGCTGTGCTGTGGTAGCCTGTTGTTGCACGGCATTGTTGCCCGGTGCTGCGGCTTGGTGCTGTACTGCATTGTTGTCTGGTTGGTTGGACATTTGGTTGGCGGCGTGTGGTGTTGCACGCTGTGTTGAAGTCTCACTTGTTTAATTTCAAGTTTTGCCAATGCTTGTTGGCTCGATGGGGTCTGTGGTGTTGTTCTTAATGTTGTCTTGCCAATGCTTGTTGGCTCAATGGTGTCTGTGGTGTTGCTCTTAATGTTGTCGTGCCTTGCCCTTGCTTGCTGGCTTGTGTGTGTATCACTCGTGATGGCGTTTGGCTTTGCCACTGCTTGTTTTTTTTTTTTTCTTTCCGTTTGTCTGCTGTTCTAGCCTGTTGTGAGGGCGCGACCTTCCCCCGCTTATCGGCGGCTCTGCCGATGTTTCCTTTGGTTGTTGGGCCTGCGCTGGGATTCACACGCGGTCTCCGCGTGTGCTCGGCTCTTCGTGGTGCCGGCTTGCGTGTGCGCATGCGTGGGGCTCTGCGGCGGCCTCCGCAGCGTTCTCGGGCCTCGCGCTTGCTTGCTCCTTCCTCCCGGTGCCTAATGCAGCCTTGGTCCCCCGCTGCTTACCGGGCTTGGAGCTTCTGGTCGCCTCCTGTGCGGTCCTGGATGGGGACAGGTTCGCCGTCGGTCCTGGGAAGGACCCGTGTCCCGCTCGATGCTCCGCTCTCGAGCCTGCAGCAGACGTCGTGTTCAGGTAGGGACAGGGCTATCCCACCCTCGTCGCCAGTGTAGGTTTGCTCTAACTTATATGCACTTTGTAGATCAGGGTAGGGACAAGGCATGCATAGAGGCCTCGTGCTTTTCAGTAGAAATAACGTGACACGGACACAAGGCTGCTCTGGTCGGACCGGAAGTCTCTAGCGACCTCCGGCCATTTATTTATAGCCTTCAGGCCACGCCTGGCCTGAAGGTGCAACAATGTGTGGAAGTGGTTCCGGGGCTCAGCCGTGACCCTCGGACCACTAGAACGTTACACTGACAACGCTGCTGTGCCCCTGGCCAACCGTACCACATTATAACCTAGCTTCCCTGTGTATTTATTTTTAGTGTTTTACTTAGCACCTGCTTCACGGTTATTCTCAAGCTCATTGACGGCCCTCAAAACATTGAACAGGTGCAGCACCGAGATTCGGATTGCACAGAGCCTGATGCACATGTATTCAAAACCTTTTCGAAAAGGTTTGTGTGTTGTGTTCCTGTCTAGCGCATAGTTACTTAAATTGTGGTGAGCCCAGGGAGTAAGTCCTAAAAAAAGAAGTGGGGGGTAACTCATCAAGTTAGGTAGAATGGGTGTGACATCACAGAGCATGACATCAAATGTGAAATCACAGGAAGTGAAAAAAACAGAGGACGGGAGGGAGAGTATTACGGATGGATTCGTACTCCCTATACATGTTTACATAAACAAAGAGAATCCACCTAGTAGTGTTTGGAAGTGTTCCTCACAGTGGTGTGGAGCACTTAGTGTTTTTTAAAATACCCCTCACACACGAAAAGGACCCTTGGTGTCATGCTTCATCATAGGGGTCTTCGCACCCCTCTACAGATTGCGGCGTGCTACGACCTACGACTACATGGAAGCACTTATAATAATAGACTATGTATGGTGCATGTGAGGGTATTTTATGTGAGTGAGTGGTGGGATGAGTGAAACGTTTAAAAAGTACCTGACTCGTAGGACTCTGAAAAAAACTTTAATTAGGTCCCCGGGCTGGTGCTGTTAAAAAAAGTGAAGTGCCAGGTGTTGATGTTGTGATTATGTACATCACCTCATGTGTGCGTCGACATGTTTTGGAGACCAAGCTCCTTCTTCAGGACGGGGTGCACAACTTCCCCACCTTACTCACGTTTCAGTATGCAAAAAACAATTTGGTATTTACAAAAAAGTGAAAATATATATATATATGTGTATGGTCTATAGGTTACAATGTACCTACAGCCATGGGTGTCCGCAGGGGGGGCAAGGAGGGGTGCTTGCCCCCCCCCCCCCCCCCCCCCCCCCCGGAGCGACCCTCCTTGCCCCCCCTGCAGACGCCCATGAAAACCGTGACTTCAAGACGGGGTTCTCACTCTCCTTCCTCTCCTTTCTTTTATTTGCTTCCCTGTGAAATGGATCCAAAAAAGAAAGATGCTTTTGCTGGAAATGTAGTTTTTTTATCACATTTTAATTACAAAGTGCTGCATTGGGAATAAAAGGCTAAAAATATGAAAAATAGATAAATAACTAAATAAAGTAAGACAGAGTGGTAGCAAACTGGCCAAACTGATTTTATTCACACTGAAACACATTAGTGCCACTTTTACAGAGTTTGCCAGTGAAGCGCTATTTTTGTTTTCTTGTCTTTGTTTTCCCTGGACTTGGAACTAGTGCACCAATCCTGGAGGTACCAAAATGTGTGGATTCGAAAACAAAATGTGTGCTGCGGCTCTGCGTCCAGGGATGTGGTCTTTTTACCATACTGCTTACGTTTTGTAAGGATATAAGAAATGGCCATTGAAATGGGTCCACTCAGGGCCCTGTAGTCGTGTCCTTAACTTTTCAGGCAAAAGCACTCACTGATTTCTGAATAGTGAGTATAAAAGCATTAAGGTAACCATGTTGTTCCTGCTTACATTTCCCATGGTTTGCTAAATTTTGCATTCTCTATAAGTGTTTGCTTCTTCCAGGATGTTGTTCCTTTTTTTTTTTGTAGGCCGCATGTTGCTCTTGTCTAGTGCGTAATTTAAATTGCGCATCCAGGCGTTTATAGCGGGAAACAATTGGGTTGTAGTTGAAAACGGTGGGAGTTTTTCTCAGTGTGGCAGTACGGTGTTCAGTGGGGGAGAGGATGTGGCACTATGGTCTGAGCTTTTGAATTTGGAACTGGGAACCAGGTTCAGCCTTAATAACCAGCCCACCAGACCACTCTCCTGCGAGAGCACAATCACATGCTAGACCTTAGAAGGCTTCGCTACATCTTAGAAGTCCTGGTGTCTTCGCACCAGCAGGTGGACCCTAGCATGACAAGTGTAGGTTAACCTTCAAGGCTTGTCCACCACTATCCATACTGAAGTTCACCTCCAGTCTTGCGGGCAGGCCTATGAAGCAGCACACCCTAGAACAACAGTCACTGAGGTCACAGGACCCTTGAGAAGGGCCAGCTCTAGGGCGGTGCAACCAGTGTGACCGCACCGGGTGCTGACTTTAGGTGAAGGCATCATGTTTGCAAGTATATTATGGTTTAAAAAACACTTGCTGCCTCCTTCCTGGCTTTCAGCAATTTTCGGCAACAATAAAAATGTCATGATGACTCTGATGATTAATGTTCTTCCTAGAGAGAGATCAGAATTTTGTCTAGTGGAAGTTTTGACTCCTGGAAAGGTAGCTCAGAGGGTTAATGTATCGGCTGCAAAGAACATGCTCCATGCAGATCACAATGTGCACATAATGTAAATAGGTCGGTGATCTACTGCTTTTGTCAGAGATCCTTTTTGCAGTTTATAAGTTAAAATCCTAACTTAGAACAGTGAGCTATTAACTATCATCCAAGAGCTGCATACAAACTGCAAGGTATAAATTCGAGCGTTATGTTCCCCACCACCCCTCGGCCCACCCCATCCCCCAGTCTTTGATTATCCTAATGTCCCAAAAAGTGTTCTTTTGGACAGAAATCAATTCTGATTATTAAGGAGAACCCCCAACCATGGTATTACGTTTTAAATTCCGGGTATTGTGTTTCTCCAGACCAATCGCTATAAAACTATACGGGCAACTAGTATGGTTGTCATGTGACTCCTACACCTTGTAGTCCTTAGTCTTATGTAACATTTTCTATACAGTGATTTACACACATATTGATTGTCTCTGTGTAATGTGTGTGATGTAAAGTGCTCTGACACCCTACAATGGTATGAGTGGCGCTGTAAATCAAATTAAATGCATCTGAGAGAGAGTGGTTATGGAGACTTGGGGGGGCACAGTTAAAGGGTGATAGTGAGGGAATCCATGGCAGAGGTGGTCATTGGGGGGCACTAACAAACATTAATGCACAGGACATCACCAGTGCTATGGCTGGCCCTGCCCTTGAGGCCAGTCTGCCTCACCCAAGGGTACCTCCATTGGCCTTGTTTCAGCAGCAGTAGCTGCAATTCACCAGGGATTGGCAATGCAGGATTTGCACACACCAAACTAAGTTCGCAAACTTCAGTCTCCCTGCTTCATTCACAAGCACTTTTAACTTGTGCTGCCTGCTGTGGGACCACTGGAATTAACCCCTTCCATGCTGGGCCGTTTCCGCCGCTGTGCGGTAAACAAAAGAACAGGGCGGGGCCGTGACGAACCCCAGCCGTCATCAGCACACGAGCGCCGCAGAGCGTGACGGCTGGGGTTCGTCACCAGCATGGAAGGGGTTAAGTATGCAGCTAAGGATGACAACATTATGCCGTAGTGTTGACTAAATTATGCATTAAAAAAAGGCTGCATCGTAATGCAGTATATTTTCAGATATTTTATTATTTTGACGTGTGTACACATGCTAACAGTCTCTGGAAATATTTTCCCTTATTAGTACCAGTGTAACATACAAATGCAGCAGTGGGAAAGGTGACCAGTCAACCTTTACAATAGGCCATCCACTCCGCAGTAACACAAGTCACATTTTATATTAACTTTTGATATGTTTGAGCTACAAACAATTTATTAGTTTAAATGGTCAGATCATGCAGCAGATCTTGCATTATGAGGCAAATATGGCAGAGCCATAATTTTTGAGAAAACATTTACAAACTAGGATATTTTGCCATTCATGTTTGAACTGCTGTTGTTGAAAAAGGGTGAAGTACTGATGACAGAAACTCCATGGCTCGGAGACAAATGGCTTGTGTTTCCACATTTTGTCGTATTTGGTACATTCTGTGATTAGAAGCATATCCCACTATGTAAATATATTTTAATATCAATAACTCATTATAACCTTAAATAATCATGTGTTTCCATTGGTTGATTAAACTGGGCAGTGAAATGCCAAACAAATACTAAAAATTGGGATGTCTGCGCATTCTAGCCACACCTCTGGCTCCACCCACAGATCCAATCCTTGGGTTATTCCCGCCCTCTGATTCTCCGCCCTCTGTTCCCCTACTTTTTTCCCTCCACTTCGACCACTGTGTAAGACTTAGCATCCCTGGACCTGTGATGTGGCGCAGCTGCGGGCGCCGCATGTGCCACACATTTACGATGCCGGGCTTCCGCATAAGGGAGCTGGCCTTTATTGTATCCCTAAGCGTGCGCACTATGTCAGTTTGACATTGACTACACGTAGAGGGACTCTAAGTTTCTTTTAAAAAATATAGCTAACATTTGGACCTATACATTTTATTTTGTATAAGTTAATTGAATGTGTGTAAAATTTAGCAATGCCCGGGGAATTCTAGTAAAGAGAGCACCCACTGTCAAATCACTAGCGTGTGTGATTGCTACATTATTTATTACTAACTTTGACGTTGTGCTTTAACTTTGGATAAAAGTTATCATGAAGTCTAGCACCAAGAAGCCAATATTGGTAAATATGTGTGCTACAAATAATCCCTAACATACACTGTGCATACAGTATATTTAATCTGGTGCTTTAATCATTGGCTGTTTTAAAGTATTCTGATAAAAATCGAATCGTGCTGAAGACAGCCTTGATTGGTGTTGGATCGAGGGTGTTGGATCGAGGACCCAGAAGTCTGCACACCTAGCAGACAGAGATAAAGCACCGTGTCAGAAAGTTTAGCGTTTTCCCTACAGGTGGTGTTTGTTGGCCCGTGGCAGGATCAGTCACATGTTCTGGATTCCTGGCATTTAATTGAGTCTATCCTAGTTCTGCGCCTCAGTGTTTCGTGTGCCCCACCTGGCACACATCATGTCGGAGGATGGTGATGACGTTAACAATTTGCCCCTCCCCCCTGGAAAAATGTCTGCGGACGCCCGTGCTAAATGGTGCTGCAGTGTGCACATAAACCAAGGAAGAGCAACATTATCTGTCAGCGGCATTTGCCACTGTGGATGTTCGTAAATCATGGGCGCTGTTGAAGAATTGACTGCTTGAATGTGCCTTGTCTCACTAATAATTTGAAGATGTTTCTGTAGTGGTTGCTGTACTGTTGAAGTACCCAGTATCCATGCCTGTATCGTACTTCTGAGTAGAAAGGCTGTGGACATTCGGGGAGTGTGGTGTTGTACTCTGTAATTTCAGGAGAGATGGGCAGCATTGGTGCTGAGAGGGACCCTGAGTGACTGTTGGGTTGGTGCTTGGGGATTGTGTTGGGTGGAGTCTTTTAAGGTTATCTTGAAAGGAGGCACCAAGGAATGAAATTGCAGTACACCGTATATGTGTATTGAGAGGGCTAATCAAATGCAGGCAGCTGAAGCTCTTGGAAGTGACCTGAGAGTGTGTGCCTTGTACGGTCAGCTCAATCAAATTTGATCTGTGTCTTGGAGAATTGGGGTTTCTCTTCTGTAATTAGCTTTTTTTATTGTTTGCAGTATTTTATGTGCCCTTTGCCTATGGAGCTTCCTGTAGAAGGGTGGCAGGCCCATGCCCGTCGCAAGTGGGCTTCATCAACACCATCGTTCAAAGAAAAGTTCAGTCCGAGTGCTGCCCTGATGGATAGCATCCTTGCCTGCCAACTCCAGTACGTAATGCCGGAGGTGGAGGTACCCACCTATGTATCGGCCATTTAGCTGCTTTGCACCCCTTCTATCTGTGGTGACAGTTGTATCACCTTTCTTTACATGGTATTTGCTGTTTATATCCACTTTAGGTATAGTTTGATGTGTCCACGTCCAGCATGTAATGCTTTTTTTACCCAGTTTACATAAATACTCTTTTTGTCCTTCCCATATATATTTACTATTGTGCCGACCATCCTTTATTTTACACCTGCTGAACCCGTGTCTCGTATGCAATGACTACTTTAATCACCTCTTTTATGTAATGATGGCTGTACCTACCTACTTCATGCAGTGACTGATGTGCCCTTTCCTGTAAGTAATGAACACAAAGACCCTTGCCTTTAAGTAATGTCCTTTGTTGCTGCCTTCAGTACACGTTTTTCTGTGCCCACCAAGGTTAATCAGTGGGTGAATCTGATCTGTTTTCATAGGAATGCTGGAAAGGCTGAATTTAAATAATAGTCTGTCTCTGGGCCTCTTTTTCGGGCCCTACCCTGTAACTATGGTATAGGAACAGGATATGTACTCAAACCTGAAGGCTACAAATCAATAATGTGCTGTCTGTTTCTTTTATCTAAGAATTTTAAGGCAGATGTTTCCTTTCTTCTCTCAATCAGCTATAATTCTATGTCAGGACGGAGGCTCTGATTATGCTCATCTCAATTTCTTTACTGAAATACAGCAGCCAATCAAGAAACAGTAAAGAAAAACGAAAACTACATTACCCATAAACCCTGGGTAACCATAGAGTACATAAACAGTATATAAAGAGTCATAGAGGTCACAACTTCCTCTTTCTTTGCTGCTCCGCAGCCAGTTAAGTGCAGTTTCATCTACTTTGCTACTATGCTAAATTGTTATTGTAGTCATTAGCGCGCTTTGGTTGCTCTGTTTAGCGCTGTTATTGTATGCTAATTTCTGAACCTTCCGGTTCCTGCGCTTTCAGTTTTTGCTCTTTGCGCTTTACCTTATTGCTGTTCTTTACCGCTTGTGCGGTGGCCTGCCAGCTCCTTCTTCCCGGTCAGAAGATCAGAGCGATCAAACGGGAGTTGCGCTTGGTCTTGTCCAAACAAGTGGTCTCTTTACGGACAGTGGCTCGGATTGTGGGTCTCTTGTCCTCTTCAATCCAAGCCATTTTCCTGTGTCCCTTACATTATCGCGCTCTTCAACGCCTCAAGATCAGGCATCTTCAGAAGGGACTTTGGTACTCCGATCTCATTCCTCTTTCGGAGGAGGCTCGCTGGGAAATGATGTGGTGGCTGGACCACATGGAGTCTTGGAATAGTCGTGCACTGTTCGGGTCGACTCCAGACGTGGTTATCGAGTCGGATGCGAGTCTTTGGGGATGGGGAGCCCGGTGCGGTTCTCTGACAACTTGAATTGAAAATTGAAAATTCATGGCACGAATGTTAGCAAATTTTAAATCCTTATGGTACCTGCTACAATATCTTCACTGTAGGACTCTGGCAATTCATGTTATGTGTAGATTCAGGAATTCCTGATTCAGTACCTTCATTTGAAAAGATGGCCACCTACTTCATTAGTGGTGCTTACAGAAAGACCAACGTGAATTTCACCAGGTGCCCTTCATTGGTTACTCCAGCTTAGCTGAGCCCAGGTCAAGGTTTTCCATAAACATCAGTGCATTTAACTGTATTGACCAATTTCAAGTTCCAGCCACCTTACTGGAACACATGATATATTTGACAGTTAACATTTAAATATTATTTGTACAGTTACATACTACCATTTCAGCCTCCCACTCATTACCTCCAAACTCTTTGCCTTTAATCAGCTTGTCCCGTCATTCATCCCTGCAAGGTTTCCCCTCCTGTCACTTTATTAAACCACCACCACTGGTTCAGTGATGCGTAGAGTTTTGGGTGGTGAAGGGTTTTTAGTGTTTGGAAATAAATGAAGCGTAGGATGGTGTGGGGTTTTAAGGGTTCAGGGATATTTGGAGCTTATGTGTAGAAAGGGTTTTTAGGGTTCAGGGATGCAGGAGTTTAGGGGAGGAGAGGGGAATTAGGGGTCATGAATGAGTGTTTTTCAGAGATGGGGAGGGATTTTTAGGGTTCCGTGATGACTGGAGTTTATGGGTGTTGCAGGATTTTAAGGGTTTAGGGATGGATGTGCTGTAGTAGTAGGAAAAAGTCTTTAGGATTCGGGAATTGGTGGAGTTAAGTGTGTGGGTAGGTTGAGAGATGGATAAAGTCCTGGGAGTGCCGGAACGACTGGAGGCGGGAAATGCGGAGCGCTTCCTAGAGACCTGGATCCGCACCCAGCTGTGTCCGCAAGGCCTGTCCAGTGTTTTTGTCATCGAACGGGCGCATAGGGCCCTGGTTCCCCCTCCATGCCCGGGTGAACCCCCTAGGGCTCTAATTGGAAAGATCCTACACTACAAAGATCGTGATTGTATCTTGAAGGCGGCAAGGGAAGCGGAGTCTCTCACAATCGAGAACAGTCGAGTGTCCATTTATCCTGATTATACACAAGTGCAGGAGCAATGGAAGTCCTACCTGGGAGTTAAGCAAAAACTCCGCGAGATGAAGATTCAATACATGCTCTTATACCCGGCCAAACTCAAGGTGCTCTCGCAAGGCCGAGCGCACTTCCTTGAATCCCCGGCGGAGGTGTGGGAGTGGCTGGAGATAAGGGGGGACGACCTGCCCCCCGGTGAACGTGGTGGTCCCCGTGAGTCGTGGGGGACCCGTCCCCAGTGACGACGTCGGGGCACTGGGAGACGCCGATCTGGATCACGGGGTCCTGTGGAGCCCCGAGTTACGGTGGGAGCGGATGGTGCTGTCCGCATGGGATTGTCATCGACGGGAGCTGCTCCGGAGTCCCCTGAAGCATCTGCCCCTGGAGAGATTTTGGTCCCTGATACCCTGCTGGACACTATGCCCGATACAGACTCTACGGCCCCAGTGATCACTGAGACTGGCTTTTCCGAGCCACGGATGGAGGAGGCTCCAGCTTGAGGTACTGTCTTGTTTCTGGTTTGATGTCCTTTGAAGGGCCTTCTGTTCGTTCGTTGGTGGCTCACTGATGCTCCTATCTTGTACTGGGAGCCCCTGGATGGCTGGGTGGAGCGGAGGACTTGCATCCCGCTGGACAGTGGTATGCAGGGTGGGGTCCACATTTCCTGAACGGGGGACCGGCCTGACCTGAGGCTGATATCAGCAGACACGCCCAGAGATTGTCCTGCGAAGCTGGGTCCCATGGGGAGCTGGGAGGGGGGGGTGGGTGGAATTGGTTTGGTTGTGTGTGAGTGTGTGTTGAGTGGGCTGAATGGGGTGGCTGTGTACGTTCTGGCACTGGCAGGGGAAGGGCGGGGTAGCATTTTTGGTTGTTGCTGTCCTATTGCCCGTGGGTGGGGGGGTGTTTTTGAGGGGGTTCCGAGTTTGAGGGTTTTTAGAGGGTGGGATGGGGTGAGTGCGGAAAATGTTACTGGCATTGAATATATTGTGATCCAGGTTTCTATGTGGCTGGCTGAGTGGGCTGTTCCGTCCGGCCAAGCTGGTGTCTGGGCCCCGGAGGTGGCAGGTCGCAATGTATGCATCAAACGGCCCGTTTGGGCGCAATCTTCGACCATGGGTTTTAAATTCTTAACTTGGAACGTGCGCGGTTTGGGTACTTGCGCCAAGAGACACAGGGTCCTTTCCTTCCTCAAGCGACATGGGTCTCTGTGGCGTGCCTTCAGGAGACCCATTTCGATGAGGAGGGTGCTCAGCGGCTGTCCAAGAAATGGAGAGGCCAGATGTTCCATTCCTCCTTCTCCATGTATGCCAGGGGGGTCCTTATCTGGGTGGTGCCTGGGATTCTCTGTGCTGTCCAATATGTTGAAGCAGACGTCGAAGGCAGGTATCTGCTTTTGCGGATAAGGCTAGATGACAGGGAATTCTTACTCTTGAACTCCTATGCCCTGAATATCGATGACCCGAACTTTTTCTCCCACCTTCAGGATCTCGTTGCTTCAGACGTAGATGCCCCCTTCCTCTGGCTTGGGGATTTCAATTGCGTATTGGACCCCGAAATGGACAGACATCCTCCTCGCTCTGGCACGAAGCCGCGTATGACGGCGTGCCTTCAGGAAGTCATGCACAATTTGGGGGCTGTGGATGTGTGGCGCATGAGTCACCCCACACAGAGACTATATACTTGTCATACCCCAACGCACGGAACACATAGTAGACTGGACTGCGTTCTTGCGGCCAATCTTGCTCTGTCTCTCACTTTGACGGTTACACACCAGGCCCGCTTTCTGTAGGATCATGCCCCGGTAACATGCATGGCGCAGTGGGCTGACCAGGCTGCCCGTCCCCGTACCTGGCGGATGCCGATGGACATCCTCCAGGACCAGGTGGGAAGAGAACATGTGGCGACTGCCCTATCGGACTACATAGATTTGAACTGGGAGAACGGTGACCTGCCCTACTCCACCAGGTGGGAGGCCCTGAAGGCGGTGATGCACGGAGCCTGTATGGGCCTCACATAATGGGTCCGGAAACAGCTACTCTCTGATTTATAAGATGCTGAGAACGTGCTCCGGCACTGTCAGACTCGGCCGGATCCTGACGCTTCAGATCAGGAGGCGGAGAAGACGGCCCAGGTGTCTGTGCATGACATTCTCACCCGCCTTGATAAATACACTTTGGGCCAGTACAGACAGCGTCTCAACCGCGAGGGTGACAAATCTGGCCGGCTGCTGGCCTGGATTCTTCGACTGGAGTTCGCACCTGAGAGGATAGTTGCCCTGCGGGCCCCACTTGGGAATATGGTGCACTCGGAGTCTGCTATCCTTGAGGTCCTCCGATCCCATCTGGAGACCGTATATGCAGCTGACCCCTCGATTACGGAGGCTTCCTATCGGCCCTATCTTCAGGACTTGGATCTCCAGACCCTTTCGAGGGAAGCGGCAGAGCAACTGGATGCAGGGTTAACGCTTCAAGAGATCAGTGCTGCCTTTGCCGCCCTGCCACGGGCTAAGACCCCAGGTGGGGACGGTTTTCCGCCTGAATTTTACCATTCGTTCGGTGCAGTCCTAGCCCCACTCTTGTTGAAGGTTTATAATGAAGCCCTGGAGTCTGGCGTTCTCCCGCCCACCATGAACCAGGGAGAGGTCTGTATGATCCTGAAACCGGGTGGGGATGGTTGTGATCCCGCAGCGTTCCGGCCTATCACCCTGATCAACACGGACGCAAAGATCCTCACTAAACTGTTGGCTACTCGCTTAGCCCCCCCTATGGCCCACTTGATCCACCCAGACCAGTGTGTGTTCATCCCTGGCCGTAACACAGTGATGAACTTGCGCCGTCTGAATCATATCCTCCATGAGGTGCGTGGGAGGGAGGATTCTCACGTACTGGTGTCAATCGATCTAGCTAATGCTTTTGACGCGGTTAACTGGGGGTATTTACTGGAGGTGCTCCGGAGGACGGGGTTCGGGCCGGTGTTCTGTAATTGGATCCAAGTGCTCTATAGGGCACCCCGGGCTAGAGTTCGGCTTGGCTCGGCCCGCTCTGAGGAGTGGCCCCTGGGGAGGGGCACCCGACAGGGGTGCCCCCTCTCCCCGCTCCTGTTTGCCCTGGCAATAGAGCCCTTGGCGGTTTCCGCTCGAGCCGAGTTGGAGCAGTGGGGCATTAGGTTGGGCGAGACCACAAACGTGATCTCCCTCTACGCAGACGACGCTCTATTCTATTTGACGGCCCCCAGCAATTCGCTTCCCGCTCTGATGCGGATTTTGGACCGCTTTGGCGCAGCCTCTGGACTGCGCATCAACCCTGGAAAATCTTTGATTTTCCCGCTGGCGGGCTGTGCTTCCGACCCCGACGTTGCTCCCCCATGTCTAGGACTGAGATGGGAGCGCGAGGCGTTCCGCTATCGTGGCATTCAGGTGGCCTTGACCGATGAACACCTTCTGGCCCGCAACGCCGACCGAGTGCTCAGGACTCTTCACCAGTCTGTGTCCTTCTGGAACACACTTCCTCTCTCCCTTATGGGACGTTTGGCGGTCGCCAAGATGGTGATGCACCCCAGGATGTTATATATCTTGCAAAATACCCTGTGCCCGCTTCCCCCTTGAATATTTCGCATGCTCCACTCGCTGCTCACTTCTCTGCTTTGGGCGGGCGGGTGTAGCAGAGTTGCCCTGCGCACGGTGGTCCGGAGTTGGGAGGAGGGGGGCCTGGAGGCTTCGAGGTTTGACCTCTATTACTATGCAGCGCAGCTCCTGCCAGCTGCACGGTGGTTCGCTGACGAGGATAATTGGGAGCTGCAACTACTGATGGGCAGAGCAAACGAGAAGGCTCTAAGAGAGGCTCTAATGCAAGGAAGAGGAGCAGACGAGGCCTTGCCCTATATGGTGCGACACACAGCGGGAGTTTGGCAGCGATTTGTCGAGAAGATATTGAGGCGGGCCCCCTTCCATAGGGAGCTGTCTGTGTGGATTGTAGCCCCGGTGCTCCGAATGGAGGAGGACGTGTCCTACCGGGAGTGGCGGAACGGAGGTTGTGAGACCTTGGCGGACCTCTACCCGGATGACTCCTTTGTGCCTTTGAACGGGCCAGGGAGTCCTTCGAATTGGGCAGGGGGCAATATCTGCATTACAGAGGGCTCCAGGAAGTAGCTAGAACAATGTGGCCTCAGTTTCCGGAGGCACCTCTGCTGACTCGCACCCTCGACATCCTTTTATCGTGTGGTAGAGGAAGGAGGCTGGTCTCCCTATTATACTCAGCCATGCGACAGGACTCGACCCCACCGATCGCGCCGTCCTGGGCGGCCTGGGAGGCAGACTTAGGGTTGGCCCTGGAGCCAGGACAGCGCAAGCGAATTGACCTTCTGACCCGGAAAGTCTTGTGTAATGCACGATTCAAGCTGATCCACTTTAACTTTGTCCACCGCACTTATATGACCCCGGTCTCTCTGAATCGCATCTCAGCGGATAGGCGACACAACTGCCCTAGGTGTGGAGCCGAGAGAGCTGGCTTCTTTCATCTAGCCTGGGAGTGCCCACTGGTCGGGAACTTTTAGAGGGAGGTGGTGGACCATATTGGTCGTGCTACCAAACTCTGATTACTCTGGATCCGCTCCATTGTCTCTTGGCGCTGGTACCCAATCCCAAAAAGAGGAACCTGTCCTACAAGTTTTTACAATTATTACTGGTGTTGGCAAGGCGGCGTTTGGCTATAACTTGGATGGGGCAGAGGGCTCCTGAGATATCCCTCTGGTTGAGGGATGCTAGAGAGTGGTCCCTGGCTGAGCAGACTCATATGCAGCGCACACGCCGTGATGGAAAACTTCAAGATGATCTGCTTGCCTGGAGGATGATGTGTGCGGAGGGGTTGACGAATGATGACTTGGATGCCACCAGTGCCGAATTGTTCACCCCTAGGGGGTCGCGTTCCGAGGGTGACGGGGAGGGAGACGGATTGGAGGGCCCTGGTCCGGGGTAATGCCCAGCTGGACGCACGCTAATGTTCCCGGTTGTATATACCTGTGATTTGCTTTGATTCCCGAAGGTCTACGTCTGGATGCGATGCCTGCACCTATCGGGCCTCACATGGATAGCCTGACTTATCTGCATACTTTGTAACTGATGCCACTCACGGGGGTTTGTTGGTTTTTTGTTCTATGTTAAGACTATGTTTTACTGCAAAGAGCATTTACCCAGTGGGATAGGAGTGGGATTGCATGGAAGACATGGGAGAGAGTAAATATCTGTAAGACTCAGTGGATACAGTGATGTATACATATTTGTTCATGTACGGCTATGATTCCTTGAGATATGCACTGACTTTACGCCGCCCAACCTCCGGGATGTGGGTACATATGGCTGTGTTTTACTCTGAACATTGCATGTAACTACCCTTTGGCCCTCGGTCTACCTGAGAGGCAATGAGGACCTGTGCCTGCTATCTTTCCGCAATAAAAATATTTTTTTTTTTAAAAGAGTAGAAAAGGTATTAAGGGTTCAGGGATGGGTGGATATTAGGGGTCAGAGATGGGTGTTGTTTATGTGTGGGGAGGCATTTATAGGGGGCAGAGATGGATGGGGCTTATGGGTGGTAAGGGATCAGCGAATTAAAAGCATCCAAAGTAATTGCTTGACAATGAAAAACACATACATCCAAAATAATGTCCCCTGGCATAAAGGATTGAAATAAAATACCTTAGACAAAAATATTTCTGAAAGGAAGAACTGTAACCATTTCCTTTACATCTGAAAATATATTTATGCAGAAGCCAATTTGCAAAAATATGACTTTCTATAAACTGGTATCTATGAAATGGAAAATGCCATTCTTCCTGAAAATGTCCATTAAACCGTTTAGATTAAATGGTTTCTCATTAATGGTATTCTATTGCATTGTTTTTCTATGAAATCACATACAACCATCCCAAGAACCTCTGCACAACCTCAACAAATTCCCCATCACCAAACTGTCAGGCATCTAAGGCAGCAACAAGGCCAACCCTCTGCCACACTCTTCATCAACTCCACCCACTATCGAATTTCGCCATGAGTTCATCACTTTGGACCTCATTGAGTGTCTCTTCAAGCAGGTCTGTCTGTTTCAACACTTCTGATACTTCAATGATGGCTACTCGATTGTCTACCCCTCCTAATCTAGAATCTTCGCAGGCACCAACCTCATCTCTATCTGGAACAAGATATGCATCATTGCTTACTTTTCACCTGCAATATTAATTCTCGAAGTCCTTTTTGTCATGTTTGACACTGTCCCCCACAATACCCGGGTGAGAAATAAATTGGTACTTTATTTGATAAAAAAATAATCATAAAAGTAGAACATAAATACAATACATATACAAAACTGAGAGGTTAACATGACCAAAATGTAATAAGACTTTTAAATTTAAGAACCACATTGTCTTTCGGCATGTCGAGGCAGATTTTAAAAAGACCTTACAGCAAAACAAACAACATCCCCCTTTAGTAAAGTTAACAAGCATTTGCAATGCAATGGTCTCAGCATCATTAAAGGTAGAGCTATTGGCATTGCTCATGACATTTCTTTTTTTTAGGACTCGTAGCGATACAGCGCGTCAGCGCTGTACTCGCCGAGATCTTTTGTCACAGACTGTGCTTCCCAGGAGACAGCTTCGGCCACGAGCATTGCCTCTTCAAGGAGGCGATTTCCGCTGGCCACGCGCTCGCGAACGCGCTCAGCTGCGGTCTCCTGGGAAGCAGCAACACCACACTCGCATGCGCAGAAACAGCGACAGACACACACACGAGCGCTCATGCACGCACGCACCCACACATACAGAGAACCCACCCCCGCCGTCGCACACACACACACACACACACGTGCACCGAGCATCCCTCCCCCACCCCTCCGCCGTCGCACACACAGACACACACAGACACACTCGCACACATACAGGCATCCCCCCCCTTCCCCGCTCACAGGTCAACGGCCCTCCGGGCTTGCGCAGCCTCCGACCGCGGGGCTCTCCCTCGGTGCTCCTCCAGGCACTCCGTGGGCGCGGGCTTCACAAAACGGAAGTCCCGCCCCACGATAGGTTTCGTTTTGTCAGTCCCGCCCCACGATAGGTTTCGTTTTGCAGAGCTGATACATTTTCTCTTAAAGAGCTCTGCCCCATGATAAACGGCGCCCAATACCTCCACTTTTTGATGATGTAATTTTCTGCCACAACAAACGGCACACAAGCCGACACATAACAAATATCAGAAATTACACGAATTTGAGCAGACGAGCAGAAAGCGGAGAATTCACCCACATCCCATCAGGACAGACGCAGGCACAGGCAGGTAGTGCCTCCGGGTACACAAGGGTAAAGCTGGTAGGGCAACGGCCTCCGGGACGGCCCAGTTCGAGCAGCTCAGCCTCTGAGAAGCCCTGGGTTCAAGCGTTTGATAACAGCCACTGTTTACAACCAGCTATCTAGGCTGTCCGAGAGTGGGCTAATTGGTAGCGGGTGGGAGCAATATGGTGGCGATTACGGGCAATGGGAGGGGCACAAACAGACACAGGCAGAGGCTTTGAAGTTCGAATTAGGAGGGGGAGGGGTGCGACCCAGCAGACCAGGAGAAGGAAGAAACAAGAGGACACTGGAGAGTTTAATGTCATTCATAATATTAGCAGGCGTGGTGGCCTTTTAGAGGCCTTAACCCCCCACCGCCTCCCCCAATGCTGCTAGAGGACATTCGTTTCCACTGGAGGCACTGAATTCCGAGCTACGAGCTTCTTTGAGTCTCGGCTCCACCATCTGGTTGTTTGATCCTGTGCACGTCGTGTTTACTTCCTGGCTTGCTTCAACGGCTCTCGCCTGCACAAAGTTCTAATACTTATGGGAATGTTTCCATTTAATAAATGCATTGATCTGGCCTGCGTATCTCTTTCACACAAGAGGACCGACAACACACTGGTCAAAGAACATGTGTTACTGGTTCCCCCAGGCGTGTCTAAGCGACACGAAAACGACAAAATGTGAACTGAACCTTTCACTCCAGCGCGTGCTTTACCGTCACACTTAATTATTGTAGTCCGTAAAATGCCCGTCACCGGCCTGTTTGAGTTCTATTTCCTGAGCTGTGCACGTCCACGTGCACCACAGGATCACGGAACATGTCTGCACGCATGCCCTCGAGACACACAGGTCGCTCTTTACCGAGGCCCACTCTCTGTCTCCCTGGTGTACAACTTTAAGAAAATGCCCGTCTCTGCGCCTCGACAGCTCTGTTCCATACTGTGTCTAATCTGCTTTACTCCTTCTAAAGGCGCTGGCTGCAGAGTGCTCCAGATGTGAGCTCAAGGCATGACCGCACAAGTCCATATGTGGCTCGAGGAGCGCTCCTGGTATCTAGCCCTGCTCCCTATCAGTGGCACCATACTCCAGATGTGCAATGAAAGCTGGGCCCCGTGCTCCTGAATGTTAGGACAGGGCACCATACTCTCGATGCGACCTACCATACCGGACACCATGATCCAGGTGTGGCAGCTGCGACTGATGGTCCTAAGCCAGATGGGCCTGGATAGCTTACCTCTACATGGGCGAGAGATGACCCCGAGGCCTAAAGGAAGAGCTCAACAGCCAACGTGTGAGCCAACAGGAAGAGCAGTCAGAAGACACGCTTCTCTTGCTTTTTTTTGTTATTGTGCACATTACAAACAGTTACGAACTAGATTTATATACCAATTGCAAATAAAAAAAATTATGTAAAGCATTGTCATTTACAATGCCAATAACTCAAACTTGAATGCTGCGAGACCTATTGCATTGCAAATGCTTGTTTCTTTAAATCATAAATAAATGGCATTGTCATTTACATTGCCAATACACAGCACTCTGCACTCAACAGCACACACCACTCTGCACCTGCACTCACTGCTCTGCACACTCACTCTGCACTCACTACTCTGCACTCACTATTCTGCACTCACTATTCGGCATTCTGCACACTCACTCTCCCCTCACTACTCTGCACTCTGCACTCACTACTCTGCACTTTGCACTCACTACTCTGCACTCACTACTCTGCACTCTGCACTCACTACTCTGCACTCACTACTCTGCACTCACTATTCTGCATTCTGCACACTCACTCTGCACTCACTACTCTGCACTCTGCACTCACTACTCTGCACTTTGCACTCACTACTCTGCACTCTGCACTCACTACTCTGCACTCTGCACTCACTATTCTGCACTTTGCACACTCACTCTGCACTCACTATTTTGCACTTTGCACACTCACTCTGCACTCACTACTCTGCACTCACTACTCACTACTCTGCACTCACTACTCTGCACTCACTACTCACTACTCTGCACTCACTACTCTGCACTCACTACTCTGCACTCACTATTCACTACTCTGCACTCACTACTCACTACTCTGCACTCACTACTCTGCACTCACTACTCACTACTCTGCACTCACTACTCTGCACTCACTACTCTGCACTCACTACTCTGCACTCACTACTCTGCACTCACTACTCTGCACTCACTACTCACTACTCTGCACTCACTACTCTGCACTCACTACTCTGCACTCACTACTCTGCACTCACTACTCTGCACTCACTACTCACTACTCTGCACTCACTACTCACTACTCTGCACTCACTACTCACTACTCTGCACTCACTATTCTGCACTCAATACTCTGCACTCACTACTCACTACTCTGCACTCACTACTCTGCACTCACTACTCTGCACTCACTACTCACTACTCTGCACTCACTACTCACTACTCTGCACTCACTACTCTGCACTCACTACTCTGCACTCACTACTCACTACTCTGCACTCACTACTCCCTACTCTGCACTCACTACTCACTACTCTGCACTCACTACTCTGCACTCACTACTCTGCACTCACTACTCTGCACTCACTACTCACTACTCTGCACTCACTACTCACTACTCTGCACTCACTACTCACTACTCTGCACTCACTACTCTGCACTCACTACTCTGCACACACTACTCTCTACTCACTACTCTGCACTCACTACTCACTACTCTGCACTCACTACTCACTACTCTGCACTCACTACTCACTACTCTGCACTCACTACTCTGCACTCACTACTCTGCACTCACTACTCTGCACTCACTACTCTGCACTCACTACTCACTACTCTGCACTCACTACTCACTACTCTGCACTCACTACTCACTACTCTGCACTCACTACTCTGCACTCAATACTCTGCACTCACTACTCACTACTCTGCACTCACTACTCTGCACTCACTACTCTGCACTCACTACTCACTACTCTGCACTCACTACTCACTACTCTGCACTCACTACTCTGCACTCACTACTCTGCACTCACTACTCACTACTCTGCACTCACTACTCACTAATCTGCACTCACTACTCTGCACTCACTAGTCTGCACTCACTAGTCTGCACTCACTACTCTGCACTCACTACTCTGCACTCACTACTCACTACTCTGCACTCACTACTCACTACTCTGCACTCACTACTCACTACTCTGCACTCACTACTCTGCACTCACTACTCACTACTCTGCACTCACTACTCACTACTCTGCACTCACTACTCTGCACTCACTACTCTGCACTCACTACTCTGCACTCACTACTCACTACTCTGCACTTACTACTCTGCTCTCACTACTCTGCACTCACTACTCTGCACTCACTACTCTACACTCACTACTCTGCACTTACTACTCTGCACTCACTACTCTGCACTCACTACTCTGCACTCACTACTCACTACTCTGCACTCACTACTCACTACTCTGCACTCACTACTCTGCACTCACTACTCTGCACTCACTGCTCTGCACTCACTACTCTGCACTCACTACTCACTACTCTGCACTCACTACTCTTCACTCACTACTCTGCACTCACTACTCTGCACTCACTACTCTGCACTCACTACTCACTACTCTGCACTCACTACTCACTACTCTGCACTCACTACTCACTACTCTGCACTCACTACTCACTACTCTGCACTCACTACTCTGCACTCACTACTCTGCACTCACTACTCTGCACTCACTACTCACTACTCTGCACTCACTACTCTGCACTCACTACTCACTACTCTGCACTCACTACTCACTACTCTGCACTCACTACTCACTACTCTGCACTCACAACTCTGCACTCACTACTCACTACTCTGCACTCACTACTCACTACTCTGCACTCACTACTCTGCACTCACTACTCTGCACTCACTAATCTGCACTCACTAATCTGCACTCACTACTCTGCACTCACTACTCACTACTCTGCACTCACTACTCACTACTCTGCACTCACTACTCTGCACTCACTACTCTGCACTCACTACTCTGCATTCTCCCTTCCGTAGTGTAAATGCCCTTCACGGCCAGATGCAGTATGTAGGTACTCTCATATTTCTTGGCGCCTACGATGTAAGACTGTGTGTTGGATCTAGGAGGACATATATAGCACAGTTTTGTTTCACTCATTGCACTAACACTGTGCTTTTATCCTCTCATCTCCGTTTAATTAAATACATAAGCCAGCATGTAAACATTTGTATTAATGCTTGGTACGGACTGCATATACAGATAAACACTTGCTTTTCAGTTTTTTGGCTTTCATGCACATGTTATTTTTCCGGGTTTTTTCGGTACGTTATTATTTCACACATCTGATTTAAGCTTTTCGATTTTTAGTGCCCATCACAGCTTTAGCATTCATGTTTAACTTCTTTTTATTCGTTCTGTCCACATTATTTTTACTTCCGTGAAGCATGGCACTGTATGAGCAAGTGCGTGCATGGGCGCTGGTGTGTGTCTGTGTGAATGCACGACAGCAGCTGCCCACAGCAAGCGCGATCGCGTGCGCGTTTCAAATCGCCCTCCAAGGCGATGCGCGCGGCCAGGAGTGTCTCCTGGGAAGCACACTCGCTAACAATAAGTTCTCGGCGACAACGCGCTTCCGCGCGTTTAGCCGAGACCTAAAAAGTAAAGATTTGTTCTATACTGAACAAAGTTATATCTTTTCAATGTGAGAATTAAAAAAGCATTTTGAATAAATACAGCACAATGTGCTGAGAGATTCAAAATGTAAAAATGCTTGGACAGAGACCCCATCACAGTGACAGACACTCGGAGTGGTGATACCAACCCAATGGAAAACAGACTTAGAAATGAGTAATACCGGACTGACAACGAGTAGGGAGTGTCCTATTCACACACCCAGCCACCTTAGATTAATCCTTGATAGCAGGTTGATTAAAAGACACAATACCCATAAAGACAGGACCTGCTCAGGAGCTAACTTCACAGAAAACACTACTAATTGGTCCACAATCATCCTCAGCAACTGCTGACAGGAAGTCAAACCGCATCCATTTACTGCCCTCAATCCAGTGGTTAATTTGTACCAAAAAAATGTGTTCCAGAGCCGCAGCTCTGCTCTGAAACCAGCTCCTGGTGCAATGGAAGTTCGACGTGCTCTACACCAACGTTCAATAGTCTTAAATCCACCCCATGCTCCTTTAATCCAGTGACAGGCTCCCATTCCCTTTATCTCACTCTTGACGTTCCTGTTTTTCCGTCTTTGTCTTCCTCTGTCTTTCTGCTTTGTGTGTTTTTCCCTCTCTCGCTGTATGATGCGATAAAAGTAAGTGCAGGTCCCCAAAAATGAGTGCTGGTGGCACCTACCGGCAGCCACCGGCTCAAATCAAGCTTTCCGCCAATTTCTGGTTTCCTGCAGAGTCCAGCGGGGCTTGCCACTGCTTCTCAGGAACCTGAACAGAGCCTTGCATACCTTCAATGACAACAACAAAATTATCCACAAAGTTACGGCCACCAACAGTTTCCAGGCATCAGCTACTACCTCATCCAAGATGCTTCATCCAGACATGCAGATATTTTACAGGTGAAGGCATATGTAAAATTGAAGAAACACTTTAACAAAATATCTAAGAAGAGAACCTTTATGTAGGAGACAGCACCTGTGGGGCTGGAGGTTGAGGCACCGGGCAACTTAGTCCTTTTGACCCCAGACTTTATATTGCTAGTGACCAAAAGTACCTATTTCCAGTTAAAATTCGTCATAAAGACTCTGCCCCGCGGCATTTGGCTGCACCAATGACGTCTATTTAGGCCTCCTGGTATACCAACCCGAATTGACAGGCTTCAAGTGTGACTGCAAGGTGAACCATGAACTTAAATTGCATTCGTAAGCCACTTGCACAAAATAAAACTTTATTTGCGTATAGTTATCATTTGCAATAGAAAGCATCACAATTTGGAGGTGGCATTTGAAATCCTTTCGAGTTGCGAGGCAAAGAGACCATCCTCCCTACTCGATGTGAAATTCATTCCTGCTTTTTGACTGCTGGTGCAAGAGTTGTGGTGGGAGACTTGTGATGAGGGGTGGGAAGGATGTGACAGGAGCTCCTCTATTAGGACAGACCGATCCCAGGTGAAGAATTGAGTTTATACAAGGAATCGGGAAATATGTGTTTTCCTGAAAGTGAGGTTGCTGACTTAGGCACAGATGATTACAACTGGCGCTATTACTTTTTATTGAACTGCTACCATGAGAATTAGCACCAGTTAAAAGGGTGTTGGTCTTTGGGGATTCAGGGATGGTAATCACCCCAATTTAGCTTTCCCACTGTGTCACTTTTCGTGGCATTATGACTCCCCTTGCATTGAAGAAGGGTCGCTGTGCCAGTACTTTGTGAAAATCCTCCCTCATTAATATTTATGAGGCGAGATGCGTCAGCTTCATGTAACATGATTAGTAGATTGGGTGCAGGACAAATGACTGGTTCTGCGGTAAGCCAGCACTACAGCACGCGGCACAGGGTTGGCAGATGGCTATCACGAGACCTGTGTGTACATCTGGCAGTGAATGTATTTGCATGATTAATTAGAGTATAAATCTGGAATGGTTGGTAACCAACGCCATCTCATCTCCATTGACGTGTGTTTATGAATGTAATGTATGTTTGCAAATGGTTTTACTGCAGAAAGGTTAGAGACGCTTGAGCAGAATGATTTAAAAATATGAAAACAGGATGTATAATCTTAGCACTGTTAATTCTGCAACAACAAATTAGGTGGCATTTTGACAGCGAACATTTGATTCTTTTTGGAATGTCATGTAATTTAGGGTTTAGAGGCCTGTTGCTGAGGTACTTTTTCACATGATTGTAAGAATCAGCAGAATGTTGCTCACATGTCAGTCTTTCTACAATCATTGTAACAATGCTGGCCGTAAAAGCACTGGCTGCTGAAGCTGTTGGAGGATCTTCAGACCTAAGCTTTGCTTTCCTGCACCATGCAGGACTGGATCAGAATGCAAGCTTGTTGTAGGGATATAGGCACAGTTCACAGAGAAGTGGAAGCAGGCAAAGAAACTACGTTTGAATCTAAGGCCACCTGAATTCAGCAGATTAACCAGGGTAGCCCTTGTGGAGGAGGGGTTGGGTAGCATTGGTCCCCTCAGACGGTGGTTACATAAGTGTCGCGAACGCCCAAACCATCAGCAGCGAGGCAGGTCCCGGTATTTGTTTGAGAGTTGTAAACCTGGTCTGAGGAGACAAGGCTGGATCTGATGTCTCTGTGACACATATTTTACATTTTTAAGCTCTGCACCTACGATAATGCCTCAGTTAATAATTGTTTGTCTAACCAAAAAGGTGAGTGAAAAGGTCTGTGACTTCTGAGATGTGCCAGGGTAGATTGTGAGAACAACCCTTGAAGACTAAGGAGATCGGTGAGACTGGTGACAAACTAGTCTATTCTAATTCAGCCATTTCAGGCAATGAGGCTTCCCTAGCTGAGGAGAGGAAGGGGCGATGAAGCTGTGGGTTGGAGGTTTTCAGTGGCTTATAAGCTGCTATATACTCAAATCTACTTGTAAGGTAGGCTCTCAGTGGGTCTAATATTGCAGCTTATGCTCTGATGGTGGAGTCTGGTAAGACAGGAGAGGATTTTTTGAACTCGAGACCTCTTGCTGGAGAGAGACATTCTTGGAAAATATGGAGATGGACACTAATGTACCTACTTTCAATCATATAATGAGCAACTGACAAGGAAACTGATTGACTGAGATGGATGTGTCTAAAGGTGAGACGTGGGTCCTGTGCTCTCCATGCCACTGGAGTTAAGCTATCCTGGCTGATGAGGGCTGAAAGCCCGAAACCGGTCCTAGGATGCTTTTTTCCAGTCCAGGGAGGACCTGGCGTGGCAGTTCGGGCTGGACTGTTCCCATTGGGCGCAGAGTCAAGACTGATTTGCATATGGCTGTGTCCAAACTGAAATGGCATGGTGAGCAAAAACACGATGGATTTAGGCCCAGATCTCTGTACTGGGGTGAATGTATGACATTGTTCTGCATTCTGTCCATAAATTGTTCTTTTTGCATTTGTCACCCAGAGTGGGACGGGTATGCCCAGACGTAGGTCCTGTGCTCTACATGCCACTGGAGTCAAGCTATCCTGGCTGATGAGTGCTGAAAGCCCGAAACCGGTCCTAGTATGCTTGTTTCCAGTCCAGGGAGGACCTGGAGTGGCCGTTCGGGCTGGACTGTTCCCATTGGGCGCAGGGTCAAGACTGGTCTGCATATGGATGTATGATTGAACAACTACTTCCTAAACCACGAATTCCTTAACCACGAAGGTTAAACAACGAGCAATGCCAAGCAACTACGTCGTTTAGAACGAATTCCTAAACCACAAATTATTTTTTAATTGCTCTTTCCCCATTTACACCACTATGTTCTTTGCCCGTCACATAAACCACCAGCACACATTGGCTAAGCCAGAGCATTCCCTGCGAGCTGTGCCCCGACGTGCTGCCAATAGGAAGGATGAAGGCAGTCTGCAGCCCCGCGCTCGTCATAGCCTGCCAGCCTGGAGGCTGCAATGTCAAGTAAATCATGCCAGGGGGGCGAGTAGCATGTCAGGTCAGGGGTAGGAGAAGGGTGAAACGCACAGGCGCCAAACATCACCAAACTCACCAAACCTCATCTCACATTCTAACCACCATATCATGCTTTCCGTGCGGACACCCTGTACCCAGTCACCAAGCATCCCCTGCATTGTAACTACCTAAGCAATTGTGTGCCACCGGCAGGATGAAGGCAGGCTGCAGCCCCGCATTCTACCTAAGCAAGCCTTTGCCACCGGCAGGATGAAGGCAGGCTGCAGCCCAGCATTCTACCTAAGCAAGCCTTTGCCACCGGCAGGATGAAGGCAGGCTGCAGCCCCGCATTCTACCTAAGCAAGCCTTTGCCACCGGCAGGATGAAGGCAGGCTGCAGCCCAGCATTCTACCTAAGCAAGCCTTTGCCACCGGCAGGATGAAGGCAGGCTGCAGCCCCGCATTCTACCTAAGCAAGCCTTTGCCACCGGCAGGATGAAGGCAGGCTGCAGCCCCGCATTCTACCTAAGCAAGCCTTTGCCACCGGCAGGATGAAGGCAGGCTGCAGCCCCGCATTCTACCTAAGCAAGCCTTTGCCACCGGCAGGATGAAGGCAGGCTGCAGCCCAGCATTCTACCTAAGCAAGCCTTTGCCACCGGCAGGATGAAGGCAGGCTGCAGCCCAGCATTCTACCTAAGCAAGCCTTTGCCACCGGCAGGATGAAGGCAGGCTGCAGCCCCGCATTCTACCTAAGCAAGCCTTTGCCACCGGCAGGATGAAGGCAGGCTGCAGCCCCGCATTCTACCTAAGCAAGCCTTTGCCACTGGCAGGATGAAGGCAGGCTGCAACGTAAATTAGTTTTGCGAGTCCTTCCCAAAAATGTTATGCGTGTCACTTCCCCGATGGCTCTGTGCCCTTGGGGGAAATGAGGTATTCAAGGAGAGGCTCGCCGCGTAACAGAGCTGGAGAAGTCAGGGGTGGAGTTGTGTCCGTCTCCTGCTTCGAAAAAACCCAGCTCCACTGCCAGCAACTATTCCGTCTCTCTCCGTGGGAAAAGAAGAAGAGAGGCATGTAAGAGCACCATTTTCTCCCTATCGGTGAAATTTGATTTGTGACGCCTCTGGCGCGGAGGGGGTGCTCTCTGTTCTCTCCTAGAGTGCTGTGCGACTTGCTGGTTAGGAGTAGGATGGGCGGGGGAGGGTATTAGAAATGTGTTTTATATAGCGCGAACTTGGCCCCAGGACATTAGAGCGCTTTACATGAGCACTGGGTTACATTACACTAGGTCGGTTACATTTTTAGTTACAGTAAAAACTATTGTGAGTTTATAGTGCAGTACATTCCGCCCATAGTTTACCTTTGTCAGGCAGACGTGGTTTTCGTGGTTTAAGTAAGTCGTTGTTAAGGATGGCGTGGTTAACTCATTGGTCGTTGTTCGTGATTCGTGGTTCCGGTCATTCGTGATTCAAACTTCGTTGTTAAGGATGTATCCCGTGGTGAATGTATGACATTGTTCTGCATTCTGTCCATCAAATGTTCTTTTTGCATTTGTAAAGGTGAGATGCAGCAGACTGAGAGGCATTAGATGACCACTAAGAAAAAAAAATTGGTACAGTCATGGCACGTAGTGTTAGTCAATGTTAACAACAGCATTTCTTGTCTAGGAAGTACATATTTAATTGAGAGGAGGTTGCACTCCAAAAAAGTCTTTGAACTGGGAGGGAGGAAGGATGTTGCATGTTTTCTTAGTATTTAATGCTGGTATCAGTTCTTCTCAAGCAGGGTTCCCCAATTTTTTCTATAGTGAGAGCTACTACTGATCAGTCAAAATAGCCCGAGCTACTTATGAATTTGACCACTGTTATAATAGCAACCACATCAGATACGACAACAATAGCGACCAAACTTGTGCCAAAATATTGTCAGTCAAAGATTTGTGTCCAGAATAGTGATTACATAATATCATGAAGGCTTGTATAGATGTACTATTCTTAGCTCAATTTCTACATATCTTTAAGATATATATATATTTATACACACACATATATATGTATATTTAAGGAAATAGATGTGGAATCAAGAATGTAAATAAAACGATACTTTAAAAAAAATAAAGTAACCATTTTTGTCATGTATAATCTGATACCGGTCTTCAACGCTGTATTATAATAGGCACAGTACAATGTATAATTTGGCTTAAAAATTCCCATATTAACACACATCATCAAGAGTAATTTACATTTGTATTTGCCGCCCACTTCAAAACATATGCCAAATACCATTTGATCAATCTGGGCTAGATGAAGGGGGGAGATCAACCCAACCCGGTGGGGACTATCCCAGCCGGTGGCTGTGAGGGAGCGGTTGATTCAGTCTCTAGTAGATAAGTCTTCAAGGGGCCCCATATATCCTTGGGCCCGGATGTCACTGGTAGGATAGCTGCAAACAGGTCACTATTTGTGTTGCAATAAATAAGAATATTTAACAAGGCCTTTGGGGTGGGAATGATCTTATTGCCCCAATGGATAGCTATTTCCCGCTTATACAGTAGCAATGCAATGGAAGTGAATCGGTGCAACTTCTTTGGGATGTTACGGACCTACCCCAGGACGGCCACCTCAGGGGTTGGGTGAAGGTCCAGGCTACTCATAAGGTCGAGAATTGTATATACCACTCTCCAGTAGCCTCCTATTTTAACACAATTCCAGGTCATGTGGGTGAAGTCCGTATGATGCGCCCCGCATTTGGGCCACACATGCGGCCTCAAGGGGTCTATTGAGTTAAGTTTGGCAGGTGACAAATATGCTCTCCATAAAAACTTGAAATGGATCAGCTTTTGTCAGCTAATCAGGAAAAAGTCCTTAGTTTGGGTGCAACAAAAGGACCAATGAGAGTCCTCAATAGGGTATCCCAAGTCCAGCTCCCAAACCTCCCGGATTTTTGCATCTTTGGTGGGAATTAATGTCATACAGACTTTGTATAATCTTGAGACTAGATGGTCCCCCTCAGTACTAGTGATCAACTCTGTCAGTGATAAATATGACTCCGGCTCTAGAGGGAACTCAGCGATTTGCGCTCTCAATGTGCAGCGGAGCCTGCTAAGAATGAATTTGTCCATGAAGGATGCTTCGCTGAATCTCCTGTCTTCTGAGCTGTGAAAAACATGCCCACCTGGAAATAGATGCCCACTTGTGTCTAAGGTGTATGGAATGAGAGTACGCTATACCAGCCTTTCTTCAGTGATAGGTAACCATAGATTATTGACTATCGGCAGTGCCGAGGAGTATAATGTGTGCCCCTTGGTCACCAGCGTTGGCTTCTTCCAAGCCCAACAAGTGGTAGACACAGTTTGAACATCACAGGGGTCTCTGGTAAATCCCTTAGGTAAAATAGTGTTAAGCGGAGTAGGGTGTACCAGAGCAGCTTCAAGTTTAGAGTAGGGTATGCGTGCATCGGGATGATAACCAAGAGTTAGCAAACCTGCACTGTGCCACTAAGTAATAGATCTGAAAGTTTTGGGCCCCCAGTCCTCCCCTCTCGTACAGCAGGGTCAGCGTGTCTCACCTGACCCGTGCCCTCCTCCCACCAAATAAAACTATACTTAGGAACAGCAATGTTACGAAAACCTTTATCAATATAAAACGTCTCTAAGTGACTAATGAAATAACAGCCACGCCACCAAATGCCAACTGGTACAAAGGAAATACTAATAGCTATTAATCTCCCAATTACACCATGAATTATCAGAGAGCAGCTCTAAATGTTTTCTAATCAATTTGTTTTCAAGCATCGGCATATCCCTTTCTCAAAATACACATTTTTATATCAAATACACCTTTTTAGTTTTGGGTTAAAACACTCCAAGAAAATCTTGTCTTTTTTACACATAATGTATGCCTTAGAGTGGGAATTGAAACGTGACAACTCTCCATTTGACATGTTGCAAGCGCCCTCTGCTGTCACAATATGTGTTGATGTGTGAGTGTCTGGCCCAGTCATTGATTTTGTTGGCAGCCACTACAAAAGACCAGAGATGTGTTGTGCTGCCTTATTTGATCTGGCTAGACCCTTTGAATTTCATACTGTGCTGGACTTTGAAGGGAGCTACATCAGGTCTCTGGCGAGCTACCAGTAGCTCTTGTTGATACCTGTTGAGGACCCCTGTTCTGAAGTCACTCATAAGCCTGGCCTGAATAAAGTACACAAAAAGATGATGGACGGAATGCTGAACATTGTCAAATATTTACCACAGTCACAGATCTGGGTTAAATCCATCTTGTTTTTGCTCACCTTGCTACTCCAATTTGGATTCGGCCACATACAAATTAGTCTTAATCTTGTTCCCCACGGGAACAGTCCTTCTGCAGGTCCTCCTTGGACTGGAAAACAAGCGTCCTGGGACCGGTTTCGGGGAATCATCCCTCATCAGCCAGGCTAGCTTGAATCCAGTGGCATAGCATACATGGGACCCACGTCTGGACATACCCTTCCCACTTAGAGTAACTATAGCAACACAAAAAGATGATTGACGGAATGCTGAAAATTGTCAAACATTCACCCCCAGTCAGTCACAGATCTGGATAAGATCCATTGGTTTTTTCCTCACAATGCTATCCCAGTTTGGAACCATATAATGCAAAAAGAGATGGCAACTGATGCTAAGGAGGAGCTTGGATTAGATCAAAGTTTTGTGATATTTCTTGGTTTTGGAATGGCAGCCAATCTACTAGAGGAGGTAAAACTGGATACATTGTACATAATCACAATAAAGGTCAACAAAATGGACAGACATCTTGTAGATTCGGAAGAGAGACTGGCAAATATTGTATTTTTATTAAAGCCTAAATCAATTGTATTTGTATACAGTGCACTAGCCAAGACTATCTGGTGCAAAGGATTGTTCTGAAGGAGAATATCACTCGGTTTCAGTGTTCATCTCTCTTTTTTTTTTTGGTTCAGTCCATATCAAATAACACAGCAAAGTACGCATTGCATAACCCATTATGTCAATTCTTAACACCATATATCAAAAACAAAAAATAAAGCCAGAAACAATATTCATGAGGAGCACACGTTGGGGCTTCCCGCTGCACCCAAACTGAAGCAATACGTAGGCGAGCCACTGCTGTTGCAATGAAAATAATAGATCTAAATGTATACATTGGCTGTCCCAGTTGTATATTTTCACCTATACCCGTCAAAATTATATCTTTTGTCAAGCAGATTTGTTGCCCAAGATCTTCCGACAAAATTAGTTAATTTGAACCCTTAACTGCTGAAGCACATTGCAATCATAAAAAATATGGGCCATCCCAGCTTTTTCCATACTGCATCTAAAACATTTGCCATCATTAGAGGCTCCCCCCACTTTATCATTTTCTCAGGTGTATGATACAGATCAAACATCATCCTATAGTGCTGTGCTTTCAAACTTGCAGATAGTAGAATCTTTCACACCATATCAATTGATTGTTGTACATATTCCCCCTCCACTCCCAGCCGTTCCCTCCATTTAGTTGTTTGTACATTAATGTTGTCAGCCTGGGTTTCAATTAGTATAGTATACAAGCCACCCAACCGTGTCCTCCTTCTAATTGCCTCGACTAACAGGATCTTAGAAATTCCCTCGCTTAATCAAAAAATTGTGAACCTGTAAGTATTAAAAAAATTCCTTTTGTTGAAGACCATACCTGTTGACTAATCCTGTGAATGAATCTAATATCCCATTTTCAAAAAGATCTCCTAATAATCTAATCCCTTTAGCCCTCCAGTTCACCTTCCTAATATCCCAAAAATGGTTGGGAAAATAGCTGCCGCATCCATCGATGTATAATAACAGAACCGTGGAATATCTAACACCTTCCGAACTATTTTCCAGACCTTGTAGGCTGCGAGCACTACCTTGAACCTAGTTTTTTTTTTAAATAACTTGGCTCATAAAACCTAACTAAGAAATTTCTAGCTTCCAATCCTAGCAACATTTGTTATATTGATGGTGTTTCTGCTAATAACTCCTCTTCACCGGTCAACAATATCCGTATATTTTGAAGAATACATACATAGTAATAAAAAATAAAATTAGGAACAGACCACCCCCACGATTACATGGTAACGTCATGTATTTAAACGCCCGTTGTGCTTTCCTTTGTCTCCAAATAAACCTATTACAAATAGATTGCAGTCCCTGAAGTTGTTTTTTGGTTAGTTCTAATGGGACCGCCCTGAAATAATACATAACTCTAGGGAGGATAATCATCTTCAATACATTGCATCTTCCCACCATTGTAAGGTGCAGACAGTCTAATCAATCTAGCTGTTTCTGGACACCATAAACAATACTAGACCAATTTACTACAATCAAGTCCTGCGATGACATCCTGACACTGATACCCAAATATATAGCTTCCTCCCTTACCAGAGCGTCGCCGGGGCCTGCCAGCTTAGTGCATAAAATCTGTGTTTTGGAGGCATTTAAATTACATACTGAAACCTCACTAAATATGCTAGCTAATCTTTCTATTTCAATAGCTGCTGCCGCGGGGTCCGAAAATGCCACCGCTATATCATCTGTGTATGCCAAGACATGTACCTGATATTGTCCACAAATCATAGATTTATTGCGCTCATTGTACTCCAGCATAACAAGAAACAAATTAATATACATTGTGAATAACAATGGTGAACACGGGCACTCCGGTCTTGTACCCCAACTAATCCGAATCTGCTCTGTTTCCCTACCCATTACACAGATCATGGCCCGAAGTGACTTATACATACTTTGTATTGCAGTGATATAACCCTGTCCAAACCCTGTCTCCCACATAACAACCCATAAAAACACCCATGCCACTTGGTCAAACGCCTTTTCTGCATCAAGAAAGATAAGCCCAAGCCTTTTTTGGTTCACATTGGCATAATCAATAAGAGAAATTATTCGGTTAATGTGGTTAACCATACTCCGACCCGGTATAAAGCCATGTTGGTAAATAGACACCAAAGGTGTAAGGACTTGCGCTAACCTATTGGTGAGTATTGTAGCATATATTTTACCATCTGAATGTAACCGTGATATTGGTCTGTATGACCCTGGAAGATTAGATGGCCTATCCTTCATTAAAAACACCGCTATATTAGCCTCCCCCCATGATGGAGGAGGATTTCCTAATTGTGCCTCCTGAAATGTGGTCAGCATATCTATTTTCAAAACTTGTAGAAATGTTTGATAAAATTCAAGCGGAAGCTTATCCGGGCATGTAGCTTTCCCTCTCGCCAATGAACCAATTGCCTCCTCTAGCTCTCCCATAGTAATTGTCTCATCTAGTAGCAGTTGTTCGTCTTGCCTAAGTTTAACTACATTCAATTGCTGACTAAAATATTCTATTTCCTGTTCATTATCTTCCCTTTGCGTATATATAGCTCTTGATAAAAATGATAAAATACCCCAATATCTCTTCCACTGTTTGAACCGAGTTGCCTGCAGCAACATCTATTACCCTTATTTTTTGTGAGGACTGTCTGACTCTTATCCTTTGAGCTAAGCACCTTCATGTAGCTTCCCCATATTCATATCTCTCTTGTTCATATAGTTAATATTTATACACTATTTCCTTGCACCAGATGGCATTGATTTTGGCTTTATAACATGCAATCTTGTTTTGAAAATCACTGAGCTCTAACCCCTGTCTGAGCACCTTTATCAATTCTTGTTCTTGCCCCTTAAGTCTTCCAGAAGCTACTGCATCACATTTTATGCTGATTTCTGTTTAGCGAGCCCATAGCTAAGTACTTTGTCCCTTATTCCTGCCGTAAGGACATCCCATACTATTGCGGTAGAAGATGTTTCCCTATTAATCTCTAAAAATTGAGAAATCCAAGTCGACATATGATCAATACATTCCTTCTCCATTAAAAGCTTTCTATCAAATGTAAATACTCTGTGATTTTTATCTAGCCTAAAACAAGTTAGATCGAACAATAGTGGACTATGATCCGCTGTTATTCTAGTCCAGACATGCATTTTCGCTCCAGCAATCATTAGTTTAGATATAAATACATAATCAAGTCTAAATAGCTTATGGTGTGGATATGAATAAAAGGTATATCCCGGATCCGGTTAATTTAAAGCTACCCAAGCATCTACTTATCCATGGTCCTTTATCAATTGTTTTAACGCTTTAAAGACCCTCTATTTACGACCCACATATTTATGGCTGTCATCTTCTAGTTGATCTCCCTCTTTATGTATATTAAGATCCCCACAAACAATCAAGGGAGTATCCTGCAAAGCCAGTTCAATATTCAAGTTCTCTAAAATAAGAACCTCATCAAAATTAGACCCATATATTGTACATATTGTCACCTTGGTGCCCCGAATAATACACTCAGGAATCGCCCATCTGCCGTATTTGTCTGACCTTTCCCTCCCTGTCCCCAAGATACCACCTCGTACAAGAATAGCTACCCCCTATTCGTAATAGTCTGACAAATTGCATTGAGAAGTGTGTATCCCAACTCTTCTAACACCTTACGTTTAGCCCATGCTATATGTGTCTCCTGAATGCCCAATATATCCGATTTCATTAGGCGTATTCAGGGTTCATCTCTAAATGCAAACTTAGCCAGATATTAAAAACTTGAATTTATGCAAGAGATCCAGAGAACAGATTGAGCATTTAAAAGGCAATCTGATAACTTCAAGTGATGAATGTATCTAACATAATCCTACAAACTTTTACTTGGGGAAGAGAATTTACTATAGTCCTTGCCAAGGTGAATTACCTTAGCTCAACACTCTTTGTTTGTTAATATATTTAGTAAGAAACAACAAAAGGTGTGAAGTGTGTAGCACCTAGTGCAAAGGCAGATTTATAGGAGCCTCAAGACCTAATGTTTTGAATCAGGTGTATTGATTGTGATCTTAACCATTGAGAATAGTTAACACCAGGATAATATGTAATGAGTCATTCTTGATACATAGATCCGGGGAGAGGTTGGGAGGTATTTCCACTAGCGGTGGAGGGACTATAAATGTCTGTCACATCAACATGGCATGAGGAACAGTTCCCCCCTAATCACTTCCCCCACCAGGGGGTTTGGGTTCTTCATGTATAAATGTTGGGAACTAAGACAAAAAAGTGGATGACTTGCTACACACAAATGGTAAAAATGCTCCCCTGGCTAACTAAAAAGACCTAAAAACCTTCCTCTGCAAAATTAGTCAGATTTAGCACTACTATGTGTAAGATTAGATACTATTTTATTGAGAGTGGCATCTAGAGACACATGTTTGTTTAAAATGATCATTTGAGAGGACAATGTTGCCAAAGGGCCAAATAAGGTTACCAAACATTAAGGGCTTGCATAGCTGTAAATATAGGACCAATCTGACAAAGAGACAGGCTGCAGTAATGTGGAGCAGTGTAATTTCTTTTTTATTAAGTCAGAGAATTTGAAGCAAATAATAGAGCTTTTACCTGGAAAGTAAATGGCTAAAAGTACAACAATATTTGTATGTGCATAGGACTGAGTGCAGCTAAAGGGAGCCTCTTCTGAGGACCACATAATCCCCTTTACTAGAGCAAACCCAGATTGGGGAACTAGTGTAGCATCTTTATTAATACTACGTGCCCAGGTATCTGCAGAAGTGTTTCCTTTGTCTCATTCAAAGTTAAGCATTCGAAATACTTGCTAGTGTTCACAGGACATTGGCTCTTCTTTTGGAGTCATCCTGTCACTCTCTGAGGGAGACTTAGGAGGCATTCTCTGACCTTTGACCACTGAGATTTGGTTGCTCATATTGGTAATGAAGGGTGGGAGTCTCTCCATTGCAAGGAGCAACATATTGCTTATGGCTCCTTATAGTCTCAAAGCAGACCCTTTGTCGTCAGAAACGACTGAGGAATTTAGCAGGAATAATGTGGAAAGTTCCCATTGACTGCCGCAGGCCTGCTGGTGGCTGGGCTGCATTTTTTCCTGGAAGTACGGGTTGACATTCCCTTCCTGCGAGTATCCCTGGCCCTGCTTATGGTTTCCCACTGGCACGTGGAAGTCACACACCAATTCAGCATAGCAGCAAAGTGATTAGCATCATTTACAAATATTGAGACTCAGGCAATTGTTATTGTTGTTATTGTTAATTTGGGTGTCATTTGCGTAATTAAAAACTTGGCACTCCAAGTGGCACAATGCAGCCACCAGAGGCTGAAGATAGGCATTGAAGAGGAGGGGGGACAACGCAAAGCCCTGGGGGACCCGCACACGAGCTTGCCGGTGATGGACATCTGATCAGCGAGTTGGACCCGTTGGGATCGGTCTGACAAGAAGGACGAGAGCCACAGGAAAGTCGTCCCATGAATGCCCAATTCCGAGATTCGTGGCAGGAGTTGGCTATGATTGACATTGTCAAATGCCCCCGACAGGTCCAATAGGACCAGGGTGCAAGGCTTCCAGTTATCGGCCATGTTACTAAGTTCATCTGTCCCTGCCAACATTACCAATTCTGTACTATGATGGGCTCTGTAACCTGCCTGTTATATTTGGGGGAGCTGATTTACCTCTATGTGGGAAGATAGGGTTTTCAGCACAGGCTGTTCCAGCACCTTTGCCAGAAAAGGGAGCTGGGAGATGGGCCTAAAGGTCTTAAGGTTCATTGAATCAGTCCCCGTTTTTTTCAGCAGGGGAATGACTCTCGCCTCCTTAAAGTGCCTTTGATGAGATTGCTAAAATAGCCTTACCGTAACTTCTATGTTAGGGCTTTTGCCACCTCCTCTAAGAAGTTAGTTAATTCAACAAAAATAAGGATACCACAATCTCTGTGAAGTGTCACAGTGCCTTAATTGGGTTGGTCATACATGACAGATACCAAATGAACACCAGGGTAGCCTTGCTTGGGCAGAAGCTGGAGATGGAAGGTAACAGATCAAGTGATGGGAGTCAAGGACTGTCTGAACCCACATATTGCATACTCTGTAGTATGACATGCCTTCAAGACACATGTTCAGGCAGTGATGTGTGGCTGTAGGAAAAGGTGACTGTTCACACATGTATGTCTTTATGAGGTGCCTTGAACGTGTTTGACCTGTTACATGAACAAGGTCCTCTGTATTTGCTTAGACTGATGTTTTTCCCTTTGGTGTATGTTTTGCAGCACAGAAGATGAGAATGTCCTAAACATGGTTAGTGTGGATTATTCCGTAGCGAAGGATCCGCGTGCAGCAGCCTTCTACAAAGAAGAAGGAAACAAGAAATTTCAGAGGAAGGAGTATGCCTGTGCTGCAGTCCTGTATTCCAAGGTAATAACAAGTAAAAAAAAATGTGCACACTCCAAAAATTATTTTTGACCTGGCTTCTTTCTTCACCATTTCCTGCTTCTTTAGGTTGTGCGTCAGATTTTTCTGTCTTCCTGCTCATTCTTTTTAAAGATCCTAGTTAAGGATATACGGGTAAATACTGCAATAATGGCTGTAAGCAAATGGCTTCTGAAAGGCTATTACTGTTGTTGTTCTAATCTAGAGGATTCCTGTTTACGTTTGGGAATAGCCAGCAGTAATGTTGTGTTGCAGCCAGTTACTTGTTCATACTCACTCTGGCAGCCATTAACTGTCAGATATATATGCAGAGTTTACACTGGGGTGTTTGGTATTACCAAGAAACCTTCTGTTTTTTCGCACTTGCCCAAAGCCCACCTAGCTCAGAATGGGCAACATAGTTAATGCACCCCTGACCCTAGGCACTGCCAGTGCTGGCCGCTATCACTGGTCAAAGGAAATGCTTGGCCCAAGGATCTCAAATATCCTCCACCCACCTCCCTACCCGAGTGAGAAATGGTGTTGAAGGGGCAAACGGGTGACAAAACAGGGCACACATGGGAAACTGGGCCATGTTAGACACCCTCTACAACTTTTCAAGAGACAGGCATGAGAAGGAAGAGAAGCACATCCAAGTGAATACAATACCACAGTGGCTGGGAAGCCACTTGGCACTGTACTATTGCCTAAAAAGCCAAGCCACCTACAAAGAGCGCCCATCCGTTCGATTCCCCCAGTCCATTCAGAAGTAAACCATCTGAGAACCAGGCCTTAAAACACACAATCCCTCTCGCTATCCCCAGCACGTAAAGATGCACCAACTCTCTACCTCCCCATTCGTGAATGTGTGGACGCAGGTGAAGCAGCAATGTTGGCTCTCCTTGACCTGTCCGCAGCATTCAATACAGTCGCTCAATCTATTTTGCTTGAGAGACAATACAATAACGGGATTCAGGGCACCCCTCTATCCTGGATCAGATCCTTCCTAAATGGCTGCACTCAACAGGTCTCCCTTCAGCCTTTTGTTTCTGAGGAGAAACAACTGAACTGTGGAGACCCTCAGGGCTCTGCGCTGAGCCCGCTATTTTTTAATGTATATCTCTCTCCTTTGGCCTCCGAGGTAGAATCTTGTGGTGTCAGAATGATATCCTAAGCTGATGACACACAATTGGTGTTCTCATTCAAGGATCACTTGGAAGCAGCTTTCTCTAATTTCAGACGCTGCTTGTGCAACATCTCCACCTGAATTGCATTAAGAACGCTTAGGCTCAACTCTGATAAAACTGAGGTGCTGTGTTTTTAATCAAAAAAGCCACTCTCCACCTCTATTTTGGTGGCCATCGGAGTTGAACCCTCCCCCGGAACCTGTGGACGGAGCCAGGAATCTTGGATTCCGGTTTAACAACAAGCTATCATGTTAATCTCAAATCAACCAGGTTTCCTCAGTGTGTTTCGGTAAAATGCACATGATTTGCAAAATTCTCCCTTTTCTACCTCAGGAACCGTGACTGACCATTGTTCACCCCCTGATCCCCTCACATCTGGACTATGCAACTAGTCTGTACACGGGGGTTCCTGCCTATCTGATCAAACGACTACAGATTGTTCAGAACGCGGCGGCTAGGTTGATCAATAACATCCCAAATAGCCACTCGATCTCTCCCCACCTGAAGAAGCTCCACTGGCTTCCAGTGACCAGGCGCAACCCGGTTTAAGTCCCTGGTTTTGGCTTTTAGAGCAATGCAGGGTCAGGGCCCGGCCTACCTCAGAGCTCGACTCAAGCTCGCTCAGTCTAACCGCTCACTCAGCTCAAACCATCTCCGGCTTTTGGTGATTCCCCATTTTCGCCGCTCCAGAATGGGGGCCAGAGCTTTCACAGTGATCGCGGCCAAAGCCTGGACCATTCGGCCACTGTCCTTGCGGATGGCCCAATCTGAATCCGACACGACTTGAAGACCTGGCTATTTTCCAACTCTTAGCCCACTATGAGTACTCGCATCTGCCACCTGTCTTACCGCTGGGACACCCCTGTCGGGGGGAGCTGTGCGCTTTACAAGCTTCAAAAATAAATAAATAAGTAAGCTGCTGACCTCTGTATCCTGAGTGATAGTGAGATGGAGCAATGTTCCACAAGGCGACCAAGGCTCCAACGGTCTTGCCCTTATATGTATATAAATGTATACATTTTCAAAGCAACACCCCTGTACCAGTTCTCATTCACCCCTAGACCCATAATGGAAGCAGTGCCAGAGCAGTACCCTCACAGCCCCTCCCGGTTATCAGGATCACCGTACATGGACAAAATGTGCAGATGTTGTGTAGTCCATCTCAGAATAAAAAAACTGGAGTTGGATTATATGAGACTTTTGTGTCATGTGATTTTACCCTTGTGATTTTTACAGGCTGCATCCCATGCAACATACGGTGGTGAAGAACTTGCAGTGTGTTATGCCAATCGATCAGCAGCTCTCTTCTACATGGGACACTTTGAGGTGAGTAGGACTTTCATAATCTTTATCATACTGGTAAGAAAGATCCTGCCCTGGTGTTCTGCTCTGCTGAAGCAGAACAAGGCTACTTGCATGCTTTGGTCCATCAGTGATGATTAGCACATTACCACTTTTCACTGTATTCTGCTGCAGTAAGTTGGTTCCACAACCAGACGTAGGAAAGGATATGATTGCTTGTGACATTCCCTCCTACTGTGGACCCATTTCACAATGTATTTGTACTAATTTTAATGCACAGTAATACCAGCACAAATATAAATAGTGACTTATTTACGAGTATTAGGGTTGGAATATTAAAGTATATAACAAAATGTTGATTAAATATAAGAGTGGTCAACATAATTAAAATAAAGGAAAACCTCAAATAAGTGAGAAAGAAAGTACATAAAATAAAGGATGATTAATACAGATAAACAGTATATTGATAGAATGTATTAACTGTTTCCCCATTTCTGATCATAAGATTATTCTACCCCTGATATAACTTTATCATATCTAAACAGGGAAATTTCAATATCCTTACCTTTTGTAGTAGAAGCTATTACGTTTCTCCACTTTTTTAAAATCCAATTTATTTGCAACATCAAAAACACAAGATTTGTTGTTTGTCGGTATGAGTTAGATCGAAATTGTTAGGTGAAACTAGCAATCGTGTCCACAATGGGTATCTAATAAAGGGTTGACCGCACGCCAGTTCTAATCTGTCAAAACATCTGCCTGCACTGCTCAAGCCTTGTAGCAGTTAGAGCTGAAATGACCAAAGGTACGTGCCACTAAATGAATGTGGAGCGCCGGATTCATCTGAACCCAATACATTGAGTTTCTTCATTCATATGTGAGTCCAATACGATCTAGAAATTAATTTCTGCAGAATTAGTGGTAAACGAGCTCCATGTTCATTTTATGCAATCAAAAAAAATAATAATCATAGTTAAACCAAAATAGCTATAGATAAGTCATCTGACAAGGAAAGTCTAAATTTCACCTTTAAGGAAGAATCCTCGTTTTTACAATAATCCTCAAGAACATCTAGGATTATAGAAACAGGATGCCAAATGTTTAATTTTAAGATGTACATTTCGAAGATTTAGTAGCCATAGAAAGAAAATCAACTTTCTGTCAGCAAATAACGTTTTGTATTCTGAATTACCTTTTAATTTAATCCAGACCGCCTTTGATTGTTGCTGGTTGTATAACACTATGTTGAGGTCAATAATATAGACCTAAAAAATATCACATTCACTACATCGTAAAGATAAGTATATACTTACTATTCTCATTACCACATCTACTCACAGTGTAAGTATCTTGGGGTGTAATAGATAGCTGGTGTAGTGAATACAATATTTTTCATGTGATATAACATGTGATTTAGAGGTGGTGTGGTGCCATTATTAACTAATGTTGCAATCTAGGGTTCCAAGGTTTAGGGTACAAAAGACAACTGTCTCTTCCATTCATCTGTGAAGTCAACTACATAAACATATTCTTTGATAGTAGATAAGGGCCAACAATGCCATCCATGTATGCCCATTGCCTACCAGTGTAATATCCAATATGGATCAAGTGTCTCTGCAGCATAAACTTCCAGGTCCATTCTTGTTTTTGCAGTAAATTGTACTTGAGTAGTTCTGTTGCATTTTGGATCATTGTCCTTCATTATTGGAGAACAAAATGAATAGATTAACAAGTGAATCAGTCCATAACTCTTTACACCACTGAAAACATAGCTTCCAGCCCACTTTGAATGTTGATGTTTCCCTACCTTAGGTTTGTCTGGAGGATATTGAGAGAGCACTGGAGAACGGCTATCCCAGGAGGCTGCAACACAAGGTGCTGATGAGGAAAGCGGACTGCTTGCTGCGCCTTGGTAGATGTCAAGAGGCCACTGAAATGATCCGTAGTTTGGAAGAGCTAGTTACTAGCAGCAGTCTCGTAAGCGACACTAAGCAATCACTGCTGAGCAACATTGTGAATCTGAAATCCAGAGTGAGTGAACATCAGAACAACTCTGAGTCCAATAGTTCAACATGCCTAAAAAAACAAAATGAGACAGTTCTCCCTGGGGAGATATTAAGAAATGATCTTGAAGACCTTCGTATTTGGGATGAGAATGCCAACATTCCTAAGGCATCTGCAGCATTAAGTGCTCGCTTTAGCCCCGATAGAGGACGTCACCTGGTAGCCGTGCGGAACATTGACCCAGGAGAGACGCTGGTGAAGGAAGAGGCTTTTGTTAGTGTTCTGGTTCCAGAAGGGCTTCGGGACCACAAGAGTGAAGATGGAGACCGGCTTAAGTTTGTGGTCACAAATGCAGACCTTCATTGTCACCTGTGCTTGGACCGTGCTCAAGCGACCGTGCCCTGTCGGTTTTGCAGCTACGCGAGGTACTGCAGTCAGCAGTGTATGGAGCATGCCTGGGGCAGGTACCACTGGTTGGAATGCTCCATTGGAAGTAGTCTCCTCGCCCTGGGGGTGTTCTGCCATCTAGCCCTGCGGACAGTACTAGTGGCTGGATTTGGCAATGTAAGTCAACTAGTGAAACAACATCACCTAGTCTCAGAGGAACAGACTAAAGATAAGCTGCATCTACCACCACCTCATGTTTGTTCAGGAGCTGAAACAGGAAAGACTAGGGAGGAGCCAGCCTTGATTGAAGGCTTTGACGCCGATGGGCGTTACCAGAGCTCCTATCCAGCGGTTTTCAGCCTTCTGACTCACGTGGTGCACCAGAGCCCAGAGCACAGGTTCCTGTGTGCATTCAGTGCAGCCGCCATCTGCAGGATGCTGAGTGCAGCTGATGTACAGGCTCTTGTATCAGGCCCCAGGGTCTTGGAAGACCGATCAAAGATGAAAACAGAAGTCACTGAAGAGCGGAATCTGGATACGAATATTTTAGGAGTTGCGATGCTCCACCACATGCTGCAGTTACAGTGTAACGCCCTGGCAGTCACCAGCATACAGGAGCAGAGAGGAGGTCAGTATTGGGGAAGGCCAGAGATTTGTGCAAAGTAGTTTGTGTCAATGCAGCAACTGGAAAAGCACGCACTTAAGCAAAGATCTGGCATATATCCCTTATGCAAGGTTCCAAACTTAATGCCTCTTATTATAATCACTTTACAAAGCAAGGGGGTAAACCCAGACAAATCCCGAGGACGTGGGTAGAGTACGGTACATTAAACAAATGGCCCTAGCTGAGATGTTATATTAAGACAAACATCTTTACATCACCCATAGAATTAATCCAAAAGCAATTAAAGATAACTTCAGTACATTTATTCAAATATAACATAGATTCTCATATCCATTAAGAATACCACAAAATACATGTTCAAATAATTATGATAGAATTCAAAAGTGGTGCCCCAATGGGAGAGGAGGGGTAAGTGCAGCGTATTGCGAAAAGTGAAGGTAAGTGGAAGAGGGAGGGCAGTGAGCAATATATACATCTAACTCATATAGAGTGTCAATCAAGGCCGAATGTACATGGCCAAACTATTTACACAACCATAGTATGAGGACACGCGAGAAGCCTATCACTGTTGTCCGTAATGCTATATGGAATGTGTAGCCATCAAATTTTCGACCCTGGGGGGAGATTGAAGATTGCTGAAGATCTTACAGACAGGTCTTCATCAGGGCCAACTTATGGGGACACCCTAAAACCACCAGAGGTGTGTGGTGGTAGATAGATTAAAGATGGGCCCTCAGGAGCAGCTCATGTCTGTCTCGTCTTAAGTGAGACGGACGTGAGCTGATCCTTCAGGAATGTTTGGGATATTGGGTTCGAGGCATGTGGGCTGCTGAATTCATATCTGTGCATAGTTCGCCGCCTAGTGTTGGGTCCGGATGATTGCACATTGTTGTCCTGGAAGAGTCTTTGAAGTATCACGAGATAGGTGGCTCCTCCCCAGGACTACAGTGCGCATGGGCATCGACTCCATCCTCAGATTGTTTTTTTCCGCCATTGGGTTCGGATGTCTTTAATTCCCTCTTGTCGGAATCGATAGAAAAACTTTCTTGAGACCAAAAGGTCTTTAGTCTATACGTCGGTATTGTCTTGCGTTCGGCTTAACTTCTTCTAGCTCGGCTCCAAGCCGATTTGTGTACTTCCGCGTGCTCTCGGCGCGGAAGGCCTTGTCGACGCGCCTGACTTATCGACCATCCATCATGGACCGAAGTCCATTCAAGAGATGTCCGGTCTGTAACTCGAAGTACCCACACATCGACATCCACCCGGTGTGCAACAAGTGTCTGTCGCCGGACCACGATGAGGCCAAGTGTATGGCCTGTTCACGATTCAGGTCCAAGAAGACACTCAAGCTCCGACGAGCTGCGCGCCTGGAGGTCCAGCAATCTGCTCCGGCGCCTACGGACATTTTCGATGCTGGGGATGTCGAGGAAGAATATATCCAGGACGTTTCGGAATCGAACCCCGCGTCGGACGTCGAAGAAGACTACGACGCTGATGCCGAGGTGTTCGAAAGCGAAGAAGTCGTCGAGGAGGTAGGAGACAACGACGGGGCCCTCGGGCCATGGAGGATAGCTCGGACGAGGAGCTCCCTCAAACTGACTCTGGGGCCGTGCCTTTCTATAAGGCCCAGGTCGAGGGATCGCCTTCGGGCCTTACCCAAGACCTCGATATGGGTTCCACGGTCCCGCCTTCGGGCCCGGCCAGGGACATTGTTACCGAGCCACTCCCGGTCAAAACGAAACCGAAAGTGAAACCTACGGTCTCGACGCCAGATACTGCGCAGGTGCAAGTATCGAAACCAAAAGTGCGCGTCGCATTAGTCGGATTGAAAACTTCTGAGGCCTCGGCGCCGAAGAAGCCGAAGATGGCTGTCGAGCCGAAAGGCCAAGTCAAGGGTGCCGAGCCAAAGGCTGCCGCGCCGAAGACTAAGGTGAAGGTGTTCGACACCGCCGCGTCGGCGCCAAAGACGGTCGATGCCGGCAAGGGCCCGGTCGACCCAAAGAAGGCTGTCGACGACCCAAAGAAAACTCTTGGCGACCCGAAGAAGCGACCCGATGACCCAAAGGTCCTCTCTGCCCCATGTCCACACGACAAGGCCAAGGGTGCTGCGCCACGGGAGTCGACTCCGAAGGTGGCCTCAGAGGACTCGGCTCCGAAGGTGGCCTCAAAGGACTCCGCTGAACCGGCGCGTCCATCCGCCGCATTCACCAAGAAGGTCACGGACTCCCTGCAACGCATCAGGGACGGCACCGCGGCAGTCGAGCCGAAGGACCCTCCGCCTGCCAAGCCTGTGGAGAAACCGGTTAAGGTGTCCACGCCGATCCTCTTTACCTTGCCGCCTAAGACGGCGCCGAAGGCTTTCGCTCCTAGGCCAGGGGCCGGCGTGCCCGAGAAGGTCTCCTCGGTGCCGAAGGCGTCGTTGGTGGTCCACGGCCCGCGACCTCGACAACCTTCGGAGGAGGAGCGTCAAGAACACTTCATTGACGCCGAAACGGGCAGGCTTTCCCTTCTGAAGCGTAAAATCACCCCAGAACCCCAACTGGAGTCTTACAAGATCCCTCTCAAGAAGAAGGACTCTGCTTGCTCTCCTGCCTTGGTGGAACCCCTTTCACCACAGACTCATGAGGTCTCGCCCACTTACTCCGATGTGGACGCTGGTGAGGGTGATGAGGAGGATGAATACAGTTATCCAGTCTACACAGACCCTGAGGATACAAATGAGCCCTGGGCATCTGGTGGTGACCCTGGGGATCCTCATTCAGGACAAGACCCTCAACTCTTTTCTGCTAAGACTTCACCTACTGAAGACTCTGCTGCTGTCAATGCCCTCATTGAGCGGGCAGCAGCCAATCACAATGTCCAGCTGCATGCTGACCCTGTGGATGTGGATTTCCTCTTTGACACTTTTTCTGTATCGGAAAAGACTGTGAAAACTCTGCCTATGCTGAAAGGTGTTTTAAAGCATGCTGCTGAGGTTTTTAAGGAACCTACCAGGGCGAGGGTGATAAACCCTAGGATTGACAAAAAATACAAAGCAGCACCTACTGATCCTACCTACATGAAAGGACAGTTGCCTCTGGACTCCCTTGTCGTCTCGAATGCCCGGAAGAGGGCCAATTCTCAGACTACGGGTGATGCTCCTCCCCCAGACACAGAATCCAAGGTCTTTGAGGCTTCGGGGAAGAGGGTAGCAGCACAGGCAGCCAACATATGGCGCATCTCTAACACACAGGCGCTTCTAGCGCGCTATGACAGGGCGCACTACGATACACTAGAGACCCTTTTGCAACACCTGCCTGATCAATACAAAGAAGGGGCTGAGATGCTAATCCAAGAGGGGAAGCTAATCTCCAACGCTTCCATTAAGTGCGCTCTGGACGCAGCCGATACCGCTGCGCGAGCTATTAACACCAGTGTTATGCTTCGGAGACATGCCTGGCTGAGAATCTCTTGTTTTAAGCCAGACATCCAAACCACCATCCTGAACCAAACGGTCAACCCAGATCACCTGTTTGGCCCAGAGGTTGACGCCACCCTAGAAAAAATGAAGAAGGACACTGACACTGCAAAATCCATGGGTGCCTTGCAGTCCAAGCAGTTTCGGGGTGGGTCCTTTCGTCGCTCCAACACTAGAGGCATCTCAAGGGGTCAGCTTTCCCAGTCCACGCAATTCTACAAGGGCAACACCCAGACTACCTATGCCAACAAGAGTCGAGGTGGATATCGCGGCAACAGCGCCAAAGGCAGAGGACGTGGCAACAACAGCTCCAGGTCCTCTACCGCCAGCAAACAGTGACGCCTTGTCACTGCCCCCCGACCACACAACACCGGTCGGGGGGAGACTCCAGCAGTTCCTGCCCGTCTGGAAGTCCATCACCACGGACAGGTGGGTCAGAAAGCTTATCCAATTCGGTTATTGTCTGGAGTTAACATCCACTCCACCCAACATGCCCCCAAGGCACCGTCCTATTGCAGCAGGAGGTCACCGTCATGCTGCAAAAAGGGGCAATAGAGCTCGTGCTTATGCAGGAAAGAGGCACAGGGGTCTACTCCATGTACTTCCTGATACCGAAGAAGGACGGGTCCCTCAGGCCCATCCTAGACCTCAGGCCCCTCAACTACTACATCCTGTCGGAACACTTCCATATGCTGACCCTGCAGCAAGTGCTCCCGCTGCTCCGGCAGGGGGACTTTCTCGCAACTTTAGACCTAAAGGATGCGTACTTTCACATTCCACTACACCCTTCACACAGGAAATACCTCAGGTTCACCATCCAAAACCAGCACTACCAATTCAAGGTTTTGCCTTTCGGTGTCACCACGGCACCCAGGGTGTTCACAAAGTGCCTGGCGACGGTGGCGGCACATCTAAGGAGACGAAACATCCACGTCTACCCCTATCTGGACGACTGGCTCATCCAGGCGAAGTCAGCCCAGCAGTGTGCCGCCCACGTGTCCCACACCATTCACCTCCTGCACGATCTGGGATTCTCACTGAATTACCCAAAATCCCACCTCCAGCCCGCCCACATACGGCAGTATCTGGGTGCGACCATAGACACTGGCGGCCACAGCACAGCCGAATTCAGTGATAGTCGGCAGCATTCAATCGCTGATCCAAAAATTCAGACCTCAACACTTGCTTCCAGCAAGAGTGTTCATGCAGTTGATAGGCATGATGGCCTCCTGCATCTCCATAGTCCCGCACGCAAGACTACATATGCGTCCGCTTCAGGAGTGCTTGGCACGTCAGTGGACTCAGGCTCACGGGCAGTTGAAAGACCTAGTGTTGGTGAGCGGCCGGGCATACAACTCTCTGCATTGGTGGAATCCACGAAATCTTTGCAAGGGCCGACCGTTCCAAGAGCCTGTGCCACAGATCATCCTGACGACGGACGCTTCTCTCCAGGGATGGGGAGCGCATGTACTCCAGTACACTGTGCAGGGACTATGGACGCAACAGCAAAGGAAGATGCACATCAATGTTCTGGAACTGATGGCGATCTTCATGGCACTAAAAGCCTTCAAAGTACATCTGTGCAACAAGGTCGTGTTGATCCGGACGGACAACATGATGGCAATGTACTACATGCAAAAGCAGGGAGGAACACACTCTCCGCAGCTGTCTCATCTGGCTCAGAGTATGTGGAAGTGGGCCATTCAGAGGAACATCTTCCTCATGGCAGAGCACCTCCCGGGCAAGGACAATCAGATGGCGGACCTGCTCAGCAGGCACAGCCACCAAATGCACGAGTGGGAGATACATCCATCAGTTCTCCAACCGTACTTCCGAAGGTGGTGTCATCCAGAGATCGACCTCTTCGCCACAAGGGAGAACGCAAAATGCCAAAGCTTCGCCGCCAGGTTCCCACACCCACAGTCGCAGGGCAATGCGATATGGATGAACTGGTCAGGCAAATTTGCGTACGCTTTTCCCCCAGCACCTCTGATACCGCTGGTGGCACGCAAGCTCAGGCAGCACTCGATGACTCTCATCCTGGTTGCTCCAACGTGGGCTCGCCAACCATGGTACACCACATTTCTAGAACTGTCCGTGGTACCGCATCAGAGGCTACATCTCACACCCAGCCTTCTGACGCAGGGCCATGGCGACATTCAGCATCCAGATCCGCAACAGCTCAACCTGGCGATCTGGCTCCTGAAGTCCTAGAGTTTGGCTACCTGCACTTACCTTCTGACTGTATGGACATAATTCGGGAGGCAAGGAAGCCCACCACCAGAGCATGATATGCGGAAAAATGGAAGCGGTTTGTCATTTATTGTGCGGACCACAACATTAACCCGCTGGATGCTTCTATTCAGAATATCATCTGTTACCTTTTCCATCTGTACAAATGTAATCTGGCCTATGCTTCCATTCGCATTCATCTGTCTGCAATGGCCGCTTATCTCCAGAATAGACAGCACCTCTCCCTCTTCAGGGTGCCTGCCATTAAGGCTTTTCTGGAAGGACTCAAACGAGTCATTCCTCCACGGACTTCACCAGCTCCGGAGTGGAACCTCAATGTGGTCCTTACCAGGCTGATGGGTCCTCCCTTTGAACCACTGCATTCCTGCGAGATTCAGTTCTTGACGTGGAAAGTGGCTTTCCTCATAGCAATTACATCGCTACGGAGGGTTAGTGAATTACAAGCCCTAACTATCCAAGAGCCATTTATTCAAAGTCATTCCAACAGGGTAGTGCTTCGCACTAACCCTAAATTTCTTCCCAAGGTTGTGTCTCAATTCCATATCAACCAGACTATTGAATTACCTGTTTTCTTTCAAAATCCAGAGTCATTGGCGGAGCGGATGCTCCATACCCTTGACGTCAAAAGGGCCCTAATGCATTACATCGATAGGACCAAGGATTTTAGGAAAACTAAGCAACTCTTTGTCGCCTTTGCACCACACCACAAAGGTAACCCTATTTCCAAGGCTGGTATTGCTAGGTGGATTGTTAAATGTATCCAGATCTGCTATCTGAAAGCAAAACGTACTTTTACCATTCCACCAAGAGCCCACTCCACCAGAAAGTTGGGGGCCTCTATGGCATTCCTTGGAAACATTCCTTTGGAAGACATATTTAGAGCAGCCACATGGTCTACCACACACACATTTACTAAGCATTACTGTGTTGATGTGCACTCCAAACAGCAGGCAGCTGTAGGGCAGGCTGTTCTCAAAACACTTTTCCAAACTGCTGCAGCTGGCACGGGCGACCGCCGCTAATGGAGGGACTGCTATGTATTCTATGCACAGATATGAATTCAGCAGCCCACATGCTTCGAACCGAATATGCTACTTACCAGTATGCATCTGTTCTTGGCATGTAGGGCTGCTGACATTCATATCGCCCGCCCTCCTCCCCGGCGCCTGTAGCAGCTGCAGTATTCACATATACTCATAGCATGGTCATCATTCACTGAGTTTCACTCCATCTTGGCCACAATGGAGTCGATGCCCATGCGCACTGTAGTCCAGGGGAGGAGCCACCTATCTTGTGATACTTCGAAGACTCTTCCAGGACAACAATGTGCAATCATCCGGACCCAACACTAGGCGGCGATCTATGCACAGATATGAATGTCAAACAAAACAGGTGATGGACAGAATGTGGATCAATGTCACACATCCCCCCATTCCAAAGATCTGGGCCCAAATCCATCGTTTTTTTGCACTCCACACCACCCTGGGTTAGACAATGGCAATATGCAAATCAGCTCTGACACTGTGCCCCATGGGAACAGTCCAGTCCGAACTACAAAAGCCATGTCCTTCCCAGAACGGAATCAAGCATCCGGAATCAAGCATCCGAGGACCAAAGATCTGGGCCCAAATCCATCGTTTGACTGGGGGAATGTGTGACATTGATCCACATTCGGTCCATCACTTGTTGTTTTTGCAATTGCCGCCCTAAGTGCGCTGGGGATGCCCAGACATGGGTCCCAGGCACTCCACACCACTGGAGTCAAGCTAGCCGGGCTGATGAGAGGTGTTACCTCGAAACCGGTCAGGTCCTCGGATGCTTGATTCCGTTCTGGGAAGGACATGGCTTTTGTAGTTCGGACTGGACTGTTCCCATGAGGCAACAGGGTCAGAGCTGATTTGCATATCGCCATTGTCTAACCCAGGGTGGTGTGGAGTGCAAAAAAACGATGGATTTGGGCCCAGATCTTTTGACTGGGGGAATGTGTGACATTGATCCACATTCGGTCCATCACTTGTTGTTTTTGCAATTGCCGCCCTAAGTGCGCTGGGGATGCCCAGACGTGGGTCCCAGGCACTCCACACCACTGGAGTCAAGCTAGCCGGGCTGATGAGAGGTGTTACCTCGAAACCGGTCCGGTCCACGGATGCTTGATTCCGTTCTGGGAAGGACATGGCTTTTGTAGTTCGGACTGGACTGTTCCCATGAGGCAACAGGGTCAGAGCTGATTTGCATATCGCCATTGTCTAACCCAGGGTGGTGTGGAGTGCAAAAAAACGATGGATTTGGGCCCAGATCTTTTGACTGGGGGAATGTGTGACATTGATCCACATTCGGTCCATCACTTGTTGTTTTTGCAGATATGAATGTCAGCAGCCCTACATGCCAAGAACAGATGCATACTGGTAAGTAGCATATTCGATTCTTACCAACCACGATTCAATGTCCTTTCCTGACATCGGAGCCTGACAAAAAAATCAGTGTTTCCAGTAACAATGCTGGTGAACAAACACATTTAGAATTAAGTACGCAAGACACTTACTAAATCTCAGTTGCAGCCGGCAAAACGGGCGGGTTGGTTCACGCGGGCGTTGGGAGTGGCCTTTGGGACGGTAATCTTGAAATAAAAAAACGTACTTTCCTCCACTTCCGTAACTGCATCATGTGCCGCAGCCTCAGCTCCTGCTGCTCCTGCTGCTCCTGACGCATTTTAGTCTGCCTCCCTCCTCCTGCTCCCCTAAGCCAATCACAACGCTGCAATGGCAGCGTTGTGATTGGTGAGGCATAGCAGAGAGCATGAAAAAGGGAGAGTGTGCATGACAGGGATGGTCGGCCCTGGGGCCGACCAAACAATCAGTACCCACAACAGTGGGCAAGCCACTCCCCCCCCCCCTGCCCTCGAGCAGGACCGCCCGCCTGCCCACAACCATGCACTCCAGACACTTCTGCTTTCTCACAGTGTGAGAAGCAGAAATATAAAATGGTAGTTTTACCATTTTATGTTTCTGCCTTCTCGCACTGCCCCAATGAAGGAGCCCCACTGGTCAAAGTGGAGGTAGAGGCTATGCGATATAGGGTAGTGCATTGGGTATGCTGAATTAGAAGCAAAGTAAAAAATATAAACATACATACGCACATGGAAGGTACATATATGCGCAAGGAAGACAATACATGTAGACTAAAGCTGCACCCAATAAACTCAGACCTTCAAGTGCCGCTGAACCTCAAATCAAGCCACCTGTTTTTATTTTTGTAATTCAATAGTGAAGCAACTGCAGACAAATGGAGAATGAGAGAGTGGAGGTAGTTTATCTGTTTCAAAACCCCCGAATCAGTTCCTATATTATTCAATTGTATTATCAGAGTGAGGGCAAAGTGCTGAAAAAAACTGAAAATCACAATCCTGTAATAGTTTACATATTCTGTATTTATCAATTCCGTGTTCAGTACGCATTTGTGTGATAACAGCCTCTCCGAACAGCAGGCGAACACAGAAGATACCAAATGATGCAGAAGTCAATTGAATATTCCTTTGATCAGAGTTTTTGTTGTTAATGTATTCGAACCCTTTGAAAATATCATAACTAGAGCCACAGCCTCATCATTGAAACCCACTTGATTCAACAGCGCCATTTATTTCCTCTAGCAAGATATTGGAATAACAGTAAGCTTCACAGTAATGTTCAGACATGTCCTTAATCCCTACCAGGCAACCCTCTCTTTCCAGTGAATAGCACTGACAAACCTTCATACATCCCTTTGCTACACCCTGATCGTTGTTCGTCAATATTAACACACACCATAAAGCAATATATGCACAATCCATTCTGTGATTGTGTCCTTTCGTCAGGAGTGGACCTGTTCTGTTAGCCTGTAAAGAAAATCAAAACATTCCTTAGTAATCCATTGTAAAAAACTCCTAAACAACCAAATACTTCCCTCTGGCATGAAACTGAGATCCAAAGTATGTCCACGCGTCTGCGTCAGGCCCACGACAAGTTGCTGTTGGCCTAAGGCTTCTAATGAACGCAATGGGTCCATAGTGTCCGATGCAACCTCGCACTGCACCCAAACACTATCAATCAATCAATCAAAAATTATGAATACGACTGGGCTAAGGGCCAGATGTATCAAAGGGTTTTGCCCATTCTGTGTCTATGGGGAAATGTGTTCATACATATGGCCCTAAAGGAGGAATAAAATCTAAGAAAGATTGCACAAAGGTTGAAGATGTACCGGGGAGATGATAACACAGAATCCCTGGAGGTAGCAGCTGACCCCATCAGTGAGAAGCCTTAACCCGAGTAGGTGAACTTGCTTTTTGCCTACAACATCCTCTTTGCTTCTTGAGCGTGACATTTTTTTTCTTCAGGGCCGGGTCCAAGATGAATTTAAGCACCCTAGGTGCTGTGGCATTTTGCTTCTTCCTTCCACTCACAACAGTGGGGCCATATTTGATGCTTCTAGGGTAGGATGAGCATATTTTCCAATCCAAAATCCGGGACAGCCAAAGACTTTGAAGCAGAACTACGCAGAAGTGTCACAATCCCGCACCCATCAGTATGGGGGGGGGTCTAGACTGCCAAATCCCCTAGGTGTGTGTGTATATATATATATATATATATATATATATATATATATATATATATATATATATATATATATTGAAAATATCAAAGACCCGCCCTCCAGGTGTTCTGCACTTTGCTCCATTTCAAAATGTTTTGACTGGCGAGTGAAAGTAAGGCGCTACCCAGGTGTCTGACATCACAGGGGTGCAACTCATTCAGTCGCTTTCCTTTACGTTCAGGGCACGGTGTCCTGTATTTTACTGATAAAACAAGGTTACAGGTACCAGAGAGCAAATAAAAAACAAAAAGCGGAAAAGCTTCAGTGTATGTTTCCACAAATTGGTGGGTGTTAAGAGATGGTTAGGGACCGACAGTGGATTTACTATTATTTCGCAATAGGAATTGAAAAAGAAAATCTTATCAGAGAGGCTCATCCTTAGGTGGATCTGTAGACCAGTTAACATACAATGGACCCCAAGAAATCAAATATCAATTCCAAAATGGCAGCCTTTTTCCAAGAGTTCCATTTTGAGCTTTTGTTATGTTAAAGAGCAGGGTAATCTGAAAGGAGCAGGTGACTCAATCAGATCCAGTCCTGTGGGTCTGTTCTCACACAGCAGGCTATGAAGCCAAAGGAGTCTCTGGCCCTGTTCTGTCTCTCCTGGCAGTGAGCCTATGGACCCAGTTTTCCTTGTCTCTAATTGTCATGGAAGCTTCCTTTCAAGGCAGGGGCTGTGCATGTCTCTATGTTCTGGCGTCAGCCTGACAACATTCACTCGATGGCTGTGTAACAGGTGGTCTTGCAGCCTGTTTACGAGGTTCGCGGACCTCCGACAATTATTTTTCTGCCAATAATTATTAGCATTCTGAACTAAACTGTATTACTGGGTCCTCCGACGAAGGTAATAGCTTCCTCAAGTATCATTAATATTTATTTTAAGTTGACTCTATTGCCTTCTCAACTTATTTGATATATATTGTAACACATTCAAAGATACATACGTACAGGGAACGAAATCAATATATTTAAAACAATAATGATCACAAGCATTTTAAAAACGTTTGTAGCCAGAAGCTGATTTTTAGTTCAGGGTGGAGCATGTGTGAATGCACAGTCATTTTTTTGCATTCATTCCAGCCCCAACCTGAACTAAGAGTCCACTGCTGGCTAAAAACTATTTCCATTTGCTTACAATTGTCCAGAAAATCGAACATTTCTGTAGACTGAAAGAGCCTCTGTTCAAGGCGCTCATTGATTCCTGCTTCATACACCGGTAGACTCTGCAAAAGGCTCTTCATCCAAATCTTTACATGGACCTACACTTCTTTTATTGGGAAAGTGGCATATTTCCTCCTTTCAGTTGAAATATTTCCACAGTAGGCAACAGGTTCTCTGCCATAATGAGCACCTTTTTTATTTGTATTTTTTAGCTTTTATGCAATCCCTGGCTTTGTCACATTTTAATACAAAGACTCTCCGTGGTCCCCATATTGTCTGTACCAAGCTTGAGGACTTCCCTGCGTCTGTCAGAGGCCATTGTCAATCCAGTTACAACTTCTGTCCTACCACTTCTGCTGAGAGCTCTGATTTCACATGATTATGTTTTGATTTGTAAGCACAGCCTCGGTATTATCAAGTTGTGTAGTCACTTTCATATTTAAATATACAGTAGAAGGGGAAGTAGATGTTCCTCTGTTCATACAATGTATATTTCTTTGTGTATTATTGTTGAAGTAAATTTTTTTTAAATAGCTTGAGGGTCCTTTGCTTCTAGTTGTGATTCTGGGGTCCACAGAAGTCGAAAGTTTATGAACCGCTGTTCTACAGCAAGGATCTTCCAGGTAAAGGAAAGCAGTTTTGTAGCACTTGCATTTGAAATTGTTAAACGCCCATTGCAAAAAATCTTCTCTCGGTGGCTACAAGCAATGTCTGACAAGTGCTCATAAACCCACTCCTTTGGGTGCCGGGAATGCCAGGGCACCAAAATGGACAGCCTACTCAAAGTACATATATTATATTCTTTACAAGGTTGTCATCAGTTTCAGATACCACTACCAAACAGACTTCAACACACCAGGTTCTAACCATGTACAGTGATATACCCCTTATTATAACATAACATAACATGTGTATTTGTAAAGCGCACGTTCACCACTACGGGTATCTTGGCGCTGAATAACAGATGTTTGTTGTTACCCAACTCAATGGTACTCATTTTATCGACCTCAGATGGATGAAAGGCTGAGTGGACCCGCCGGGATTTGAACCTGTGACCATGAGGTCGAACACAGGCCCCTGCAGTAGACGCATTAGTCCACTGAGCCACCAGACCCGGCTATAAATAATTATTTTAGATACTAATACTCCGAACGGTCTCAACGCAAGTGAGGACTGTTATACATACCTATGAGTCACATTAAGTACTGGCCTGCATACTGGACGTACATCTATATACTTTTTAGCTGCTTCAATTATTATCTACCATTACTGAACAATGTTTATCATGTATTTAATATAGCACTTAGTCACTTTCTAGTTACCAGGTTGGGATGCACTAATTTCTTGCCATGTTTACTAGCGATTTTGCACATTCAATTTTTGCACATGAACATTTGGATTGACCAATGCTTACTTGGGCTTTATTACCTATTGTTCCTTTGGTTTATTTAAGAGAACAAGGGGGTCTATGCCAATAGGAGATGAAACCTGTTATTGTGTATTATAAATTATTCTGTGGATACCAATTATCTATTGGCTATTAACACGTTTTTACACATGGTTTTACCCTAATAATACATTCATGCAGCAATACATGTTTCTAAGGGTTTTACAGCAATGAATTGAATATTAAAATTTTTAACATATTTATGTATTTATATGTTTTATATTTATTCTCAATTGCTGTGAGTTATGTGAAAATTTACACAACTCTTAGGGCTTTGTCTCATTTTGAATACTGTGATCAATGTAATGTTGACGAGGCAAAGTTCTCTCTATGTGCAAACATAAGCATAGTATATCTTCTATGTTAGTTAGCATGGCATGTTGCACTTTAAGTATAAAAAAGCACTCCGCCCTTTGATCGTTGTCATGTGATCAAGGCCTCTTCATGCTGAAATGCGTAATGGCGGCATGGTGTTGAGCACGAAAAAAACATAACTGCACCAGTTTTGGGTCTCGCTTCGTCTTTTTCCAAATACCTGTGAAGACGTCCCTCTGCCGAATGAATAAATATATATATATATATATATATATATATATATATATATATATATATATATATATATATATATATATATATATATATATATATATATATATCCACCAAAAGCAGTTTCCCTTTTCAAAAAGAGCCAGTGGAGACCACGTACTTTGCAGCAGATTTATTTCAAACAGGCAGCTTGCTTGCACAGATTCCTTCAATGCGCTCGTGTTCATTAAAAGCCAAACGCGTTTCGAGTCTCCCCTTCGTCAGTGGCTTTGTTGGAGGGCGGAGAAAATACGGTTTACTGGCACTTCATCATAAATACTTCTCCCGCCTTGTTGGGCGTGGCCAGATGGCCTTGTGGGAGATGCAGTCCATGCCCCTTGTAAATACCTCCGTGGGTCCGTAATTTCTGCTCATATTGTCCACAATTCATTCACTTTGCCCATTGTTTGGTCCATGCACTGCTTTGCAGCTGTCTGTTCTGCTGTGAACACCATCTTTGCTGCTACGATATGTGTTCATTCTCCCCTGGTTAAGGCAGCATCACCTGACGCCACATCAGGCCTGCACTCGGCAGTCGGCTCTTTTTACGACCTAGGACGGCCGGTATACATCCACCAAAAGCAGTTTCCCTTTTCAAAAAGAGCCAGTGGAGACCACGTACTTTGCAGCAGATTTATTTCAAACAGGCAGCTTGCTTGCACAGATTCCTTCAATGCGCTCGTGTTCATTAAAAGCCAAACGCGTTTCGAGTCTCCCCTTCGTCAGTGGCTTTGTTGGAGGGCGGAGAAAATACGGTTTACTGGCACTTCATCATAAATACTTCTCCCGCCTTGTTGGGCGTGGCCAGATGGCCTTGTGGGAGATGCAGTCCATGCCCCTTGTAAATACCTCCGTGGGTCCGTAATTTATGCTCATATTGTCCACAATTCATTCACTTTGCCCATTGTTTGGTCCATGCACTGCTTTGCAGCTGTCTGTTCTGCTGTGAACACCATCTTTGCTGCTACGATATGTGTTCATTCTCCCCTGGTTAAGGCAGCATCACCTGACGCCACATCAGGCCTGCACTCGGCAGTCGGCTCTTTTTACGACCTAGGACGGCCGGTATACATCCACCAAAAGCAGTTTCCCTTTTCAAAAAGAGCCAGTGGAGACCACGTACTTTGCAGCAGATTTATTTCAAACAGGCAGCTTGCTTGCACAGATTCCTTCAATGCGCTCGTGTTCATTAAAAGCCAAACGCGTTTCGAGTCTCCCCTTCGTCAGTGGCTTTGTTGGAGGGCGGAGAAAATACGGTTTACTGGCACTTCATCATAAATACTTCTCCCGCCTTGTTGGGCGTGGCCAGATGGCCTTGTGGGAGATGCAGTCCATGCCCCTTGTAAATACCTCCGTGGGTCCGTAATTTCTGCTCATATTGTCCACAATTCATTCACTTTGCCCATTGTTTGGTCCATGCACTGCTTTGCAGCTGTCTGTTCTGCTGTGAACACCATCTTTGCTGCTACGATATGTGTTCATTCTCCCCTGGTTAAGGCAGCATCACCTGACGCCACATCAGGCCTGCACTCGGCAGTCGGCTCTTTTTACGACCTAGGACGGCCGGTATACATCTGTGAGAAGTTGGCCTGGTATATAATGCTCACTAATTCTAGTGATCACTTTGTACCATGCCAAGCAACCCTTATGATGATGGTTGTAATTCAACCTTGTAGACCAGTTATCCTAGTGGTAACGTGGACAAAGCAGTCTTAGGCTAAACTCTGAAAGGCATGTGAAGCCAGCTGTTATACCATACACAACCCCCTTGAATACCAAATGAAAGGGACACCACACAGATATATATTGAAAATATATATTGATTTATTAACTATTAAAATCCCCTGGACTCTTTATGAGCACAGAAGCACAAGCGTAAAATCACAAGACAGTTTAAAATACACAAAAGTTGCACAATATGGATGAGCCCTAGGGGCCACCTAAACCATATACTAAATAAGTGGTATAAGAGATACCTAAAGGAAAGTGAAGAGGCCTAGGGCCTTGGGAATCGCTGGAGCTATTCGAGACTGGAGTTAACTAAGTCGGGAAAGGCCCACGGGACTCGGGTGCAGTGTTCAAAGTGCACGCACTTCTCAATACAAAGTCTATGGTGCGTAAAAAGCACAAAGTTAGAAAGTTAGGAACCTTCCGAGTGACCTACGGAGCTGAAACTTAAAACACAGGCCCTTGGGATGTGTACCAGTGCAGGAGCACCGGCGGAGCTGAGTTACCTCACCCACAGGAAGCGGGTGCACAGGGTCAAAGATGTGTCGGGTTTCGTCACGCTGGTCGATGGTGCTTGGAGCTGAAGATGCTGCAGGCGGCTCGATGAGAAGAGTTCCGGTGGATCCAAGGGTGGATCTGAAGAGTTGAAGACCTGAAAGCAGAGGGGACAGTGTTCAAAGTCACTAGCCAGTGACTACCGTGGAACCAGAGTGGAACCAGGCGATGTCGGGTGCAAACAGGCGTTGTCGGGTAGCTTCTTTCTGCAGCCACGTGGATACCCGAGGTCGAGGACGTCCAGGAGTCGATCACGAGCTGTCCCACGTAGGCTTCTCGCTGTTGGCGGTGTCGGCGACCTGATCGGAGCAAACAGGCCTTGGCAAATGCAAGCCACGCAGAAGTTGAAAGATGCTGTTCACTCGGACCAGCAAGGTCAGAGCGAGGGCTCCTTTTCACAGGAGCTTGGGTAGGTCTGGAGCAACCAGACCTGCTGTTTAAATCTTCGGGTTCGTCGCCAAGATGGCCGCTGGCCGCGTGGCTAGTGGCCGGGATGGCGCGTCGAGTGGCACAATGCAAAAGGGCCCCACGCAGATCGTGGAGATGCTGGAGGGCTGATCTTCGGTGCAAGGGCTGCTCGGTGGTGGGGGTTCTCAATCCCCAAAGCACAACGTCGAGGATGCCTCAGAAGCTGCGCAGTCAGCTTTTCGAGTGTCTTTCAAGAGGTCCGGTCCCACGTCACTCGGTGCCTCCACGGGTCCCTTCTTCGCAGGGACTGTGGATCGGGCTCTGAGAGGTCTGGGAGTCTGGTTCTTGTCGGGCTCTGGGCTCGGTCTCCGGCGGGAGGCGGCGGCAAAGCAGACGTCGAGTTGCTGGTTGGTACCTGTGTTCACAGGGTGGTCACTCCTTGGCCACAAGGGAGATTCTTCTTCAGTCTTCTGTGCAGCAGAATGTCGAAGTCCAGTCTTCTTCTTAGTTTTAAGTTGATTTCGGGATGATCTGCTGTGCAATGGCACTGCTCCCTCTCTTATTCCCATCTGAGGGGTGGATCTCCTGCTAGGTCCCTCCCCTATGGGTGGGACCAGGAAGGGGGGTGGTTACACCCCCTCTCCTTTGTCCAGCTCCTCGCCAGGACTGGGGCTGGAAAGCCCCAGAACCGGTTTGGGCTGGCTTATGCACAGGGACACCTTGTGTGCCCCAGGCATGTCTCAATCTATTCAGCCCTGTCCTACCCAATACACAAAACCCTGTCTGGGGTGGTGCTCGCACCTCCCCAGGCAGGAAACCCTTTGTCCAGGCCCTCCTCGCTGGAAGGACTCCCAGCAGCAGGAGGTCAGACATGTGTCTGTGGTGGCAGCATCCATTTTGTGATGCTGAGGCTCTGTTTAACTTTAACCAGGGTTAAGGCTACACACATGTCGTGTCCCTCTAGAAGGGTGGAATGCTATCCCCGTCGCCAGAACTGGCGAGGGGATAGTATTCCAATTCGTATGACACCTTACTCGACATGTTTTGATAAAGCCAAACCAAAGATAGCATATAACCGCGAGGATTATAATGCACTTAAGAGTATATGGTATGGCAATATCCCGGAACAGCTTAGGGAGTGGTTCCCGACAGCTGCAGACAGGCTCAGCTCATGCTAGAGCACCATCTCACATATTTCCAAGCACTCTGCCTCCAGCATTGATGAGGCCTTCCATAGGAGTGGCTGATAGGAACATATGTGTCCAGTTTAGGGTTAGGCACAGGCATACTGTACCTAAGTAAGAGGTGATTACACCAACTTACCCCAGCTGAGTGATCAGCCAGTTGTGTCAAATATGGAGGCCAGGCCAGGGGTGGCACAATACATGCTGCAGCCCCTGGCAGGCCTTGGCTACACCTATGCCCTGGGTACCTATGGTACACTGTTACAGGGGCCTATAAGGTGAACCAATTCCAATTGTGTTATGCACCTAAGGTACATGGAGTCCATTTTAAGGAGAGAGCAATCAGCCTGGGGCCCTGAATAGCAGGATCCCAGGCCAACTAAGTCAAAAACCAGCTAAACACCAGGCAAAAAGTTTGGGGGTAACCATAGTCAGATATCCACCTTCCTACATAATCCACCAAAAGCAGTTTCCCTTTTCAAAAAGAGCCAGTGGAGACCACGTACTTTGCAGCAGATTTATTTCAAACAGGCAGCTTGCTTGCACAGATTCCTTCAATGCGCTCGTGTTCATTAAAAGCCAAACGCATTTCGAGTCTCCCCTTCGTCAGTGGCTTTGTTGGAGGGCGGAGAAAATACGGTTTACTGGCACTTCATCATAAATACTTCTCCCGCCTTGTTGGGCGTGGCCAGATGGCCTTGTGGCTCTTTTTGAAAAGGGAAACTGCTTTTGGTGGATATATATATATATATATATATATATATATATATATATATATATATATATATATATATATATATATATCCACCAAAAGCAGTTTCCCTTTTCAAAAAGAGCCAGTGGAGACCACGTACTTTGCAGCAGATTTATTTCAAACAGGCAGCTTGCTTGCACAGATTCCTTCAATGCGCTCGTGTTCATTAAAAGCCAAACGCGTTTCGAGTCTCCCCTTCGTCAGTGGCTTTGTTGGAGGGCGGAGAAAATACGGTTTACTGGCACTTCATCATAAATACTTCTCCCGCCTTGTTGGGCGTGGCCAGATGGCCTTGTGGGAGATGCAGTCCATGCCCCTTGTAAATACCTCCGTGGGTCCGTAATTTCTGCTCATATTGTCCACAATTCATTCACTTTGCCCATTGTTTGGTCCATGCACTGCTTTGCAGCTGTCTGTTCTGCTGTGAACACCATCTTTGCTGCTACGATATGTGTTCATTCTCCCCTGGTTAAGGCAGCATCACCTGACGCCACATCAGGCCTGCACTCGGCAGTCGGCTCTTTTTACGACCTAGGACGGCCGGTATACATCCACCAAAAGCAGTTTCCCTGTTCAAAAAGAGCCAGTGGAGACCACGTACTTTGCAGCAGATTTATTTCAAACAGGCAGCTTGCTTGCACAGATTCCTTCAATGCGCTCGTGTTCATTAAAAGCCAAACGCGTTTCGAGTCTCCCCTTCGTCAGTGGCTTTGTTGGAGGGCGGAGAAAATACGGTTTACTGGCACTTCATCATAAATACTTCTCCCGCCTTGTTGGGCGTGGCCAGATGGCCTTGTGGCTCTTTTTGAAAAGGGACACTGCTTTTGGTGGATATATATATATATATATATATATATATATATATATATATATATATATATATATATATATATATATATATATATATATATTTATTCATTCGGGACGCTGTATTCTGCACGAGAAGAGGCTCACCTTTCCAAGGAGTTTTTGAGGGAAGTTCTGCTCACACGGCTTGCCGCTCCCGCTTCGCGGGAGCCGCTGCGCACAGGAGTGCGTGTCTAATCACCAGCACCTGGACACTGGGAGCAGAGGCAGGGGTAGAGGTAAGGCGTGGGCTGCGAGTGTGCAGGGACTCCGTTATCCAGGAGTCCCTGCGAAGACCACGGATTAACATCCGGTCCGCTCTCCCCGCCGGCCCTCCCCCCGCCCATCTGTCAGTTTAAAAGGCGCTTTTTCCCTCATCCCAGTGGGACGCTGTATTCTGCACGAGAAGAGGCTCACCTTTCCAAGGAGTTTTTGAGGGAAGTTCTGCTCACACGGCTTGCCGCTCCCGCTTCGCGGGAGCCGCTGCGCACAGGAGTGCGTGTCTAATCACCAGCACCTGGACACTGGGAGCAGAGGCAGGGGTAGAGGTAAGGCGTGGGCTGCGAGTGTGCAGGGACTCCGTTATCCAGGAGTCCCTGCGAAGACCACGGATTAACATCCGGTCCGCTCTCCCCGCCGGCCCTCCCCCCGCCCATCTGTCAGTTTAAAAGGCGCTTTTTCCCTCATCCCAGTGGGACGCTGTATTCTGCACGAGAAGAGGCTCACCTTTCCAAGGAGTTTTTGAGGGAAGTTCTGCTCACACGGCTTGCCGCTCCCGCTTCGCGGGAGCCGCTGCGCACAGGAGTGCGTGTCTAATCACCAGCACCTGGACACTGGGAGCAGAGGCAGGGGTAGAGGTAAGGCGTGGGCTGCGAGTGTGCAGGGACTCCGTTATCCAGGAGTCCCTGCGAAGACCACGGATTAACATCCGGTCCGCTCTCCCCGCCGGCCCTCCCCCCGCCCATCTGTCAGTTTAAAAGGCGCTTTTTCCCTCATCCCAGTGGGACGCTGTATTCTGCACGAGAAGAGGCTCACCTTTCCAAGGAGTTTTTGAGGGAAGTTCTGCTCACACGGCTTGCCGCTCCCGCTTCGCGGGAGCCGCTGCGCACAGGAGTGCGTGTCTAATCACCAGCACCTGGACACTGGGAGCAGAGGCAGGGGTAGAGGTAAGGCGTGGGCTGCGAGTGTGCAGGGACTCCGTTATCCAGGAGTCCCTGCGAAGACCACGGATTAACATCTGGTCCGCTCTCCCCGCCGGCCCTCCCCCCGCCCCTTCCGCCCCATACGGCCACTATATTTTGACTCGACTCTCCCGCAGCGCGGGACGCAGCACGGGCGAAGACAGGGCTAAGACCGGGCCGTTTGAGGCCGTTAGAGGTCGGTAGAGGTCTGGTCTGGCCCACCCTCTATCGTTTTCATTAGACTTACTTCTACTTGCACAAAATGAGTACTAGAGCAACTCGGAGCAAGACCTCCAAGGTTGTCCCACAAATCAGCGGCCCCATGGATGACTTTATCACCCGCACTAACATCGCCATTGACAATGAAATATCTAAATTGCAAACCCGGGTGTCCTTAGAACTAGATGCTGCTAGACGTTTGTCGCAAGTGATAGCGCATTCAAAAAAATCCTCTTTAGGTCACATAGCCACTGCAGTCACGCCAGAACGCCCTATTGTCCCTAAAGGCATAGTTACACAGGTCGTTGTCCACCAGATCCCATCTAACTGCACCCCCCCTCCACAGCTAGAGCAATCTACTAATGTAGAAGAAGCCAAACCCTTACCTGTGGCTACACTAGGCGCCAAGACTACGATTCCTAACCCCCAGTTGCCCTCAACTCCCATTACTAGTAAACCACCTAAAAGAAAACGTAGAGCGGGCACTGCTTACGCCCGTAAAAAGGCGAAAATTGTGCCTCCCCAAAACCTAACCATAGCGAGAGCCCCATCATCCAACGCGCCACTAAATGTCTCCCAAGGAGAAAGTATGGAGTCACAATCAACTAGGGAGGGAGATATAGTGGTTCCAGAAGTTATCTCAAACAGTATGGCCCAAGAGACCGAGGGCTTGCAGATCGAAGGGTTAGGTAACAATGATAGGGCATTTATTGAATTGGTTTGGTCAAGCTTAAAGAAACTTCTTTCCCCTCTCGATCTTAGACTCTCGAGAATAGAGAATAACTTGCTCGAGATGGAAAAAAGTATTATCGCTCTGGCTACTCTTGGTCTGAAAACCCTTGAAAATCAGGGGCAGCTTCCCCCGGACAACATATGTCCAATTTCCTCAACCCAATCGCAGGATGTCCCCCCTCGTAACTTAGCCGTAACACGCCAGGATGACCCGCCCCTATCACCACCCCCTTCCCGACCGATACTCAAGCCAAGGTCGGTGGCAGTGAATCAAATCCCTCCTGCCACCAAACCTAAAGCTCCTCAACGACCTAGAGAGCCTACTTTATGTAAGCCCAAATCTGATGCCCAGCCCAAACCAACGACTGGTACCGCACAAGACCCGCCTCCGAAGGAAAATTTCAAAGGGGGATACATTGATCTCCCCCCTGAGGCTAATGACTACGTGGTGGTCCTAACGGGCGTCCCTCAGATTGGTGCAGACCAATATGAGAACCACTGGTCACTAAAAAATAAAATCATGTATTGGCTAAATAATAATAGACCTATTCCCAATGGCCAGAAAAGTAGAGTACTGATGGTTCGCAGAACTCGCTGGGTGGGCCCCACAAAGAAATCTAGCCCAGGGGATTGCATTGTGGTGACCTTCGAGGACCCGCATACGGCGCAATTTATCTGCTCCTGGCCTGGCCTTGAGGGGTCCCCCGTAATACCTAGACCCCTGTCTTTCTTTTACCCACCTCGTTTCCAGCATACTCCAGTGGATAATTGGTCCATAGTTCAACACCAACCCTGGAAAAGCCATCCTAAAGCCCATAATCAATTCCAGCCACTTTGGAATGGCTTTCCCACTTCAAACAGATATGGTGGACTGGAGGATGTGGATTGACTTACTAGCCAACATCTCAAGCACAACCCTGATAACTCTCTTGATCTGTCTGCCGGAAGCCCACTAGAGCATGTACCTTCTTATCCCGTAGTGGGCCTAGTGGGATGCACCAATGGTCTGGGTATTAAGGAAGGGTTGATGCCCTCTGGCATTTCAGTCTTACACACTTCGGAAGGAATCACAGTTTCATCTCTTACGTCCCCTCAACCATTGAGTCTAGGGAGTGCTGTAGAGGTGTATGGGGCTGATGCACCCAAGGGTCCTCCGCTGCAGTATTCTAAACCCAAACCAAATGTCCATAGAAACGTTGCATTTGAAGTTGCTCCGCCCACCCTTGCACCCGTCCAGCATGCATCTGATCCAGCGGTAATAAAGGTCCTGAGCTGGAATGTGGCTGGGCTCGATCGCAACCTTGATAATCCAGACTGGTCTGCATTCCTAGAGCCATACAACATCTGCCTCTTTCAGGAAACTTGGTGTCATGAACCAAAGCACAGAGTGGGGTTTTCGACCTACTTTGTCCCAGCCGTACAGTCTCCTGGATCTAAAGGTCGCCCATCAGGTGGTCTATTGATCTGGATCAGTATTGCCCTAAGGCTAGGTGTCACCCAAAGGTCCACTAAATCCCTTGACCTACAATGGCTGTCTTTACACCGCAAAGGAGGGAGGTCCCTTGAAATATTTAACATCTATTTGAGGGGCACTAATGGTGGGTCTTCACGATTATTATCCACAGGCTTAAGCAATGAATTAGCCTCTTGTAAAATTGATTCTTATGTCCTGCTGGCGGGTGATTTTAACTGCTGCTTTGAGCCATTGTCTAGGGACGACATTCTGGATACCTTCGAAGAGGACTCCAAGAGAGGTATCCCCATTTTAAACATTGATCCGATTCCCAAATGGACTCAAAGTGCAATAGAAATCAATGCCCTTTGCCTAGAACACAACCTAAGACCAGTCAACGGTCGCTCCAAATCGGATCCCAATGGAGCCCACACTTACAACAGAATTGGTCGGACCTCAAGAATTGATTTTATTATGCTTAATTTTAATCTGTGGGCTTTCCATCAGGACATGGAGGTCATTACAACCAGCGACAGTGACCATAACCCATTGTCGATTTCAATCACTAGCCCATGGAAAGAGAGGACATTTGCTGGCTCAGAGCATAAGTGGAAAACCTCCCGCGAAATCGCTCCTTCTAATTGTAGTAGGCGCCTGAAGTGGGCAAGAGTCTCGGAGGACGAAGGGAGGTTAGCGCAAGCGGCGTCCATCTTGTTGGAGGCTGATTCTAGGCTGGATGTATTAATCCCCACAGACGGAAGGACTTTGCCCCTGTTCGTAAAGACAATAGAGTCCTTGAGTGATCTTTTTCTTATTTCCCAGTCAAGCTCTAAGGCTGTCCGTAACGGTGCTTGTTCGTCCAGGTCATCGTGGTATTCTTCGAATTGCCGAGAAGCAAAAGGGGCCCTTATCGCGGCAATAAAAAATGAGGATCCTGATAAAGTGAGGGCCGCCAGGAAGACCTATAAAAAAATCATAACAAAAGCAAAAGAAGCTTACGATCTAAAATTCTGGCGGGATCTGGCGGAAGCAAGTAAAAAGAAAAATGCCAAAGAGTTTTGGGACTTATTAAGAGCCAGGGAAAAGCCTACTGACCACCAAATAACCTGCAACATCCCCGGTGCCGCTTGGTTTGACCACTTCTTCAAGTTGTACTCGATTCCACTGGGGGCTGGTGATCACATTTCGGCTCCTTTGCCTCTTGCCCCAATAGTTCCCACGAGCAGCGAGGGCCTCTTTTCCAAGCAGGAGGTAGAACTTGCAATTAAGGGCATTGTCTCCAACAAAGCTGCAGGCCCTGACGGAATCCCGGGTGATCTGCTAAAAACCTACCCGGCGTGCTGGAGCAGGCTGATCACTTCCCTCCTAAACGAGGCCCTGCTAGGCGGCGCTTTTCCTGATTCCTGGAGGGGAGCGGAAGTGGTCCCCATCTTTAAAAAAGGTTCCAGGGATGAGCCAGCGAATTACCGCCCTATCAGCCTGCTGGACTCTACCCAAAAAGTGGCAGGCAAAGTTGTCCTAAATAGGATATTGCAGTGGGCAGAAGAAAACCAGATACTGTCCAACCTTCAAGCAGGTTTCCGGAAGGGAACTGGCACTATCGAACAGACATTTCGCCTCCTTATCCTCTACTGGAAAGTGGTGGTGTTGGGTGGGGGGAGTTTGTATTTGGTCTTTATCGATCTACGTACAGCTTTTGACTTGGTCCCACGAGCATCACTTTGGAATACTCTCAATAAGCTAGGCTTACCACCATACCTATTAGCCCTACTGAGAAAATTCCACGATAGCAATTTTGCCCAAATTAGATGGGGTTCTCAAGGCGAAAAAACATCTCGCATTCCGGTCAACAGGGGCGTCCGCCAGGGTTGTGTACTTGCCCCCACTCTGTTTTCTCTTTATGTTAACGGAGTGGTGGAGCACCTATTACGAGATCCATCTGATGCTCCGACCCTGGCGGGGAAAAAAATTCCAACGCTCCTGTTTGCGGATGACACCCTTCTAATTTCTAAGACACCAGTGGGCATCCAAAAATTGCTATCCAGTTTTAAATCTTTTTGTGATGACAAAGGTCTGGCCATTAACATAGCAAAGACCAAATTCCTTGTGCTTAATCCCCCAAAAAAAGCAATCGCTACCCCTGTCCTTGACTCTGTGCACCTAGAGAGAGTCAAGGAATTTGACTATCTGGGTATTCGGTTATCCGATTCCATGAGTTGGAGGTCACATCTTCAGAAGGTGTTCCTTGCCCATAAGAGGGTAGCTGGAGCCCTGCTTAAACAACAGCGAGCTTCGCCACTGAAACCCATTGGGGCTGTTCTAGACATATATAGGGCAAGGGTCGTAAGCGCAGCACTATACGGCGCGGAACTGTGGGGCTCTCAGAAAATTGATACCCTTGCCTCCCTTGACAACAACTTTCATAAAGATCTCTTGAGGCTGCCCCACAGTACCCCCACAATCCCTATTATGCTTGACGCCGGGTCACGCCCGATTTGTGATCAAGCAAAACTACGCCCGCTCCTATTATGGGCTAGAATTCGCAATGTCCCAGAACTTAAAAGTTATGCAGAGGCCCTGGACGATCTTTTGTCCCTTGCAGGATGCCACAAGATCGCTTGGCTTAGAGATATTAAATCCCTTCTCTATAAATTGGGGCTAGGAGATCACTGGGTTAGTAAAACCTCACCCCCAAAACAAGTATTAAAAAAAGCCTTCTGGTTGTGGCTAGACAATGAATTGCTGCGAAATTCTAATCATTGCAAAACTGTTGCTCAGTTCCTCCTAACCAAAGATCTTCCTTTTAGGGAACCCTACCTGGACTCCATTAACAACTCTGGAGACAGAGCATTGTATATAAAATTCAGGTTAGGTGTCCTCCCTCTTTGCCAATTCACCTCATCCTGGAAACCGCCATTGCAGACGGTGCCTTATTGCCCCTTTTGCGAAGCAAGGGTCGAAACTGTTGCACACATGTTATTTGAATGTAACCTCTACGCTGCACCCAGGAAGTTGTGGTTAAAACCATTATGTAGAACACTGGGAACAAGATCGCACGTAGAAGCCCTACGCATATTGAGCACTGATCCAAGACCCTTCTTCGCCTGCTGTTTGGCAAAATTTTTAGGCTGGTCATGGCGATTACGAACTGCAAAAAAATTGTTGTTGCAGTAGTATTTTTTATTTTTTCCCTCTCATCTGCTTAAAAATTCCCATATGACTACCCTGCTTTTACTGTATAATATGTAAAAATTTGCACTGTTTTATGCGTCAAATACTGTTTTTAATTGTTATAAAATGCAGCTTTTATGATATGTTTTTATATCGAAATAAAGCTTATTCATCATCATCATTCGGCAGAGGGACGTCTTCACAGGTATTTGGAAAAAGACGAAGCGAGACCCAAAACTGGTGCAGTTATGTTTTTTTCGTGCTCAACACCATGCCGCCATTACGCATTTCAGCATGAAGAGGCCTTGATCACATGACAACGATCAAAGGGCGGAGTGCTTTTTTATACTTAAAGTGCAACATGCCATGCTAACTAACATAGAAGATATACTATGCTTATGTTTGCACATAGAGAGAACTTTGCCTCGTCAACATTACATTGATCACAGTATTCAAAATGAGACAATCTATATCTATACTACTATTATAAAGGAAGAACTTTGAGGCTTTGAGGCGGGTAAACTCGGGAACCACAGCGCCAATCCACACACCCAATACATCGTTGTAATCCTCAGGGTGTGCAGATGGACATAGGCTATATAAAGTTAAAAAATATGTTATATTTAAAAAAATTACATTATAAAAAAAGTAGTCCCTTCGAAGTAGCGCCGGCCGCGACCTGCGTGCTGACGTCAGGAGCGCGGGGAGGTGCGGCGTCCAGGAGTGCGAGGAGGAGCGGTGGACATGGCGCGGGGGAGGAGATGAGGAGCAGCAGACCGGCGGGAGGAGCGGTGACCAGCGGCGAGGAGCGGTGAATTGAGGAGCGGCAGATGAGGTAAGCGGGCAGGCGGGGGTCGGGGTAGGCGAGGGACGGGGACTCACACCAAAACAGAAGGAGGAGCGGTGAACTGAGGAGCGGCGGCTGAGGTAAGGCTCCAGGAGACAATGTCGGGCAGGCGGGGTTGGGGCAGGCGGTGGAGGGAGCTGCAGGGGGCCGGGTTGCTGGGCAATGTCGGGGCAGGCGGGGGTCAAGGAAGCCTGATTGCTCCCGGACAAGGTCGGGACGGGCTGCTAGTATATATATATATATATATATATATATATATATATATTATATATATATATATATATAAATATATATATCTGCAATACCTCGCAGCAGCTACGCATCCCCAGCAAAATACGAGGCAAGGACCATCTTTTCTCAGCATTCTTTATTTAGCCAACAGACAGAGTGTCGTGACGCGTTTCGGCCGTCCCAGCGGCCTTGGTCACATGGCATTACAGAGTGCTTTGACCCCTTTTAAAGTGAAAGCGTGCAATCACATGTCAAATTGATGGACATAGAGAAAATACTGAATGTATAAATACATATATTTTCACTTATATATATATATATATATATATCGTTCTGCCCTGTCGCAGTCAAAGTACAACCATTGTCTGGCATTGTCTGCTGTGTGTCCAGTCTAGTATTTGTTTGTTTTGTGGGCTCTTTCTTTCTCTTGCTGTTTTTGTCCTGATATACATTGAGTCTCTCCTCCGTCTCCAGGTGACAGCGCCTCCATAGTGGAGGGTCAGGAGCAGGTGCGCCTGGCCACTGCGCTGTTCCCTGTCATCAGTCTGTTGAACCACTCCTGTGACCCCAACACCAGCATTTCCTTCAGAGGGATGTCTGCCATAATCCGAGCAGCGCAGCCAATCAGGAGTGGGGAGGAGGTGGCTCTTTGCTACGGTAAGCCAGAAGCATCACATGGAGAGTACATAAGCGTTTGACAATGTCATCTGAGAATAGAGTTTGACTTTTAACTCTGGTTATTCAGAAGAATGCACTCCAGTGTATTTCACAGCTGATGTATCTGAAGCATGGGGTGCCAGCTTCATTGTGCATGGATTTGTTTCCCGGATAAAGGAGCTACTAGTTTCTCAAAGTTTATGCCACTGCCAGTTCCTCCCAGCCTAAGGACCACTGCGTCCTTTCAGTGTAAGGAAGGATGCTGGTTCATCCCAGTTCATGCTGGTGCTCGTTGCGCCGAGTGAAAGGCACTCTGCTTCCTTAAAGTGTAAGGACCTGCCTCTTCTCAGGTCTAGTATGTCTGTGGCATTGCTTCCTCCAGAGAAATGCTAGCCTCAGGGCTGGAAAATCATGTCCCTGATGACATGGAGTCATATTCTAGGCCTCTCCCTTTATACCACACTCCTGGTTCATCTTGCTGGAAGAAGTTGAAGTTTCCTAGATCAAGCTCTGGGAAGTTGCATTCTTATTTAGGATTAAAACAACTTCCCTTGTTGAAGGAGCGAAGATAGAGGGATGGAGGGGCTTTGGTGGGAATCATTGTCGGGCTCAGCTGGAGAGGGGGTCACTTATCATTTCTGCTGGCACGTCCGTTAACTGACAAGCCAACTGGGGGAACGGTGTTCGTGGCTGGCTTCTTTTTTTGATTCATCACTTTTTGGAAAGTTACTGCTCTGCGATTTGTGATCCGTTTCTTTAATACTACTATGAAGGCGTTAGATGGAACTAAATGAAATATGGACTGCGCTGATCATTCAGTCCCAGTAAGCATTTTTCTCCTGGGGTGTTGAAAGAAAACTTGTCACGGTTAAACCCCTCTGTATATTTTGCTTTTCTCTGTGGTGGAGGAAAGCAGGGCAGAGCCGGGCTGGGTACCAAAGTCCCTCTCCCTTCCATCTCTCTTTCTATCTTTCTTCCCTCTCTTTCCTCTATCTCTCCTAAAGCGCACGCTGTGCCAGCTGCAACTAACCTATAGAAGCTGGATAAAGTAGCCGAGGCTCCAGCCCTGGCCCTTTGCCTTAAAAAACCTGCCTCCAAAGGATTCACCCCACAGGTGAAATGCCCACTGGCAAAGATAGGTTGTCCACTGCAGAAAAGTGGCCACAGATGTTGCTGCCATTTCTGGGCTTTGTGAAGGAAGGATGTGCTGTCAGAGGTTATGGCCACAGCCTTGACCCCACCCATACTTTCACCACGCAAGCCTTCCCTGACTGTATAGTAAGGCACACATATGTGCATTTTGTTGCTGGAACACATGCAAGTTGGCCTCTTCATCCTACTTGCGCGTCAGGGCATGTCCTTGTATAAAGACTACTGCTCCATTATGCTTATTTCATCCCACCCCATGATCCAAGCTGTTATGGAAGTAGAAGTTGTCGAGGGACCATGTGACCCCATGTTCTCTCTGGATAACTATGAATAATTGTTGCTAATGTATCCGGCAGGGCCACACCGGAGCAGACTGATGCTTTCGAGGAGACGGCAGATGTTGAGGCATCAATATTTCTTTGAGTGTCAGTGCCACGCTTGCCTGGAAGAGTTGGCGTCAAATGTGCAAAGCTCACTGGATTCCTTCATTTGCCCAAAGTGCAAGGCCCCAATGCAGGTAACTTATGGTACTAAATTTGAGGCAGGACTGTTGTATGATGTGTAATTTTGATATCATTGTCCCCCACAGATTACGTCTCAGAATACTTCTCTGACTACCCTGTGTAAACCCCTAAATACCATTAACCTGGATTGAAGTCTATTTAATCTGAAATCAAGATAAAGACTGTTAAATTGGATTATACCTATTATATGCGCCCTGACGAAGGAATTCAGGACCAAGGCTTCCTGTCCGAAACGCGCGTCGGCGTTTGTTGTGTGTTATTAAAAAGAAATTCATCTTCTTCCTTTCTGTATATATTTACTGTATGTTGTTATAGTGTGTTAATTGTATTATTTTCTTAGTGTATGCTGTTGAGTTGGTCCAAACTGGTGAAACTGTTGTATTTGAATGGTGTGATTGAGCGGATTGTATGGAGATGTGTGATGGATGTAGAAATCGGTCTTTTGGGTTACATAATGTATTGATTTATATATGATGAATATTTATTTGTGGATTGTTTTGATTTACTAAGGAATTTATGTAACATAATTAAAGAAACAATATATTTTTCTAAAATATCTTTTTTTGTGTGGGGCAATGTACTTTTTTCAATGATTTTTGGATATACTACCAGTGTTTAAAGCAATTGCCTGAGAGGTTTTTGTTCTTGTATTGATATTTTCCCTGCCAGCCTCTCTGAGTATCTGTTTTCAGGGTCCCTCTGTTATTTTTGTAGTAACAGCCAAAGCTTCACCGCAACATGTGATAATTCGATGTCCCTTTCGATGATGGTCATCTTCACAACCATAATACTTCACACACTGATAAAAGTCTGGTGGAATGTGCTTTACATTTCACCTTTGCAGTTAGATTTGTAAATATCACACTGCCAGTCTCTCTGTGTTCAAACAAGTACACTTCCTGTCTGTGGTATATATTTGCACGTCAACTGCATGGGCAAATATATAGTCTATGTTTGTGTTGTGTATATGGTCGTGCATCCTTTACTTCATACCTGTAGTGTTTATTATCACAGTTGGCCAACCCACAGTCTCACTGTATTTCCACATCCAGGTTGCAGTTTGTTGGTTGTGAGTGTGCTTTGAAATTGTACTCCATGCCTGTGCTATACATTTTCGAATACAGTCTTATTTCCATGTCTGTGGTGTGTCATTGCATGATCAGGCTGCATTTCCTGTGTCTGGTGGACATTTGCAAGGGTACCTTACACTCCTTGTCTAGGGTGTAAATGTGCCCATGTGGGAAGCCTCCTTGTTGCATTATATAGATATGCGCAGACCCCTCTTTAAATTGTATGTGGAGCCTGCCCTTTGTTTACTTTGTCAAATGTGTGTATTTGCTGGTTGTACGTCACGATATCGCAGTTGAAATAGTGGTCTGTAGTACCATCAACTGTGAATTTGCTACTATTAACTACCTGTGACTATATTTTGGCAGTCAATGTTAATGTAATATATCTCCAGGTTGATATCTCGGCCACAATATTGTACATCCCAGTATGTGTCTACATGTCATGTCCCCGCTTTAGTCAAGGCATTAATATAAATCTTGCCTTTTCAGGGTGAAGCTTTACTGAGCTGTTCGAGTGGAGTCTGTGGCCTCACCCTCCCCAGTGAACGCTTGGTCAACCAACTTCGCGACCTTGAACAGCACGTCTCTAAAGCGGTGGATCTGCTTGAGGCTGACAAGCCAGGTATTCCAGATTACCTTGTGACCACAAACCTATACTCTCTGTAGTGAGCAGCTGCTGGAGTTCCCTGCCCTGTTGTACCCCTGTACAGCGGTGTTGCTTTGACCTGACCACAAATGTAAAATAAAAATGTTTTGGAGCAGCCATGAAGAAATTAGCTCCAGAAATTGATTGCCTTTGCCAAAATCCAATAACAAAACAGTTGGTTCCGTCAGATTTTGTTCAAGGTTGTTTCAGATCCAATCACTGTCTCGGTATTTGTTTTGTCACAGTATTACATAGCATTAATTAACCTTCCTGTAGAAAGCCATGGCCAACCAGAACCAAGCTTCATCTAAACACTCCTCTAATCAGTCACAAATAAATGCAGACAACACACGATCAATAAGATTGAATATTATTATATAAATGACAGTAACACAATTCTACTTGTCTTTTAAGCTGTTTCTTGTATTGCACACAGGGCATTATACATAGTGATGGTATGCATGTTTCTGGGACAGAAGGTCCAGCTCATGGTCCTTAAAATGCATAGAGACGCCTACAGTACTCCCCTCCAAAATGTTAATCAGCATTACAGAGGGATACGAGGGGCTTCGATGATCCATCACCCTCATTCTAATTCATCCAGTCAGGACGTAGTGTATTTCCCTATGATTTGCAAGTCTATCCTCCGCTTTGGGTTGGCAGGCAGAGTGCTGGTGTGTTTGAACCCGGCAGGTGGCTTGTGAATTGTCTCCAGACATCCTTGGCCGCATTTTCTATGTTGCTGGCGGAGCCCAGTACAACATTGGAAAGGGAGCCGAATATTCAAAGGGGAGAACTGGTTTGGCAGAGGAGCATTTGTAGATTTTTTCAGCCCAACCGACTACTCCAGTCCCGGAGACCGAAGATGAGACAGTCAAAGGCCAAAGTAGGTAGCAGGAAAGTCTCCATATATTGATGGCGTGCTGCCATGTTATTGATCGATTTACAAAAGGGGGTGGTGATGAACAGAGTGTCTGAATTGAGCAGACCACTCTTACCCAGTCCAAAGATCAGGGCTTGATCCATCACCGTTATTTATCTCACTGCCCCATCCCAGCTCAGAATCTGGCTATATGCAAATCAGTCTGTCCCTGGCCCAGTGCATCATGGGAACAGGGCAGACTAAACTACCAAGCCAATTCTTTACCAGAAAGGAGACAAGCTACCGGGGACCGGTTTCTGGCATTTCAGCCTCTTCGGCCCGGCTTGCTTGAATCCTGATGGAGCAGTGAGAAAGGGACTCATGTCTGAGTATACCCTGCCACACCTATAGTGGCCAAAATCGATTTACAAAAGGGGGTGGTGATGAACAGAGTGTCTGAATTGAGCAGACCACTCTTACCCAGTCCAAAGATCAGGGCTTGATCCATCACCGTTATTTATCTCACTGCCCCATCCCAGCTCAGAATCTGGCTATATGCAAATCAGTCTGTCCCTGGCCCAGTGCATCATGGGAACAGGGCAGACTAAACTACCAAGCCAATTCTTTACCAGAAAGGAGACAAGCTACCGGGGACCGGTTTCTGGCATTTCAGCCTCTTCGGCCCGGCTTGCTTGAATCCTGATGGAGCAGTGAGAAAGGGACTCATGTCTGAGTATACCCTGCCACACCTATAGTGGCCAAAATCGATTTACAAAAGGGGGTGGTGATGAACAGAGTGTCTGAGTTGAGCAGACCACTCTTACCCAGTCCAAAGATCAGGGCTTGATCCATCACCGTTATTTATCTCACTGCCCCATCCCAGCTCAGAATCTGGCTATATGCAAATCAGTCTGTCCCTGGCCCAGTGCATCATGGGAACAGGGCAGACTAAACTACCAAGCCAATTCTTTACCAGAAAGGAGACAAGCTACCGGGGACCGGTTTCTGGCATTTCAGCCTCTTCGGCCCGGCTTGCTTGAATCCTGATGGAGCAGTGAGAAAGGGACTCATGTCTGAGTATACCCTGCCACACCTATAGTGGCCAAAATCGATTTACAAAAGGGGGTGGTGATGAACAGAGTGTCTGAATTGAGCAGACCACTCTTACCCAGTCCAAAGATCAGGGCTTGATCCATCACCGTTATTTATCTCACTGCCCCATCCCAGCTCAGAATCTGGCTATATGCAAATCAGTCTGTCCCTGGCCCAGTGCATCATGGGAACAGGGCAGACTAAACTACCAAGCCAATTCTTTACCAGAAAGGAGACAAGCTACCGGGGACCGGTTTCTGGCATTTCAGCCTCTTCGGCCCGGCTTGCTTGAATCCTGATGGAGCAGTGAGAAAGGGACTCATGTCTGAGTATACCCTGCCACACCTGTAGTGGCCAAAATCGATTTACAAAAGGGGTGGTGATGAACAGAGTGTCTGAATTGAGCAGACCACTCTTACCCAGTCCAAAGATCAGGGCTTGATCCATCACCGTTATTTATCTCACTGCCCCATCCCAGCTCAGAATCTGGCTATATGCAAATCAGTCTGTCCCTGGCCCAGTGCATCATGGGAACAGGGCAGACTAAACTACCAAGCCAATTCTTTACCAGAAAGGAGACAAGCTACCGGGGACCGGTTTCTGGCATTTCAGCCTCTTCGGCCCGGCTTGCTTGAATCCTGATGGAGCAGTGAGAAAGGGACTCAAGTCTGAGTATACCCTGCCACACCTATAGTGGCCAAAATCGATTTACAAAAGGGGGTGGTGATGAACAGAGTGTCTGAATTGAGCAGACCACTCTTACCCAGTCCAAAGATCAGGGCTTGATCCATCACCGTTATTTATCTCACTGCCCCATCCCAGCTCAGAATCTGGCTATATGCAAATCAGTCTGTCCCTGGCCCAGTGCATCATGGGAACAGGGCAGACTAAACTACCAAGCCAATTCTTTACCAGAAAGGAGACAAGCTACCGGGGACCGGTTTCTGGCATTTCAGCCTCTTCGGCCCGGCTTGCTTGAATCCTGATGGAGCAGTGAGAAAGGGACTCAAGTCTGAGTATACCCTGCCACACCTATAGTGGCCAAAATCGATTTACAAAAGGGGGTGGTGATGAACAGAGTGTCTGAATTGAGCAGACCACTCTTACCCAGTCCAAAGATCAGGGCTTGATCCATCACCGTTATTTATCTCACTGCCCCATCCAGGCTCAGAATCTGGCTATATGCAAATCAGTCTGTCCCTGGCCCAGTGCATCATGGGAACAGGGCAGACTAAACTACCAAGCCAATTCTTTACCAGAAAGGAGACAAGCTACCGGGGACCGGTTTCTGGCATTTCAGCCTCTTCGGCCCGGCTTGCTTGAATCCTGATGGAGCAGTGAGAAAGCCGGGCCGAAGAGGCTGAAATGCCAGAAACCGGTCCCCGGTAGCTTGTTTCCTTCCCAGTGTAAGAATTGGCTTTTGTAGTTTGGTTTGCCCTGTTCCCATCATGCACTGGGACAGGAACAGACTAATTTGCATACAGCCAGGTTCTGAAACTGGGATGGTGCAGTGAGCTAAAAAACGGTGTTGGATCTAGCCCTGATCTCTTGACTGGGTGAGAGTATTCTGTTTAATTCAGAGACTCTGTCCCTCACCACCCCTTGTTGTAAATATTTTTGTCCACCCTAAGCGTGGAAGGGTATACTCAGATGTGAGTCCCTTGCTCATTGCACCATCAGGATTCAAGCAAGCCGGGCCGAAGAGGCTGAAATGCCAGAAACCGGTCCCCGGTAGCTTGTTTCCTTCCCAGTGTAAGAATTGGCTTTTGTAGTTTGGTTTGCCCTGTTCCCATCATGCACTGGGACAGGAACAGACTAATTTGCATACAGCCAGGTTCTGAAACTGGGATGGTGCAGTGAGCTAAAAAACGGTGTTGGATCTAGCCCTGATCTCTTGACTGGGTGAGAGTATTCTGTTTAATTCAGAGACTCTGTCCCTCACCACCCCTTGTTGTAAATATTTTTGTCCACCCTAAGCGTGGAAGGGTATACTCAGATGTGAGTCCCTTGCTCATTGCACCATCAGGATTCAAGCAAGCCGGGCCGAAGAGGCTGAAATGCCAGAAACCGGTCCCCGGTAGCTTGTTTCCTTCCCAGTGTAAGAATTGGCTTTTGTAGTTTGGTTTGCCCTGTTCCCATCATGCACTGGGACAGGAACAGACTAATTTGCATACAGCCAGGTTCTGAAACTGGGATGGTGCAGTGAGCTAAAAAACGGTGTTGGATCTAGCCCTGATCTCTTGACTGGGTGAGAGTATTCTGTTTAATTCAGAGACTCTGTCCCTCACCACCCCTTGTTGTAAATATTTTTGTCCACCCTAAGCGTGGAAGGGTATACTCAGATGTGAGTCCCTTGCTCATTGCACCATCAGGATTCAAGCAAGCCGGGCCGAAGAGGCTGAAATGCCAGAAACCGGTCCCCGGTAGCTTGTTTCCTTCCCAGTGTAAGAATTGGCTTTTGTAGTTTGGTTTGCCCTGTTCCCATCATGCACTGGGACAGGAACAGACTAATTTGCATACAGCCAGGTTCTGAAACTGGGATGGTGCAGTGAGCTAAAAAACGGTGTTGGATCTAGCCCTGATCTCTTGACTGGGTGAGAGTATTCTGTTTAATTCAGAGACTCTGTCCCTCACCACCCCTTGTTGTAAATATTTTTGTCCACCCTAAGCGTGGAAGGGTATACTCAGATGTGAGTCCCTTGCTCATTGCACCATCAGGATTCAAGCAAGCCGGGCCGAAGAGGCTGAAATGCCAGAAACCGGTCCCCGGTAGCTTGTTTCCTTCCCAGTGTAAGAATTGGCTTTTGTAGTTTGGTTTGCCCTGTTCCCATCATGCACTGGGACAGGAACAGACTAATTTGCATACAGCCAGGTTCTGAAACTGGGATGGTGCAGTGAGCTAAAAAACGGTGTTGGATCTAGCCCTGATCTCTTGACTGGGTGAGAGTATTCTGTTTAATTCAGAGACTCTGTCCCTCACCACCCCTTGTTGTAAATATTTTTGTCCACCCTAAGCGTGGAAGGGTATACTCAGATGTGAGTCCCTTGCTCATTGCACCATCAGGATTCAAGCAAGCCGGGCCGAAGAGGCTGAAATGCCAGAAACCGGTCCCCGGTAGCTTGTTTCCTTCCCAGTGTAAGAATTGGCTTTTGTAGTTTGGTTTGCCCTGTTCCCATCATGCACTGGGACAGGAACAGACTAATTTGCATACAGCCAGGTTCTGAAACTGGGATGGTGCAGTGAGCTAAAAAACGGTGTTGGATCTAGCCCTGATCTCTTGACTGGGTGAGAGTATTCTGTTTAATTCAGAGACTCTGTCCCTCACCACCCCTTGTTGTAAATAGCCATGTTATTGATGGCGTGCCACCTTGACCTCCATGGACACACTGTACACCATACATATTCTGGGAAAGGAAAGAAGCCCATGTATGAGGAAGGATCTAAAGTTTACACTCACAGGGACAAGTAGACTAGCTCGCCACCAGGAATGAGTAAAAGGCTTGTAGCATGAACTGCTGTTCTGCTGCTACTAGCTGCTAGTCACCCCATGGCCTCGTACGAGTAAGCAGTAGCCATCATTTAAAAAAAGTTGGTGATAAGTTTTGGGTGCTCCTCCAATCAGTAGATCGCCTTTGAATGCCTTCCTTGCACCACTGTGGAACAGTTAACTCTTGCCAGAATATCTCCCCCTGCAGCGCTATCTCTTAATTGACAAAAAGTAACCCAGGCAACTCTGATCCATCCTTTCACAAAAGAAGCCCAAAGCTCTGTGCCTCCTCACAACAGGACTAACCCCTCCGCTCCAGGCCTCCCCAGTACCTTGAAGCAGTCCTGGCTCTCTCTACCAACATTGTCCCTCCCTTCAAAAAGTAATCCACTAAACCCCAACCCGTAGCAAAAAGTACACCCCTACCACCCCCACAGTTTAGGGCATGTATGCTCCTCACAAGCAAAAAACAAGATAATCACCACAGCTTATCCAGTCCTACTCTTCCCTCCCCATACAAATATAGTTTCTCGTATGACTGGCCTTTACCACTTCATAATATCCCCTCAAAAAGGTAATCTCAGATTGTCATGCCAACGCCCTCCCTGGCAGCGAGCCCCCACATACTGGGACCTTATTGATCCCTTAGAAGTAACATTCTCGGTCAGGACCCCTCAGGTGTTAGGATGTAAATCACCATCCCTCAGATGTCAGCTTTTTGGTGAGGCTCTCACTCAAAGCACCTAAGACAAAAGGCTATTGAGCCCTTCACGTTCAAGATCCCTAAGAAATGTGAGTCCAGGTGGTGTCCCATCAGACATAGGGGTGATCGTCAGATAGGAGACGTGTCATTGTTCCTCTGAAAGGGTTGTATGACATTACAAAGCATGCCTTTACCAAACATACCATACAGCCTTTACTGTGCATGCCTTCACCACGCATAGCAGGTATATTTAAGGTAAGTAAATAAAAAAAATATATATTTTGACATTTAATATAACATTTCGTTTTTGGGGAACCCCTCTTTTTAAAATAATTTCTAACCTGCCTTTATCACTGCCCATCCCTATACCCTAAAGTCACCTGAACTTCCTTTACCACTACCCACCCATAAGCCCTAAATATACCATTACCTCCATTTACCACTATCCAACCCTAAACCCTAATATTACCTGTAGCTTCCTTTACTACTACCCCACCCCTAAACCTTAAAATTGTTAAAATTGCCCTTACCACTGCCCACCCCTAAACCATAATCTGCTTACCATGCTTTACCACTACTCACCCTTGAATCTTAAAATTACCCTAACCTCCATTTAACTCTACCCACCCCTACACCTTAACTTTAGCCTTACTGTTATTTGTAATTTATATGTGTGTATGTGTGTGTATATATATATATATATATATATATATATATATATATATATATATATATATATATATATATATATCAAAAACGCCTTCCGCGGTTGCAGAAATAATGCACTCTCGGGACACACTAGCAGTATGCAGTTCAGCAAAGTTTATTCTTGCTTCCATGTTACGCATTTCGGAAATGAATCCTTGGTCACACGTAAAAAACTATTAGTCAGTCTGCATCAAGTACACATTACAGCCTTAGCCTTAGACATAGGACTCAAGGTACGAAGCAAGGTTACAAATATCTGTGGCGGCCATTTGGGGATATATATATATATCCCCCCTGGCGTGCCTAGACCTCGATGAACAGCCCTGGAGCCTATTTTGACTGACTGCTGAGGGGCTCCAACCTCCTATCGCTGAATTAGGTTTGCGTCGAAGTGAGGAGTTGGTAGACTCATGCCCGCCTCGATTTCTGCGGGGGTAGACTGCTGGGGACCTGCGGGAAAGTGGAGCGGCACTGACCCCTTAGACTGGCTGTCTTCCCAAGACCCGGCGGTTGCTGACTTTTACCCACCTGGGCAGACATGCAGCGAGGGCAGCCTGATGAGGTGAAGGGACCACAGTGAAGCCCAGTGTGATGGCGCACTGTGCTCGGTAAGGAGCAGGGCCGGGATTCAGCCTGGACAACGTGGTGCCCTGTGGTCCGCGGCACTGTGTTTGGAAGAAGCCCGGGGCTGGTGATTGCAGGGCCGGGAGCTGTGCGGAGGCCTTACAACCCTGCCCCTTACAAGAAAGCCACACTGTTTGCCCCAGATTGATGGGCATCTCTGATAGGGCGCATTATGGCAGTGCAGCCCCGGTGACTGTGGGTTGCTCCCGGAGCTTCCTGGCTTAGTCAAGCAGTAGCATACTCTATACGCCTTCTACCCCCCAAGCGATGGGGATGCGCCCTGGAGGACAGACTTACAGTATCCATGGGAAAGCACGGGGGGAGACGCCCAAGACCTTGCCGACCGTGCTTTGGGGGATCGTGACACACGCTTCTGATACCGCCAGGACAATCATGGTAGGAGAGGGCGAATACTTTGCCCTCTGCATAGCGCTGTGGCCTGAGAAGCTGGAGGGAGCTAGCCGCTATACGAGCCGCAGTGAGGGGGTGGCATCTGCTGCATTAGGCCGGGCAACCAGGCTGCATGGACACAGGAGGAGTTGGCAAGAGATCTTTTCATCTTTGCTGCCCCTCCTATGGGTCTTGGGGCCCAGGTGCATACAGTGAGTAGGAGCCCGCTGGATAGTAGACCCTCGCAGAGTCCTCACGTACATCACAGGAACACTTCTTGAGTGAGTGAACCCTGCATGCCATGCCGTACCTGCGCCTGGGAGGTGTTGTTTCTTCCTGAGCTGGTGTATACACTGTGGACCTCCCTGCTACGTGATACCCCATACTAAGTCTGGGTCCTGTGAGACCACTCTGTGCCTCTCTGTGTTACCAGCGAGATTGGAAGGCGTGGCAACCATTCTACCGCTGACGTCGCTGTTAAGACTCACCTGCTCCCCACTAGCAAAGTTGCACAGAACTTTTAGGGGTGCCCGGCCTGTCCCGACCACGCAGATGGTGAAAACCAGAACCAAACATATGGGGGCCACACCCAAGACCCAGGGCCTCTTTCATGATGCTGTAACTGAAGATGGTGATGCCGTTCCTCCAGTGGCTCCCATACAGCTCCAACTGGACAAGATCCTGGTCGCCATAACTGATACTAAGGCCACCCTACAACATGACATAGGCACAGTGTCAGTGGGCCTTGGTCTGTTGCAGACGGAACACCATAAATTGGCGGATCGAGTCAAAGGTGATGAGACCATCATCGCAGAACTCAAATCCGAATGCACAACACTTGCAAGCCAAATGTCCGAATTTAGAGGTGGGGTTCAGCTTCCTGAACGACATGCTGAAGATGCATAAGGACGCAACAATATTAGAGTGGTTGGCCTCCCGGAGAGAGTGGAAAAGAGCGACATGGTGGCTTATCTGGAGGACTGGCTACAGACAGAAGTAGCCCCAGGCTTGCTGACTTCCTTTTTCTCACAGGAGCAGGCCCATTAGGTCCCTTCACGACCGCTGGTCCCGGGCAGGCCTCCTGACCGGTGGTGGCCAGGTTACTGCCCTACAGGGACCGACATAACATACTGCAGAGGGCACGTTTGGGGGCCCCTTTACTGTGAACAATGGTAGGGTCTCCATATTCCTGGATTACATGGCAGTGGTGCAGGCCAGAAGGGCCTCTTTCTTAGAGGCTCTCTGGGGCAATGATGTAAGTACTCCCCGATGTTCCCCTCCAGGCTCCGGATAGCTGTTGATGACTGCTTATTTTTGTGAAGACCCGGAGTCGGCCTGGGCATGGCTAGAGGCATGGAAAGCCTGGAGTCCTGGAGGGACTGTCCTCCAGGCGGCTTGCTTGAAATCTCTGATGCCCATACGAAGGGTGCACAGGCACCCACCCATGGCTGTGCAAGGTGGCCCATCTCCCTCACAGACCAAAATGGAACGAGCTGCAGCGCTGCAGGCAGGGGTTTGAGATATGTCGGTGCAAAAGAAGATCTAAGGAGTGAACCCCTCCTCTGAACATAAATCAGTAATATCTGATTCAGTGTCCTCACAGGGAGATGAGACTTGTGTTGGAGAGTTACTGTTGGGGATTGTTCATGCCTTTCCTTTCTTCCTTATTCTTTTTGTTTGCACAAGGAACCCATGACCTGTTATGGTGCTGGGGGGTTTGGGGAGGGGGATTCCAGGGGATGATGGAGGGTATAGTACTCAAGTATTTCACATGGCTGACCCCAGACAGGCAGTGATATTTATGTAATGGTATATCAGGGGGATGGGATCGGCCTCCAAGAGACATGATATTCATAGCTATCTCAGACGGAGGGAAGTGCAGGTGACCATGTTCCAGGAGACCCATTTAATTGGGACTGAAGTAGATCAACTGAAATGCTATTTGTTTATGCTAGGAGGACTTTGATCTGGATAAGAGCCGGGACACCATTTGAGATAACCCGCTCACTTATATACAAGAAAGGCAGATATTTCCTCCTGGAAGGCAAGCTGTTTGGAAAAGAAATTACACCGGGGAGCATCTATGCCTTGAATCAAGATCAGATCACCTTCTTTCACTCCCTTTCTACCCACATAGCTGAGCTACCACCGGATAGTTTAATGCTAGGGGGCAACTTTAATTGTGTACTAGATGTACAACTTGATTGCTTGACTCTCCTGCTAATGGGGATGGAGGCGGGTAAGCTGGCAGAGGGACTACATGACTGGGTGGGGTTGGCGTATATACGGAGGACACAACACGGGGAAGAATGTGACTTCTCATAGCCTGCACACTCAAATAGATCGTTTCGTGTGCTCCCAAAGACATGCCCAAAACACTGTCCACTCGTAATATCTAGGACGCGCTTTATCCGACCACAGGCCTGTTTTACTGAGGTTTACACCCATGGGGAAGCGCCCGCCCATTCATGGCCGCTCAACCCGACCTCTCTGGAGGACTCATGCTATCATAATCTGTTGGCGGAGGCAATCTCAAAGTACTTCAATAATAACCAGGGTTCCGCATCCTCGAGTATAATAGAATGGGAGGCCTTTAAGGTTGTGACACGGGGCCACTGTATAGCATAAGGAACTCCGGATCTTGGAAGACAGATGACATACCCTAGACACTGCCCTTAGTACTCGACCAGAATCACAGGATGAGGTTCCAGAGACAAGAGAACAATAAAATGCTACCTTAGAGAGGCTGCATAAGCAATATATCACAAGGGCCCGTGACAAGGAAGGGAAGTCTGGTCGATTATTGGCATGGCTCATTAGGCCGGAATCTCGGGGACCCCCATCATACACATCCAGCGAGGAGATGGTCAGCTTTTGTACTCTCGCACCTCCATTAATAAGGACTTTTTCACTTACAGGTTTGTATTCCGCCCTGTCCCTCTCTCGGCAAAGGCTTGGGCTGCCTTCTTGGCAACCATAACACTGAACGGATTGCCTGAAGAGCACCGTAAAGACTTGGGAAGCCCCAAAACTAACCAGGTGATCTGAACGGACATCAAAGGGATGGCGAAAGGCAAAACACTGAGCCCTGGCGGTTCTTTGCCACCTAAGTAAAAACCATGACCCGTGCCTTGAAAAGGTATGTGCAGACTCTTGATACCCTCTCAGACTCCACTAACGATTCCATGGTTATTCCCCAGCCCAAGACTAAGACTCAGGGAGCTCAGGTCACTTAGTTCCGCCCCCTCTCTATGTTGAACCTAGATTTCACGATCCTTAGTAAGGTGTTGGCGCTCCGATTACTCCCATACCTGACAACATTAATACATACTGACCAGAGCAGATTTATCCCCACCCGTAACACTACCCACAATATTAGGCGGATTTATCTTGTGATGTATCTCAGAGAGAGATGGGATTTTTTATTCGCTGTGACGACACAGATGGGCCTCGGAGAAAATTGGATCAAGTGGGTTCAGTTGCTATATACTGCCCTGACAGCCATAGTCAAGACTTGCGCCACGCTCTCCCCACAGTACCGGATGGGTAGGGGTATGAGGCAGTGATGTCCACTGTCCCTACTGTTGTTTGCCCTGGCTATTGAGCCTCTTGTGGAACTTTTTAGACAGGAGGGTCGAGACAGTGGCATGATGGCAGACAGACAGGAACATACCATTTCCCTCTACGCAGATGACATACTCCTTTACCTGAGGGATGGAGTCTCTGGTGTTCCCAGAGCCTCAGATCTACTGAGGGATTTTGAAGTGGTGTCCAGCTTCCGGCTAAATAAGACTAAGACTTGCATATTCCCTGTTTCCCTTGGGGCGAGGAGACTGCCGGGTCTTCCTCCAGACCTGATGCTCTTTTAGATATCTGGGGATCTAGATATTTCATACATTTGAAGACCTTGAATAGGGTAATTTGGGGAGGGCTCTCCGTTCCCTGAGGTCTTGTGTTCCCTTCTGGCGCTCGCTATAGTTGCCCCTCATGGCCCGGGTATCAGTTTCTAAAAAGGTTATGGTCCAGAGGCTCCTATATTTCTTAAACTTGCCAGTGGGAGTGCCGACCTCATGGTTCAAACAACTGGATACTTTGTTACGAGACCTGATATGGGATGGGAGCCGACATAGGGTGTCGCCGGCTATCCTTCTACGATCTCCCGAAGAAGGGGGCTTAGGTGCACTGGACTTCAAACTTTATTTCCTTGCGTCCCAGCTTAAGTGGATTACATTGTAGTTGGATGGCGCTAACCAAGAGGAGCTGTGGATAACTAGGCAGTCGGCACTCATGGAAACTCTACTGGCTAAATTGCTTTGCCCACACAAGGAGATGATGGACGGAGCGCTGAAACTTTTCAAACACTCACCCCCATTCACAGATCTGGGTTGAATCAATCATCGTTCTTTTGCTCACTTTGCCACCCCAGTTCAGACACAGCTATATGCAAATCAGTCTTGACCCTGTGCCTCATAGGAACAGTCCAGACCAAACTGCCAAGCCATGTCTTCTCTGGACCGGAAACAAGCATCTTGGGACCGGTTTCAGGGTAACATCCATCATCAGCCAGGCAAGTTTGAATCCAGTGGCAAAGTGAGCAAGGGACCCTTGCTAACTTAGGGCGCACAAAGCAAACACAAGGAGATGATGGACAGAGCGCTGAAACGTTTCAGACACTCGCCACCAGTCACAGATCTGGGTTGAATCCATCATCGTTCTTTAGCTCACTTTGCCACCCCAGTTCAGACACAGCTATATGCAAATTAGTCTTGACCCTGTGCCTCATGGGAACAGTCCAGCCGGAACTGCCACGCCATGTCGTCCCTGGACCGAAAACAAGCATCCTGGGATTCCATTTGTCATCCAGAGTGGGACAGGTATGCCCAGACGTGGGTCCCATGCTCTCCATGCCATTGGAATAAAGCTATCCTGGCTGATGAGGGGTGAACTCCCGAAACCGTTCCTAGGATGCTTGTTTCCAGTTCAGGGAGGACCTGACCTGGCAGTTCGGGCTGGACTGTTCCCATTGGTTGCAGGGTCGAGGCTGATTTGCATATCGCTGGGTTTAAACCGAAATGGCATGGGGAGCAAAAAGACAATGGATTTTGGCCCAGATCTCTGTACTGGGGAGAATGTATGACATTGTTCTGCATTCTGTCCATCAATTGTTCTTTTTGTATTTGTCACCCCGAGTGGGACGGGTATGCCCAGACATGCGTACCATGCTCTCCATGCCATTGGAGTCAAGCTATCCTGGCTGATATGGGGTGAAACCCAGAAACCGGTCCTAGGAGGCTTGTTTCCAGTCCAGGGAGGACCTGGCCTGGCATTTCAGGCTGGACTGTTCCCATTGGGTGAAGGTTTAAGATTGATTTTTATATGGCTGGGTTTAAACTGGATTGGCATGAGGAGCAAAGAAACGATGGATTTAGGCCCAGATTTCTGTACTGGGGAGAATGTATGACATTGTTCTTTTTGCAAATTGCTTTGCCCATCACCAGCTGTCCAACGCCCAGGGGTACTGTTGTTGATGGCTCTGAAAATGCTGGCACATAAGTGTCCTAAAAACCGCAGGAACACCACTTTATGCACCGGCCCTGTCCTTGGTAGGGCCCCTCATCTCGAACCCCTTTCCTATTTTACTGCTTGGCAATTATTAGCCGTGACAGAAGCTGGGTTGGTTACGGTTGGGGACTGCTATCAACAGGGTGCCTTGCTTCCACTGGAGGGCTTGATGGAATGTTATAATTTGCCATCATGCCTGTTCCTTACATATGAGGCATTGACACAAGCGTTTCGGGACCTGTAGGACGAAGCCCGGGAGGAGCCTATAATGCATGCAGTCCTGCAATGCAATGAGCATAACTAGACACCTGGTGACTTGGTTTTACTAATCCCTCTCTGGTATGGTCTGCGGCCCCTTAACTACTTTGCGGAATAGATGGGAGTAAATCCTATAACAAGTACTAATGGATCCTAATTGGCAGAGGATGTCAGCCTCCCCCCCAAAATATCTCTAGGAATGCGAGTTTGAAATACCTCCAATTCAATTATGGACATATGACATAACTGACACCACATAGAATCCAAGTGGTTTACGCAGGTGACCCCTGTCCCTGCCCTAAATGTAGATGCGGACATTTAAATGCTGACTTTGTTCATATGGTGTGGTGTTGCCCCCAATTACAACCCTATTGGGAAGAGATGCTTTCTACCTTAGACTACACGCTTGCTCCCCCCCTTTCACATTCGCTGGAGGCTTTTATTTTGAGATTATTTACACGACTGGCCTCCAGGAAAGTTGGCACAAGGTTTATGGACTTAGCCCTAGTGTTAGCCAGACAGCAAATAGCTATGACCTGGAAATTCGCAGTGGCTCTAAGACCCTGGCCTGGAAGGCAGACGTAACCCAGTGGGCAAGAGCTGAAGAAAAGGCGCTGGTCCGGGAGGAGGCTAGAGGGGTGAAGATCCGCCCTATAGCTGATCTATGGACTGAAGTGTTAGTGGCCTGGGAACATCCGGAGAATGGCCCCTGGGAAGACCCAGAGATGAGGGATGACACACCTGGGGAGGAAGAAGCTGAGGAACCAGAGGGCCAGGGTAACCATTCAACTGAAAGATGAGTAAAGGGTTACACATAGGACCTTGGCCCCGGGGTTCTGCCCAGACGTTTCGTATGGAGGACTGCAGACCCCCCCCCCCCCCCACCCCCCTCTCCCGCCCAACCTGGGTCCTGCCCGGAGTGGGCACATAACCTGAAGCTGGGAGGAAACCACCCGGACATATCGTCTCCCCCCTCCCGCTCCCCCCCACATATATTCCAGATGATAGACGGTCGCCACCTACGGGTATTAGAGATGGGTGAGGCGAGGTTGACCAGGTCCCCTCTTTTTTCTTTTGTAATGTTTCTCAGTTTTATTGTTTTTGTTTATTTTAGCTTTTCCTCTGTTTATTATAGAATTGGCTTGTCATTTCCCCAAATTACATATTGTCTTTTCCATGGTATTTCTCTACGCCCCCCTTCATAAAAGCACAGAGAATTCTCCTGTAATTAACACCTGTGAGACTGTGCTACTATTTGGACACTAACAACCTAGAATGTTATAATAATAATCATATTTATAAAACGCTTATTTACACTAGGCCAGTGTGTCCCCGCGCTGCGGTGCAAACTGCCCTCGGCAGCTAAAACCTATCCTAGAGGAGGGACTATACAGCTGGAGAAAGATACGTTTTCAGTTTTTTCCGGAAAGTGACCCCCGAACCCTCCAACCGGAGGATCAGGGAGAGTTTGTTCCATTGCTGTGCGGCCAAAAAGTGGAATGAGTGGCCACCCACCTTGCTCTCTTAATGGGGCGAACACACACCAGACCCCTCCCGCTTGATCTAAGTTGCCGAATTGGAGAATATAGAGTAAGTAGATCAAACAAATAGGAGGGGCTCGTCCTTTGAATGATCTGGTGGCAGACGCCTAGCGTCTTGAACCGGACTCTCTCTCTAATCGGCAGCCAGTGGAGGGAGACCAGCGCCCTCTTTGAAGAGGCTCTCCTCTGAAGCATAAGAACCAAGCGCACTGCTGCGTTCTGGATGCCTTGGAGTCTTTGCACGCATTTAGCAGTAGCACCCAGGTACAGCATATAATCATAATCAAGGCACAATGTCACCAGGGCATGCACCATGGTCTTCCTGGCTGCTGTAGGCAACAAATACAAGGTTTTGACCACACTGACGGAGCTTTCCCTGTCACAAGCACCTCTGTCCTATTGCCATTCAACTTCAGGCAGTTATTGGCAATCCACAGTGCAAGTACTTGCATGCACGCCTCGAAGTTGGAAGCTGCAGTGTCCTGTGCCTGTGTAAGGGAAACCACCAGTTGAGTGTCATCGGCATAGGACACAACCATAATTCCAAATTTTTCTGCAATCTCAGCGAAAGGAGAGACATAGAGATTGAACAGGGTCGGGCTCAGGGTGGATCCCTGAGGCATCCCCTGTTTGAGTTTGACAACTTTGGAATAATAAGAGCCCTGCGACACCTGAAAACTACGCTCCGACAAGAAAGATTCCATCCAGCGCATAGCACTGCCAGACACACTACCTTTCCTCAAACAGTGCAGCAGAGTATGATGGGCAACAGTATCAAAAGCGGCACTTAAATCAAGCAGAATTAAGGCCGCAGTCTGTCCCGCATCAACGTATTTCCTAATGGTTTCCATGGAAAGTAGCAGTGCCGATTCCGTAGAATAGAAGGCCCGAAAACCGGATTGAGTAGAGTGAAGGAGATTGTGTTTCCCGATATGCGCTGTAAGTTACATGTTAACAACCTTCTCCACAACTTTAGCGAAGTAGGGAAGCAAAGAAATAGGACGCAAATTATGTGTAGGCATTTATATAGCGCACTGCTACCCGTAGGCGTCCTGGCGCTTCGACCGCTGCGAAACCCTTCCTGGCTTCCCTGAGAGATGGTCCCTTAATGGGTATCTCCAGGGTGAGACCAGGCATCCCCGGCGGTCTGGGGGGCCGTTAGTGAAGATGAGGCAAGCTAATGCCCAGAGTTGCCGAGTGTGATCGCTGATCAGAGTGGGCACCGAGGCGAGAGAATTATCGAGTCCGCTGACCCTGGTCCAGAAACCTGCCGCGCCGGGAATCGAACCCTGGTCCCGGGCCGTCCTCTGCTCTCGGGTCTGCCGCCTCTAACCAGTGAGCCACACTACTTCACGTTGGTCTGGACTAATGTGCAGTTTCTTAGGTAGTGGAAGGACCACTGCTTCCTTCCATCTAGCTGGCACCATTCCTGACATAAAGGATAATTCCAAGAGGTGTCTAATACAAGGCTCCAGAGTTTCAATACTCCCTCTAAGCACCTTAGGGGAGGCAGGGTCCCTGGGAGAGCCTTACTTAATACTGATGCTAATTTTTGTTAAGATCTCAGGGGGGGGAGGAGAGGGGGACAGTGTATTTATCAATACAATCTATCTCTGGAACGGGACCAGCTTCTCCGGGGGTCCCCTGGCCTGCTCGGGCAGAGACTGGTAAGGTGGAGTAAATATTCTCAACTTTATCTGCAAATAAAATCCGCCATGCGATTGCATGACTCCTCAGAGCTAACCACTGGTGCTGCCGTTTTTGCTAGGGAGGTTATTTCTTTATAGACCCTAAACAGTTTCTTCGCTAAATTTTCAGCCGCCCCAATTCTATCCTGATAGTAGGATGCCTTAGCCCTTCGGATAAGCACATGATAGCGCTTCCATTGAGAATCCATTTGGATTGCATTTTAAATCTGTTACCTAATGTTGCATTGCTGTAATTGTAAAATGGGATAAAACGCCAATCATATCATCTACTGCCGATCGCCAGTAGGTATTTATAGTTCGGACCAATTTTTCCCATAGACAAAGCGTATTTTGTGTGGCTGATAACTTTTTTGCTGTTTGACAAATATTTACGAAATTTTAAAAACTAGTTTACAACTTACTTGAGCTGCTGTGCAGAAATGTTCGGGGTGATTCTTGAAGCGGGGGCTGGGAAAAAAGAGGAGTCCTAAAGCGCTTTTTCCCCCATTAAATGTTAATGGGGATTTTGCAATTTTTAGACACAGCTACAGTCTGAACCACCGAACAGAATTACACCACATTGGGCAGAAATCTAGATCTTGGTCCGCAGATTGTGCTTTTGCGGCCGCAAGAAGGAAGTTCTAGTTAGGACCTAGTTTCCATAGGAAAAGCGTTTTTTCTTTTCCCAATAACTTTGGCGCCGGTTGATGAATCTTCACAATATATTCAAAAAAAGTGGCCAGCTCCAGTCAGCTTCTGTCTTGAAAGTTTTAGGGTGATTTGTCAAGTGGGGACTGAGAAAAAAGAGGGACCCAAAACGCTTTTTCCAATGTTAATTTCCATAGGAAACGTTAGACAAAGCTATAGCCCGAACTGCTGAACGGAATTACACCAAATTTGTCGAAAAGGTAGGTCTTGGTTCCGAAAGAGTTCTTTTTTAAAATGGAGTAAATCCGTTCAGCAGTTACTGAGAAATTAGAAAAAGAATGGGTTTGATATCTGTCTTCCATAGGAAACTTTAGACAAAGCTACAGCCCAAACTGCTGAACGGAACTACACCAAATTTGGCAACAAGGTAGTCCTTGCTTCAGAAAGAGCCCTTTTTGTTAAATGGTGTAAATCAGTTCAGTAGTTGCTGAGAAATTAGAAAAAGAAAGTTTTGATATCGGAGCACCGAGGAGGGATCGCAAACCATCCCGGGCCCGAGCTTCACTCTGATTGGTTGCCAACACTCCAAACAAGAAAGTGTTGGCAGCCAACTTGTCACTCTGTAGAACCAAGTCACAAGAAAACAATAAAACAAATATAAAATACACCCGTTTCCAGCATGGTGGGAAAAGGGGCGTGGCCTTGGAAAACCTCTCTGTGGCGCTTACCGGAGGTACCTGGTGGGCTACTTGGCCACCAGGGACCTTCAGGATTCAAGAGGATTTAATAGGGATGTTATAGTTAGAAATTAGCATTGAAGAAATTCACAGAAAGAACCACAGGATTGAAGCATATTATAATTAGAAATTTTCGTTTGAAAAACCTATGAAATTCACTGAAAAAAACATAGGTTTCAGGGACGATATAGGTAGAAATTAGCATTAAAAAAAACATTGAAATTCACTGAATAAACTTTAGGTTTTAGGCATGTTATAGTTAGAAATTAGCATTTAAAAAACCTTACAAATTCACTGAAAAAAACATAGGTTTCAGTAACATTATAGTTAGTTGGACATTTCACTCATACAAAACCATAGAAATTCTGCCGTTCTAGTTAGTTCAGCTAACTATAACTCGCGCCCCCGCAATCCACTGCTGATGACGTCACATTTTACATCATTCATGACATGGTCAGTGACATCACTAATGACATCTCAAATGACATCACTGATGACATCTCACATGAAAATCTGATGCACCTCCTCACACTCTAATATAAACTTTAATACACCCACTATAAAATTCAGACTACCATTTTCGAAACCATCAACACACCAATACCACTTACTACATATGCACTCACTGTTTCCTATGTCTACACACACAACCACTCATTCACCCATACAATCACTCATACATGCAGTCACTCATCAATACAACACTATCATATGCACTCATACACATATACAGACACTCACACTCCACCACTCATCCAGAGTTACTCACACACCTAGTCAGTGAAGCAAAGAATCAATCACACTTCCATTTACTGACCTATACAGTTATACACACAACACATCACTTATTTAAACAGAAACAAACACACACTTACTCTCTTATACAATCACTGATACAAGTACACACTCATCCATACAGCCACTCTCACAATCAATTACTCTCATGTATAGTTATTCATATATTCCAACTCTCACATACATTGCCTTTTACATATGTAGTTACTTGGACATGTACCACTGAGACATCCATTCACTCACCAACACACCCATACACACACTCACCCACCCATACAGATGTTTCCACATGCACTCTTGAACCCAATGAATCAACCACCTCCCACCCACCCACACACTCAGGCACAAATACAAATACTCAGGCAACCAATCAATAACCCATATAGACACTCATGTAGCTACTGACCAACCAATGCAGCAACTTATACAACAACAGACAGACTGATACAGACATTTACACAGTTTAGTCACTAACCCATGCATTCAGTCAGACACATGTAATCAATTTCTTAAATAGTCAGCCACGCACCTACTAAATCCAACATCCAGACACGTATACACCCACTCATTCTTCAATACACCTTGACATATATATAATACATATTTAAAATTTAAAGAAACACAGTCACTGGATGATGTCATCAGTGATGACATCAGTGATGTCATTTGAGATGTCATCAGTGATGTCACTGACCATGTCATGAATGATGTAATATGCGACGTCATCAGCAGTGCATTGCGGGGGTGCGAGTTTTGGTTAGCTGAATTAACTATAACAGCGAAATTTCTATGGTTTTGTATGAGTGAAATGTCCAACTAACTATAATGCCCCTGTTGCGGGGCAGGCTGGGCTACAGGAACTGACGCAGAGGCTACAGATGGATGCTTAAGAGAAGGTTTTATTTTTATGAGTACACGTTTCTGTCTTTGCTGCCTGCTGGTCAGTCTTTCACGAGCAAACGCTGCAGGGTCCGACGTGGGCTGCGGATAGGACTCCAGGCCCTGAAAGGCCTTCAAAAGGGTTTGACTCCCTGGGACCTCTTTCTTTTTCTCGAGGTTAGCATCCTAGGACCTCTGCTCAAGCCACGCTCCTCCCGTGGGAACGTGGCAGGGCGGCTCGTGGATTTGTTGGCCTCCTGGCTTGTCGTGGACGCTCTTCCTGCCTTCAATCTCCAACACGCCTTCTTCCTCCGGTCTCGCTCCTCTCTCCGTCCTCTCACCTTCCGCCTCCAGGGAAACGCCGTTCGCTGTCTTCCTGGTTCCGTCTTCCTTTGAGTCGTCCCGCGCGATGACGTCCCAGGGAGGGGGCGGGGCCTGTTTAAAGGTGCCGTACTGTTTCGCTGCTTCTTCTTCGTGACCGCAAGAGAACTGCTGATTCCACTCGTCCACGAGTGATGGAGGCTGCTGTATAGAGGGCATAGAGGTGGGTGAGAGGGGGACGGGAGACCACCAGTCCTGCAGACCTTCCGATGACTCGCCTGTCCAGCCCACCCCGTCACAGCCCCTCAAAACTATGATTTTTTCAGTTAATTTTTAAGGTTTTTTAAATGATAATTTCTAACTATAACGTGCCTGAAACCTACCTTTTTTTCAGTGAATAGATAGATAGATAAATAGATAGATAGATATCCTAATGCCAGTTGATAAGTATATTAAGAACCTAGAGATACATTGGGGATGTGAAAGGTCATTGGACTAACGCCCACAGAAATGAACTAATTCATGCTGGTTGTGGTGAGGGAAGCTTTTTTTACTTTGATAACAAGTTTGACTGTAGTAACACAGCGTAGTGGAGGCTTTGTGGCAGCACATTCAGGTTGGACATTATGTGGAGGACTATTCATATTTTGCATCTGCATGCAAGAAATTAATTGGGTGCCTCCCGTTTTCTGGCCTATTCAAGGCATAAAATGAACACGGTGGCATATGCTATTTATATATGAAAACATTCACAGAAACGAAGGCGTTTCTATTGAGATTCAATTCGAGATAAACAATGCAGATATGGCGGCCAAATCAAATGTATCTGTACTAAAATGGCATTAGTCCTTTCTCATTTGCCACAACTCAGTCAGTCCTCCAATAAGAATGTTGTATGGTATTGGAAAGTTAATCTGCATAATAGTGTTAAGCTGCACTCTGACTATGAAAGCATTGAAAAATGGTATTCTTGTTGAAACGCGCCTGCTGAGAATAAAGAAAAGAACGTTGAAAGCTCTGTGAGTTCCCTGTGCTATTCTTTTGTGTGTGTTGACGTATATATGTGTATATATTTATACACGCGCACACACACACACACACACCTCCACTCCCTTCCACCAGCACACCCATGCGTGTTAAAGCCATAGTTGTAAAGGCTATTTCCCCTCAGAAAGTCAGGGTGCTGTTAAAGGTTTAACATATAAAAAAGTTTTGGTCAGACATGAGTGTCAATCAGGCGATCCAATGAGGTTCAGTTGAAAGTTAGGTTCATCTTTACCAGCCGAGTCGATGCACTGACCTGGCTGGAACTTGTTTATATGTCTCTCTTGCAATTGGCCTCTTGTGTTGCGCTCATGACTCACACTCTGGCTGCGTTGTATTGCACTTGAACGACTGTGCCAATGTAAACTACAGGAGAGATGGTAAATCAATTTTTTGGAAACAAAATGTTATTTCTCAACTACTTTCTCCCCTTAAAAATTGTATGTTCCAGGGCGAGTTAATAAGCAACTGACAACCTAACATTTGCTGCAAACCCACCCTTTGGACGTTTATATAATATTTTCAGTGCTTTTGTCTACTTGTAGGCTTGAGAATGTTCAGAAACTACTTTCTGCCTGACATCTGGTATTGTCGTAAGCAGTTTGTCTCAGTGTGCTCCTGGTGGGGTTGAAGGCCTGTAAACAGGAAAGATAAGAGATTGTGCGAATAGCAGTGTGTGGCACCAAGGAGAAGCTTCAGTGAGGGAATGTTGGTCTGCTACTGGCCATAATGTGCATGTGGGCGGAATGAACTAGCTTTTCTGCACGACAGAGACACAGAGAAGTTGAAGAAAAGATGGGGTCAGACTTTGCCTCCTCATCATGATGGGCCCTGTGGCCATTTAGAATGAGGAAAGCACCCTTATCAGGAAGCTCTGTACTCCAGTAGGATTAGCCTAACAAACAGAACCTGGTCAGTTGTCCTATTAATTGCTGCAGTGAGCATGTCATGACGCTTCTGCCAGTCACACTGATGCTGGCTCATGGCCCTTGGCGAGGGGAAAACTCAGTGAAAATACATCATGATGGAGGGGTTTCCTTTTGCACATTCCTACGTCCTTGCACATGTAGCGGCAATGTTCGGTGAGGAGACACCCCCACAGGAGCATATAGGAGTGCAGTGCAAAAAGAGGCAGCACTCAGCTTCTGCCCAATAAAAGATGTACTTGATTTTAACCAATGTATAGGCAGAGATAACGCCCCTTCCTTACTAGTGCTTCTTACAGCTCTTTTTCAGTCCTATTGCTCAATCAGGCCTGACCTAAAAGGGATGTTGTGGACCCCACTCTGGGCCTCCACAGCTTTCATCTCCCGCTCACCTCTCCCCAACCACCATCATTACTATCCAACTGAATGTGAGTAAAGTTAACAACTCCTTTGGGCCTCTCTCTGCTACAGAGTTATGAGCAGGCAGGGCACCCATCCCGAACACAGTCACACATCGAACCCCTCTGTGCTGCAGTTACTGTGTGCTCATCTCTACTGCTGACATTGGACCCAGGGCTCTCCTTCCTTGGACTTCTCTGTGCTGTTGTCTAGGCAGTGAGTGTGCCCCCTTATTTGACCCCTTCCTTTTGCTATCTTGATTCCACTGACTCCCGACAATGCAGGGTGCTCTGTGGGCCCTTGTGGGGATGCATTGTTGCAATATGTGTATCTGAAAGAGACACGTTAGTGATAGATTCCTTACCTTAGAATATCCCCAGGAGTCAGGCTGGATCCGGAAAGTTTTTCTTAGCAGTACCCCTACGCGTCAGTAGGTGGCGTCCTGGTGCTCCGTGTCCGTCACTGGTTTCGTCAGCGCCGAGATTACGTCACAGAGAGTACTTAGGCCCCACCCATGCGCGCTGACGTCAATTCTTTCTTTTCCGCGCCAGCAAGCGCAGATCCAGATTGAGCACGTACCTTAGTCACTTTTTGGCTACTCTTTTTGAGACTTTTTGTCTCCCTTTTTTCTCCTGGTGCATGTAGGGATGCCCGGCTTCAAGTCTTGTGGCACGTGCTGCCGTAATATGTCGGTGGCAGACCCCAACGATGTGTGTCTCTACTGCCTGGAGTCAGATCACGGCATCTGGGCCTGCTGGGACTGTCCAGCCAAGGCCCCCAAAGCCTTGTGGGAGCGGGGTCGGAAATTGCTGGAGGTTCGGCATTAGTCACACCGCGGCTCTGGGTCCGGGGGTCGTTCCAGCGACCGCTCGCGGGACCGAGGCCGTCACTCCTTGGGCTCCAAGTCTTCGCCTTCGGAATCCGGTAAGCGACGCCATAAAAAGAAGTCGAAGAAGCGTGTTCGCTCTCCGACGTCCCCTCGTCACTCCTTGGAGGCAGACAAGGGGGACAGGGGCTCAGCCCCTGCGGCTCCACTGGATCCTGGGAGTCCCGTGGCCTATCCTCCATACCCAGGTCCGTCAGCGACTCCCGAACAGATGAAAGAGTTTCTTGCTGCCATGGACCGCCTTTTCAGGCCCCGGGCTCCCGCCAGGGCGCCTTCGGGCCCCACCGTCCCGTGTTCAGATCCTGCTGGCCCGGCGGCTCCGCCACCGGCTCCAGCCCCGGCACCACAGGATCCTACGCTGCTGGCTCCAGCCCCGGTGCCCTGAGGGGCAGCGCTGCCGGCTCTGGCCACGGTGCCGCACTGGGTGCCGTTTATCCCACCCCTGCCCCGGTTCCCGGACCATTTTGTCCCGGCCTGGGATCCGGATTGGGAGGCATCTCCGGCCCGTTCCCAAAGCCGTTAGTCCCTTCTCAGGCTCCGGCTTTGCCGCCGCGACCGGCTCCCTCTACGCCAGAGGCGGACGAGGACTGGGACGAGTCCGAGGACCCTCTTGCCTGGCAATGTGACTCCGAGCAAGATTGGGTGGACGATCTGGAAGATGCGGGCGAACTCGATGTTTCTTCTGACCCAGGGATTGCCTCTCCTCCGCCTACTATGGAGGAGGGTGCTTCCTACATCGTGGTGCTCAGTCGGGCTGCGGAGGCTCTCAATCTCGACCTCCCGACAGTGGCCCTCAAAGCTAACCTCCTTACGGAGGTGCTCCAGATGGCGTCGGCATCGTCTGAGCCGCTACTCCCTTTCAGTGAGGCCCTTACCGAAGTCCTTTTGAGCACTTGGTTGCGGCCGGCACGGGGGTGCATGTGGATAAAAAGGTTGCCAGGCATCATCGCCTGGTGCCTGGTGATCCCGCCTTCCTGACTACTTACCCTACGCCTGAGAGCCTGGTCATTCAGGCCTCAACGTCGCAGAGTGCCTTTCTTACGGCTCCGCCGTTTAAGTACTCTAAAAGGCTGGAACAATTTGGTAAGAGGTTCTTCTCCTCGCCCAGCTTGGGGCTGCGGTCGGATAACACCGCCTGCTTCTTGGGCTGTTACTCCCACGCAGTGTGGGATTCCGTTGCTCAGGTGTTGCCTTATTGTTCTGAGGAGGTCCAGGCTGTCCTTTCCCAAGAGATTGCTGAAAGGAAGGTTGCGGCTAAGTTTGCCATAAGGTGTGGTTTGGACAGCGCTGATTTGTTGGGCAGGGCGATTTCCACGACTGTGGCGTTGCGGCACCATGCCTGGTTGCGTTTGACTGGGTTCTCGCCCGATGTCCAGAGCTCGCTCATGGACATGTCCTTTGATGGCTCCCGCCTCTTTGCGATAAGGCCGACAGTGCGCTGGAGCGCTTTAAGGACTCACGCGCTACGGCCAAGTCCTTGGGTCTTTCTATGAAGATCCCTGCCACTCCTGGGTTTCGTTCCTTTCGTGGCCAGGGCGGAGGCACCCAGGCACGCTCCTCCAGCAAGTTTGTGCAGAACCAGCCTCAGCGCGGTCTCGGCTGTGGCTTCTGCAGGGGCGGGTCTGGGAACCAGCGTGCGGGTCAGTCCACCTCTATTCCCGCTGCTTCTGCCTCCAAGCCTTCCTAATCCGAGCTACAGGGAGCACCCCACACCGGTGGGTGGCAGGGTTCGCCAACACCTCCACCACTGGCGCTAGTTTACATCAGCCAAGTGGGTGCTGCAGATAATCTGCTCAGGTTACTTCCTTCCTTTTCAGTCCTCCCCTCCAGCCATGCCACCTCGGTGCCACCGCATGTCGGGGATCATTTGGACCTTCTCTGACAGGAAATTACGGCCCTCTTGGCCAAGGGGGCATCAAGTAGGTTCCCGAGCAGCAAGTAAGGAGTGGTTGTTATTCCCACTACTTCCTGGTCCCCAAGAAGGAATGGGGGGCCTGCGCCCCATCTTAGACCTCCGGGACGTGAATCGCTTCCTCCGGAAGGAGAAATTCAAAATGCTGACTCTGGCTCAGGTCCTGTCTGCCATCAACCCTGGAGACTTGGTGGGAGCGTTGGACTTGCAGGGTGCTTATTTTCACATCCCCGTCCTGCAGGCCCACCGGCACAACATGCGGTTTACGATAGGCCAAGGAGCATTTTCAGTTTGCCGTGCTCCCCTTCGGCCTTACCAGTGCCCCTCGGGTGTTCACGAAGGTGATGGCGGTGGTTGAGGCTCATCTGCGCAGGTCGGGGGTATCAGTTTTCCCCTGCCTTAACGACTGGCTGTTGAAGGCGGGCTCGTCCCAGGCAGTCGTCAACCACCTCCAGACTAAGGCTGACCTCCTGCATTTGCTGGGGTTCTCCATCAATGTGCAGAAGTCGCACCCGAGTCCCTCTCAGAAGCTCCCCTTCATCGGAGCGGTTCTGGATTCGATGCTGTTTCGGGTTTATCCTCCCGAGCAGCGAGTCCGGGATATTCAGGCTATGATTCCAATCTTCCGGCCTCTATCTTGGGTTTCAGTCAGGATGACCCTACGGCTCCTGGGCCTGATGGTCTCCTGCATCCTTCTGGTGACACATGCCAGATGGCATATGCGGGCTCTGCAGTGGGACCTGAAGTTCAAGTAACCTGTCCGATCATGTCCAGATCAAGGAGGGCACTGCTCAACAATTGCAGTGGTGGCTCACGAACCGAAATTGGGTCAGTGGCAGATCCCTTTCCCTTCCACAACCGGAGCACATAGTGGTTACAGATGTGTCCCTCCTGGGATAGGGGTGGCCACTTGGGAGAGGCGGAGATCAGAGGCCTCTGGTCTCGGGCGGAGTCCAGGCTCCATATCAATAATTTGGAGCTTCGGGCGATCCGACTTGCACTAAAAGCATTCCTTCCCACTGTCCGGGGAAGTGTGATGCAGGTGTTCACGGACAACACCACCGTCATGTGGTATTGCAACAAGCAGGGTGGGGTGGGGTCCTGGACCCTATGTCAGGAGGCTCTGCGCCTCTGGGCATGGCTGAAACGTCAAGGCATTACCTTGGTGGTTCAACACCTGGCAGGTTCTCTGAACGCCAGGGCGGACTAACTCAGCCGCCGGTGCTTGATGGATCACTAATGGCGTTTGAACTTGGACGTGGCGCAAGGTCTCTTTCTGCAGTGGGGAGAGCCTTGGTTGGATCTATTCGCCACCGAAGAGAACGCGCAATGTCATCAGTTCTGCACGTTGGAATTTCCAAGGCGGCACTCGCTCTGCGATGCTTTTCGTCACGAGTGGAGTTGTGGTCTGCTGTACGCCTTTCCGCCTATACCACTTCTGCCCAGAGTGCTGAAGAAGATCAGGCACGACCGGCCTAGTCATTCTTGTGGCTCCTGACTGGGCTCGAAGAGTTTGGTATCCCGAGCTACTCAGTGTGAGCTTCTATCCCCCGATCCGTCTGCCTCTTCGGGAGGATCTTCTGTCGCAGCAGCAGGGGACGGTCCTCCACCGGAACCTGTCCAGCCTCCACCTCCATGCGTGGAGATTGAGCGGCGACAGTTGACAGCTTTCGATCTTCCTCCCAAAGTCTGTGATGTCATTCTGGCAGCCAGACGTCTCTCCAACAAAACGGTATACGGCTGCAGTTGGAACAGATTTGTGGCATGGTGCACAGCAAAGGCTGTGGATGCCCTTGCTGCCCATCTTTCTGAGGTCCTTCTGTTCCTTCTATCCTTGGCCCAGCAGGGCTCTGCTCTGGGCACTGTCAAAGGTTATCTTTCGGCCATGTCCGCCTTTCTACGGCTTCCTGATCAGCCTTCTCTTTTTAAGTCCCCAGTTGTTAACCATTTCCTCAAAGGCATTACACACACGTTTCCTCCCGTGCCTTTCATAATTCCTCAGTGGGACTTGAATCTTGTTTTGACTTATTTGATGTGAGCTCCTTTTGAGCCCCATCATAACTGTGCCTTACGTCTTCTCACTTTAAAGACGGCTTTCCTGGTGGCTATCACCTCTGCCAGAAGAGTCAGTGTTCTCCTGGCTCTTTCTTCCAAACCTCCTTTCCTTTCAATTCATCCATACAAGGTGGTTCTAAGGACCCGTCCTTCTTTCTTGCCAAAGGTTGTCATGCCCTTCCACATCAGGCAGACCAATACTTCGCCCACCTTCTTTCCGCCTCCGCATCCTTCCAGGGAGGAAGATAGGCTCTACCGTCTGGACCCAAAACGCGCGCTTGCATTCTATCTGCAGCGTACACAACAGTTACGAGTGGATGATCAGCTTTTTGTTGGCTACGTGGGCGCCAAAAAAGGTTGGGCCATGCACAAATGGACCATCTCTCGGCGGGTCGTTTTGTGTATCAAAGCATGTTACTCCTTGGCCAAGAAGGAGCCTCCTTTGGGGCTGCATGCCCATTCAACCTGGGCGACTGCAGCCACTACTGCCTTGGGACACTGCGTTCCCTTTCAGGACATTTGTCAGGCGGCTATGTGGGCCTCGCTGCACATGTTTACCAAGCACTACTGCCTTGACAGTCCTGTCCGGAGAGACTGCTTCTTTGGCCGTGCTGTGCTCTGTGACTTTCTGGTGTAATCCTGTTCCCAGACCCACCTTCGGGGTTGGTATTGCTGGGGTATCTATTCTAAGGTAAGGAATCTATCACTAACGTGTCTCTTTCAGATGCACAAGTTACTACTTGTGTAATGATATATCTGTAAGAGACATTAGTTAGTGATAGATTCCTTACCGCCCCACCCATCCTCCCCGTTCTGCGAACTGATTACTAGGTTTAAGGTCATCCCTGTCAGAGCCCTAGTTTTTTGCACCAATGGTCAGTGTCTTGCATGGCTCTGTGTTCCTGGCGCGGAAAGTCGTGTACAGAACTGACATCAGCCCGCATGGGTGGCGTCTAAGTACACTCTGTGACGTCATCTCGGTGCTGACGACGCCCGTGATGGACGTGGAGCCGCAGGACGCCGCCTACTGACGCGCAGCGGTACTGCTAAGTAAAACTTTCCGGATCCAGTCTGACACCTGGTGATATTCTAAGGTAAGGAATCTATCACTAACTAATGTCTCTTACATATACATCGTTACACAAGCAGTAACTTGTTCGTTCAGAAGAACTCTGACAGGGATTTGGATCGAGCTGTGTTTTTACCAAGATTTATTAGTCATTGAGCACACAGGTGAATAATTTCTCCAAGTGTACTATATAAATACACTCGGGTACTCACGGATACACACAGGCTCCTTACTCACCAGCCCGAGCCACTCACTCGTATCTTCTCTTCCTCAGGTCTGGCGCTCCAGGTTTTGGCAGACTGTCGGTCCCGGGCTCAAGGCTTCCTGTGTTCGGAGCACGTGCTGGCGGCACGCATTGAAGATCATTTGGCGCGAGCGCACGCTGCATGCGGTATTTTTTTATTTGGCTTCACAGATTTTATAGTGGAAGGCACCTCACCTTCGGGAAGTGGTTGAAAGTATGGGGGGCGGGTGGGCGAATGGTGAGATCGGGAGCTCTGCAGAGTTGTGTGTTAAACAGAAGTCCTGTATCAAACTTTAACATTTAGATGATGTCTGACTTCTTATCTTGGAAGAGGTTGCTGTCGCAGAGCTTTGATTGGATGAGGTTGTTCTCTTACTCATTTCCTAGTCGTGGCAGACAACTAGCAGACTACAGTGAGATTAAGAGCTTGGGTATTCTGTCTCTTCTTCCATTGGCTTCTAGCCGGAAGTTGTTATTGACAGAAAAAATCTCATTGGCTAATTCTAGTCTTGACTGGTTAATAGCAGGTCCATGTTGACAGGGAGCCTGGCTGTGTGTCTCCCATGTGTTGGCTTTTGTCTGCCTGTCCCCTGTAACAGGGCTGCTGGTGTCTTATCCGCCTCCTTGGAATGGTAGCTAATTTGTTGATATCCATGTCTGAGAGTTTGGGTGTATTACTCGCCTCTGTTTCAGCAATCGCTGGCCATGTGCAGTGACAGCAGAGCTGCTGTGTGCTTCTTGAGCAGCAGTCACAGCGGAAGCCAGATTGTCTGACGCCTTTCGTCGCTGGTGACTGACAGGAAGGATTGAACACGGAGCTCTGATTTCTGACTCTGTTCCTTGTCTTGCAGGTGATTGGCAGTCGGCAGCTGTGCATCTGCGTAGCAGTGTCAGGAATGTGGAGCTACGACACGGGGCATCCAGCATGGAACTGGGACATGAGCTCTTCAAGCTAGCGCAGATCTTCTTTAATGGGTGAGTTGCCATCTAGTGATACTGCTCGTCCGCTTGTGTCCTTCAGTGGTGGGGCTGCGCCCAACGAGGGCTAGTCTGCCTGCAACCAGTAGTACTAGAGTTTAACCCATTATCCTAGCCTGTTTGAGGTGGTGTTCCTTCTGCTACCTATGGCACAGTGGTTCTCCCACTGTTTCTGGCAGCACTGGATGATGCTGGCTGCACGCAATGGCGTCATGAGTTGTACATCCGCTCCCAGCAGCACTTGGGTTTGTCCCCAGTAGCCTTGCCCTCCTTCCCCCCAGTGGCAGCCCCTATTAAATGCAACAAAGAACAGAGAGCACATGGACAATATCAGCTGCACCCAGGCACAGTCTGCTCCCACTCCTATCTGCTCCAAGCTCCCCAGGACTTAGCATGCAGCGATCTTGCGGCTCTGCTTTCACGCTCTGGGATTTTCATATCATATTTTTAAATTCCTCTTTTATCTAGGGTAACCATGTGAATATGTCACAAGAAAACCATTAAACCCCTGGACAATTCTTTAAAAAAGTCATTGTTTTAAGGTGTACTTAGTTCAATTTAATTTAGCTAAGACTACCCTGAGGACTCAACAACTTGCCTTTACCTGGGTAATACCATACTATTAACCCAGGGATCCTTTCAGAGTCTATCTGCGGGTGCCTCTGGCGATAGCTTTGGGCACCTCAACGGAATTGCGCTCAGGGTCCAGGCACTGGGCCTAGCTCAGGATTCTTCTCTGTGCAAACCACAGGGGTTTGAAATGTGAAGCCTTATGCACCTTTTGGGGCTTTCTTTGGACTACCGAGTCAAAGCCCAGGGGGACCTTGTGTTCTTTATTTCAATCTGCTTTCAGGAAACCTGGCTTTGAGCCCTGGGTGCAAGTTCTGACACTTCGAGTCCATGTTCTGCTTATCTTTGAAGGCTTCATCCTCCATTTCCTATGGATTTCTCCTGATCGATCCCTCTGTAAATGGTTTGGCAGACCTTCTGCCTAGTATTCTGGGGCTCTTCCGGTCTGCGCACAAGATAAACTGAGTGTCAAGTAGTTGAAGGAGAGACCCTGTTTAAAGGGGGTTGAGATCATCAGGGTAAATAGTAAGGCTCGAGAGGTGATGAACTTGTAGTAAATGCGTGGCCAAAGTTTCTTTAAAATTTCTCAGAAACCTGCTCTGTGCTCCTGGCAGGCAGAAGACAAGCAGTGTTTAATGTCTGGTCAGTGCTTTTTTTTACATTCATTAATAAGGCTGGCACAGCCCTAAATGTCACTTAAATGTGGCACTCAAGAGACTCATTGTGTTTCTAGATATTTTGGCCACTCCACCCCTTGTTTGCTTTCCTCCATATAACACCCTACAAAGCTTCTTAATCACGCATCCGTTGTGGGCCAATAATCCAGCTCAGCTCAAGTCAACAAATCGAAAATATGCACTGAACGTGCAACCTCAGACGGCGAATTATTCGGGGCGCCCTTAACTCTGTGACTTGCCACTGGTTCTGTCTCATGAACTGCAGTCCTGAGGGTCTGATATTGGGCAACTTTTGATGCAACGCGCCAAGGTTTTACCCCGCCTTTAATGTCGATACTGTGGTGTATCGCAAAATGATAGGGCCTCACCCTCAACCCCCCCCATCAGAATAAGATGAGGATTCCCCGAGTCTCACATAACTCAATGATATTCATTGGCCTTGAACTGAATAGTGCCACTATGAAGTGTTCGGGGCCCCATAAATGTTAAGGACCCCTGCACCGTGCTCCACTTTTTATTTTTTTACTTTTTGTGTCCCTCCTAGTCACTGAGTGACCACCACCCTCACCCCCCAAATTCTAAATGGGGGTGTCTGCCTGGAGGTCCACAAACAGAGCCTCTCGCCCACCATCAGCGAGAGGGAGGCTCTCCTGGCCAATCCAGCCTCTACGAGCTCAAGCAAGCTTCACCTCAGCATTTAGAATTACGAGACTGGCAGATGATGCACTTAGGCACAGTCCTCAAGCACTGTGAGTGATGTAGTGTTGCTTCCAATACCACTCACATCACACGCACCAACGCACTTTAACAGTTTTACAGCTCAATCCAGGATTCTAAAAAACCAGTGGGTTCCAAGAGCGAGTCACATCACCAAGTTAAGAATCGCACTGTAGTTCAATGGTAATTCACATTTAGAGTTTAGTTCTTAGACTGTCTCTCCAAAATCACATTTTGATCAGTGACCAAAAACACTCCCCTCCACGTTTATCTCCAGAAGACCCCAGGAACAGAGCCCACAGCCCCCAGCACAGATAATTAATGTGAGGTGGTAACTTATTTTCTGAGTGGGGACCTGAGAGTGTGTTTGTCTCACTGGTGTTCCAGACGAGTGAGTGTACCAAGCCTGCTGTTACAAAGAGTGATTTGCCCATTCTTCTCATCTCACACCCTCCGTATCTGTTCCTGTTTTCAGGCGTGCTGTGTCAGAAGCCATGGAGACCATTCTCAGAGCAGAACAGATTCTGACAGTGCATTATGGCTCTCAGCATGAACTACTGCAGGAACTCCAAGAAATGAAAGATTGCCTTTTGGACTTGCTCAAGGTCACAGGGTCACGGATGAAGTCAAAACCTGCCAGCTGAACCTATCAGCCTCACTAAGGGATTTAGGAGGGCCTGGTTTCCTGCACAAGATGTCCACAAGTTCACCGAGGTATGAGAAGCTAGCCCTGCATTTTCTGCTCGTGATGAGAAGGATTACAAAGGAATGAAGGCCTGTGTGCCATGACCATGGTGGTGGAGTCAGCTGCACGAGGGGCTGCCCACCGGCATATAATGCAGCTGAGGCAGTCTCACACTGCTCGCTTAATCTTGGACTTCCTGTGAACTATTATGGTAATTTGGACATAGCATTTCTCATATGCGTGTGTGTGTATACACACGCGTATGTGTTTGGGTATGTGTGTGTTCACACATATGTGTTTGGGTTCAAGTATGCATGCTTTTTAGGTCTCGACTGGCATTGCAGCGCGCATGCACTGCTCGCTCTGCGAGGGCTTCTTGAAATAAATTGGGCTTTCAGCTCCGCCCGTTATTTTGGTTGGTTTGCGTCATAAGTTATGGTAAACGGACTGTGATTATTGTAAGTGAGGCTTTTTAGCCCCTCCTGGTTACCACCCTATCCACTTTTGGCCCCGCCCACCCCGACTGGATGGGTTACTCGCTGAGTTACACGCTCTCATTTATAAGTCTGGAAGCACACTTTCTTTCTCATTTTGAGCGCGGGCTGCCCCGGCCGAGCTTGTTTTTATGTGCCATGCTTTTTTTGGAGTGCTTGTTCATTACTTTTGTCGCCAGTCAGGGCTTCTATTATTTAAACGACCGCATTGGCTGTGTTTGTTTTAATGTGCCTTTCTTTTTTTTTTTCGAGTGCTTGTTCATTCCTGTTGTCGATAGCAAGGGCTTTTATTATTTAAATAGCGCACAGTTCAGTGGTTTGCTTTCCTGCCTGGTGGGTGCCATTTTATCACTGACACCGCAAGAAAATCATAGCAATGAAATCCCACACTCTTCCCCCTAACCTTCCAGGCGAGACGATGCAGGCTCGTCTCTCGGAAATGTGGATCAATTATTTACATTTCATTGTATTAGCGTGTGCACATACTGGTCTGCGCGCGAGCTGCAGGAGTTACCTTTTTCCACCAGGCCAGAGATTCGCACAGGCCTGCGTTTTTAAATTCTGCATTTATTTTATTTCTACGTAGTTTTGTGTAAAGCACCACACCGCCATGCTACGGACATCAAGCTTTAGACAGGTAGAGGTAAATAGACACGTGGCTAATATTTTACAACTTCTATACTCATCTGTGACTGGCCTGGTGTCTCTTAGCGTCCCCACACAAAGCCTTGTTTATTATTGCTACCTCATCAATACCACATCCATCACAAATGTAGACTCCACCGTTTTTTGTTGGGACAAACTGTGGCAAGGTTATTAATCTTACACCCACAAAGGTAATGCTAATTAAGTGGTGATCAGAGAGCTCAGCCCACTTCTATACTTTATCTGTGACTGGCCTGGGTGTCTCTTCTGCCCCCACCCCAGCCCCCTGTTCCTAATCTCTCGTTCCACTCTGCCTGCAGTGCATTGTGGGTTTATATACCCCCACTGCTCCCTCCCAAACTGCCTATTTGAAATTGAAATGCCACAACAATGGGCAGTGACCACACCTCGCTGAGCAAATGCATTCAGCAGCAGTAAAAGAACGGGTCTAGTGCCAGCCGCGGCGGGGTGTGGGCGGGAGGGGAAGCGGGGATTTGAAGTCTGGGGGGAAAGGATGGAAAAGAAGTAAAGACTGCGCATTTGTTTAGTGTACAATCGAGTCTCAGCAGCTACAGAGGAGAGGCAGCCAGGCTAAAGATTGAAGTTTAGGATAGAGGAACATTGAGAGAGATCTGTTGCCCATCAGTGTAAGGGGCAGCGTTGGGTGCAAGGGCAGCGTCAGTGAGGCCTGAGTGCTGCAACATGGGAAGCTGCTTCTGAGCATGACTGAGGTTCCATGGCACAGCTGTTTGGGGTCTCTGTACTAGAAGAGCAGGAGGTGCACACTTCGGGACTGAAGAGCATTATAGCTTTACTTTTATCCAACTTTAAAAACACAATATGATACTTTGAAGGTCAGCATTGTCATGCTTCAAACCTCGCACGCGGACCCCTTCTAATCAATGAGGCACATGCAATTGTGTAGGTTGAACCAACCTGCTTGAAGAACCAACCGGAAGAAGGATTTTAATGGTGGCTGCTAACCTTTAATAACAAGCATTTGCAATGAAATAGGTCTCACATTTACGTGAGTTTAAGCTATTGCCATTGTAAATGACAATGTGTTTTATTTATGTTTTAAAAACCAATACCAAAATAAAAGGCATAACCATATATAATGCCAATAACTCTAATTTGTGTAACTGCGAGACCTATTGCATTGCAACTGCTTGTTCGAGCTCCTGCCAGGTTAATTAAACACTCTGAGGAGGAATTGTGTGTATGCCATGGATGTACTGGAGAGCAATCAAGTTCCTGATTAATGAGTAATGAAGTTACTTGCACTGTCAGCCCTTCCCACCCCCCACTTTATACCTGTGGGATATCTTTGCTGTAGCCCCACATACCAGACCATTGTGCGCATGGTGTGCTAGTGCAGTGCTCTTACCCCTGATATGCCTGCCTGCTCTCCTCACTCCAGTCATGTGATTTTGCTTATCGTAGTACAGAAGTTATTTATATAGCGGACATGGCCCCACTGTTTTTTTTCTCGTTTTTAATAGGCTTTTACCTTGCCATCTACACACTCATCTCAATCGTAGGTTTTTATGTCCGATTTGCCGCATCTTGGGATCTAGATGACTTTGTGGCTTAGATGTGCTAAAGTCACTTAAAGCCTCAGTTGAACGAAACTTTCTTTTCCCGATATGTTGCTCCCTATACCATTTTAGGACAATTTTTCCTGTCAGCGACGAAGGTTTCTCAGAGGCTCAATCCAGTTGCTACCAGGTCCTGTGTGTGTACAAGTCAGAATGACAAGGTGTACTCCACACCAGGACATCAGAGTACAAATAGTGGATGTATGATAGTACAACGTGATCTTTTTGATCGTGGTACTTTACATCGCGGCTTTTACAACGCAAGTTGTTACAACGACTTGCGTTGGAGGGTGCGGATTGAGGATTATTATAATTTTCTATTCTAACACCAGTCCACGTAACAGTAGGGAAGGTGTTGGAATAGAAAATTGCAATATTTCTTAACCAATAGCGCCATCCAGCGCAAGTCGTAGTAACGACTTGCGTTGTAATGGGAGCGTGGTAAAGGTCGTGCGGTGTAAACACCGCGTTGTAAATGACGTTTCCCCAAAGAGTTCACCCTGGGGTGAGATCAAAGCGTTTGTTTCTTGAATCTTTATACACGGTACAGTCTAACCTCAACAGTACAAGAATGTACATTGAAATACCCCGTTGGTTTAAATATTTTGGGCCTATCCCGAAATCCTTACAAGCCCAAGGTACCAATAAGTGAGTCTAATGCTAGTGGGAACTTCCAGTATTCCCTGGAGCTATTGTAAAGCCTTCGGAGCAGCCTGGAGGGGGCCCTATCCCCTGAGATCAAGTATCAACCCTGTGATATGCTTCTGAATTCTCTGGAGCTTGAGAGAAGCTCTATAGGCCCATTTTAGGAAGGATTACAGTGGTCCATCTACAACAAGCTCTTATACGATTTAATGGACGAGGACTCCTCCGAATAGTTACAGCTGATAGAATGCACTCATGGTGGTTGGGTTATTCATAGGGATGAAAGAGAACTATCAAACAGCATGCCTAGATTGTGGACTTCTTGTACAGGTGTTGTAGGAGCTGCCAGTGATAAGGCCAAGAGAAAGGGAAAGTTATTGGCTACAGAAAGTCTACGGGTAAGCTCTGTCTTTGGACTATAACAACGATGTTTACACTTCAGTAACACAAATTGTGGATAGACTTTTCATTTCCCAGATGGAAAATCAACATGAACTGGTTCATGCGAGCTGAGGATCATGCCCCCAGGAAATCGTTAAAGTATGGGGTTCGTGGAGATACCGGACTGTTCCGATGACATAAAAGGTTAGGTATGGGTCCCGTACCAGGTGAATAAATGAGGTACCAGCAAATGGGAGAAGAGACACTGAGGGTAGAATGAAGCCTGCATTGTACCTGGCCAGAAGGGGGGAGGTTGCAGACTCCTGGACGATACAGTCTGTTTGATAGCGGAAATGCACTCCTGTTTCTAGGGTTGCAAATGATTGTCATAGGGGGGGGGGGCATTGCTTACTGTTAATGTTATGTTTTGGTTGTACACAATGCAACATAAAACTGATTTAAAAAAATGGTTATTACACTTCGACCCCCGCTGGACATCTGGATAACATTTTGCTTTTTGATGTTGCTCTTTAGATGCGCCATCCACCTTGCTGTTGATCTGGCTGTTGTCATCATACAGGTGTTGGCAGATGTTGTAGGAATCCAAAGTAGCCACCGCTGGGTGCATGCATGCGGTTGCTTGGCAGTAGGGTCAACCCAATCATGCTTTGGCACTAGTGCCAAGCCTACCATGCTTTATTAGTGGTGATATTGTAAAAATATGGGTTCAGCGAGATGTGCTGTGTGCAAGAAGTTAGAAAGGCAGAAAGCTAGGATAGTGCAGGCCTTCCCACTCCAGCTTCCATTACCTAGTGTCCACAGCGGGTAGGAATACGCTAGAAACCTTTGTATTACAGCCATCGGCAAGGGAAGGATCATGCACTGTTTTATTGGAGAAAGTTAGGATCTTTAGAATATCCATGGATTTGACTGAGTTAAATAGAAGTTCCAGTACTTACTGTACAATCTTTCTAACATGTAAATGTATTGGCATTTATATAGCGCACTACTTACCCGTAGGGTCCCAAGGCGCTTTGACCGCTGCGAAACCCTTCCTGGCTTCCCTGAGAGATGGTCCCTTAATGGGTATCTCCAGGGTGAGACCAGGCATCCCCGGCGGTCTGGTGGGGCCGTTAGTGAAGATGAGGCAAGCTAATGCCCAGAGTTGCCGAGTGTGATCGCTGATCAGAGTGGGCACCGAGGCGAGAGAATTATCGAGTCCGCTGACCCTGGTCCAGAAACCTGCCGCGCCGGGAATCGAACCCTGGTCCCGGGCCGTCCTCTGCTCTCGGGTCTGCCGCCTCTAAGCAGTGAGCCACACTACTTCACACATGGGAAACACTACGATGGTCCTGAGTCTGATCAACTTGCAGAAACGTGTCTCCCAGCAGATCTTGCAATAACCATACACCTGAACTCTGAAATATTGCAGCAGCACCGCCATCCTCAGTCTGTGTTCAGAACAGGCTTCTAAATATTAATACACTGGAGCTGCAAGGGGAGGTTCTCTCCACTAACACTTTTATCCTCTTCATTAATGAATGCTACGTTTATCTCTAAGTGTCAGAAAGCCCAATCTAGTTTGGGCTCATAATATTGTGCTTTGTCCTTATAAATGTTTTGAACCTGTGGCCACCAGTGACTATAAACGTGTGGCCTGGAGTGTGGTATCTGTGTCAGTGGAGGGAGCATTAATAAATTGCCTGCTCTTCAACCCTACGAGCCTGGTTGTATTTAATTTCATAGAAAAACTATTTCAATGAACACCCTTACTGAAGAAACCATTCCTTCTAAACTGTTATAATGGAATTTTTCAGAATGCTTATTAATTATGTGTAATGCCATGGTCGCAGGTTTTACTTTCAGAAACATTTTTGTTTGAGATATATATTTCAGTGTTTTACTTCCGGGGACATTATTTCATATTTATATCGTCTACACTGTCAGACAAATAATTCAGATGATTTTAATTCTCCAACTCATCACCTCCTGTAAACAAAATCCATCGCTGACCCCTCTCAACCCCTAAACACCATCAATCCCTGCCCCCTAAAGCCCCTCACCACACCTAAACAACTCATTCCTGGAGCCTAAAAGCCCTTTCTACCCCCAAAAATCCACTATGCTTGAACCCTAAAATCACTTGCCCTTACCCCCACCCATTCCTGAACCCTAAAAGCCCTTTACATGCTTAAACCTCATCCTTCCCATACCCCTTAAAACACCTCAGCACACCCAAACCTCACCCTTCCTTGAACTCTAAAAAACCCTCACCACCCTTAAACGCCAGCCATCCATGACCCATAAGAACTCATCCCTCTAAACTACTAATCCCTGAACTCTAAAACCCCATTTCTACATCTAAACTCCACCCATCCCAGAATTCTTAAAACCCTCTCACCACCCTAGACCTCACCGCATCCTGAACCCTACAAACTCATCACCACCCCAGCCGCTACCCATAATTGAACCTTAAAAACTCTCACCAGTCCTAAAGTCTACCCATCCATGAACCCTAAAACTTCTAACACCCTTACACTACACCCATCCCTGAAACATGAAAACACCTCACACACCTAAACACCACTCATCCATGAACCCTAAAAGCACTCACCACCCCTGTACTCCATCCATCTGTGAACCCTAAAAACCCCATTCTATGCCCTAACGCCAATTATTCCTGACCTCTAAGAACCCCTTCATGACCCTAAAAATTATCCATCCCTAAGCCCATAACCCCAACAGTAGTCCTAGATTCTGCCCAAATTTAATGTCATTTGGGTTTTCTTTAAGATGATCTTTCCTTTAAAATGCAAAATGTTTCTTTCAATTTTCGATTTTTTTGCATTTCCTTAAAATTGTCTTTCCTTAAAATTAGTTTTCCATAATTTGATTTCCTCCAATTTGGTTTCTCTTTTTTCGTTTTTCTATGAATGCACCTACTACTATGAGCTTTGCATGTATTTTTTGCAAGAACTGCATTTTTTATGATCCCTTTTTTTCGAACTTTTTTTTCTGGCGTGTTCTCTGAGGCAAAGAGAGCCTTTCCAACCCAAGAATTATATAGTGCTCTTAAGCTCTGCCTGGGGTGCATGAAGGCTATCCAAGCATTGTTATGGATGTTGGGATTTCATGGCAAGCAATGTAATACATCATAGGATACTAGGCTAAGGTAGGTAGTTCTCATCTTGAGAGTATCCAGTCTAATTAGTAACCTTCCAGTCCAACATTCCTTTAGGTGTCATCTGAAGGACATTTTTACTCCTTTTTTTACTTCAACTCAGAGTCAGTTGCTTATTTTGACCAAAGCATCCTAAAGAATATTTTTGGCTGAAATGGATATTCCAAGTAGGGTGCCCCGCCAAAGTGAACAGCTTTCTCATGCTATTATATATTCATGTGAACCTGTATAGCCCTTGACATGGAGAACCAGTAAATGGCTGAAGGGCATGGAGTTAGTGCATGTAGGGACAGTGTATGTGAATCTGCTGGAGCACCAGGCTCCACCTTTTAAAACATTGTTGTACACATACATTTCTGGTGTGCTGTCCTGCAGTCAGACTTTGGACTGTCAATGTACTGTTTAACCAACATATTGCATCACTCATGACGTTCAGTGACAGCCGTGATAACAGGACTGATGACATTTGAAAGGACCTAATTATGACAACACTGCATGGCGGGGTAGCAAGTTATTGCTACCTCAGTTAACTAGAACTGGCGAATTTCAGTAGTATGTTTTTTAAGTTTAAAATGTTGGACCGCGTTTTACACTATGTAGTGTAGATAGATCACTGTCCTTAGGTTCTCGTAATCTAGTGTGTGGGATGTTTGTTGCACCTTTTGAGATAGAGGATGGACGATTGGGTTAGTTTTAGAAAAAGGGCCTGTCTATGAGGCTTTGCAGTGTGTTGACCTTTAGTTGACTAGTCGTGGGTTAATTGTTTGGAAGATGATGGATTAGAATAAATGTAAATGCCAGCATTTGTAAAGCGCACAGCTACCCTTGACGGAGGTGTCACAGCGGTGGGGGCCGTCAGGAAGATTAAGCAAGCTATTGCCCAGAGTCACATCGTGCTGGGCTAACCTGCCACCGGAGCCAGGGATCGAACCGTGAACCCTGTGGTCCGGAGTCAGGCACCCTGGCCACTGCGCCACACCTCTTCCAGAATAAAACTTTGCTTAGTGGTCCATTTTTGTCTATGTTTGGGTGGTGTTTTTTTCGATTTCATGTGGGTGTACATTGGTTACTTGTGCATAATATCAACAGACTCTAGTCAAAGACGGGTGTTCTATTTTGTGTCCTCAGAGTGTTAGTGGCCGTGGATGTATGTAAGAGGTGAGGCCCCGCCAATGTGCACTTTATATGTGGTCTGTCAGATTGGGTGATGCAGATGAGAGTTGGTGCACTGTCACTTTACTTGGTTTGGAGTCATTTCTTTTGATGGCGTTTGGGCGTGCATTGTTGCTAATTTTATGATTTCTCTTGTCCTCTCTGGTTAGTTGGATGCCATAAAATGAGTGGTGACGACCGCTGCTTTAGAGGTAGGTCTTCTCCCTCTGCACACCATTTGTTTGTGGTCTTTCATCATGGGCATTAGCGCTCCCTCTTATTGTGTGTGTCATTTTTAGTGGTGGCAATTTGTTTTTATTTGCCTGGATGCTTGAGTTGACACATTTAATTTAAGTTCAGATTTGGAGCATTGGTGAGAGTGCAATGTATGTATGAGTGGGTTAGATCTGGACGAACCCTGATCTGGAATACTGGGCGACTTGATCTGATTAGTGTTTCTGTTGGTTGTGGAGTGTTTAGACTCTGCTTGAATGTTTACATGTTCTGTTCCTTACAGATGTCGATTCGGAGGGGGTGGTAATGTGATGTGGTGTTTGTGGATTAATCAGTGGGAAGGTTGGCTGGACAGTAGAGCCTGCTCCGTCTGCTTATATCATCAGTGTGCCATAGGGCAGGGCGAAGTACTCATATTTCTGGGATTTGGTAAGTGCGTTTGTATGTGTGTGACTCACACCAAGGCTCTGTGTGTAGCAGCTTGCACATTCCCTCGTGTGTCACACCTTGTTGTCACCTAGTTTTATGTTCATTCATGTGATACAGTATTCCAAGATAGCCTGTGTATGGTTCAAATTGTCTGCACAGCTAAAGCACTGTGATTGAGTCAGCAAAAGTAAAATTGTCTTATTGCAAGCCCCACCACCTTTATATTTTGTGGTGCTTCCACACCACTCTGGCATTGTCATTCTTACACAATGTTGAAATGTTTTACTAGCAGGAGGCACAACAGTTGAAAAAAAATACAGTGGGACAGAGCTGAGATGTAGAGGAACAATTTCGACTACTCTTATATTACTTGGAAGGACCATCACAATTATGAAAATGTAAAGACCGAGCAAAGCAGATCAGAGAAGGTGCATGCACATGGAAGCAGCTGCTGGAAAGAGGGACCCAAGGCTGGCCGGTCTGGGAGGAGCAGATGGAGGCGATTCCAGTAATCGGAGGAGCAGACTAGAGTTTGCCACTCTAACAACACCCCAGTCTTTCTCGAAGGCGCCATTCAGTGTGGTAACAGCCAACAGCTCGCAAAGGTTACCCCCTGGGGTCCATAACTTTGCCGATGAAGAGGAGAGTGCCAGTTGTGTCGTCCCTCAGGACAAAGATGAAGGGGCGATCTATGTGGTAATCGAGGGTGAGTCCCACGCGGGTGGGCGGCACTGCTATCGTAAGGCCTTCATCTCCATCTTCGTTTAGCTCCAGCAAGGCCTTGTGCTTTACCTGGGTGATCTTCAAAGCTTTGGCAGTGAGTTTGTTGAAGTCAGGCAAAGTGGAGAGAGACTCGAGCTCTGCAGAGGGTAAGAAGGGTAGAAAGAAGTAGGGGAAAGAGGGAGGGAAGAGAGATGAGAGAACAAATCTCATTAATGCAGAGCTAATAAAGGTTTGCCTACAAAACTCTTTAGCATTCACAAAGGGTATTCCACAGCAGCTCCTGTAACACCATGTATAGCTGTGCGTTCACCAGCACATGCAGAAGTGCATTTGTATAGAATGCGGCTGGTGGGCTTTGGTGGTAAGAGGTCTCAGACTTTATATGAGCTGTGACTAACTCGTCACTTCTAAACGGAGGAGTCCATAAAGCTAAGCTAGTTTTACCTACTTTTAACCCAGATCACAAATACCATCGAAATATCAACGTAATAGCAAATAGGAAGCTGAGCGGTGCAGTCTTTCATATATATGTTGATACCGTACTTATATACAGGGCGGCAGTCGGTTTCATGGGCAGTTGATCAATTTGGAACAGTGTTGACCAAAAGAAAAGGGACTTTAGCCTTTGAATGTACAAACGTCAGATCAATCTAGTGGCTAAAAGTAATACATTGAATTTGGTCACCAGATAATAGAATATGGGGCTGATTCGAGACAGCACATTTTGAGGTAAGTAAACGTCTATGGCATAACAATTTAACTGAAGGTATGGGGCACTCCATGGTAGCAGTGAGGGTACGATTGTCTCAATGGCCATTTATGGGGCACAGTTGTAAGGTATCCCTATAAAAGCCCCTGATTGAAATAGAAGGACATTTATGGAGAACAGCATTGAAGATCTCAGAGGCTACTAGTGAGGAGGAGATTTGCATGGAGGTACAGGTTGCTAAACCGTGCCTCATTGCAGGTGCATTCTAATTGAGATATTCATATACATTAAATAAATGAGTGCATATCATGGATATGGAATCCTATGCTCAAATTTGGGGCAGAAAATATAAATAAAATGCGATTTCAAATCTGAAATGTAGAGGGAAAATGCGATTGATACCATTGATCGTGCTCCACTGTTCAAGAGAATTTTGCTTAGGAGATTTAGGTATTTTTGGGGGCCAATAAATTTGACAGCTTTCCAGAAGCAAAACAAAAACAGACCAGCATTGGCAAAGCCAACAAGCCTTACTTTTTTACGGGGATGTGTTTGATAATAGTTGGGCGACCTTATGGGCGTTATTCCCAGTGGTCCTAGAAAGAAAGCACAATAACCAAGGAGCCTCTTGGGCTACAACAGTAGGGTAGCTGGGAAGAGGGCCCTTTTGCTAAGCACACTGCATTAGCAGAGTTAAGCTGTACCCTCAACGAAGAGTGTTATAAGTAGGAGCCATACAATTAACTTTGCATTGTAAGTAGTGAACGTAAAACATAAAAAGAGAAAAATATTGCTAGTAGATTCTTTAGACAACGGGCCAGTATTTTCAGAGGACCTGTACAGAAGCTTATGTGTGCATATTTCTTTACTCTGTCAACAAAACACTAAGTCTAACAACATCTTATTGAAGCAGCAAAGTGAAACAAACTATTTTGCAACAAACAGTGATTAGTAAATAGCCTTAGCCTTCTATGAGGACAAACTGGACACACTTCATAAACAATTAGCCACAAACCAACAAGAAAAATGGCATCTAGTCAGAGAAGTATGTCAATCAAAGAACACACTCTGTTTCGGAAATACTAGCCATGTGTCATGTTGGTTCTGGTTCGTAGTCTATCAAAAGGACTCTTAAACACCATCACCAAAACCAAATGGGACAATTTAACAATTTATGCTATGGCCTTCATGGGCAGTGCATGCAAGCAACGGCAAACATGCACAATCAATGAAAGACAATGGCTGAAGTGAGCTCAGCCAAAGCCCTCTCTGTGTTCTACATCTTACATGACAACTTTTAAAGTATTCGTAACCTGAGGTCTCCCTGACAACTAAAGACTACTTTAGCAAGACCTAAACTTGATCACATCCTATAAAAAGCAAAAGAGGACCACATTATATTTGGTATAGGCCGAGAATCAAAAGGGCAGGAGTGGACTGGTTAAACTCAGGTTAAAGTTATCTGATGACCTAGTAACTGGAATTGGGTGGTCAGGTTCAGAAACAGCTGAAAAGGCTTGACCTTCCAATCTTGTCAAGTAATATACCTAGTCATGCATACTGTTACATTACTTAACTCAAGATTAAAACATTAAATGAAAAAAACAAAGACAGCATTCACCTTATTCAAGGCACACGCTCATGGTAATTGAGTGTAGCAGGAACTTGTGCTGATATCTCTGAAACTTTTGGCTTCTAAGTTGGGGTGGTAACTGGCTTGCTGGTACAGCTACTTGGTAAATGTAAATATTCTAAGGCTTTCAAAGTCAGAAATAGGTGGGTTGTTCTCTTGCTTGTACAGTCACTTGGAGATGTTTCAATTTTACATATTCAGAGGCATTCCCAGTCGGAATTATATAAGTAATGAGTTGTCATTGGACTTAATGGAGCCTTTTCATTGCAATTATCAGGTGTTACCTTTTAGGGCAATAGGTAGCAATTGTGTGGCGGGAGAGAAAAGGGATATTCTACATGGAGTGCCCCTTATCATTCCTATCGAGGGTTGGATCAACACATCTCTCACATGGTTCAAGTCAAGTCAAGTCAGGTGATTTATATAGCGCGCTACATACCCAGAGGGTCTCAAGGCGCTTGAGGAAGGGTGGGGAATTACTTGTCGAATATCCAAGTTTTAAGTTGTTTTCTGAATGCTAGGTGGTTCTGAGTAAGGCGAAGGTGAGTGGGAAGTGAGTTCCAGGTTTTAGCTGCCAGGTAGGAAAAGGATCTACCTCCCATGGTGGTTTTGTTGATGCGAGGTACAGTAGCGAGGGCTTGGTTGGAGGATCGTAGCTGGCGGGAGGGGGTGTAGAAGGAAAGTCGTGTGTTGAGGCATTCGGGTCCAAGTTCGTACAGAGCTTTTTGCGCGTGGGTTAGGAGGCGGAAAGTAATCCTCTTATTGACGGGGAGCCAGTGGAAGTTTTTCAGGTGACCAGAGATGTGGTCTTTACGCGGGATGTCTAGTATGAGTCTGGCTGAGGCGTTCTGGATGCGTTGGAGTTTTTTCTGGAGTTTTGCAGTGGTACCGGCGTATAGGGTGTTTCCGTAGTCCAGGCGACTCGTGACCAGTGCGTGGGTGACTGCTTTTTCTAGTTTCCGTGGGGATCCAGCTAAATGTTTTTTTGAGCATGCGAAGAATGTTGAAGCAAGATGATGAGACGGCGTTGACTTGTCTATTCATAGAGAGTGAGGAGTCCAGGATGACGCCCAGGTTACGTGCGTGGTCCGTCGGGATGGGTGCTTTTCCAAGGGCCTCTGGCCACCAAGAGTCATCCCAGGCGGAGGGGGAGGTACCCAAGATAAGGACTTCTGTTTTGTCTGAGTTCAGTTTCAGACGGCTGTGCTTCATCCACTCGGCTACTTCTTTCATTCCTTCATTCAGATTGGTTTTGGCAGTGTTAGGGTCTCTGGTGAGTGATAGGATCAGTTGAGTGTCATCAGCGTAGGAGATGATGTTGAGGTTGTGTTGGCGTGCGATGGCCGCGAGGGGGCTCATGTATACGTTGAAGAGGGTGGGGCTGAGTGAAGATCCTTGTGGCACGCCGCAGATGACTTCAGTGGCCTCTGACTTGAATGGTGGGAGGCGGACTCTCTGGGTTCTTCCGGTGAGGAACGAGGTGATCCATTCCAGTGCTTTTCCTTGGATTCCGATGTTATTGAGGCGCTGTAATAGGGTGCTATGACATACTGTGTCGAAGGCTGCGGAGAGGTCGAGGAGGATAAGGGCGACTGTGTCTCCATTGTCCAGTAGAGTTCGAATGTCGTCTGTTGCTGCGATGAGGGCGGTCTCCGTGCTGTGTTTGGCTCGGAAGCCGGACTGTGAGGAGTCGAGGGATTTGTTGGTTTCGAGGAAGGGGGCGAGCTGGTTGTTGACAGCTTTCTCTATAACTTTGGCCGGGAATGGAAGGAGCGAGATGGGGCGGTAGTTTTTTAGTTCGGTGGGGTCAGCTGTGGGTTTTTTCAGAAGGGCGCTGAGTTCTGCGTGTTTCCAGCTTTCCGGGAAGGTGGCGGAGTTGAGGGAGCAGTTGATGACGTCTCGGAGGTGTGGTGCTATGATGGAGTCTGCTTTGTTGAAGATGTGATGAGGGCATGGGTCTGTGGGGGATCCTGAGTGGATGGAGTTCATCAGGTGGATGGTGTCCTCAGTGGAGATTGTGTTCCAGTCATTAAGGATGTTCAGGGGGGTGAAGGTGTGACAGAAGGATGGGTGGGTTGATCTCCGGGTTGGTTGTCGAAGTTGTTATGGATGTCTGCGATTTTGTTGTGGAAGAATGAAGCTAGGGAGTCGCAGAGGGCTTGAGAAGGGGTGATGTCGTTGGAGTTTGCTGAGGGGTTGGTAAATTCTTTGACGATGTTGAATAATTCCTTGCTGTTGTGGGCGTTGTTATCTAGTCGGTCTTTGAATGCGGCTTTCTTGGCAGACCGGATAAGTTGGTGGTGTATGCGGGTGGCATTTTTGAAGGCGTCCCTGGTGCTGGTGTTTGGGTCTTTTTTCCAGGCCTTCTCGAAGGAGCGACAGTTTCTTAGATTTCTTAAGATCATCGTTGAACCAGGGGGCGTTTTTGCTGCCTAGTTTGATTTGACGTTTTTTCAACGGTGCTAGGATGTCGGCGCTGTTGGAAAGCCATTGGGTGAGGTTAATGGCTGCTTGGTCGGGGTTTGAGGAGTGTGTAGGGGGGTTTTGGAGAAGCGATGAGGAGATCTGGTCGATGGTGATTTTGTTCCAGGTTCTTTGCAGAGTATGTTGAGGATGGTTGTGGGTTGTGGTCTTATTGTAGATAAAGTGAACGCAGCTGTGGTCCGTCCAATGGAGAGCTGTGGTGTGACTGAAGGAGACGTGTTTGCTGGAGGTGAAGATAGGGTCAAGTGTGTGACCTGCAATGTGGGTGGGGGTAGTGACAAGTTGTTTGAGTCCGAGGTTAGCGAGATTGTCCAGAAGGGTGGCGGCGATGCTGTCGTTGCTCTTTTCCAGGTGAAAGTTGAGGTCTCCTAATAGAATGTATTCCTCGGAGGGGAGGGCGTGTGGGGTGATAAAATCAGTGATGTCGTCACTGAATTGTGCACGGGATCCTGGGGGCCGGTAGAGGAGGGTGCCTCTGAGTGTGGTCTTGGGGTTGGTGTGGATCTGGAAGTGAAGGGGTTCGGTGCTGGCAAGGTTGACGTCTGAGCTGGTTGAGATGCGGATGGAATTCTTATGGACGATAGCGATGCCTCCTCCTGTTTGGTCGGTGCGGTCCTTACGGATGATCTTGTAACCTTCCGGGATGGCAATGGTGATGTCTGGGGCTGATGAGGCGTTCATCCATGTTTCTGTTAGGAAGGCGACGTCCGGAGAGATGGTGTCTAGTAGATTCCAGAGGTCGATGCGTCACATAGACTCTCTCTTTGATGAATAATTGATTCTGCCATCTGCTAACTCTGGGCTGTGAACTCCGCGCCGCTCGTGGGTGTTGGCAGAAGCTGCTGAGGTAAATATTATTTAACATTTTTAATGACACACCCCATCAACAGTCCCCCATACCCAAAGCCAAAGCGTTTCACCCTATGTGGGAAGGGTAGCCCAGATGTGGATCCCGTGCTCACTATGCCACTGGAGTCAAGCTATCCTGGCTGATGAGGGCTGAAAGCCAGAAACCGGTCTTAGGACCATGTTAGGGAAGACATGGCTTGGCGGTTCAATCTGGACTGTTCCCATGAGGCACAGGGTCAAGACTGATTTGCATATGGCCATGTCTGAACTGGGGTGGCTTGGTGAGCAAAATAACGATGGATTAAACCCAGATCTGTGACTGGGGGTGAATGTTTTGCCATTGTGCAACATTCCGTCCATCATCTTGTGTGTTTTGCTTTTGAGAAACACACAAGATATATGAAACATCGGCAAGGATGGTTCATGGCGAGTACATTGTTTGTCATCGTTAGCTCTACTCAGCACCATTGAGAATCAGGCCCAAAAAGATGCATGAAGGTATAAATAATTGCCAAGATAATTGCTTGCATTTGATCAGCCGGAGCAGGCACCAGCAGCACTTGGTAGAGGATAGAGCAAGTTACCAGATGATTTAAATCCTGTGGGCTGTGTACCTCGGGGTTTGAGTCCTTCCTTATTCCATTTCCATGCGAATAAATGGAGTGCATGTATGTGTGTTGGTTCAGAGCAATTTACTCATCCCATTGTCGAACTCTGTGTTCATCTGCATTGAAAGGCTGTGAATACGTCTTAGTTGGGACTACGTGTCTTCCTGAAGTTCCAGAACAATGCCCTAAGGGAAATGGCTGAACTTTGAGATGAGCCACCACAGTGGTTGATTTTTTGGCAGTAGGTTGTATAGTTGCGCAGCTTTTAAAACCTATTTTACTCGCCTTCAAAACCTTTCACAAAATTGCATTTCATGTTTTTTTTCTTGGCCTATTTCGTCTGTATAGGCTTTTTCCCTGTAAAATTAATATATGGCTAGATGCTTTTCTTGTGGAATTATCTCCCTATAACATGGTTAATATCACCCTCTAGTCTATATTTAATGTTCTTTGATCTGTTCTGTGTTTATTGTGCAGTTAACTAATAGACAGCCTGCATTTCTTAAGTTTTTACTCACGTGACCTGCTCATGTCTTCCTTCCTTTTCTGGTATTTAAATACACTTCACAGCATTACAGGAGTACCACATCTCCCTTTACTGTTACTAGTTCCTCCACATGATTAATGCTAATACCACCCCTTCCCGTAGAACCACCCGCTGCTCATACGTACTCATTTCTTGAAGCATGTCAGCCAGGTCCCCCTCAGAGCTCAGTTTCAGCCGGGGTACAGTCAGGTCCACGTTGATGGGTTGGAGTGCAGTGTCGATGTCGTGCACGAACTCTGAGGTCAGTCCCTCTTCAATGAGTGTTAGGTTCTGTGTGACCTCAAGAGGCAGGAAGAACATGACGCTGACCCCACCGATCAGAGGCACCTGGGCAATCTAAAGGAGACAGAAGAAGTCACTGCTGGTGGTGTGTAAGCTTGAGCGTACTTACATAGAGCTGTTTCTGTACAGTTACTACTCAGTCACAGCGTAAATACATAGTCTATGATATGCCCTATGTTTTTAGCAAGATAGAGTTCAGTTTATTCAATTGGAGTTCAAAGGTTATCTTTCATACCCATTTGGAAAAATCTTGTCATCACGTAGTGGTACCTCTCATTGTAACTGCATATTGGAGTCTCTAAAGTGCACAAGAGATTACTTTCAAACAAAAGCAAGACGGTACCAAAATTCCCCTTCTGCTATTGAGAGTGGACTTCAGTGCTTATCAAACGGAGCCGGGCAGCACTGACAGTAATGGCAGGCGGTGTAGAGTGGAGTATGGTGGTCATTAAGGCTCCGTCACTGACCGGAGTGGTTGGACAGTGGACCATGGAAAGGATGGGTGAGAGGCGCTTCCTTTCCAAGAGTATCTCACCACACATTCTCCATACTTCTAAGCCACTTACCTACCAGAACATTCTCGCTCATGAAATAGCACATTAGAGATGATATTTAATCATAAAAATCTTTAATTCTAATCTTTCAATTATGTATTAAATGTACTCTATTTTTGAATCATTTCATAAATTTCAACAATCAGTTAGATCATTTTTACACCAAACTTCCCATGTGTTTGTACTCCTTTATGTATTTTGGGGTGAATCCCTTCCACAGGAGGCACAGAAATCTCAAGTCTATGGTCAACCAAAAACAATTATTCAGTTGAACTGATCATCAATACAAATGACATCTCTTTCCAGTTGAATTGTGTTTCAAATTGTGCTTGCATAAGTCGGGCACATTCTCCTCAATTTGGAAAAATTAAGGTGTGTGCATTTTTCCGGCTATCTATTTATGTCATTCCACTCAACAGGTGATTGATCATTCGCAGTGGCGGTTAGCAGCATTGTTATTGGTAGGCACCCAGGTTGTGATTGGTTTTGAGCTTCCTGGTTCAACGCTCAACCAGGGAATGAGGGCATCAGCATGTTCTCCATGCAGGCTGTAATGCTGCCTGCATGGAGAACGGGAAAAGTGAGCATGACTGTTTTGGGCGGCTCGAGAGAGCCAACCAAGCAGTCACTGTGCACTTAGGAGTGGCCAAACTTCTCCTCACACCGCTGCTCTGAGAGCAGAGCAGCCCCGCCCACCCGCCTGCCCACAACGCAGCACAAAATGATAATAACTGAAAGTTATCATTTTTTATTTCTGCTTCATGTACTGCTTGAAAGCCACTGCATGCACCGGGACCTAGGGATCCACTGCACCCCAGTAAAAGAGGATGACATGGGGAGGCCTGCCCTCTCTCCCCTTTTTGGTCTATCTAGACCAAGCTGAGTTTGGAGGCTCCAGGCCTGAGTGAGTGAATGCTGCTACAACTGTACACAGGAACCCCAGGCCCTCAAACTCTCATGGAGTGCTTAAGCAAAAATATAAAAGTAGTTCCCCCAAAGTGAGCTATAAAAAAGGACACCAGTTAAAAGGCTTTGCTTGACAAAAGTTATTTTGGAACCAGATAGCTTGCCAGAGGGAAAAGGAAGGAAAGAAGTGCATAGGACGGAGATTTGAGTCTGTTGTAGCTCACATGCTTTACACTACCCTGCCATCTCATGTTGGGTTCAGAATACAACAACGTGTTAAATTGAAAGATTACGTTTCGGTTTAAAAAATGAATCGTGATCATGTAGCTGAAACTTACAATGCCATAGCATGCAGACTGTGTTATTACCAATATCAGAGAATGCGAGTCTGTTTGTGCATGTGCAGTATACAAATTAAGCTGCTTAGCTTTTACTTTCTAACAATAGCAGAAATGGGTAGCATATATGAATTTACAACACACAAGCTGTTTACAAGTTAACAACAGTTCCTGTTTATGTGCATGTATTCTTGTTTATCATATGGTTTGCAATGACTTAAAATTGTTGCCCCATTCCCTTACGACTGAAGTGGACAGAAGGCACAGAAGAAGTTGTAGTGCATAATGCTTTTATTAACGTTTGGCATAGCTGGACTTTTCTGCTTGCACGAATGTCCACTCTGTAATGTTTTATGAAAGTGTATGCAGAGGACCACGTTGGTTCGTTGTCCTGACAGGACCCGGCCCAACAACGAAGCACCACACGAGATTCTACTTGTGTCGGATCACGTAAGTACTCCAGGTTTAATACACAAGCCCTACAGTCTGGCAGTCCCGAGAACTGAATGGAGTGTACATGCCAAGACCCTAGAATTGCTGTACATATCCCAGATTTTGGAACCTATGTATACGGATTGCCGTAGATAATAATTATTTAGGGTCCTTCCTCATTCTAGAACATTGGGAAGTGTCACCTTCCATTAGAAGACCGTCTACCTTCTAATCAAGTTTACTAATGACCCCAGCCATGGGCGTCTGCAGACATTTTTCCAGGGGGGGGCAAAATGTTTACGTCGTCACCATCCTCCGACATGATGTGAGGCACACGAAACACTGGGGCGCAGAACTAGGACAGTCTCAATTAAATGCCAGGAACCCAGGACATGTGACTGACCCTGCAACGGGCCAACAAACACCACCTGTAGGGAAAACGCTAAACATTTTGACAAGGTGCTTTATCTCTGTCTTCTAGGTGTGCATACTTCTGGGTCCTCGATCCAACACCAATCAAGGCTGTCTTCAGCACGATTCGATTTTTATCAGAATACTTTAAAAACAAGTTATGATTAAAGCACCAGATTAAATATACTGTATGCACAGTGTATGTTAGGGATTATTTGTAGCACACATATTTACCAATATTGGCTTTTTGGTGCTAGAATTCATGATAACTTTTATGCAAAGGTAAAGCACAACGTCAAAGTTAGTAATAAATAATGCAGCAATCACACACGCTAGTGATTTGACAGTGGGTGCTCCCTTTACTAGAATTCCCCGGGCATTGCTACATTTTACACACATTCAATTAATTTATACAAAATAAAATGTATAGGTCCAAATGTTAGCTATATTTGTGAAAAGAAACTTGGAGTCCCTCTACATGTAGTCAATGGCAAACTGACATCGTGCGCACGTTTAGGGATACAATAATGGCCAGCTCCCTTATGCGTACGTGCGGCGCCCGCAGCTGCGCCACATCACAGGTCCAGGGATGCTGAGTCTTACACAGTGGTCGAAGTGGGGGAGAAAAAGTAGGGGAACAGTGGGTGGAGAATCAGAGGGCGGGAATAACCCAAGGATTGGATCTGTGGGTGGAGCCAGAGGTGTGGCTAGAATGCGCAGACATCCCAATTTTTAGTATTTGTTTGCCATTTCTCTGCCCAGTTTAATCAACCAATGGATACACATGATTATTTAAGGTTATTATGAGTTATTGACATTAAAATATATTCACAAAGTGGGATATGCTTCTAATCACAGAATGTACCAAATACAATAAAATGTGGAAACACAAGCCTTTTGTCTCCGAGCCATGGAGTTTCTGTCATCAGCACTCACCCTTTTTCAACAACAGCAGTTCAAACATGATTGGCAAAATATCCTAGTTTGCAAATGTTTTCTCTAAAATTATGGCTTTGCCATATTTGCCTCATAATGCAAGATCTGCTGCATGATCTGGCCATTTAAACTAATAAATTGTTTGTAGCTCAAACACATCAAATGTTAATATAAAATGTGACTTGTGTTGCTGCGGAGTGGATGGCCTATTGTAAAGTTTGACTGGTCACCTTTCTCACTGCTGCATTTGTATGTTACGCTGGTATTAATAAGGCAAAATCTTTCCAGAGACTGTTAGCATGTGTACACACGTCAAAATAATAAAATATCTGAAAATATACTGCATTACGCTACAGCCTTTTTTTAAATGCATAATTTAGTCAACTCTACGGCATAATGTTGTCATCCTTTGCTGCATAATTAATTCCAGTGGCCCCACAGTATGCAGCACATGTTAAAAGTGCGTGTGAATGAAGCAGGGAGACTGTGAAGTTTGCAAACTTAGTTTGGTGTGTGCAAATCCTGCATTGCCAATCCCTAGTGAATTGCAGCTACTGCTGCTGAAACACAAGGCCAATAGAGGTACCTTTGGATGAGGCAGAATGGCCTCAAAGGCAGGGCCAGCCATAGCACTGGTGGTGTCCTGTGCATTAATGTTTGTTAGTGCCCCCCAATGACCACCTCTGCCATGGATTCCCCTACTACCACCCTTTAACTGTGCCCCACAAGTCTCCATAACCACTCTCTCTCAGATGCATTTTATTTGATTTACAGTGCCACTCACACCATTGTAGGGTGTCAGAGCACTTTACATCACACATATTACACAGAGACAATCAATATATGTGTAAATCACAGTATAGAAAATGTTACATAAGACTAAGGACTACAAGGTGTAGGAGTCACATGAAAACCATACTAGTAGCCCGTATAGTTTTATAGTGATTGGTCTGGAGAAACACAATACCCGGAATTTAAAACGTAATACTTTGCTTGGGGGTTCTCCTTAATAATCAGAATTGATTTCTGTCCAAAAGAACACTTTTTGGGACATTAGGATAATCAAAGACTGGGGGACGGGGGGTGTTGCTAACTTAACGCTCAAATTTATACCTTGCAGTTTGTATGCAGCTCTTAGATGACAGTTAATAGCTCACTGTTCTAAGTTAGGATTTTAACTTATAAACTGCAAGTAACAAAAGGATCTCTGACAAAAGCAGTAGCCCACTGACGTGTTTAAATTATGTGCACTTTGTGATCCGCATGGCCGATGTTCTTTGCAGCCAGTACATTAATCCTCTGAGCTACCTTTCCATGAGTCAAAACCTCCACTAGACAAAATTCTGATCTCTCTCTAGGAAGAACATTAATCATCAGAGTCATCATGACATTTTTATTGTTGACGAAAATTGCTGGAAGCCAGGAAGGAGGCAGCAAGCGTTTTTAAAACCATAATACACTTGCAAACATGATGCCTTCTCCTAAAGTCAGCGCCCGGTGCAGTCACACTGCTTGCACCGCCCTAGAGCTGGCCCTTCTCAAGGGTCCTGTGACCTCAGTGACTGTTGTTCTAGGGTGTGCTGCTTTTAAGGCCTGCCCGCAAGACTGGAGGTGAATTTCAGTTTGGATAGTGGTGGACAAGCCTTGAAGGTTAACCTACACTTGTCATGCTAGGGTCCACCTGCTGGTGCGAAGACACCAGGACTTCTAAGGTGTTGCGAAGCCTTCTAAGGTCTAGCATGTGATTGTGCTCTCGCAGGAGAGTGGTCTGGTGGGCTGGTTATTAAGGCTGAACCTGGTTCCCAGTTCCAAACTCAGCAGCTCTGACCATAGTGCCACATCCTCTCCCCCACTGAACACCGTACTGCCCCACTGAGATAAACTCCCACTGTTTTCAACTACAACCCAATTGTTGCCGGCTATAAGCACCTGGATGCACAATTTAAATTACGCACTAGACAAGAGCAATATGCGGCCTACAAAAAAAAAAGGAACTACATCCTGGAAGAAGCAAACACTTATAGGGAATGCAAAATTTAGCAAACCATGGGAAACATAAGCAGGAACAACATGGTTACCTTAATGCTTTTACACTCACTATTCAGAAATCAGTGAGTGCTTTTGCCTGAAAAGTTAAGGACACGATTACAGGGCCCTGAATGGACCCATTTCGATGGCCATTGCTTATATCCTTACAAAACGTAAGCAGTATGGTAAAAAGACCACATCCCTGGACACAGAGCTGCAGCACACATTTTGTTTTCCAATCCACACATTTTGGTACCTCCAGGATTGGTGCACTAGTTCCAAGTCCAGGGAAAACAAAGACAAGAAAACAAAAATAGCGCTTCACTGGCAAACTCTGTGAAAGTGGCGCTAATGTGTTTCAGTGTGAATAAAATCAGTTTGGCCAGTTTGCCACCACTCTGTCTTATTTTATTTAGTTATTTATCTATTTTTCATATTTTTAGCCTTTTATTCCCAATGCTGCACTTTGGAATAAAAATGTCAGAAAAATACTACTTTTCCAGCAAAAGCGTCTTTCTTTTTTGGATCCATTTCACAGGGAAGCAAATAAAATAGAGTGAGAACCCCGTCTTGAAGTCACGGTTTTCATGGGTGTCCACAGGGGGGGCAAGGAGGGTCGCCCCAGGGGGGGGCAAGTGCCCCTCCCTGCGGACGCCCATGACCCCAGCACTCCTGTCCTGAAGAGACCCTGTATCGAGCGAGGGTCGAAACAGACTTTCCCATCGGGAGCTACTGCAACGATGGATATTGAAGAGATAGTGAAGACGACTTCCTCCCCCCGCTTTGATGAGTTCGCCCCAGTACCCTTGGAGGAAACTGCCAAAGCCATCTTGGCCAGCAAATCGGGTTCCCCTTTTGATCCCTGTCCCCCCCCGGTGTTGCATCTTCTAATAGAGATGGTTAATCCAATGATTAACAATATCATCAATTCCTCTCTAGCAACAGCAAGTATCCCTAACGATTGGAAACTGGCAGCTGTTAAGCCACTCCAAAAAAAGGCCCTGGCCGATCCTACTACCCTTTCCAACCTACGCCCGATCGCCTTGTTACCCATTCTATTCAAGCTGACTGAAAAGTTTGTCAACAGTCAACTGACAAACTTTTTGGAGAAGAATAACGTTCTCCATCCCAATCAGTCAGGATTTCGGTCAGAACACTCTACCGAATCAGCCCTATTATACACTGCAGAAACTTTAAGGGCAGCAATGGATCAAGGAAAACAGGCCGTCCTTATCCTACTCGACCTGTCGGCAGCCTTTGATACCGTGTCCCATAACATCTTAGTGAACTGGTTGGCTGCCGCAGGGGTAGGAGGACAGGTGTTGGCCTGGTGTAGGAACTTCCTTACCGACAGACGCCAAATAACAGTGCTAGGCCCTTATCAATCTGAGGCTAAAAACGTCAGCTCGGGGGTGCCACAGGGCTCTAGTTTGAGCCCTGTTCTTTTCAACCTATATATGGCACCTTTGATGAATCTGATCGCGTCATTCAGGATCAGTTCTATTTCATACGCTGACGACACCCAACTGATTTTGGTGTTGGATAGGGAACGGCCAGGTGCCGAGGAAGACCTTAGGGACTGCCTTGCAGCAACTTTCAAATGTATGACCAACAACCATTTAAAGTGCAACGCCGGAAAAACGGAAATTCTACCTATAGGGAACCACAATCTTTTCTCCCCCACAGCATGCTGGCCATCAGATGCTGATGTGCCCCCTAACACAATTGCTTCCGCCCGCAATTTGGGCGTCAAATTTGACAACCACTTATCCTTTAAAGCCCAGGCTGTAGCGGTAGCAGGCATGTGCTTTCAAATTATAAAAGCACTTAGGAAGTTCTTTGATCTTCTCCCACTATCGGCGAGGAAAACAGTCGCAGTAGCCTTAATAAGTTCTAGGCTGGACTTTTGTAATGGACTATATGTCAGAGTAAACAAAACCGTTCTCCACAAATTACAGATGGTCCAAAATGCGGTAGCCCGCCTCGTACAGCATCTGCCCCGTAAGTCGTCAGCCTCAGCAGCCCTAAACACCCTACATTGGCTGCCAATAGGGAAAAGAATTCTATTCAAACTTCTTTTAATCACCTTTAGGGCATTCCACCAACGTGGCCCAACCTATCTGCGAAACGGGTTTAAAAGATACTATCCAGCGCGTTGTCTGAGATCCGCAAGCCAGAACCTACTTACTCCACCTCATTTCAAACTGGCCACAAAGGGTGGCAAATCCCTCTTTGTACTGGGAACTAAAGCCTGGAACAAACTTCACCCTTCCTTGCGGTCTTTCTCCCAAGAAGCCCCTTTCAGGAAGGCATTGAAAACTTGGATTTTCTCTTTGCCTGACGCCTTGTGCAGGACCTTAGTGTAATGTGTGTGCAGAAATCAGGACATCCTTTTCCCTTTCCAACTCCTCCATCTGAGTTGTGTGAGCGCCAAGATACTCCGTGGAGTGGAAGTTGCGCGGTAGAAATGTCCCTTACATTACATTACATTACATTACATTACATCGTCGACTTCATAAAGAGAGAGTCTCAGAATGCCATAAAATATTATCCACCGTATTACAAACGCCAGGCTCTTCTTTCTATTTCCAATAACCGTTCCCCTTTGTTTCAAGTCACTTTAGAAACACTCCGTGCACCACCTTTAGGTTATGGTCAATCCACTGGGGTTCACTAAAATCACTGTATAATGTATATACTGCATATACTTTGAAAAGTGTTCATTTTGTGGTACGTTTTTTGATTACTGTGATTATGAAATAAATCACGCTCACTTCGGCTGAAGTGAGTTAGATTGAGATTTATTGTTGTGTGGGCTTTCTAGACTTTAATTATTTACAGAATCATTTGAAAGATCGCATCCTGTATTTTTTGATTTAGCTTTTTGATTAATTCAAGGAAGGTATCAATTGCCTTGCATAAGTGTATCTTGTCAGTTGAAATGAGTTCCTTGTGAACATTTTTCTTTTGTTTACTATTGATCTGGACGGCACAGCGTGTACCGAGGTGCACGCCCCTATGCCACTGAAAAAATCTCAGCCCAACAAGGTCTCCAGCTATTTTAGTGAAGCCACACCTGGAGCGGGCGGGGGGGGGGACCAAGCGGCTGCAGAGATGGTTTCACCAGAGAAAATCTGCTGGCGACCCTAAAGGAGTTCAAGGGGAAACTCAGACAGGACATCAAGGCCGACATTGGCGCTTCGTTTGAGGCCTAAAAAGCCAAGATGGGAATGAAACTAATCGCCCTGTAGGCAGACGTGGACTCAGTTGGCACTCGCACCCTTGACGTAGAGGCGAACTGCCAGGAGATGGAAGGTCGACTCATGCCCCTGGAAGACGGCACAAACTGTCTAACCGCCCAGCAGAATACCTCCCTGCTAATGCAAATACTTAAAAAATCGCTCACGAAGATATAACATAAGGGTGAGAGGCCTAGCAGAAGGAAGTGAAGGACTAGACTTGGACGCATTCATGGTGGGTCTCTTATCCAGCATCTTGGGGGAGATTCATCTGCGGTACGACTGGAGCTCGTGCACAGGGTGGGCCCACAACAACAGGGAGAGAACAGACACCCAAGAGATATTCTGGCCATATTTAGCTCCTTCAAAATCAAGAAACTGGTCCTCAGAAAAGCCAGAAGTAGCGATACAGTCACCTTTCAGGGCACGATGTGCTCATTCTTTCAGGACGTTGCCCAGGCCACACTGGCCCGTCGACAGCAGTTCCGCCCAATTACAGATGCCTTACGAGATCGCCAGATAAAATACCAGTGGACATACCCTTTCGCGATAGCCTTCTCTCTAGACATCAAGCAACACTACTTTCCTCAGGTGGGGGGCGGCGGCTCTCCTTGGCCTTGAGAAACCCTCACAACAGCAGGTGGCGATCGCAGAGAGAACGCAAGCAGAGCGGACAACTGAGCGGCTCACGCTGGGACCCTGGCAGATGCCCAGGAAGGGCGGTAAAACGGCGAAACATTGACAGGAGACCTCCACAAATGGCCCGATACAATGGAGATTGGCCCTCCCTCCACAGTTGACCAAGTAAAGGTTTTCAAAACGAGAAGGAGGTGACATTGTGTTGAATGCGCATGGCCCACAAATTTAATTCCTGGGTTCAAGGAGGGGGAAGAGCTTCTCTCTTAGAACACTGCAATGAGGCCTCTCCACAGTTCTCTATCCCTGACCCATTACTGCTAGTACTATGCTGGCTCTATAGGAATTAGTGTCCATATTTGCATTTATACGGGGCTCTAGGAGCGGTAATGGTCCTGTCCCGGAAGTCACCACTTCATGAAGCCTTTTGGGTAGTTTGTGGTCTCCTTAGTTTAGGGTTATTGTTTTTACTGTGGTGCCTAAAATGCCAAGCTTTTGATTGGGGCATGGGGGGGGGGGTGAAGGGTTGGGGGGCCTACGGAGAGGTGGTTGGGATAGCTTCTATGTCCCAACTCTCCTAACAAGCGACAACGTTTGTGGAAATTCCTGGGGGACCATCCGGTACGCTTGGTGGCCTTGCAGGAAACCCATCTTAAAAGGGGAGAAGACCACCGATTAAAACATAAGCACTACTCATTAATCTTCCGCTCTTCTAACGCTACGAAGCAGAATGGGGTAGCTCTTCTTTTTCACTCTACGCTCCATTTTCAACCCCACGACATCAAATCAGAAAAGGCTGGGAGGTTCCTGATGGTAAGAGGGGTGCTGAGGGGACGCCTTGCACTGTAGCGATGGATTTTGTTCCCAATGCTGGGCAGTCGGACTTCCTCCTTACTTTTCTCACCTTCCTAGAGGGCTTTCAAAGGGGGGACATTATTTTAATGGGAGACTTTAACCTTATTTGGGACCCCACAATAGACCCTTCCCACTCGCAGAGGTCAGTGGGGGGAGTCTTTAGTAAATCGTTGAAAACTTCTCTCCAACAAATGGGACTGGCGGATGTTTGGAGGGGCCTCAATTCCCCATCACGCAACTACTCTTTCTTCTCCCACTCCCACAGATCATACTCCAGGATCGACTATATTTTTGCCAGCCAATCACTCTAACAGTCAATCCCGAGCGCCCAGCTACATCCGATAAAACTTTCTGACCACTCACCGCTGGCCTTCCTACTGAACTGGCCAGCTGCACACTCCAAACGAGCTAGGTGGTAGTTCCCTAATGTCCTATGCCAAGATAGGCTTCTCCGGGATGATCTACGGAAGTCTATTAAGGACTTCTTTGTCTCCAATGTCCCCGCAGACACCTCTCACTTGAATAAATGGGACGCCTTTAAGGCAGTCATGCAGGGACAATGCATTGCATTGACCACCTCTCAGAAAAAGCTTCAGTCGGAATGAAAGAGTGACTCTGGAGGGGGACTTGCAGGAGGCAGAGATGTCACACAAAGATGCCCCATCCATCCAATCCTTGTGGAAAGTCACAGCACTGAGAGGGAAGCTCCAGGCAATCTATACCAATAGGGCGGAGAAACCTATTCTGCGCCTTCAATCTGAGCGGTATGGGGCAATGATAAAATTGGATCGCTCCTGGCACGAACTCAGAATGAAACAAGAAAAAGAATACATAAGGCAGATAATCAACAGCAAGGGGACCACACACCTTAGTGAGGAGGGAAAAGCATAGGCCTTTTGCGATTTCTACCTGGTAGATCCGCCACTGGAGCAAGACCAGTCCCGGTATCTGGACTCACTGGTGCTGCCACATGTCTCTCCAGCAACCAATGATGAGCTTAGCCATCTCATTACGCAGGAGAAGGTACAGAAGGCAATAGATGGGCTCAAGCGCCAGAAGACTCTGGGCCCTGATTGTCTGACTGCCCAGTTCTATCATGCATTTACGCCCGAGCTAACTCCCCACCTGACAGACCTTTTTAACACCATGGCAACGAGTCAGCGCGTCCGCGTCTCTCCGTCCATGGGGGAAGCCTTAATTACAATTATTCCCAAGGCAGGGAAGGACCCCCAACTGTGTGCCTCATATAGGCCAATAACACTATTACATTTAGATGCCAAAACTTTATTCTAAGATACGGGCCAGCAGATTAGAAGACTTCTTGCCTACCAGTCGGGATTTATCAAGGGTCGCCAGATTCATGACAACCTCTGCAGAATATCCCACCTCATCAATAAAGTCCAGAAGAAGCATATCCCAGTGGCCCTTCTCACTAGATGCAGATAAGGCCTTCAACTGCGTCGATTGGTCCTTCTTATTGACTATTGTACGCCATTTTGGGTTTAGCGAGGCCTTCTTGGGGATGGTGGAAGCTAACTATGGGTCACCAAGATCCCGTGCCCTAATGAATGGAGTGGCTTCAGATTTTTTGATCTGTCCAGAGACACCAGACAGGGCTGCCCCTTGTCCCCCATGCTTTTTGCCCAAAGTATTGAGCCATTCACAGCAAGGATAAGGTCCAACCCGGGGATTAGTGGCATCAGCTTTGGCTCAGACGAACACAAAATCTCACTCTTTGCAGGCGTTGTCCTAATACCTATTACTAACCCCAGTGTTTCCCTTCCGGCTGTACAGGCCAAGCTTACCCACTTTGAACAAGTGTCGGGATTCAAGGTCAACCTCTCTAAGTCTTTCTTACCTAACTTGACAATGTCCCCGGAAATGCAGAGAGACATCGAATGCGCTTACCCCTTTCGTGGGCACGTAAATAAATCACATATCTTGGCATTAATATCACCCCCAAATTGGCAGACCTGGATAGGTTGCATAAATGCTATTACAATGAATGCTTTACCCTGCCAGAGGGCACGCCTTTCCCAATGACTCTTGATGAGGCCATGCCTGGAGGTTGGTCTGTCCCTCCCCGATTATCTTATGTACTACAGAGCTGCACAGCTATGGCTCCTGGGGAATGGTCCCTTAAGGCCATAGACAAACTCTGGCTGCACATGGAGAGGCAGATAGCAGGTAGAACTATCTGGGGCCTGCCCTGGAAGCCGAAATCTGACAGGCCGAACAATACCTATCGGAGTATCCTTACAGCTACTACCCTGAAAGTGTGGGATAATGTAACTAGAACACTGCCATTGACAACATTCCCATTCCCCTAAACCCCTATTTATTTCAACCCCACTTTCCTGCCGAAAATGGATGATAAATGGATGGGAGGTGCCTTATGATATCTGACCTCTTCCAGTCAGGAGAGATACGTTTCTTCAAGGTTTGTGCTACCCTCTTCAAGCTACCACCAACAGAAGAATACCACTATTTCCAAATAAAACACTGGGTACAGCAACCCCAGGTGCGTCAAGCAGCAACCAGGGATCTGCTCCCCATAGAGAGGTTCATCCAAACCGGTATTGCGACTAAAGGGTACATTTCCTTTCTGTACTTCCAACACTCAGCCCGCAGCAGGCTCTGTGCCACAGGAGGTTCTGGGATGACATGCTACATGCTCCCATATCAAAGAAACAATTGGGGGCTTTACAAGAATATCACTAAATACAATCGGTCCATGTTTTTAAGGGAAGCACAGTATAAAAGTATGTATGAATGGTATCTCCACCCCCACAAACTACACTCCATATTCCCCAGACACTTCTGACAGATGCTGGAGGGGATGTCGACTCCTGGGAGACTTTTGTCACATTTGTTGGGACTGCCCCTCTATTCAACCCTTCTGGAAGGAGATCCTCTCCCAAATCAAGCAAATACCGGGGTACCCGATCCCGACTTCCCTAGAACACACACTCCTAGGGATACAAGACCCCAGCCTAAAACGCTAAGTGCAAGGAGATCTCTTATGTGGCTGTGCCAGGGGGTGGCCAAAATGGCCATAGCAGCTGCCTGGAAAAAACCAGCAGACCCCTCTCTTGCCTAATGGCATGCCCGTTTGGCGGTCCCTGGTCCTCGAGCAGATGACGGACATCGTTGAAGACTTCTGTAAGAGCTTTGACTATGTCTGGAGTCCCTTGGTGATCTACCTGTTGGAGGGATTACCACTGTTTTCCTGTGGGCCTAGAATGTGTGCCCTCCCTCTCTTCCTAACATAATAGACTAGGCCCCGATGAGGGCCCCTGGGGTGCAGAGGGGCATTGGATGGTGCCCGCCCCTTCGCTCTCCTCGCCTGCATCACAATTAAACACATATGACACCACGGAAATGTTTGGTTATTTTAAGTTATGAGTAATTTGTTAGCTCACATTGAGAGTGGGGAAGTAATATGAGACACGTAATGTGTGTCAGTAAGACGTTATATTATTGGATCTCTCTGCTATTAGTTAAGACCTCCAGTCATGCGAGGAACTTGTGATCGGACTGTGTATTGTCTTTAGCTCACTGTTGATCTTGGCTTGTGAATCGAGTTTGGATGAGCTGCAAATATTGTATACTCGCATAAATCCAATAAAAAGATTTTGAAAGAAAAAGCCACATCTGGACAATAAAGATCCCAATAACTATCGGCCCATTTCTAGGCTCCCTCTCCCTGCCAAAATGGTTAAGGCTTTGAATACAGAAATTACAGCCTTCTTTGAGACTCACTAACACCTTGACCTCATCCAGTTCGGCTTTAAAAGCCACCACAGTTCCAAACTTGCTTTGATCACAGCATCAGAACAAGTTAGGCAGACCGTTGACGGCGGAGGCAATGCTGAATTAGTGCTTTTAGACCTCTCCAGCAGCTTTCAATTCGGTCAGTCACAATACGCTACTAGACCATCTCACCTCAATTGGGATTAAGGGGCGTGCACACTCCCTACTGAAATCTTTTCTTAACAATTGAGAACAAATTGTGACTTTGACGGATTTTAACTCACCAACCATTACACTCTCTTGCAGCGTTCCCCAGGGCTCTTCTTTGAGCCCTACCCTTTTAATATTTATGTTGCCCCACTGGCAAAATTGATTCAGTCCTTTGGGTTCTCTGTAGTGTCCTATGCCAATGACTCCCAAATTGTTATATCTGTGGCCAGCGACCCCACTGACACTGCCATGCGTTTCCATAACTGCTTGCTTTAGATCGGGAATTGGATGGCTTTAAATTGCTTAAAGCTCAACTCCAATAAAACGGAGGTCCTACTCTTTGGGTAAAAACGCTTCCTTCAGGTCTCCAATGTGGTGGCAGCAGGAACTTGCCTCTCTTCCTACACCTGTAACCAAGGTGTAGAACTTGGGTGCAGATTTTGATAGGAAACTCTCTTTTGAGGGCCACGTTAAACACCATCACTTCCTCTTCTCGCTTTACTCTAAAACGTCTTAGAAAGATCTTCCCTTTTATTCTTCATAATTTGCAAAAAACTGTGACCCCAACCCTCGTACTCTGAAAGGTTGACTATTGTAACGCCTTATTCATCAATATCTGGAAAACATGTAAGACCAAGATTGTACAAAATGCAGCTGCCTGCTTGCTTCTGGGCATTCCTAAGCACAAATCTGTTTCTTGTGTGCTTAGTCGCCTGCACTGGCTCCCACTCAGGAAGCGCATTCATTTCAAAGCTTTGTGCATTGCCTTTAAGGCACTCCATGGCATAGGCCTGGAGTACCTTAAGCACAGATGTCAGTGGTATACCCCACCTCGACCGCTGTGGTACACTTCAGCACATAATCTTGTAGTGACCAACACAAAAAAGCTGGCTGGGTCAATAGAAACTCTATGGTGGGCACAACCAGATTCTGGAATTCCCTTCCACTGGAACTGAAAAGGAAAACTGACCTGTTAGCCTTTAGGAAAGCACTTAAAACCTGGCTTTTTAACCAAATAATTCTATACTCCTTCACTGCTGTTTTCCTCTCTGAGTTAGCGCCTAGACATCCTGGGGTATTAGATGTGCTCTACAAATTTTCATTTAATTACATTTATTTTCCTTTGGGGATACAGGGTGTGTGTGTTCGTAAGACATCTTTGTGAAGCTGAATGAAAAGTACATCTACACATAGTGCTTGTATCTATTAACTCCTTACTGCAGCCGTTTTTGCCCCGCAGTGCGGCGGTTCCGCGAAGTGGGCGGGGCTGCGTCGGCCGTTGGCCGTTCACAGCACCAGCGAGGTAGTGCTTGCGACGTCCAACAGCCGACGGGAGCACGGAAGGGGTTAAGGAAGTTATTACAGCCATAAAGGTAACATCTGAAGTTTAATTTTGCAATGATCATGAATGTAGTGACTCAAATTGCAGACCCATTAATTTTGTTAAAACAATATTAAGATCTCAACGGGGCTCTCAGGATGTTCTTACCTGAGCAACTTTCCACAACTGTTTTGATGAGTCATTTTTACAAAGTGTAATACTTTATCTGTTTTATAAACAGTGCAGACCACAATATTTTGAAAAACAACAGATCAAAAGAAATTGTTACTGGCTACACGCTACTATCCTGAAGATTTGAAACAACACTTAACATACAGTCGAATGTTGCAATTTAAACACAGTATTTCTGATGAAACACCTTCACAAGAACAAATTGACATATTAATATTTTTAAAGAGATGATACTGAAGTGTAAAAACAAAATGACGACATGCAATAAGAAGGATTAATTAGGCATGCAAAAACAAACCACTGAGAATTTTGTTTTCAGGAAATTCTCATTACAAGCTCATAAAATGAAAAGGTACACTTTAAAATATACTGTATGATAATAATCTGAAATTGATTAGTGATATTGTATCAAAAGAAGAATGAATTTGGGAACATGTTTAAGAAAGGTTTAAAAACTGCTACGCACAAAACCAGTCCCTAACCAGGTCGTAATTGTGCTAATGTCTCCATTGTACTGAAACAAAAAAATAGTCTATCACCTGTACAACAAGAATATTTTGCAATCTGTAAAATGAATACTGTATTGATGGCATAAAACACACTTGTGATAAATACTACATCAGCATGACTGAAAGAAATATTGCATTTAAGTGGGAAGAATTAGGATTAAAAAGTAAGGTTTAAGAATCAATAATCCTATATCACATGACTTTTTGCACAAAGAGGGCACAAGCCATCCTAAACCAGTATTCAAGTTATAGAATTACTGCCAAGATAGGTAGTTGAAATGTCAAAGAAAGACTACTTGGGCGAGAAATTCACTGGATGGGATTTTTAGATCCAATGAAATTGAAGGGATTAAATGAATCAATCAACTTGACATGTTTTGTACATATTATTAATAGTTACCATGCATTTATTGACAGTCGAAAAATTGACTGTAAACTAGAAGAAGGACTAGTCTCATGTTCATGGAAAATAACATACAGTGATAGCGGGAAGAAACGTGCCTGACGCCTTTTTTTCAAAATGGTAACTTACATGCAGCACTGATAAAAGAGCAAGGCAAGATGCACTGAAAACTCTGGTTTGAAATTACTAAGCAATGTCCATGAAATAGAAGTAATCATGTTGGACTTGGCCCTTATTGTCCTCAAATTGTTTGCTTTTCCCCCTAGCCTTTTTACTGACATGGTGTGTCTGAAGTGAAAATAATAAATGTTGTGCAATGGTGTACGCACCGTTATATCCACCATTGTAGAAATGCACCTTTGTAAAATGTCACTTTTAAGATGGACGCCATTTCTGTCTGCTTGTGCCGCCTGCCTGAGGTGGGTTGGCAGTCTAGTGTTTGAAGTGACAAGGTGCTGTACACTCCCCCCACAGTGACAGTTGAGGCTGGAACTGCTAGGGACCTTCTAGAAGCTTCAGCCCTTTCTGGTAGGTGGGAGGAGGGGTGTATATGTAGAGCAGTAGAGATGCCATGTGCTCAGACTGAGGGTGGACTTGACTCAGAGGGTACACTCTGCCAGGAGGTAACGCCGCAAGGGCCTGTGTGTTTGCCCCTGTGCCCATCTGTACCCCTCTGCTGTCCACAGGGTCACTGAGAGACTCTGCTGGAGTGGAGACTGCTGTGCTAGCAGGACTGCCATCGTTATGGAGGATGACTGTTCCCAGGAACTGCTGCTTCATTTTTGGGTGAGCTTTCCTGCTGCTTGCTGATCTTGCCCTGCATTAACTGTCTCCTGGCCCCTAGCGCCTTGTGAGCGCCACATTTTAAGTGACTGGGCTCCTCCTTCTGTCTAGTGCCTTGTGAGGGCTGCCACGCTATCCCAGCCCCCAAGGACTTTCCTGCTTCTTAGCCCCTTGTGGGCCCTATTGTCTACATTGCTAGAGAAGAGGAGCACTGTCTGTTGTCCCTGGAGCTGTTGGGCCTCTCTAGCGCCTTGGGAGCGCTGCCTCCAGCACCTGCCCCGGAGAAGAAGGTGTTTGGGACCTGCTGCGCGTGCTGCCAGGGAGAGCTGGTTATTGTTAATACAGCGCTGTGCTGTCAAAGCGCTATATTTGGGGGCCTGAACTTCAAGGAGGTGAGGAGCTGACGCCTGCAGTGCTGTGCTGCCAGAGCGCTTCTTTATTCTGGGGGACCCTGGACTTAGGAGCACTCTAGCGCCTCATGAGCGCTACAGCTGTGCCCCAGAAGGAGGTGAGGAGCGTGGGCGCTACTTTCCTGTGTGCTGTGTTTCAACCCCCCCATCAAGGAGAAGGCCTGTGTGACTCCACACGTTATTGACAGAGAGAGCCCTGCAGCCACCGAAGAAGCAGGAGCAGTGTGTGCTCCATTCCGGCTGCCCCCATCGCCTGCCAGCAGGAAGGGCCTATCGGGGCACAGTGCCGGTGCCCAGAGATTGCGCAAGGACTCCAGAGAGCCCGGTGAGTAGGGCTCAGTCCCAGCTTGGTGGGGGTGGTGTTGGGCACGTTGTCGGTGCTCGCCTCCCCCTGGTGCTGCTCTGAGGGCACTGTGGTGTCCGTGCTGACCTTACAGCAGCCCCGTCTGACAGCGGGCAGCTGCAACCTTAGGGAGCACTGTGAATTTCAGGGGTCCCGGAGTTGGGCTCCCAACTGCGCAGTGGTGCCAGTGCTTGTTTTTGGGTCTGACTCCCAGCTGCCCTGCGAGTGTGCAGGCAGCTGCAACGTATTGGGGGGCATTGCACTCCTCAGGAGAAGAGAGAGAGAAGTGAGAGACACTCCTGCCCTGCCCCAATGCTTTTCACACTTTGCTTTTGCTGTTTTTGCAGCCAGCCCTGACTTTGCGGGACATAGGGCATTTGAGCCCCGGAGAAAAGCCAGTTTGCCTGGGGCCAGTTTCAGAGTGTTGTGCCCCCGATTGGGGCGAACTGTGTTTACGCTGGCGAGGCCTATTACCCCAACCTCATTGGATAATATTGTTGCATAATGCTTTTGTACCTAGGATGATACCTAATGCTTTTCCCTCCAGTTTGCAGTGCTGATTTTTGGCCTATTCTGTTCCTGCGAAAGAGGTGCCACATGATAATATGCTTATACCCTAGGATTGGTGCAGAGTATAATTGGCAGGCCTACTGTAGCCTGTATGCTACTGATGATGCCTCCTACAAATGTAATTCATGCCTAATGCTTTAATGCCTGACAAAGTTTTCGTGCCTACTGTTTTCATGCCTAAGGGGTTTGTAGGCCTAATGTCATATTATGATGTTTTTATTATTTGCCCACTGCCAATGAGGTTGATGCCAATAAGAGACTGAAGGTCTGCACGTTGTGTTTTCGCGCCCTAGGATGTGCTGTGATTCTGCCTAATATCTTTTTCCCAAAGGTTGGCGCTGCTGATCCTGGGCCTAAATGGGGTTTGTGTAAAGTGCACCCATGCTAATGTTTTTCTGCTTACTGATGCCCTGCATGAGGTTCTTTGCCCAAGGCCTACTTAGTATATTCCTAGAGTGATTTATGGAAATATTTTTATCCCTCCATGCTCATATGTTTTGTGCCTATGGTTATGGATAGTGTGCCCCATGTTCATGATTTATACCTATGCTAATGCGGTTTTATGCCCACTTCATGCTGTGGTGGTTTCCATGCCTACTGATGCCTAATGCATATGAAGTTGCATAATGTCAGGTTTTGATGTCCCAGGTTATGCCTCATGCTAAAGTCATTTTTACAAATGTGTTCATACCTATGGTTGTGCTGATGGGCCTAATGCTTTTTCCTAGGGTGCACATTGTTGATGTTTATGCCAAGGATTTCTACTAAGGGCATGGTCTGGCCAGTAACTACTGGCTGTTATACATTTACTGTTTATGGACATTTTATCTGTGTACTTGGTGATGATGTTGGCAGCGGTCCAATTGGCCCTGCCAATAATCCCCTGTATATGGCTACCTGGTGCCAGTTGGCGCCGTGTTCACACCTGTGTTTTGCAGTATAATGTGTTTTTATAAATACACAAGTTATTTTTCATGCAACCTGGTGTGGAGTCTCTTTTTGTAGTGTGCCTGGTGTGTCGCCTGTGTGTGCTGCGCGGATGATTTACACATTTCCTCTGGAGTTTGGCCCGCCCGCTCTGCACCACGCTACCCGTTTCTAACAAATCTATATTAAAGATCAGTATAATTGATTACTGCTAAATATTTGAATTTTGTTGTAGACTTACATTTTGTGTACCACCCTAGTAAGAGTTTCACCCAAAATGTATATTGGAATACAAACACATAAAAGTTTGCTCTAGAAATAACTTTCAAACTGATTGTTAGAATTTGTGGATTGATTTAAAAAGAGAGTACAAGTATTGCAAGTAAAAAACTTGAATTGGTTAACTATGACCTCAAGGCTGGTATTTTGAGACAAAGGACCTCAAGGCTTCTATTTCAAGAGAAGGTGATTTCCTTTCCCAGAGAGAAGGAAGCACGTTAGTTAGAAGGATGTGCATGTCCATACCACTGAGAAAAGAAAGTAGTAATTTTAAACTCTAGAAATATGGGTTTGTGGTCACTTTGTGGCAAGAGATATTATTGTATGGTTTGCATAATTCTTCAATTCCTAAAGCTATTTTACTGTTTGATATACTTCTTCAAATAATGACATGCCCACCTCAAAAGTCTCATTGAAACCAATCTTGTGAATCTGTGCAGTTTGAGAAGTATGTCTGGAGAGTGAAGTTAATGTCATGTAAATGAAGAGTCACTAGTGAGCAAAGCTAAAGTTAAATAAGCAAGATAATTTTTAGTGCCTGGTGACTGTCTGGTGGATAGTAATTTTGGTGAATTAACAGAGTTTTTTCATTTAACTCACTTTACAGTTGAAGTCGGAGTCCAATCCATATCTGACGACTCTGTTTTTGGCTGACATCATAGGAACCTTGACTGATGTTTGCTCATCCAGATGGAAGTTCCGCTGGGTGGTATCCTGTGGGTTAAATTTTAACCCCCACTGGCCTATAATAAATCAAAAATTAAAGTTGGACATATTCACTGGTTGCATATGGAAGTGGATTAATGTCAGTGACCTTTTTCTTTAACCCATCTCTTTCTAATTTCCTCCTCACACCTTCCGGACTTATTGATCTCACCATTGTCATTTCCAGTTCTCCTATACCCTACCATTCCCTCATCCAATCTATGAACTTAACCATAAAATCACCTTTCCTTGCTTTTCACTTACACATACTCCCTTCCTGCAAGGGTCAGATCAGCAACAAAATCTAGACGGAAAAGAGAGTTGTAGTTCAATCCCGACATTCCTCTCAGCAAACCAACATAGCAGGTGAGCACCACCTTTGAAAGAAGCTGTAAGGCGTATCACCAACTAGATATTCGACTACATGAGACTAAAATGTGTATTTCTGGCCAAATAAGTCCCTGTTTTTTATTTAAAAGATATAGTTGTCTTGGAGTTATGCAGGAGAACTTGTGAACGGATCTAACACACCGGCATCAATTTCTGAAGGTTTTATACCTCTATAATAGAACTACACATATGTGCTGCTTGCGAAATTGTCTGTCCTGTAAAAACATAGTGCCTACATAAAAAATAGGTTTTAATGCACTGGGGTCCTAAAATCAGTCTAGTGCCCCATTCAAATATTTCTCTACAGTAGCCACCACGCTGTTATTTTCTCTAAATTAATAATTGGATATAGAGAACGAAATAGTTACTTACCAGTAGGAGTAGTTTTGCAGTTTAAAGCGTTATCTGGATTCACATGCTGTGCATTATTCCGCCATCTAGTGGTTGGGTCTAGAATTATCTTTTTTTCTTTTTTTATATCCTTTTGGGCATCGTCAACCACCATTTGGTGGTAAGCCCGTCCCCTGTGTGATGTTAGATGGCACCCTAGATGTTCTTGTACGTAGTCGTCATCTTTGGATTCCTTTGTCTTCCCTTTCTGGTGAGCTTCTTCTTTGTTCCTGTATTTCCCCCCCAGGTTTGTGTTATCTCACATTTCCGGGGAGTTGGGTAGGTCGCATATGACTCCAGGAAAATCTTCAAGCTGGAAAACTACTCCTACTGGTAAGTAACCATTTTGTTTTGCAGCATGAATCCTCTTCTGGATTTACATGCTGTGCATTAGATTACATTGCGGTATCCCTTCCCACGGGATGAAATGAGGAAGTGTTTGCCAACAGGAATTGTAGTACTTTTGGCCCACCTGTACTTCCTTGTTCATTTGGATTTCCAAACAATAATGCTTTGTGAAGGTGTGTGGTGCTGCGCAGATTGCATCCACTGGAACATTTGCCAGGAAGGCAAGTGTTGCACCCTTTTCTGTGTAGAATAGGCCCTTGGGCGTGTGGACAGTGTTATCCCCGTATTGGAATAGCAAGTTTGTATTGTTTCTACAGTCCATCTTGCAACTGTCCCCTTGGTCACTGGGGAGTCCTTGGTTGCTCTTGCGAAGGAGACAAACAACTGGTTTCCCTTATGAACCCCTTAAGTGTCCTTAAGGTAGTATATTAGAGCCCTCCTTACATCCAATGTGTGCAGGGCTTTTTTGTCTGTGTTTTAAGATCTTTGAAGAAAGCTGGTAGCTGTATACTTTGGTTAACATGAAATTGGGTTACCATTTTTGGCATAAACTGTGGGTTAGTTCTGAGAACCACCTCATCTTTCTGTATTTGCAGGTATGGTTGGTTCCTGTATTGTTAGTGCCTGTAGTTCGTTTACTGTGCGTAGCGATGTGATTGCGATTAGAAACGCTGTCTTGAGCATTAGTGATTTTAAATCTGTCTTGTGCCTAGGTTCAAAGGGTTTGGTCATTAACTGCGTTAGCACAGTATTTAAGTTCCACAATGGTGCTGGAACTGATCTCGGTGAAGCAATTTTTTTCGCCCCTTCTTTCTTCAAAATCTTTTGGAGCTCCTCCATTGCTTCCATACCAAACAGCAGAAAAAAGAATCTAAAGATGGCAACAACGCACAAGAACAACTGGGCGCCATCTGAAACCACACCGAGGAAGGGCATACGACCAAGCCAACCTCTAGATGGCGGAATAAAGCACGGCATGTGAATCCAGAAAAGGATTGATGCTGCAAATCTCCCTGTTGCCTTACCCACTAATGCCCAAAACATTCAGATACACCAGTCTCTAGTGTGAAAAGGAATGACAACATCCATTTTCATGTTAAATTGCCACACTGATGACTCTTTTTACTTCTTGAGAACGCTCTAAAAACTGCTTGATGCCTCCAAAGTCCAGATAAGCATTTACCAGTGCACTTAACCAAAACATGGTCGACATCTTTTTGAAGGTTATTTTTGCTACTGTTTATTGCCAGTATGACTTTCAACAGCCATCTATGTACAACTACCTATAGGTGCTGTGTGTGAGTTTGGTGACTACATACTATGGTCATGAGGACTGTTCTCTGTAATGGTGCACACGCGCACATCTATGTCACCCTGAGCGCACAGTGTCATGTGTGAAACGTGCACACACAGCACCTTTGTAAGGACCGTTTACGCCGCAGCTTTTAAAACGCAAGTCGCGCGAAAAAGTGTCATTTCCTTCTGCTGTAGGCTGTGGAGACCACCCATGAAGAGAACACAAGCAGTAGGCAAGTTCACCAGCAAGTGGCTCCTGCTCTTGCTGCATTTCATTTGTGAAAAGGGCGCAGGGCAGATTGTGAATAGATTAGATGTTATCATATTTTCTCCAGCCATTCATTATCCTAATGTTGCCAAAAGGGTTCATTTGGGTACAAATCAATTCTTATTAAAGAGAACCCTCAACCATGGTGTTACATTTTAAATTCCGAATTTGTTCTTCTCCAGACCAAGCACTCTTACTGCCGTCCAGCATGATGATGTCACTCTTACACCGTGCAGTCCTCGGTCTTATGTAACATTTCTTATACACTGATTTACATACCTTTGATTGATTGTCTCTGTTTAATGTGTGTGCAATGCAGAGTGCTCTGACACCCTACAACTGTACGAGTGGTGCTGTAAAACGAATTAAATGCATCTAAGAGAGAGTGGTAATGGCGACTCAAGGGCACTGTTAAAGGGTGGTAGTGAGGGAATTAGTGGTGGAGGTGGTCATTGGGGGGGTGCCAACAAACATTGTTGCAGAGAGCGCCACCAACGCAGTCGAGTTCCCGGCGCACACAGCCTTGGCTGCAGCACACAGAGACCTTACACTGCCACACACAGAGGGAAGAAATTAGAGGGATCATTGGTCATGAGCGCTTATTATAATATACGTTTATACAAAGTGCAAAATTAGTGCTGTTATTATTTCTTTTGCATATCAAGTTATTGCTGTCTCATGGGGTGGTGGAGGAAGGAGGCGAAGGGACCACCTCACGGAGATTCTAGTTTGACTGCGGAGGGTGAGAGGAAACCAGACATCTCTACCCTGTGGCTTGTCGCCTACAATAGAGCCCCCTCTGTGGTACAGTACTGCAGCTTCTGTAACATCAATTTATGGCCTCAGCAGAGTGGACCTTCATATTACCCCCACCACAGGCCTCAAAGCAGCAGAGGAGCCTTACAAAGAACAGACATAGAATGCTTGCCCTCTGTGTTGTACTGAAGATGGCTTAAGTCTTGTCCTCTAATGAAAATCTGAGTGGCTTAGTCAGCTGATCGAAACCCCTGCTTACTCGGTCCTCATGCCTCCTATCCCTGCTTTCTCTCCATTCTTTCTCACTTCTCTTCGTTAGGTTATTGCTTCACCCTTTGTTTTTATAGGTTCTTATCAATATCTGAAGGGGAGAGGTGTGGCGCCGCGGCAAGGGTGACTGACTTTGGAATCTGGGGATCACGACTCGACCCCCGGGCCGGCGGCAGATTAGCTCAGCACCATGTGACTCTGGGCAATAGCTTGCTTAATCTTCCCGACGGCCCCCAGTGCCTAGAGACCCTAACGGGTGATGGTTCGCGCTTTACAAATGTGGATTTTTATTATTATTATTATTATTATTTATTAATATCTCCTCTCCCTCAACCTAAATATTTACCTTTGAAGTATGCAGCTCCCAAGAGGAGGATGCTGAGTGTCTTGGGGATGTCCTGGAAGAACCTTGTCACTTTGCCCCCTGTCTTCTGCTGCACCCAGCTGTTGGCCTCCTGCAGGTCTACCCGAGGGTTGCCAGTTAGAACCTTCGGCTTCGCCCCGTAGAACTTCTCTGCCTGGTTCACAACATCCAGTTTCAGGCGCAGCCCTGAGGACAAAAAACAACACCTGAAATTCCAAAGTTACCTCGAACTGTGTCCTCTTTCTTTATTATCACCAGACTCTATCGACAAACGCCTTATATTGCATCCTGAAAACAGAACTCGAAAGATTGCATTCATAAGCCATTTTTTGAGTGATCCATTTTTTCTTGCTTCACATAGCTCAGTAGTATTAGACTGCACGCCTCCTTACTGTTTTAGATGACCTTGAGGGCCCTTTAGTCAGGGCACAGACACAGCTCTGGGTCCCTCCAATATACATCCACTATGTATGATGCCTCCGTTATGCTAGTTAGACATCACCTCTTACTCAGGAATCCACAGTACACCTGGCCCCATGAGTGCTCCAATATTTTGTGAGTTAACACCACACTTGCTGAAAATCTTCATCACTGGGTGCACCATCCGTCATTGCGGTATTACCTCCCATTTCTGTGTTGTGTGATACAAGGTTACATTATTCTGACATACAAATGTATTTCAAGTTACTCAGGAATGTTTCTGGTATTGGATGCCATGTTCTCTAATCTCAGAAAGAAATACAGAGGTCCAGCAACTCACACAGTTTCAACTTCTGGCACAAGTCAAGTCACAAAACATCTCGTTTGTGGTCCCAGCCCATTAAACCCATTAACAGGGGGGACTCAAACACACAGATCAAGCATGACTCCATCTGTTCATAGTATCTGGAAGGATGATCCTCTCATAATCTCACACAAAACCTGGGGTGCTCTAGTCACCCCCTATTCCCAGGTCATGGGAAGGCGCACAGGCTCCAACCTCAACCTATGTCTGCGGTGCATCTATTCTGGGTGAGACTTGCACATCATGGAATGTAGTGCACTAAACGAAAGCCTTATCCAAGAACCCTTAAATTACTTCCTGGTGTAACTGCATTGGAACATTCTGAAAGGAGCCTTACTATCGTGAGAAGCGATCGGCTGGACCCCTGATGGTATCCACAACCTTCTCATAAACCTGCCGTAACTCAGCCGGTGTGCCCATGTCCATGAGGAACTGGTAACACTTCGCACGGTGCTCTCCTGAACGGTTAGCAATGTACCCCACTCGCATTGCCTCCAACCATTTGTTCTGCAGTAGTCTTTTCAGCTTAATCAGCATATGGAACAAATTCATCTGTGCCTGCCAGATGTTCATAGAAAAGCGAATGTTCATTATTTACTTATTTACTGAGGAAAAGGAGCAAGCTGCTTCCCAGTCTAGCCTTCCCCATATTATACCACACTCAGATCTCATTTTATTACGTTGTGAGTAAGTAGAGCATCCGGACATGGCTTTTTAATTTGTATTCTGGAATTAGTAGCCCTGCATGTATTATGAGAAAAACAAAACTTTAAGAATAAATTGAAAAAACATAATTAGGAGTGGACAAATCAGTCATACTAGATTTGATGCTTCCTGGGAGCTCTGCCACACAATCTGTTCCACCACTCTGACAAATCACACACCAGGTCACCTCAGGGCAATGGTTGAATCCCAGCACTAGAGCAGCAAACACAGTTTAACGAGACATGTCTCTTTTGAGCTCTACCGGATCCTGTTATTCGGACCAATGCTACCTCTTCTTTTCTTGCCAAATCCAGGAGTTGATGTAGAAGTGCTCAAGTCTACTGAACCACGCCTTACTTCAACATAACCTACACCTTACTTTAACTTGACCCACGTGCACCTTCTAAAGAGACACCACTCTCCCCCACACCAGGGAAATACTACTCTTTCAACTATGCAACTCTTAGTGACAACACCCAGAGGTGGCTGGCTGCTTGGATATGTAAGAACCCACTTTTGGAGCTTACTCAAGGTACACGATGAGCCAGATTTTTGGTATTCTTCATTGACTGCTACCATAATAAAAAGTTCACCCGGTGTGAATCTACAATAGATGAATGCTGCAAACCTATTGGTTTGCAGACGTAGGCTGTCTTAACCTCTTTCTGCACCATCACGATTATAGACAACTCATTGCAGATGATTATTCTGTTAAAAAAACATGCCCTGCACCATTCTAAAGGCAAAAAAACGAATTCTTCGTTTTCATGTAAAGTAGGGTAGATGTCAACAGCTTTTAAGGTGCCCAAACATCTTAAGCCCTCCCTGAGCTTTGGTGATGGAAAGGGGTGAAGGAATGTGAGCCTGTCCCCAAGCATTTCCTTCTCTGTTCAGCCACCAATCATCTAAAGGGATTAGAGAACCGCCTGCTAGTCTGCTGATTTTCACGTCGTTCCACAATCCAAGGAGGAAACCATTAGAAAAGTGGACACCTTAAAGTTATTTATCCCCAGCACGTGCAATCCAAGTGCCACAGGATCCATAATAACTTGTGCTTAAAAAAGTGAGACCATATGGATGATACCTTATTGGCATTTATATACTACACATTCTGCCATTGGTGTCAGCCTTTAGCAGACATGTTAAAACCAGAAGATCATCGCAGGTCACCATTAACCGCCAATGCATGTGTCATGTTGGTTATTTTCATCTTTATGCCTCTAAGCACTAAGTGTGGGATAAGAGAGCAGCAGGAGAAAAGGAAAAGAGGGACGAAGAGGAAAGGAGGTGGACAAGTTGTAGGGGCCTCCCCCAACTCTGGTATCTCAGGAGCAGCAGCTAGGCTTCGGCATCAGATTGGGAGGAATAAGAGAGAAAATCAATTTTAAAAGATGTCCAAGTAAATGTGAGGATGCTGCTTCTGGCCTTAGATCCTGTTGAAGCACTGTTCATGGTAGGACAGAAAATATCCTAATATGGTACCATGGCATTAAAATTAACATTCAGATCAGGCAGAGACCTCCAGGGTAAGAGACATATTCGCATTTATAATCCTGCAAAAGGTGAAGAACTAGAATATGTAATCTTTGATATATGTTCTTTTCATTTTCATAAAATTATTAGCGCTTTGTGATTGACAAATACCGCAGATAAACTCTGCAAATTCTCCTGACTGCACTCCTTAAACAATTGGCCAGTACAGGAAAAACTTGCAGACTCGCATTACACTTGTCTCTAAAATCAAAATGTTAATGAGTTGATCAATAAACTGTACCGAAGTACATTAATTCATATTTTTTAATATACATGAAGCAATATTTGCAATCATCCGGATATCACTAAGCTTGAAAAGTTCAGAAGCTCTTTTCTAACGAAATCTACCAAAAACTGGTCTTATAAGTATTGTCTAAAACACTGACTGACCAAACAATGAGAGCATTCAAGTTACAGAATTGTAGAATTAGAACATCCCGCTGTGTTTGCCTTGCGAAACAAGGCATACACTGGATCTCCCCCACACCAGACTATTCGCCAGTATGGATGGATGTGGAGAGGAACATCCTAGGGGGGGCAAACCCACTGATGGCGCTAACAGCCAGCAAACACCCAGAAGCAAAAAACGCCATCATCAGGAACACCAAGACAGCCCTTCTCAGGGTAGACAAAGAACTGGAGGTCAGCATCAAAAACTCCAAGTGGGAGTCCTTGTGGCACAACCCCAGAATAACATACAAAGGGGCCGTACTAACGAATGAGAGGTGGTGTAGCAAAGGGATCACAACACCGGCACAACTAGAACTTAACAACAACCCACTCACTTTTGAGACGCTGCAGGAGACACACACACTGCACAACAGAGACTTCTACACCTTTCTTAGCACCAAAGCAGCAATCACCAGAGCCAACCTATCGAAACAAAACCCCTCAATATTACAGTACACACAGAACCTAAACAAAGTGGAGCACCAGACAGCGCACATCTACAAACTCATCACCCCGCGCACCACAACGCTCAACAACAAGATGCTAGCATTTTGGGAGGGGGCATACAGTAATCCACTTACCGAAGCAGCAAAAGCCAGGCTATGGTCATCGGCCTCAAAAAACAAAGTAACACCCCAGCTTGCCCAAACGAAATACTGGCTGCTGCACAGGCTACATTGGACACCAGCCAAACTAGAGACAGTGGGAGCTAGGGACAATGACACCTGCTGGAACTGCCAGAAAGCAAGGGGAGACCTAGCACACATTCTATACGACTGCCCCAAGGTCAAGGCATTCTGGGGCAAGGTCCATGACTTTATAGATGCACTCACAGGCAGCCAATCCACACGCGGCCTACTAGGCATCACCATGGCCTTCCTGGATACAACACTCGACTCGAAAGAAAACAGTGACCTAGTAGATGTTCTGCTCACTGCCGCTGCCAAAACAGTCCTAGGCAACTGGAAGGACACGGGGAAAGCTTCCTTCAAACGCTGGTTCAACTGGGTAACCTTCCTGAGAGGGGCGGACAATATAGCAGCAAACTATCAACCAGCCAACCACACAGCAAGAAGGGGGATGTGGTCAGCCCTAGATACTCACCTGGAACAATAACCCCCCCACCCTCTCTCTTCTTCTCTTTTCTTTTTGTCTCCACTGTCACTAAAGCCAAGTAAATGGGTCAAACTGCATTATATTGTATATGCAAATTATATTTTCAATAAAAATACTTTGAAATTAAAAAAAAGAACATCCCGCTGTACAATTAATGTTTATGCTAAGAAAGTAACATTGCTTATCCGTGCAGTGCTCAGTGTGACTCTATTGCCAAGAATAATGTGTGCAATGAGGATAACAGGTTGGAGTTCCATAAACTGTAATCCAAAATCGTGAGCACACAGCAGAAATTCACTTATACATTTTTTTTGTCACGTTCCATTATTACAAAATAAAATCTACAGAGAAAGAGATTAAAAGGCAGTCAGTGTCAATAAAGAAAGAATCCAACCCTGTGTTATGTCAGCTCGTGGTCAAATCAGGAACAACAAGATAACTTGACATTTCATCAGTCCGAATGATCTCCGAACAGCAATTGCCTCCCTGGTGGTATCAAAACTAGATTTTGGAGGTGTCTCACTGGTAGGAGTGCCCCTGACAGCCAGTGATCCACTCAGGGCTGGATTGCATTCTGCCTCAACGCTCATCCAGTCGTACACAGATTTGACCACATCACCCCAATACTGCAGGATCTACAGTGTGTGCCCATATCAGCCAGGATCCAATTCCAAATATGTGGTCAAGTCCACAAAGCCATCCGCTGCCAAAACTTCCCTGCTGAGCTGATCTAATTACTATCTCCGAAGACCAGAGATTAGAAGTAGTGTATCATTACCGCTAGAAGTACCGACGTTCAATCGACTATCTCTCATCATCAATTGTTAAGATTGTTGGTCATGTATTTAGGGTTCTCCATTCTTCAAGTTCAGTTATATGATTAACAAGAATAAACCCCAGAGGCGCAACTAGAGCCACATTTCGGGGGGGGCTAAGAAAAAATTTCGGGGGGGGCTGAACTTTAATCAGTAGGCAGAGTGGAGCGCAGAGTCGAGCTGCAGGGGCTCTTACAAGGGCTGAAACAATAACAATGCCTAATTAACATTCAAATGGTCTTTAAACGACCTGTAAAACGTTCGAGTGCGGCTGTGTGTTTGCCCGGGATCTGTCTCATCCCGGGCTGCCACACACAAGGGGGGGCGGGGGGGGGGCTGAAGCCCGGTGAGTTCAATGGGTGTTGAGCGCCTGATAAACCCATCAGGTCATAGCTCTGGCATAACAGCCACTAGCATCTCCAAGTCTCTTCAGCTTAGCCCTTCCCCAAGAGTCTCCAACTGTCTCCAGTAGAATCCTCTCAGACATGGAACACTGCCAGCTAAACATTCCATGCACACCAGAGCTAAACATTCCATGCGCCCCAGAGTCAGACATACCCACATCAGACAGAAGTATACTCACTAAACTCATAGTGCAATCATACAATATCCAAGATACAATAGCCGTCCTTTCCCGGAGCAACTATCTTTCTCTGGAGCTCCAGCCCCTCCAACCTAAGAAAGCTCAGCCCAGGGGCATAGCTTCCATTGGTGCAGCAGATACAGTGGCACTAGAGCCCACTGAACTCTACTTATTACTCTATTTCCTCCTTCGCACAGCAGCTAGGGGGCCCATTTCTTTCCTTGCACTAGGGTCTATGACTCAACACCTACGTGTTGTATCCTGTGAATTCTACAATGCAGTCTTCCCTAGTGCTCTGCCCCTTGCTGCACAGCCAGTGTGTGAGGTCACTTGGAATGTTGAGAGTGTTTGTGCTTGGATGAGTGAACAGTTCGAGTGAGTAGGATGAGCAGCAGGGATGCTGCTCCTGGTGGGGCTTACTTAACATCTTACCAGTAACCTGGAACCGACTGTAACTGAGTCTTAATAAACCTCTTCTTATAACTTACACTACTGGCTACTGGATTACTTGGCCATAGAAACGTCACTTAGTTTACAACACTACGCTACTGACTCAGCCCCCGCTTCACCTTCAGGAACGACTTCAAATCCCTTCTATTTAGATCATTCTTGAACTAAGCTAGCAGTACTTTGAGGATCACACGCAGATAACCCAATTACCAGGAACTGAAATGGCAAACATGATATCTTTATAATTACCCTGGCCCTGACACAACTTTTATGCTGCTGCTCTTATTAGGCATAATCACTTTTTTTGTCTCCCTAATGTACATGAAGCAGGTAAATTTGCATAGTCTTACTTTTCTCCAGCACAATGCGAGATGCTGTCTGAAATCCATTCTTTGGGGAGTTAAGACCAGCGAGAAGCTCCTTGTAGGTGTTGTGAATGTCTGGATCAGTGAGGAGATCATAGAACAGGGCTCGATGAATCACAGACTCGGTCCTCTTTCCAGCACCTGCAAAAACAAGGTAAGCTTGAGAGTTAAACACTGCTGTTCCAGTTAAGCTGTATGAGGGAGGAGTAACATCTGACTTCACGATGAAAAAGGACAAGGTGAGAGCTGAGTGAGAAGACAGGTGTCTTCTATATGTGTCTGTAGAGGGCTGTGGCCATGCTGAAAATAGGTCAAACATAAAATAAACATTCCCACTCAACCTATCTACAATAATAATTAGATTTAATCCAACATCACTGACCCAAAAGAATGATCTCAAATGTTTATTTTATTATTCATATCTTACTGTCATTTTGCTTGTTTTTCATGTTTTACATTTTTCGTGCATTTACGTTGTTTTTTCATCTTAATTTTCTTCATGATTATCTTACAACAATATTAAAAAATGCCCACCCCACTTGAAACACCGTCTCTTGTTCCAGCCACACTCGTACACACTCCATAAATATATTTTTCCCAATACCCTAAGAAATGTTTTTCCAATAGCACAATATAGAGATAACTTGTCATTCGGTCTTCCATTGTTGCATCTTGATCTAGGATCTACAAATAATATTGGTCCACACAGGTTTTGGTGCATATCAAGTTGTTTAAAACTCCTTCTTCAGGGCCTATGATCAATTAATTTTCTTCTTTCACCCATGGCTACAAATGCTAGAAAGAAGTAAAGACCCTCTATGCCGGAGACCCATGCACAATTTGAGATTGCAGTTGGGTGTACTACTGACAGTGCTAAGGACAGACTGGAGTGAGCATGGGCCACGTTCAAGTGGGGCATGAAGATGATAGCGGGCTATTAAAGGCTTACTGAATGACCTGATTGAGATAGCAGTGATGAGGCAAAGGTTCCTGATATGAATTATTTTTTATAGTGGTTACTTGCTACTATAATTCTCTGGGGAGATATCACTATGTTGGTTGGGTGTAATAACTTACCCCTGAAAAGACTGGAGTGTGCACAGTGGAAACTGACTGGGACATGAAGATAGTGCTAGGTAAAGTGTTGAACTGAATTACCCAAGTATAGCCAGGAGTGGATGATGATGATTTGTGAGGTGGTAATGTTGCCTGAGTGAAGTGCTGACTTACCAAATCAATGGCAAGCTGAAGAGGGTAATAATGTTCATGTGGAAATAGAAGATGTGCTGCCCTACCTAATGGGGAAAAATGGAGTGTGTGGAGAGTGATGCTCTGTTGCACATTAGCTCATGAAGGCATTAATGGGTAAAGTGTTGCCTTACCCAAGGACAGGTGGGAGACAGAGGTGCAACACTTAATTGAACACGAAGGTAGAGTATGGTGAAGTGACAGCATACCGAAGAACATTTTGAAAAGGGTGACGGGGAACCCCAGGGAGGGAAGTCCTAAAGATGTTGGTGGAGTGAAATGATCACTTACTCAGGGAAATACTGGAAAGTGTAGAGACAATGCTGAGTTGGACATGAAGGTTATTCTGAATGCAGTTTATGCAAAGAACAGATTTGAATGGGTTCCAATGCAGGAAGACACACGCTGCTTACATCTCTGACTTACCCAAGGACAGAAGTGACAGAGTTTTTTGGGCTTGTCTCAAGCAAGAGAGAACAGTGGTGAGGTTCAGGGGAGATATGAAGATATTTGTTGGGTGAAGTGTGAACTTACCCAAAGACAGGCAGGAAAGGGCAGTGGCGATGCTCAGCGGGGACAAGATGACGTTGCCTGATGACTTCTTATTGGCTTGCTGTCGGTACAGATTATATCCAAAGTTGGAGGCGGCTGCTGCCAGTTTGTTATGTGGAGTCTTGTAGAATGGATCTTCTTCTTCCACCTCCCCCGCGGGAGGATCAGTCACCTCGGGCTCCTTAGTGGTTAAAGTGTGTGGTGTGGAGATAGAAATGGAAAATCACACAGTAAATCACCATGGAAAATTGTAAGTCAAATCTACTGACTGCCGTCCTGTGCTCCCCCACAGTCGTTTATTAGTGTTGTTATTGTTTTTCTTTAATTCTTATACTATTCAGGGTATGTTCTGAAGAAAAATCCAAGCCACACAACTGTGGGGCAAGCAGGTAGGAAAATATTAGGGGAAATCCATATTTAAATGAAGCTAGTAGTGGTTGGTGAAAAGATTGCCAATATCACTGTGGAGCAAATAATGAGATGTTGGAAACAGCAAATTTCAGTATCACTTTTGACTGTCTCGATATATCTAGATAGCTGATAACCATAAACTGTCTCTCACATCTCATCATCTACCATACTGCTAGTGGCTGCACCCCAGAACATGATAACTGTACTTTAATGGTCGTCACGCATGACATGAAGACTCATCCCACAAAGGCTCACAAAACAAAGACAACAGCCTTCCAACCACACACCCTACATTGCTTATCTTGCTATCCATGCAGGTAAGGGCCCCCGTACACCCCATTGGGGTAGTACATGTTATATAAAAGCTGCAATACAATACAATATCTCTCCCTCTTCCACGCCTCCTTTTTCAACTCTCTTCCAGCGCCTTGCAGCCTGTACTTACCTTTAGCCGTCACACTTTACATAGGCAAGGTAAATGACCATAGACATTTCAATTCTTCATTCACAAATGGACTTAATCCTCCACTCTCCAGGAAGGTCATATTATTCCAGTGCCTGGGAGGACCCTGGATAAAACTCACCTCCTGTCCAGCAGGGTCTTGCGAGCTGGTGGGTGAGAGGAGAATCCCCACACAGAAGGAGATCAGCAAGAGCTTCATTCTGAGACCTGCAACGAAACATCAAGTGGCAACTCAAATCCTGTTAGATTGTTGACTGCGTCTGTGATGCATTTCATTCATTAACATGTCTCTCCCATAAGTAGAGTCGTTTTCCACAATCCATCCCTGTCCCTGTATTATTTTTTCAACTTTTTTGCTTAAATGTATAATTTTTATATAAATACAAAAAAGCGATATCATAGACTTTTTCTTCTCAGTACATCTTATTAAAGGACTGGGCACCACAGTGAAGATCTAAATCCTACTGGGTTTGATTTAAAAAAAATGTGTATCTTGCTTGATGGTTATACGGAGGGAAGATCAGAAGGGGGAAGGTGGTATATCTTTCATTGAAACTAATAGAATTTGGATGGGTTACAGGAAACATAGTGTATAAGGAAAAACAATTAAATATAAATAGATGCTATCTCAGCACTAAGGAAGTGTGGTAAATGTGAAGAGAAAGATGGGAACAGTTGATCCCATGTATCCCTCTCAACTCAAGATGGAGCTAGACATCTGATCTATTCCTTCCCCTGGCACCTAAAGACACTGCCCTAGATAATCTTGTATCTAGAACTGCCATAACTTCAGAGTGGAAGACCTCGGCTCTCAATGCCATCATCATGTTAGTGCTGAAAAGACCAAAGCAATGACCCCGAACACATCTGTGATGGGCTGAGGCGTGTGAATAACCCAGGCACACGAAGGCATTACCAGAGTACACACCTAGAGTCAATGTAGTTCGTCAAGAACCAAACGCTGGCTGCAGGAAAGTCCGCCACAGAACCAGGAGGAACCATGTCTGATTTTCCGTAAATTCATACAAGATTAATTTTCATGGAGTGAACGTACATGGTACTGATATACAGTCTGTGGTTGCTCTGAAAATCTGGCTTCAATCCAGTTTCCTAGACATATACTGAACATACTTGGGGAATGTATAACTGCAAACTTGAACCTGCATGTGTTAACTCTCACCAGAAGTAGGTTGTTTCATCTATGGATCATTGTCCAAATGACCCAGTAGTTAAAGTACCTGACTCATGAACTCGAGCACCCACTGTCTGTGGAAATGTTTATTTTGTGGTGGCATAGGAACACGAACATGTATTTATGGATGGGGATAAATGACAGCTCATCTAACAAAAGATAGCTTTCTGGAATTGTGGTAGGCTTTCACCATTTCTTCACACACACAGTGATGCATCACTGCAAATTAACAACCTCACAGTTTATAACCACAACTCTGCTGACTATATACACTATGTGTTTTATTTCGTTTGAACAGCGCTTCAACTGCGTGAACGCTGTTTTTCGCTGGCTAGTTAAATGTGGTAACACCCCAGAAAACACAGAAGACCCATAAATACAAAATATTCTCTTATATATTTCTGAACATATATAAGAGTTTGGTTCATTTGTGTGTATTGTAGAGCGCTGCCATTGGGTTCTCCAACTTCTTAAAATGGTTTGTGTGTGACGTCAACATACTGTCTCACCTTAGATCCCATTTAAAAGTTGATGTCTTCCCAATAAAAAAAGAGAATCATTTTAGTAAAATCAGACGTTCTTGGCTTAAACAGAGATAGGAAAAAGCAAATTATTCTGCCTTTGGCTGCTAGCCTCTTGTCTTTAAGGAAGCAAAGAAGGAAAGAAGAAAAGAAATGAATGAAAGAAAGAAGAGAGGAAGGAAGGGAAGAAAAGGACAAAAGAAAAAGGAGGGTAGGAAAGAAAAGGAAGGAAAGAAGAAAAGAAAAAGAAGAAAAGAAAGGAAGATAGCAAAGAACGAAAGATGGGAGGTAAAGAAAGAACGAAAGAATGACAGGGAGAAAGAAGGCCAGAGAGATAGAAAGCAAGAAAGGAAAGAAACAAAACAGGAAGAAAGAAAAAAGAAAGATGGAAGGAAGGAAGGAAAAGAAGAGGAGAAGATGAAGAAAAGGAGTAAACACACTACGCAAAAGTGCTATAAGTGCCGCAAATGAAACAAGATAAAGGTTGGTTTTCTTCCTAGGCAAAGTTTATTAAAGAACCATTCGTGAAACTGAGTCCAGAATAAATGTGTTCGGAAGAATAGTCCCCTTATGACTTCACATACATAATAGTGAAGTTTTCCGTTTTTTTGACTGAATCCTTAGCAGAATAAAAAGATAACTTAATACAGAAAAGTTTCAAATTGATTAAGTCTGTAACAAGGGGACAATCCAAAAGAAATTTACAACAGCATTGGTAAGAGACAGGAACTGATAAAGCATTAGATGTGGCCTGTGCTCACATCTGGCATAAAGTGTTCTTCTTTCAACTCGGGTTCTAAACACAAAGGCATCCCTAAAGTAACAATAATGTAAAACCAGAAACACTGCCAATGAGGGGAACTACCTTTCGTGTGGATGTGCTCCATGTAAAAGAGCAAAATGCAGACACACAAAGTCAAATTAACCAGTGGCTGAAGTGGGCAGACCCACTGCTCATTGCTGTATGCTGAAGTGAGTGGAAGGACAAATTTAATGACACAACAACAGACCAATGGATGAAGAGAGCTGGCTGAAAGTCCATTTAGGCAAGTATACCCCCTTCACATGCAGCACCCCCTCTCACCGCTTAAGGTCATCCCTCACATCTACTCTGACCCACCTACTACCCTCCTTACTCAACTAACCCCGTCAAAAACTAATAATGATATCCCCACTCAATTTGATATCTAGATCTCAACGCAAACAGGCCATAATGGAGGAACTACCACTATAAGGGAACACACGCCCACACACTTAACTAAGTGTCCTAACCATGACTGGACCGCTTGATTCAACGAGTTAACCATACGTCTAGCACATCTCAAGGATGAAATGCAAAATCTATCATCAATCACTCATGAACTCCTAAACTCTAATAAAGCCACCAGCACCACCGTGAACCGAATTAGTCAGCAAAGCAACAGATACTACACCACAAATCCACACCAAGACTATGCAACATGGAGTAAAATACCCTCCCCCAACGACCCCGATCGTCCTAAGAGGGAAATGGATGGTCTATCTGACTATGACTTACATGACTTTCTTATTTCATACACAAGCCATAATGACAGCAGCAAGTCTCTAGATGGCACTATCCAATACATCCGACCCAACCCCTACAGAGAACCCACTCACAACTACAGATCCATAATTAGGGAAAACTTCACCAAGGTCAACATAATGCAATCTACCCTCACTCACTCGACTAGCAAATTAAAGTGTGCACTAATCAATTGCCGATCGGCTAACAAACATGCTGCGGTCATTTATGATCTCGAATGATCTGGACATCATCATCCTCACCAAAACATGGCTAAAGAGTTCCTCTGCTCCCATCCTTGACCTACTGGTCCCCCCTAGTCATGATATATTTCGCCTGGATAAAACTGGATAAAACTGAGAAACCCGGAGGGGGGTTAGCCTTCATCTATCGAAACACAATCACAGTTAATCAAGCAGACTCCATCTCCTTATCCTCCTATGAATATCTCTGCACCAACATCTCAGATGACAAGGGCATTCCAGCCAACGCAAACTCACAAGTGCCGCAGATCTTTCAGGGAGACTTCAATCTCCATTGGAACAATACTGGCAATCATGATGTAAGCGTTCTTAATTCCTTTCTGGTAGACCAGGATCTGTCCCAATTCTGTGACAGCCAACCCACAACAAGGGGGAGACATTAGACCTCATCATAGCAAAAACAAACACTATATCACTAGAATCCATCTCCCTATGTGACTGGACTGATCATTACAGAATCTTCTTCTCCATCAACAGTGAGGTAACTCCAAAACGAAGCCAACCTACAACAAGCATTTACAATGCAACTGTCTCGCCTTTGCAAACGTTGGAGCTATTGACATTGTAAATGACATACTTTTTATTTATGTGTTGGTTTTGAAAACAGATAAATAAATGGCATTGTCATTTACAATGCCAATAGCTTAATCACGAGCAAATGCGAGACCTATTGCATTTGCAATGCAATAAGTTGCATATTTACGTGAGTTTGAGCTATTGACATTGCAAATAACAATGTGTTTTATTTATGTTTCAAAAACCAAAACATAAATTAAAGGTCTCTCACACTGCTGTCTCTCTCACACTGCTGTCTCTCCCTAGAACACACACACTGCTGTCTCACACTGCTGTGTCTCTCTCACACACACTGCTGTTTCTCACACACTGCTGTCTCTCTTACACACAATGCTGTCTCTCACACTGCTATCTCTCATACACACTGCTGTCTCTCACACTGCAGGTGAGGGATGTGGGTTTCCAGCTCATATCTGGAGGGTAGGCGCTGCAGCGTTTCATGGGTGTTTTCTTTTTTACATACTCCCCAGGGCATTAGTGGTAGCTTCAGAAGCTTTTGTTTTGGGGGGAGGGATGTTGGGGGTCAGATCTCAGCCCAAAGCGCCGACCCCGCTTCATGACCTTGTGCCCTCATGCCTTGTAAACGCAATTGGCTTATGATTTTGCCCCTTTATAGACACATCTCCTATAAGATCCTCCCCCCAAGCCCCCTCCCCCCATTGTGAAAAGTAGCTGCATTTTGGCATGCCTGGGCAGTAATTTTGTGGCAGTCAATGGATCACTGCAAAAATGCAGCGTACAATTCGCTGGAGCTGTCAGTGACGCAACAGCTGTGATTGTCGTGCCAATAGGGCAAAAAGTCGCTGGCTGGACCAATACAGTTAGCCTGAGGGGCTATGGACTCCCAAGTGGCACGCCTAACACCTATAGCTCAGTAAGGTCGTCATGCAAGTGTCTATTGTTTAAAATAGAAGTCGTTTTTATGCATCCAAGATGTTGCACCATTGTCACCTGTTAAGTGATCGCAGGCCGAGACCTAAAAGACAAATCTATATTGTAAAAGCACAATGGATGCATACTACACATGAACTTACATCCGCAGTGCAAAGTCTACGTTCAAATCTGCCAATCACGGCTTCCACTCAATTAAAAAGAATAAAAAAGCAAAATCGAAAACAACCCCACAAACCAAATTAAGTTAAGTGAAATAATAAATATACAAAAAAAAGTCCGGAAAATTAGCAAGCAACTGAATAGAACCGAACTTGCTATACAAACGCCCAAAGTGAATGGATGCGCAGACCTGGGCAGGGTGGGTGCGGCTTCACCTGGAGGACAGCGTTTGAAGCCAGAGCCTTTGAAGTGATGGTTTGTGGGCAGGGTGGGGGTGCAGATGGTGAATGTTGAGACAGCCTTTGAGATGCTGGACTGTGAGTAGTGTGGGTGTGGCAGGGAGTGGCTCTGCTGGGTGTGTGGGATGCCGCCTTCGAGATGCTGGACAGTGAGAATGGATAAAGAGCTGGGGGGGGGGGTCTGTGCGCCTCTGAGGTGCTGGTCTGTGCTCAAGGTGGGCGTAGATGGTCTATGTAGTGGGCTGTGGCGCTGAGGGCGCAGCCCCTGAGATGGTGGTCTGTAGACGGGGTGGGTTCAGAAAAACGTGCACGCTGGAGGAGTGGGACTGCGCCTTTGAGAAGTTGGTCTGTGGGCAGGGTGGCTGCTGGGAATGGTCTGTGGGGAGGGTGAGGTATGAAGCTCTGAACGGCGGTGCGATCTGATAGGGTGTGCGCGGTCTCTGTGTGAGACATGCATGTGGTCAGCCTTGGGTGCAAAGTGTGTCTGGGGGGGTCTTCAAGATTCGGGGGGTGTGCAGCTGCGCTGTGATGCCAGGGTGGACTCGCGTTTGGTGCCGGTGTGATGCCTTGAGTGCCATGCTGTGACACGGGCGCACCTGTAGTACCGAGCACACTGCTCCAGATGTGCTGGTGGTGGGGGGGATGAGGGGAACGGTTCGGGGCACTGATGTACAATGTGTGCTGGTGACGCGCCTCATGGCCTTAGGGTTAGTTGGCTGACCCACTTCGGGGGCATTCGCGGACATTCACTCATTGGGAGTGGCACACGGAACAGTTTTGTGTCCGTTGGGCATTAGAAGGTTTGTGTGGGGACGTGCAGAAGGAGGGATGTGCGGGGGGGGGGGTCTATGACTCAGACAGGAAGGCATGAGGAGTGCCGTGGAGCCGGGGTCTGAGGGGCGTTGTGCCAGCCCATGCCAGCGCACCTGGTTCACCGTTGCCCACCTTCCTTCTCCTTCTTCTCTGCCACTCTATATTTCAGGCAACTGTGCGGTGTGATTTAGAAGGTTGCCGTCCACAGGAGTGGCGGCTGTTCCAAGGCGTGGCTCCCAGAGCAAAACTTCGGAGGGGACCTCGGGGGGGGGGGGGGGGGGGGGGTCAGCGGCCGTGAAAGATGGGCCGTCGTGTGCATGGGCCGGCGGGCGCAGGATGAGTGTGGTTGGTGGTATGCATTCACGATGGGTGGGCTGGGTATAGGATGTGTGGAGGAGTATATAAGTGGGTAGTGACTAAATGGGAGGATGGAGGTGGGATGAATAGGTTGCTAGACTAGGGTGGATATAATTATAGTTGCATGGGTGAGGATTGGTTGTGGTGGGTGGAGCTGCAGAGGTGGCGTGACGTCCACCGGGGATTGACCCGTAAAGGCGCGGGCACCTGATGCTATAAAGAGCAGACATCTAAAAATATGGGCGGACTAACACGCACGGCCCCTGGCCAGGCAACAGGCGGTCTAAAGGTCAGCTATCTAAAACATGGGGGGGTGACTCCCACACGCATCTACAAGTACGCCGCAGGCGCCTCCCCTATATTTGGGGTAGGGGTACCGGAAGGAGGCCTTCCATCCCCTCGAAACCCCCAGTTCAAAGTTGTCGGACTCGTCTGCCTTTGTTGGAAAGAGAGGAGGTGACCGGAATGTTAACATGGTTTGGCCGGAAGCCCCCTCTGAATCGATGCCCAGTCTGAAGCCTGAGACAGTTCTCTCCCTGTACCAAAACAACTAGACCATAGGAGGGTAGGTGAAGGGCTTGCGAGGGGGGTGGTGTATGGGGGGTACTTGGCTGTCTTGGATTGATTAATGGATGGCTAGGTTTTGTATAAGTGGGTTAATGGTTGGGGAGAGAGATAAATTAATGAACGACAGGGTGTTTGGGCAGGTGGATGGCCTGTGGGTGGGGTGGATGTGTGAGTGATTGGATGGATTTATTAACAGATATGGACTTGAAGTCCGCAGGAGTCACTGACAGTAGCTACTACACATAGATATAATTGATGCCTCCGGATTAGCGTTCTCGAAATACAAGCAACGAGGCTTGCCTATGCACTCTGATGATTAGAAGATGAACGTCTGTCATAGGTACGATGGGATATGTTCAGAGGACAGCAAACTGTTATGTCAATCGTATCCGTTATTCATATTGTGCACTGTCTAGAAGTTTTGTAGCGCTATAAACTAACGGGCCAAGGCTTAGCTATGTGGCACTCCTGTTTTTGATTGTAAAAGGGTGAGAGGCTGATCACTCTGATCACATTTTTGTAAAGTGTAGGTTACACACACACGGGTAACAAGGCTTTGTGACGTCACTAGCGCGTGGCCTTGTGTTTGCCCTGCTTACTGAATTGAGGCTGCATGATTTCGAAAGGGTAAAACATTGAATGATAGCGCGCCAAACGGCTTACAATGTGCCTTCTTGCCAGAGGTAGGCCCCAGGTGAGGCACGAGGCGGGGACGCCCTATCACGCGTGGACATTCACATGGACACTGTAAAGAATGATCCCCTCGCGCAACAATCAGGCTGGCCGCGTGGACATTGTCGGCATGGACGGAAGGATGGGAAAACAGCTGAACAGGAGCAAAGGGAGGGGGGAGGTTGGGAGGGCGACAGACAAGGAACAAGCGCTTGGAACAAGCGCCTGACTTCCTGCTGGCATAAAAGGTTCCTTATCTTCTTTATGGGGCCATCTGGCCCCATAAAGAAGATAAGAAAGCTTTTACGCCAGCAGGAAGTCAAGTAAGCCAGTCTAAAAAGGACGGGGTTTTGAGAGAAAGAAGAACGTCACTGGGACCCCTTCTCCAATGGCTGGCCACCGTTTAGGAAGCCAGCCAATGGAGAAGAGGGGCTGGGCTTAACCTCGCTAGTGAAGTTCCTCTTTCTCATTAAGTCTCGCCAGCTTGACTGCGCATGTGCGCAGTCTTTTGCAGGCTGAGAACTATAAACAAAACAATGGAAAAGGAATATCAAAAATATCAATCCCAACGCCTTGATATCCCAATGCAATTCCGCCCTGATCCCATCAGCAGACATGGCTGACGTCCATGATCTCACAGACTTTTACAATGCCACTATGCTTGAAATCCTTGATATCACAGCACCCTTCCAAGAAAAAAATGTCTCCACCAAAATCTCCAAACCATGGTTCAATGAGAATCTAAACTCGGACCGACGCAACTTAAGACTAGCTGTGCGAGCATGGAAATCAGCACCCTCCATGGATCACCTATACCAACTTAGGGCACTTAGAAACACTTACAACAGAAAAATCTTAAAAGCTAACGCAGACTTCTTCAAAACATAGCTGAACCAAGCCATTAACCATCCCAACATACTATTCGAAATCGTAAAATAACAATCGCGTAACTCTCCAAACGTAGTGAAGCTAAGTAACCCGGCTACCCCTAACTGCGATGAGCTTGCCAAATTCTTCCTAGAAAAGACTAGAACCATTGAAAATGACACTCAGTCCAAGAAAGAACCCCAACAAACTACTGACCAAGAGTCTACTCTATACTCACAGATCAAGGACCTTTTACGCTTTCGGATCAAAGTTCCAAAAAACAATGCCAACTGGCACTCCTTCTCACCCATCCCTGAACACAAAATCTATAGCACCCTGTTAGCGATCAACTCAACCCTGCCAATCATTTCTCCGAATTCCCTACCCCCATCTGTATTCAAAATTATAAATACCTCTATTCTACCACTATGGGCAAAAATTGTCAACGCCTCTCTGAGGCAAGGTTCCATACCTGACTGCCTTAAAATAGGGCAGGTCACACCTGTACTAAAAAAAGCCAACTCCCACTCCACAGACCTCAACAACTATCGCCCTATATCCAGCATCCCCACTCTGGTGAAAGTTTTGAAAAAATGTGTACAAATTTAACTTTGCAACCCCATCGAGAACTTCAACCTCCTAGATAAACACCAATCCGGCTTCCGTCAAGGTCACAGTACTGAATCAGCACTCACCCATATAATCGATGACATTTTAAAAATGTTAGATCATAACGATTCCTGCCTATTGATACTTCTTGACCTATCTTCCGCTTTTGACACGGTTAAACACGACAATCTACTGTCCCGACTTGAACGAAGAGTGGGCCTAACTGGTCCAGAGTTACAATGGTACACCTTCCTAAGCAACAGAACCCAAAGAATCAAGATGAAGCAATCATTCTCTCAACCTTCCATGGTCACACTAGGAGTTCCACATGGATCAGCACTATAACCAATCCTTTTAAATGTAGTCATGGAACCCCTTGCTAATGCGCTGAATTCTGCAAACATTCTATATCACCTATAAGCGGACGTCACTCAACTATATATGAAAAATCTCCTCACCAGATGATTTAATCTCCCTCAACGCCATTCTTCATAATACCCAAAGTTGGCTCAATGGCAACCACCTCATGCTCAACACCAAGAAAACGGAGTTCCTCCTCATCCTCCCTCCCAATCACACACCCAAGATACACTTATGGCTGAAGCATCTAACTTACTTTGATTGCACCCCATACATCATTGACTCAGCAAAATCCCTGGGAGTCACCCTGGACAAACATTTAAATATGCAGGCGCAAATCTACAATGCCAAGGGTGCCAATTTACATTTGAGTATCTTAAGGAAACTTAAACCCTTCCTCCCACAGACTGATCTGAAAATGGCTGTTCAAGCTCTAGTACTACCAAGACTGGACTATGGAAGCACCACTCTATGCGGTCTTCCAAAATACAAGCTAGCACCGCTCAGAGCATCGCTTAACGCTGCGGCCAGGCTGGTCTCTGGAATAAAAAGAAATAACCACATCACCCCGGCCCTGAAGGCTATGAACTGGCTACCCTACAAGTCGAGAATACAACTAAAGATCGCCTGCATGACACATAAAGCCCTACATAGCAACACCCCCAGCTATTTAGCACAAAAGTTAGAGCGGTCGGGCGGTTGCAGACATTCGCGAAGCGAGAGCTCTCTAAAACCTCAATCCTTCCACAAAAAGAGAACTGAGTGCAGAGCTTTCTCATGTATCGCACCGAAGATTTGGAACAACCTTCTCCCAGACGTACGCAGAATCTCCTCCTTTACCGCCTTCAAAAAAGAAGCAACATTTTTTCTAATGAACAAATTAACATCCTAAATCTTTAACTCTCTGATGCCTATTTGCCACCGATTACATCGAAACACCAATGCCTACCTCTTTTGTATTAAATACGATTTCTGTATAATATGTGATAACTATGTACTGTAAAGCGCTCTGATACCCCTGTGGGTCATGTTCGCACTATATTAAACTTTATAAATAAATAAATATATTATATATATAATGTTTGTAAAATCAAAAGATCTTGGCCAACGCCAGACCTAAAAAAAACAAGCTAATACGACACTCCAGGTATATTCTCTCCATTAATAAATTCAAAGAATCTTTCACAGTCTTCGCTCCCTATGTAATGGATAGCTTCTATGAACACAAATGTATAACACATATAAAGAATAGTATGTCCCCATCTTTTTGCCCCCCTCCAATAACACATCAAAGAGAAAAACATGATGTTGTCCCACCATCTGCGATAAAATGGGAGCGCACGGACAGAGGGCATGAGTTTACAATGCTCCAGACGGCTGAAGGCAAATCCTAGGACATTGACAGACCTAAGCACATAATAGGAACCCCCATGTTTCCCCAGAGTATAGGGGCACAACTCTGAGCAGAAGCAAAGGCTCAGCCTCAGACTTGATTTCTAGCCTCTTTTACTAGGATCACACCATAGCACACTTGTCAGTTCCAGGGAATGTTTGTATCACTGTGGGTGGGGCATCAGAACAGGGAACCACTGCAGACAGGTTTCCCATCATGGCGTTCTCAATCTTGACGTCTCCCAATAAGCAAGTGTGTCCCTTTGACCCTTGGTGGCTCTGAGACCACTGTGACTTATGGTTAATAAATGCACAGCATGGGCAGCCCCCACTTGGTGCCAGAGGCGGGGCCAACCGTGGTGTTAATATAAAACCTACCTCTGTGAGGGGGGGAGGGGGTCACTGTTAACACATGGAACCAGACAGTCAATGGGACGGCAGACCCACTAATCAGAGGGATGCTGTTTACATAAGATTAGCAGAAGAAAAATAAACACAACATTGACAGAAACAGTGCAAAGTGCAGATAATACACCCATAGCCCTTCTTTACTACGGCATAGAGGGGCTCTGGGAAATCACCTCCTGGCCCTACAGACTAATGGTACACTGCTATAAAGGCTGCCCCCACAGGCAGACTGATAGATCTAAGAGGACTGCCCTTGCATAGGATACACGCCAGCAGGATACACTCTGTGAATGATGTACACATGCAGCAACAGCCCCTACCAGGTGTACTGTGGACAGCTACAGTAGCCGCTTCAACCGGACGTATAGACCCATAGAAACGGTTTCTAGGAGGGATACACCCCAAGAGTGCTGCTTCTATGGGGAATGTAAACCTACACCAACTGTCCTAATAGACAGTATACACCGAGAGAGACTAACATTACGAAAACGATGCCTCTATTACATATAGATCTCTCACCTTCAGACAAAAGTTACAACCTTACACTATCCTACAAAGAATATAGACCAATATACCTTGCACGGATAGGCAGAGCATATATGCCTATAGTGACTACGCATATATGCCTATAGTGACTACCCGTAAAGAAACTTACATGTGCATAGAGATTGCTTTTGGGAGGTTGTACACGTATACATGCACTGCTCTTAACGAGGGTGTTTGACTGTAGAAATTGCATTAAAACCCTGTACACCTAAATAGAGTTTCCCTAAAGATGATATCTATTTAAAGACATCTATTTCATAGGCCCTACACCTACAAAAGCTGCCTGACAAACAAACGTTTTACATCTAGAGAGCCTCCCCTACAGAGGACATATACCTATGGAATTTGTGCGTACAGAAGCTATTGACCAAAAGAGCCCGCACAAAGGGAACAAGCATTTGCAATGCAATAGGTCTCACATTAGGAAAGTTTGAGCTATTGGTATTATAAATGACAATTTTTTTATTTATGTGTTGGTTTTGAAAATAGCGAAATTAATAGCTTTGTCATTTACAACGCCAATAGTTTTAACTTTCGCAAATGGGACACCTATAGCATTTGTACTGCAATATGTGTTGTATTTACGTGACTTGGATGTATTGATATTACAAATAACAATGGCTTTTAATTTTTTTAAATAATTAATACTTAAATAAAAGATATTGTAATTTATAATGACAATAGCTTAAACTTTTGTAAATGACTTTTGTGAAGATTATGTTGAGTGTACTTTATTGTGACGAAAATCCAAGAACAGAAGTGAACTATTAACATCTTTTTGTGACATTTGTAATAAAGCTTGAAACATTGACATAACATATTTGAACACGTTGTTGTTGAATGGTTGCACAGATTGAGGCTGTGGTGGCGCTGAGTGATGTTGTGGTGGCGACGAGTGATGCTGTGGCGGCGCATAGTGATGTTGTGGTGCCCCTGAGTGATGCTGTGGTGGTGCTGTAGATAGATAGAGTGAGTGTGATAGATAGATAGAGGTAGGGCGATAGATAGATAGAGGGAGGGCGATAGATAGAGGGGGGGGCGATAGATAGATAGAGGGAGGGCGATAGATAGAGTGAGGGCGATAGATAGATAGAGTGAGGGCAATAAATAGATAGAGTGAGGGCGATAGATAGATAGAGTGAGGGCAATAGATAGATAGAGGGAGGGCGATAGATAGATAGATAGATAGATAGATAGATAGATAGATAGATAGATAGATAGATAGATAGATAGATAGATAGATAGATAGATAGATAGATGGAAGGCGATAGATAGATAGCTAGAGAGAGGGCGATAGATAGCTAGAGTGAGGGCGATAGATAGATAGAGTGAGGGCGATAGATAGATAGAGTGAGGGCGATAGATAGAGTGAGGGCGATAGATAGAGTGAGAGCGATAGATAGATAGATAGATAGATAGATAGATAGATAGATAGACAGATAGACAGAGTGAGGGCGATAGATAGATAGATAGATAGATAGATAGATAGATAGATAGATAGATAGATAGATAGATAGATAGATAGATAGACAGATAGATAGATAGATAGATAGATAGATAGATAGATAGATAGATAGACAGATAGACAGAGTGAGGGCGATAGATAGATAGATAGATAGATAGATAGATAGATAGATAGATAGATAGATAGATAGATAGATAGATAGATAGATAGATAGACAGATAGAAAGATAGATGGATAGATGGATAGATAGAGGCCGATAGATAGATAGAGGGAGTCTGAGTCAGCGAGTCTGAGTCAGCGAGTCTGTGTCAGTGAGTCCGAGTCCATATCAGTGAGTCAGTCAGTGTCAGTGAATCTGAGTCAGTGAGTCTGAGTCAGTGAGTCTGTCAGTGAGTATGAGTCTGAGTCAGTGTCAGTGAGTCTGAGTCAGTGTCAGTGAGTCTGAGTCTGAGTCAGTGAGTCTGAGTCTGTGTCAGTGAGTCTGAGTCTGTGTCAGTGAGTCTGTCAGTGAGTCAGTGAGTCTGTCAGTGAGTCTGTCAGTGAATCTGTGAGTCTGTCAGTGAGTCTGAGTCAGTGAGTCTGAGTCAGTCAGTGTCAGTGAGTCAGTGTCAGTGAGTCAGTGTCATTTACAAAATTTTAAAGACACGTGTACCTTGAGTTTTTTATAATATGTGCAGTTCACTAATATAAAAGTAATAATATATTAATAAAAAAGTGAAGGTGGTTCACAAAGACTTGTCTGAATTGGATCTAATAACCTACAGCAAACAAACTTTTTTAAAAATGTGAATTTCTGCTCAAGAAATCTTGATAAATAAATGCTTCTCATCACTTTCGAAAATGAATGCCATTTCAGCTAATTTAAAATTGAAGCTCACTGCATGGCAGGGTTGATAGCCGACGTGGAGGCATTAGCTGACAGCAGAAGCGGCACAATGACTGCTTTACATAATAATGCAAATGTAAACTGATAAAGGCACGAGCTCCGGGAGGTCGCAATTAAAGGTCAAAGTGCCATGTGAAACCCGATTAGGTTTTGGTTGGAAAAGAGACAGAGAACGGGCGAGGATATTAGGTAACTGTCTCATTTGCATTGACGCCTCTGCTGTCTATTGCCGTCTTGACAGTGACGTGTCCTATGAGTCACAGCTGGAGTGGCGGCACATTACGTGTTATGGCAGCTGACGTGCACGTTCTACCTTAGAACACCAATGGGTAATTCCCATTTAAATAACCAACTTGAATACAGCATATCAAGTTCAGTGGAGGGCAAAGAATACATTTAAAATGAAAGAGTGAATGATGATAAAAGGAGTATCCACTCGTATACTGCCAGCCAATGCCCTTCACTGACCCGGTGCGCATGCGCATGGCAATGTTATTATTCAATTCAGATCAAAAGACCATGCAGGGCTTTTAGCAGCATATGGTCCTCGTCAGTCAAACATGAGCAGAACAAGCATTGGCGAAGCCGAAAGATCCTGCCTGTGCAAGATCTATTGCCTTTGTCAATGTTCTTTCAGCCATGTTGTACAGCAGCGCGGATGCAGTGCAGCTTGGCTGAAAGCTGTTTTTAATTTCAGCCAAGCTGCACTGCATTTTCGCTGCTGTAGAACATGGTTTAGATAAATAAATGTTTTAAAAAAACACAAACACTTAAAGGACACTCACCCAAAAACCACAATGCAGGGACAGCGTAGTGCGGGCGGGAGGAGAGGGAGGTGGAATGTTAAAAAACAACAATGCACAGACAGTGGTGTGCGGGTGGGGGGATAGGGGGACGGAATGGCACGGACAACGGAGTATGGGTGGGGGGGGGAGCGCCGGAATGGCACAGACATCGAATAAACTGTTGAACTGTATGTATTTGCAAGTACCTCGAGTTGTGTAAGCACATGCTTGTAACGCTGCAAGCTAGGGTTATAGAATAACAAGCTCTCTGCATTGCGTGGCTGGGGGCAGGGGAGCAGGGGAGAGGCGTTTCTTTGAAATCGGAAGGGTGGGAGGGAACGAGCATACGGGGTGTGAGCGATAACAAAAGTAAGAGGGGGAGCAGGAAGTGATGCATGGCGGTAGGGGCGGGGGAGCAGGGGAGCGGCGTTGCTTTGAAGTTGGAAGGGTCGGAGGGAACGAGCATATGGGGTGTGAGTGAGAAGTGAGGTTGAGCGCGCGCGGGCGAAGCTTCGCGCTTGAATGCCTCACATGCATTGGGCAGAATCTGCACTCCAAAACCTCTTGGTAGGATTTGCTAGTGGCCCTCTATATGTCTCGCCAGCAATGCGCAAGAGCATTGGCAGGTCGAGACCTAATAAATGGATTACACTTAGGAGACTTCACTACTACATTGAAATAGGTTACTATTTTCATGAACGCTTTCCCCTTAACATATTAAACATTAAAATTATGTTTGATCGTGTTTGGGAATCTTATAGTATTTTTTTTTATCTCTGGGGTTTAAGAGATATCTGTTAGTCCATGTGTAACAGCTTCATTGTGGATTTTGCTGGTGAATTGGAGAACCAACCTGAAATACAGTACATGCTGCACTAGATGAAAGCAAAAATGCAATGCTGACAGAGACTGAAGTTGGCATAATACCCTGGACAGATCCTTATGGAATAAGCAGAGAGATTATGTGTAACCAGCTGCTTGCATATAATACCAGTGTCCAGGTGACATTTCAAAGATCTGTTTTTGGTAATATCAAAATGTTCCCTCCAAAACTGGGGTAAAGCCCAACTGGTGAATGTGGTCACACAGGGTGAAGGCCAGATGATGAAGAATGCCAGACGGAATCGTTCGGGTGAGTCCCCATGAAGACAAGCACTGAAGTCATCCACCCTATAGGTTTGAAATGGGCATATAGTACTCTTGTTTGGAGTGGTAGGCATCCTATGATGCAGGTACGGATTCCCAGAAGTCGAGAACCCTACCTACTTCTCTTGCCCTCTCCTTTTATTGAGAAAGATATTATATGTATATATATATATATTGCTACACGTTCCTGTGTCCAGATACTGGTTTCAGAAAAAGTGGCTGGCACGCTGGTATCCAGTTTAGAAATTTATTAACACCAAACCCCCCTCACCCCAACAGACGCGTTTCGCCTTTGCAGGCTTCGTCAGTGTTAAAAAAAAAATATATATATATACAGAACTTCGTTTCAAAATACAAGCCTGGAAAAACAAAAACGGACCCAAGCAGGTGATTTGCAGTCTTCTTTAATTTTATTTTGCGTGCATTCCCATGACCGCCATGACGCGTTTCGGGCCCTATGAGCCCTTGTTCACATACATACATACATACATACATACATACACACATACAAACATACATACACACATACACAAACTTACTTTTATTACAACAAAAATATGAATTGATTGTATTGAAACTTGGTTAAAACAAACTAAAATACCAACCTCCATTATAAAGAAGCTGGAAACTATCAAAGCAGGGAAAATTCTTTCAAGATTAGGCGTACACAAAATTATATGACCCCTGAGGGATGAAAATCACCCTTAGAAAAAGCGAAAAGCTGATGGGGCAAACCAAGGTATACAGCAAATTACCAGAATCATTGTTCTGACTACAGCAATAAAACATCATCTAAACACACTAATCACACAGACATAAAATCAAACAACCGATTAAACATATTGTAAGATATTTTTTTTTAAACCTGCCTGGATAAGATGAGTAAAGATGCAGCAGATGATTAACGTCTAGAACCTTTGTATGTAAAATGTACTCAATTAAGAGTGTTCTCTATTTTGCAAGATAGAAATAAAATAGTGAAAGCCCTCTAGTCATAAGGCCCAGGGCCTGTAACTTTCTACGAGTTTCTTAATGAATCGGGCAGGCTTTAGTAACTCTTGTTATTTGTAGGTCACTAATGCAAGCTCAGATCTTACATGTATTTTATTTACTGATTGGATACTTCAGTGGCACAGAGTGATCTAACACATAATGGAGTATTGTACATACTAACAAGCATTGGAAATGCAATAGGTCTTGCAATTGCTTGAGTTAGGGCTATTGGCATTGTAAATGGCAATGTCCTTTACCTATGTGTTATGGAGTGTATGTGTGCAGTGTGTATTCGAATTATGTGGGTTGGATTGGAATTGTTAGTTGTGGAATTGTGAGGCATCAGGTAATTCCTGATGCCGACTGCCGTGAAGTCCTGATCTTGACGATGGGTTATAACATTTTTTGAAAATCGGAAGAATCAAAAATTGTACGACGATTGAGAAAAGCGCTATCATCCTTAGAATAGCCAGGATATTTATAAAAGAGAAACACCAAAAACTTACCTCTATATAGGGGAAGACCAACGAATGCAGATTTGGACTTCTCTTTGAAGGGTCACAACCGTTGATTTACTGTACTGTCCTGAGGAAGGTTTTACGGATTTATTCTACTGAAGACCGAAACGTCGACCATAGAGTCCCTCTCCGTTTGTTTTCATTTGATTAATTCACATTGATGATGTTTCTATTATGATGTAATAGTGGTCATCTATTTTGATTATTATGGACTGGACTCTCTCTACAAATGAAGTATAGTCAGATTACACAATTCTTTATTTCATTTGTTCAACACTGTGTCTTCACCAGTAATTGTTGATTTGTACCCTGTTTTGATTCTTGAAAAGCAATATATAAACTGATGAACTTTTTATCAAAAGATTTACTACTCCGTGTCTTTTTCAAATTTTCTTTTTTCCTTTGCTCTTCTGAATATTCATACATCTAAGATAGTTGATTGTTTCTGACTACATTGACCTTGATAAGAAATCGTTACAGCTTCTGATTAATCAGAAAGGATCATAAAACAATTGTTATATTGAATCCGAAACTGGAAAGCAATGTTTTGAAATAAATTCCCTTGCTGGCACCATTAATCCCTTACATTTCTCAATGTAGGCTGCATGCAGCCTACATAGAGAAAATGGCCTCCCCATAGGCGCCTGCATTGCTGCATTGTGAGAGGGAAGCTACCTGTGACAAGAACAAGATTTAAAAGCCTGTTTACAGAAGGGGAACAGGGAAGGATAGAGTAAACAAAGCATGCTCTACTGGAGGGACGAGCTCTAACTAGACAACATAAATTAAATAAAGCCAGCAAACAACTGTGAGTTACAAACCACAAAGAGGTACAAACCACAAAGCTAATAGTAAGCAATGGGTGAAATGCACCCCAAGGAGGCTTTCAGAAGGCCCACAAAGAAGTCCTTACAAACCAGACAGCTGTGCTGTCTGGTAGGCTTTGACTTATAAATTACATGTATCAGTGTGGGAGAAGGGGAATTAGATTAATAAAGCAATTAATCCATTTTTGGTCCCTCCTCCATCGAAGGCATAAGCACATGAACAGAAAGTGAAACTGCCACGCATTGACCAATGAGAAGTAAGGAAATGAGAGTGACAATAAAGCCACCGAATGGTAAGTAATTGGTGGGCTCTAAGCCCCCTTTCAGTATAGGTTGACAAAAGATCTTGCAAGTGACATTGCATTCGCTGTCTCAGACGAGACCTAAAAAAGTAGAGATTCCCTAGCAGCACCACCTTACCATTGCTCCATCTCTCTCTGGCACTGGATTGGTAGGTAAATTATCAGCTGAAGAAGACCACATGACAGTACTCCTGCTTCCCTCGGCTTTTTCTGGTTTTCCATAAACTCCTACAGCATTTTCCTAGAAGGTCTACTCTTTGAGGCCCTGATTCCTGTCACAATCACCTCCATAATTGTTTAACACCTTGAATATTTCTCTCTCTCAATGCCTCCTTACTGAATTGAACATCACTGCATTTCGTAAGCTCCTTCCTGCTCTCTTATTCTCTCCTTTCTTTCGTCTCTCCTGTCCCCTTTCAATGTTTTAACTAGTTTTAGAACTGCGCAAAGCACTTAACAAGAAACAACATAACCTAACCTGATTTTACCATTACGTGTAAGGTCTTGAAGAAAAGGACGGTGCACTAAATAACGAGATTCAGAGAACTTCCAATATATCCAAAAAATTAGTCCTTTATTTTTTTCTCAATCTTTAAAAAGCCTCAGTCAACGCGTTTCGTTTCATTGGAACTTCGTCAGGGCTTGGTGATCTCTTGAGGTTCCAGAAAAGAGGTCCCGGACCGGATTTTACAAATATATTTCTGGTCTCGTTCTTTTAAGCAGTCTTCCACACAAGAAGAGGCAGTATTCCTTATCTTGAGAACATGGGTCAATGGCAGATCTGGTGATGCCTCTTCAACAGTCTTTCTGAAAAAAGACGGGGGGATTCAATCCCAATAATCAGCAGGGATCCTAGTGGCCCAGATTCCTGTCTCAAATGCCTCTGTGTTCAATTGTGAACTAAAGAGGTACTATGGTTTGAGTTCGGCTTCAATCATTCCAACAGACTGTTTTGCCTAGTTCGGCCCGTAACCCTTAAAGGGCATTAATCCGTTGCGTGCTGCCGTCGGCCAACGGCCGACGTGGCCCCGCCACCTTTTAGAACACCCGCACTGCGCCGAAATAACGGTCGCAGTTAAGGCGTTAATAACCCTCAGTCAAAACTCGAAATGGTGGCAGCCCTAAATAATGGCCGTCCATCCGCAACGGGCAATGGGGCATGTATAACCCACAGTCAGCCGGACGACCCACCAGTATAGTGGCCGTTCGTCCTTATCGTCACACTGCCCGCCGTCACTAGGTGCCTAACCATGGTCAGCCACACTGTTTGTCTTTAACAAATTACGTGTAAGGTCGCAGTTTATGCTGAATATTTCTTCACCTCGGCCTCCCAACAATGCATGATTTGCTCAGAGATTGCTCTGGGAGACCCAACGCTCACGCCAATGTTACACTCATGTTTCTGTACCAGGAGATATGCTCGATCTGATGGGTCAGTAATCTTTGCGTTATCCAGTGACCTCTCCGTGGCCATGGGTGATCATGTTGGGTCAACTCAGCCTTTCGTTCTCTCGAGGTTGATAACATCAGTACCACTGAGTCGAGTAACATTAAACACATGTTATTCAAAGTCAAGACACCCACGGTTGAGTGTGCACTTTACAAACACTCCTTATGTTAGTGAATGGTCATAGAAACTGAATGAATCGGCTTGCACACATGAGGGGATTGTTGGATATATCTAAGGCCTCACACGTTTGAATAGAATGTTATCCTATTGAAAGCTGGGGAGCCTACAGTTTGCCCTGATAGGGGACTGGTTCTCTTTTAATTGACTGAGAGTTGCCTCTGCAGACAGGAGTCTGCTTTGTCTTGTGAAGATGTCTTATCAGAAGTGTGTATAGCTATCTTCCAATGTTGACAATATTTGTTGGTCTCAGAAAGAACACTTTGCCATCATATAAGTCTTTGACACTGAAGGGAACTATTTTGTGTGGAGGTGCTCCTTGTGAAAGGGAAATGACTGGAGTCTTCTGACACATTCGTTTATGTGGTGTGCAGTAGTCAGATGAAGAAATATGCGAATAACACAGTAACAAAGCAATGGATGAAGGTAGCTGTCAGAAAGCCCCTATACATATATTCTACATATAATTTTAATAAAATTAAAAAGCTTTGGCTACCACCAGATCTATCATGCATTGGCAAAGCCAACAGGTCTGGCATTGGTTGTGGACATTTCGCTTTGCCAATGCTTATTTTCTTTCTGAATGGTTTTTGTATGAAGGCACACATTGTATTACAACATATATTATCTAAAAGTCAAAATGTAAATATTTTTTATATAAAAGAACACATTGGTCCATGCTGTAGTGGACTTAGACCAAATGTGAATGACATTCTATGAAGTGGGCTGACTGGCAGCCCCTCTAAGTATGTGTGTATATTATGTATATATTTTGTATTTAAAAAAAGGTTTTGGACTCAACAAAAAAAAAAAACTAGGAGTGCACGGTGCAGAGTATCAGAAGGGTGGGACCCTGGTCAAAGGAGGGCGCTGTAAGTCTGGAATAAATGAAAGTTGGGAAGCCAAACTTGGATAAAGTAGAGAGAGCAACGTTTGTGGCAAAGGCCAAGTTAGATATCAGCCAAGGACACATAGAGGGGTGCAGAGCTAAGGACACGAGAAAGGACCGTCGGGACATAGGGCAAGAGAGAGGTCAGCTTGGGACAGCGGGTCAGAAGATCGGACAGGCTGGAACAAAGGACAGAGTGTCAGGGGGGAGCTGTCGGGAAAGAGGCCATGAGAAGGGTCACTCTGGGACAATGGAAAGAGGAGAGCCAAGGATAGAGGACACGTAGAGAGCAGGCGGGGACAGATGAGAGAGTCGAGAGGTCAACTTGAGGCAAAAGAGAGGGGGGCCAAAGATCAGTCTCGGACAATGAGCAGGGGAGAGGTTCACTGGGGATACATGCAGAGGTGCGGATGTTGGGATCAAGACGAGTGAAAGGGAATGTTAGACTGGGAGTAGAGAGAAGGGTACCCCTGGGATGAACAGGAAGAGAGAGAGGAGAGAGGCAAGAACATTCCTCGGGCAGGGGGCATGGTAGGGTTAAGAGGGAGGGGGTCAGTATAGAATAAAGGAGGCTCGTATGAGGAAGTCAGAGTTGGGGCGTGGGGGTGAATATGGAAAAGAGCGAGCTTGATTGGTTCTGCAGCATCTGAAGGCTCGTGCCCTGTGAGTGCAGCCGTGTTTCGGTCAGACGTTACAGTTTATTCGCCTTCAGCAGGGGGTAGTGTCGTCCTGTATGTTGTTCGTTTGTTTCAGAAAATGCATGGGACAGACTCTTTTCCATGGGGCTTTAGATATTGCGCTCACAGAAAATACTCTCCAACCCGACCACAGGGAGAGATGCTGCGCAGAGGACGCGGCTGTTGGACCCGTTCATTAATTCGGACGTTCATTGACTTATGTCAGGATACAGAACCACCAGCGCAGCTCCCCGTATCTGCTCCCGCCCCCCATCCATTCCTTACTCTCCTTCCCAGCCTGCTCCCCGCTTGCCGCTCTAGATCAGGTCGAATGCCGCACCGTCCTTTCAAAAAGTTTCATGAGCCCCAAAACCAGAGTGCTGAGAACTCCTAATGCTGATGGATGGTGTCCGCCCCGCCCCCTCGGCGCGCTCGGTTGGCGTGCACGCACCATCGCTCGCGCCCCAGGTCCACGTAGGAGGCGCTCAACTAGTCTTACCTCTACTTTCTGGGCTCGTGGTCCGGATATTAGAGAGGAGAAAACGGGGTACAGATCTCGAGATGAAAACGCATGGTGTCGGTGAGCTACTCGAGAAACTTGAGAGCTCTGGAATGGAATAGGCACTTCAGTGGAGAGGCCAATAATTGTAAGGGAAGGAAGTCTCCGCGTCCCTTTAACTAGTCTAACCAAGTGTGAGGCACTGCTGGGTAAAGTCAAGTGAGAAGTTCCTTTAATCCTAAAAACCTTATTACTTAATGTCACCAGAATTGGGGTTTAATTTTAGAAGACCTTTTCTCAGTTGTGTTAGGCTGGTTAGATTAGTTAAAATCAAGCAAAAATGAAATTCCCATGACGCACCAGGTTGATGTATTAAAGGACAGGGTTGGAGGATGGAGGTATCTGGTTGCTTTGCATACTCAAGCTCTGCGCAGTCCAATGCTTAATTTGAGCCACCCGTCTATACAAGTCCCTTCGTTTTGTTCCCCGAGTGCAGCACAGGAGTCAAGTGCCGCGTTACTCACCTGCGAGTCACTTCCCTCCCTCGGGACCTAGCACCTCTCTTGTTCAATAACTCTTCTAGGCGCAGGCTCCCTGGAGCCCCAGACCGTGTTGCTCTCCGTTTCGCGGGGCTGGCCGCTCTGGCAGTGCCTCCTCCCTCGGGTGCTCCGCGTCCCCTTCACCCTTTTATTCCCCGCCCGTGGGGCTGGCTGACGTGGGAGCCCGGTCCGAACTGCCTCTGACAAGCTTGAGTCTGAGGGATTAGCCAGGGGACGCGAACAAGCCCGAGCAAGAGGGAGGAGAGAGGCTGAGGCACGCGGAGGGGAGAAAGTGAGGGGGGCAAGAGGGAGGGGGGGTGAAGGGGAGGGAGACAACGAGTAAGAGAGGGAATGGATACCGAGAAAAGATCAGAAGTCAGCAAAAGAAAGAGAGAAGGAATGAAGGGGGGCGGGGGGGGGGGGGGGGGGACGAACGTGGATGGAGGAGAGGCGTTTTAGAGCAAGAAGAAAAAGAAGAAAGGACACCATAACGGACGGGTAAAATGAGAGTGAAAGAGACCGAGATAAAGTAATTCTGTCTCTTCTGCTGCCCTTATTCAGACAATGGCGCATTTTCAGACTCGTGCCCCGCTGGAGCCTACTTGTGCGACACAAAAGGAAGTTGCATGCCAGAATGAGGGTTAGAGGGCTCGATTATTATTGAGGGGAAAAGACATGGGGGACACCGAGGGCGAGAGTGCCGGGACGGCCAGAGGCAGTGGCTGAACAGATGTGGGTAGACGCAGGGCGCTGCGGAGAGAAAGGTAGAAGATGGGGCGAGAGGCGTCCGTGGCCGCATTACATCACGCCCCCACTCCTGTGTTCCTTTATGACTGGATGGCACTAGAATATATTTAAGAAAGTTGAAGAACATTCTTTAATCCCTACACCTCCTTTACTACCCCCCCCCCCCCCCCCCCGATAACGGCCCCTCTCCAAAGGACACACACTCCAATCACACGTGAAAGATGAGCCCTCGAATCTTCCAGAGGCCACGTATAAGGAACCCCGGAAGCACACGTGTGCACATGTGATGCGAGCTATGTGACAGCCCCCTGTCAGACGCTGACTCGGTGCTTCCAGGCAGCTGTGAAGGCTGAGGTCTAATGAACACAGGGAGACGTGAAACTCTGGAGAACTGAGGGCTTCAGCAGAAACTGGGTTATCAGTTGTGCAGGATGCGAGTCCCGCGCCAGGAACTGCTCCACATTTGTCCCATTCAGGGTTTTAAGTGGGATGAAAAAAACGTGGGGTCTCTCAAAGGGGTGTGGTCGATCTACTTAGAGCATGGCTTGAAACACATCAATTAGAAATCTCAGCTTAATATTATGTGCCTCCCCACTGGTACTTTGTTGCTTCTGTCATTGTATCCAGATACATAATAGAACAAGTAACATTACACCTACAGCAAGCCAGGACTATTGGCTTTGCCTATGGCTGTTAGTGGCATAAGATAAATAAGCAACAACAATGGCTCTATGTATAAAATAGTTCAAATGCTTTATTTCTGAAATGAGGCTGTGAAAGAACTGTAACAAGTCCGGCAGTGAAGGGTGGCACTGCTGGCAAGTTAAGATTTTTTTTTTCACCCTAAGGGTGAGGGCAATGATAGAGAGCCTAAAAGGGACACATCTCAGCATCTGCTTTTTAGAACTGCCGCTGCTGAGCACCGGTAGGACCTGGCCAACTTAAAGCCCTGGTCTCCTTACTGAGAACCAAGTACCCCATTGTAGCGCTTGGCTCTGCAGTCCAAGGTCTAATTGGGGGAGGTGGCATAGGCTAGTAATCTCCATTCACTGGCACACAACACTAAATAAATGATTGTCCAGTCAGTGCTTTTTCTTTGAAAAAGGAAAAGTACATTTATTACACACCCACTACTAAATACTACAGATTCATTTACAAATAAATACATTAGGAAGATTGAAATGCCTTTGTTGACACTGTTGCATCACATTTGACTCCTAGTGTAGGTCATGAACCCCATAATCACAGTACCTACAGGGATATCAGCTGCAATATCACACTATAAGGATGAATCGTTTTACATAAAGCGGGCCTATTGGCTTTCTCAAGGGATCACTTCCTCAATATATGAAGAAAGCCTATCAGCAGGGTTACTATAAATGTTATTATCACCATTAAAATAAATGCATTCACTAACAAGTGCATTACAACGTTCATGCTTTTTAAGTAAAGCATTACATTCAAGAAACGTGAACATGTGTCTAAGTATTTCTTTTATTCTGCTCAAGCCACATAGTGCAGTCATGGGACCAACCACTAGGGTCCCTACACTCCAGAGCACAAGAACAAAAGTTTAGCTGTAGGAGTGCTTTTGAAAGGAATAATCAGACCTGTGGTAATGGTCAGGCTTTTTCAGTCCCTAGAAACGTAGGGCAATTTTGTAAAAATATTGGTGGGTCCTGTGCAGCTCCCTCACAACACACGGTAAAACATTGGTGGTGCCCATGACCCTCCTCGGCCACTACAAAGAACATGCAATATTGAAAATAGTCCTTGCAGGACATTTTGGGGTGCTGCGGCCCAAGCACATGCACACTTAATAAGAAGGTCTCTCACTGCTCATTTTTTTAAGAGGCCTCGCGCCACACAGGCCTTTTCCTTTTAGATCTCGCCTAGGCAGCTCTTGCGCTGTCGCTTTGAGATTTGTTGTATTCAGAATATGGGCTTAGAGGACCGCCCAGCTTTTTAATTGGTTCTTCTTTCTGTCCTTTGGAAATGCCAGCTTGTGTTTGGTAGTCCCTCCTTTTGGACTTTTGTATCCTCCCATGATGACTGCCCCTGTTAAATGTGTTCTAACTTGTGATGCTTTGTAGAGAGCTTCAAGAGCACTCTTTTCTTTCTTTGTTGGCCTGCCTCTGCTGTTTAGTGTTCTGTTTACCTAGCTTCTGCAGTTTTATTTGCCCTACTTTCACGTAATATCCCTGTGCTGTCTCTCCCCACTGCACCCCACCCATCATTCCTCCCACCACACTACTTGCTCGCCCCCACCACCCCTACAAGATCGCTATTTTTTTCATGTATTTTTTTTCATTTATCTAGCACGGGCAGGGGGCCGAATAAGTAATTTGTCACAATATAAAACAAGGGACATCCTAAGGATTTTGGGGGCCCCGGGCCAGACATTATTTAGGGCCCCCTGCACGGAACAACTCTGTATTTATTACCCATTTTCAGCTCATTTGAGCCCTTAGCAGCTATGGTCAGATCATTGACAACCCTCTTCGCCTGCTCAAAAAATCTGTAAGGGGATCCCAGTCCTTCAGGCTTCCCTCATTCAGTGCAAAGCATTTGAGCATTTATGAGATATTGGAGACCTGGGATCTCATTTTCATATTTACAGGGCCCCATCATTTTTAGGTCTCGCCTGTCGATGCGCATGCGCATCGAGCAAGCGAGACTATAGGGGCTCATCGACTCTTTTCTAGCTTGCAAGGAATCGTGGCGATTCCTTGCAGTGCCCGTGACTTTTAAGGTCAATGCGCATGCGCATTAAGCTTATGCGCATGCGCATTGACCTTAAAAGTCACGGACGCGTGCATGTCCATCTTTGTTTACCCGCTCCTCCCCTCTCCGCCCCCGTTCCGCCCCCTCCCCTTCCCGCCGTGTCGCATTTCTCCTCCCCCCTCCCCTCTCTTCCCTCCGGCTTCTTTTTTTTTGTTTATTTTACTCGCACCTCTCCCCTCTCCGCCCCCGTTCCGCCCCCTCCCCTTCCCGCCGTGTCGCATTTCTCCTCCCCCCTCCCCTCTCTTCCCTCCGGCTTCTTTTTTTTTGTTTAGTTTACCCGCCGTGTGACACAGATCCAGCATATACCCTTTCTAAAATACTAACCAGCTACCCCGTTCACTTGTTGTCCTAGGATCGAAGTACATCTCTGGTCTTTTTGCATGTCCCCTACATACATGCACAGGCCGCATGCTAAATCCTGAACTCACCAGCTATCAGCCTCCTCACCACGTCTTCTCTACTATGCTCCTTACGCCAAGGGAGCATCTTCACTACATGATGTCCTTCACAAGCATCCACACGTTGCAGCAACACTTTTCAGCTCTCCGCCCCCGTTCCGCCCCCTCCCCTTCCCGCCGTGTCGCATTTCTCCTCCCCCCTCCCCTCTCTTCCCTCCGGCTTCTTTTTTTTTGTTTATTTTACTCGCACCTCTCCCCTCTCCGCCCCCGTTCCGCCCCCTCCCCTTCCCGCCGTACATTTAAATATCATTGGGAACACGATAAGCAAAGGCGGCTTAGAGGTAAAAGTGATATTAACATCAGTTACGTTGCTCTGGGACGTGAGTTTTAAAGGCGGCTTGGAAATAAAGGTTAATGCTCACTGTGCGTTCTCGCTGCAATTAAGGTGCGAGTGGAGTTAAACTAACTCATTTGTTTAAAATACATTAACACAGCGGAGCTCGCAGAGACACTTGCTTAGGAGAGGGTGCTCAAGGACATAGATGTTAAAGGCGGCTTAGAACTAGAGTTTAATGCTGACTCGCCATATATATAAAGGTAACCTGTTTCATTAGGTTACATTTAAATATCTTTGGGAACATGATGAGCAAAGGCGGCTTAAAGCTAAGAGTGGATATTAGCATAAATTAAGCTGCCGAAAGACGTGAGCGTTGAAGGCGGCTTGAAAATAAAAGTTAGTGCTCGCTGTGCGTATTCGCTGCAATTAAGATGCCGTGCGTGGTACTTGGGAAGGCTGCCCATCTATGCACTATCACTGGGTTATTGAAGCTGTTCCTTCTGCAACCGCAAGCACATGCTATCTCGATACACAGTTGTATTTGCGTGCTCACCCCCCCACGCCCTCTTCACTGCTTGAACCGTCCTCCCAACCCCTCTCTCATAGGGATGAGGGATAAAAAGCCTCAACACACACTTGCGCTGTTCTGTACAAAATATAATTATCCCAACAACCCCTCACCCTCAATCCCTCACCCTCAACCCCTCACCCACCCTCAACCCCTCACCCACCCTCAACCCCTCACCCTCAATCCCTCACCCACACTCACCCACACTCACCCACACTCACTCACACTCACCCTCACTCACCTTCACCCTCACTCACCTTCAACCCCTCACCCTCACTCACCCCCAACCCCTCAACCCCTCACCCTCATTCACCCTCACCCTCAACCCCTCACCCTCACTCACCCTCAACGCCTCACCCTCAATCACCCTCAACCCCTCACCCTCACCCACCTTCACTCACCCTCACCCTCACTCACCCTCACTCACACTCACCCTCACCCACCCTCAACCCCTCATCCTCACTCACCCTCAACCCCTCACCCTCACTCACCCTCAACCCCTCACCCTCACTCACCCCCACTCACCCTCAACCCCTCACCCTCAACCCCTCACCCTCACTCACCCTCACTCACCCTCACCCACCCTCAACCCCTCACCCACCCTCAACCCCTCACCCTCAATCCCTCACCCACACTCACCCACACTCACCCACACTCACCCACACTCACCCTCACTCACCTTCACCCTCACTCACCTTCAACCCCTCACCCTCACTCACCCCCAACCCCTCAACCCCTCACCCTCATTCACCCTCACCCTCACTCACCCTCAACCCCTCACCCTCACTCACCCTCAACCCCTCACCCTCAACCCCTCACCCTCAACCCCTCACCCTCAATCCCTCACCCTCACCCACACTCACCCACACTCACCCACACTCACCCACACTCACCCACACTCACCCACACACCCTCACTCACACTCACTCACCCACCCTCACCCACCCTCACTCACCCTCACCCTCATGCTAAAGATTTACAAAAAAAAACCATTAACAATTCTAAAAGCACTAACTCTAATGCTGCGAGACCTATTGCATTTCTAATGCTTGTTGCGGTATGCCACTGTCTGGGACTGTCCTGAAGCTTAATGATGGGCCCCCTACAAAGACGGGGGCCCTAGGCCAGAGCCCACTTTGCCCATGCTTTAAAACGTCTCTGTGTAAAACATGTTGAGTCAACTCGAACACGGATCTCCAGCTCAAGAATGGGCAGCTGACAGGAAGGTTACAGTGCCAAAGGGCTCACTGTAACCTTAACTTGTCTCTTCTGTGACCTAATATATAAGCCCTGCACATAATTGTGTCCAGTACTTTTTCACTGTGACTACAGTACCTGTACCGACTGCTAAGCTGGGCAAGCTACACCCACACCCCTTCTCCATAAATGTTAAAACACAGTTGCACAATCCTGTGGGGTGTCTCCTTGTGTCGGTGGAAAGGGTCCCCAGGGCCAAAGTTTGTCTCGAAGAGGTATTCCAGGCTCATCCCTCTATGGGAGAAATCAATGATTTAAGAAGCACCTACCCCAGGGGGCTATACCTTCCTGGGGAAATTTCATAGAAATACAGGAGAGCCCTACACGGTCCCTTTTCAAAAGGTTAAAGGTAAAATCTTTGTCGGTCATAACCCTGGCCTGTTTGGCCGATTTTCTTGATCTTTGGCTCATTTTGCTTCTGCCGCCTCCAGACTCCAGGATAATTTCCAGCAGACTTCCTGCAAAAGGAACAGATGATGGACAGAATGTTGAATCAATCAAACATTCCCCCACAGTCACAGATCTGGGTTAAGTCCATTGTTTTTTTTGCATGCCACATCATTCCAGTTTAGACCCAGCCATATGCAAATCAGTCTTGACTCTGTTCCCCATGGGAACAGTCCAGCGCTCCAGATACCGTCCGATTGAGGTCATGTAACAGCCCTAACTTAGGCGTCTCAACTTATCATGGTTGTCGTTCTTTACTATTGCATACACTCCGGTCCACGTTCGTATGTTCGCCCATGAGAACCTGACATGTATATAATACTCTGCTTAACTGTGCAGCTAGCGTACTAGCCAGGTCATATGTGACCTTTGTGATTGATTTCTTGGACTGGATGATTGCTAAATGTTACTTTACGAACCCTAACTTCTCACCGTTTATTTGAATTCTGGACATACTATTCTTTTCTACAATTTTGGTTTACCATTCTACTTTGGATACCCATCGGACATCCAAGTTCACCCTCTACAAGTCTTGAAAAAGTCCTTGTGTAGGACGAAACACGTGTTGGTGATGTTTAATCTTGCTGGGAAAACCTGTGTTTTGAACTTATAAGAATAAAGATTGAAGATAACAAAAAACAAGTGGACTATATCTCAGAACTCTATTTCTGAATTATTGCCATTGAATGTCACCTTATTGAATGCTTTTGTGTTCACTCTATAAATATTAGAGTCTTACATACTAGGGGCCATTTATCTTGCCCTAATTGTTACAATTACTGTTTTACAGGAGTGCTGTTTTCTCTATTTTGTTTGGTCTCATGTGACGCACTTTCTAGTGTGTACTAACGGCATCTTCAGGTGGTAGGTGCCTTGAGTTTATAAAGCACCCTAATGATTACGTTGTTTCCATACAATGTGTACCTAACTTAAAGAAAAAAACAATTGTTTATGCAGAGTGTGTGCGGACATTTCCCTCTTGGGAACACTACCGCCCTTTCTTCTCTTTTGCTAAAGGTAAAATCTTTGTCGGTCATAACCCTGGCCTGTTTGGCCGATTTTCTTGATCTTTGGCTCATTTTGCTTCTGCCGCCTCCAGACTCCAGGATAATTTCCAGCAGACTTCCTGCAAAAGGAACAGATGGTGGACAGAATGTTGAATCAATCAAACATTCCCCCACAGTCACAGATCTGGGTTAAGTCCATTGTTTTTTTTGCACGCCACATCATTCCAGTTTAGACCCAGCCATATGCAAATCAGTCTTGACTCTGTTCCCCATGGGAACAGTCCAGCCCGAACTTCCAGGCCAGGTCCTCCCCGGACCAGATACAAGCATCCTAGGACCGGTTTCGGTGTTTCACTCCTCATCAGCCCCAATAGCCTGAATCTGGTACCAAAGTGAGCACGGGGCCCATGTCTGGGCAAACCTTTCCCACTTAGGGCGACAAATGCAAAAAAACAGATAATGGACGGAATTCTGAATCAATCAAACAATCATCCCCAGTCACAGATCTAGGTTAAATCCTCCTTCCTGCCCTCTAAAGGGCACATCTTTCAGGGAGATGGTTTTACTGCTGCCTTTGCCAGTCTTTCCCTCTTCTGGCTCCTGGTGCTCCTCTCCTGTTGGTGGGGGCCTCTGCAGCCAACTGCTAACAGCCTGTAGAACTCCCTACTGCTCACTCTCCCAAACCCCAGAACCTCCTGGCTGTCTTGCAGGGCACTCAGATTTGCAGTGGAGTCCAGATCTTGCCCTGTCTGTTACTCAGGAAGCACAAGGGGCCAGCACCATTGTCCCTGGAGAGACCCATCTAGTTCTGGGGATCTGCTGGAGCCAAAGTCTTTAGAAGGCTGTCAGTGGGCTTCCAGTTGTAATGTAATGTAATGTAATGATGTCTTGAATCACCCCACATGGGGTATCTCCGCGCTGTAGACCGCTGGGGAACCCGTCCTGGCTTTCCCTGTGAGATGGTCCCTACTGGGTATCTCCAAGGTGAAACCAGGCATCCCCGGCGTATGTGGGGGGCTGTTGTGGAGATGAGGCAAGCTAATGCCCAGAGTTTCCGAGTGTGATCCCTGGTTAGAGTAGGCACCAAGGTGAGAATTATCAAGTCCGCTGACCCTGGTCCACGACCCTGCCGCGTCGGGAATTGAACCCTGGTCCAGGGCCGTCCTCTGCTTTCGGGTCTGCCGCCTCTAACCAGTGAGCCACACCACTCCATGGTTTACTGTCATCAGCTCTCAGGCCCATTCATTGCTCATGTTCTAGTCCCCACCCTCTATGTAGATCTCCCTTGTGTGCTGCTTTTACCTCCCTCCCACCTCCCACTGCTCCCCGCTCTCGCTCCTCAGTAGCCCCCCACGCCACTGTCTTTTTAAAAAGTATTTTGTTTCATTGATTTTTTGGGAGGGCAGAACAAATTGCTGCTGGCCCTCTGCCTTTAAAAACGTACTTTTAAGCTACTTATCTTTTATTTTTTTATTTAATAAGTACAGTTTTACAAAGTGGCACCAGCTTCATTTTATAGGCAGGCAAGCTTAATGAGGCATGCATACTTACATGCCATTATACACACATGCACATACAAAATGACATGGCCACAGTATCATCACACCTTTTTTCCCCTTTCTTTTCTTTTGACTATTCTGCAAAGTGTCTTGCCAATGCTGTACTCCATCACCAAAAGGCATTGGCAAAGCCAATAAACCTAGTGACTTTGCCAGTACTTGTTTTTTTATTTGTTGTTTGTTATTCCTCTCACTATGTGTCTTTTCTGGTCTCCTTAATCTGGTTGATTATATGACTGTCCAGTCTGTGTGATTTACTGGCCCCACTGTCTCTCTTCTGAGAAAATGGAATCAGTCAACTCTTCCAGCATCTCCTTGGCCGCATTTGTGTGAGATTTTGCAAGGTGTGGAGCTATATGGTTCCAATAATACCACAGGACACTATACACTTGTGTCCAAGTCCCAAGCTGTAGTTCCATCCTTTCAGTGTCCATATTTAACTTGGGTACCATTTTGTCTTTCAATATCCAGTTTCTCCTGTGTTTCCTAGTATCTGTCTCTCCTCCAGTTTCCCAGGGTCTTCTAGTGTCTGTGTCTCTCAGTATTTTTGTCTGCCAAGTGCCCATGTCCCACAGTATTATCCAGAGGCGCAACTAGACCTGAACTATGGGTGCAGGGGGGGCTAACACTCCCAGCCAGGGTTAGCCCTATCACTGGTCGCACACGGTGCAACAGTCTTTTGTGGCACCCCTTCCCCATTTCCTCCTTCTTCGTGAATTCCCTCACTACCACTCACCAGCAATGCACCTCATCTCTCTGTAGCACTGTAGGAAAGTAGGATCTGCTTTCATGGTCACCCCCATTTTTTCCTGGTGTCATTATGTTTTTTCTGACTAGTCTGACTGGGATCCTGCTAATCAGAACCCCAGTCTCTGTTCTTCCCCCTAAATTAGAAATGGTGAATACTTAGGTACCCCATACAGTTTGGCTACTGATGTACCCTTGTAAGTTCCTAGTATATGGTACTAAGGTACCCAGGGAATGGACACACTAGGGCACCCCCATGGGCTGAAGCATGTATTATGTCACCTATGAGGGACCACTCAAATTGTGACTACGGGTTTGCGATTGCAGCCGGGGTAAAATGGTGCTAGCACCACTTACGACAGATATAGGTCTACCTATATCCGAGGTCTCTGCACTTAAAATCTATGAGTCACCCTTAAAGCAGGCCTTTCAATCCTTAAGGCAGGGTGCTTGGTTCCAAGTGTGAGGGTGCCCCTGCATGAGCAGGACACCCTTACAACCTTCAGAGTCCATTCTCCTGGGTTGTGAGTGCATCAGCCTTTACTATACATAGAGTGGCCATGCGTCATTATGCGATGTCCATCTCTTAACTGGCTGTAACAAACCCTATTGTGTTTGGTATCAAACATGTTGGAATCATAACCCAACACCATAAACGGTGTTGGAATATGACTCCATGCACTGTAAAACTTCTCCGGGAGGCCCTCAGTGCTCCCGGTACCAATCTTCTAGCCCTGGACAGCAAGGTAAGACTGCTGCCGACCAGAGACACGATTCTGCCCCCCTGCTGCTGAGCCAGGGGAAGACAGGGGAAGGCAGGACAATAGGTTTCTTGTCACAAGGAGGTGTCACCACCTCCCATACAGGATTTAGTGTATTGGGACAGGGTGGGGGCGCTTGCTAGTGCTACTGAGACTGCTTGAGGGGCACATTTTGTGCCCTCCTTGAATGCTCCAGTTAAAACCAGCTCAGGGAGCCATTGGCTCCCGCCCTTGCTTGAAACTGGAGAAAGGACATGGGAGAATCCTCCGCACTGTATAGCCCCTCCTCTGGGAAAGACCCCTGAATCATCACAACCCTGCTCCTGGTCTCGTCGTTCTACAAGACTTCTGCAACATCTGTGCTCGTACTCCATACAGGTTCTTCACAGGGCCTGTGGACATCCAAGACCCCCGAAGGAATCTCCCGTGTAGGGAAGAAGCCACTCCCCTGCATCTGCAGGCTCTGCAAGGCGGCTGACCGGTCTGCTGATCCTGGGCTCCCACGGATTACGAAAGGCTCAGCAACACAGGTGGTGGTTATGCAACTCCCTCGAGGCCTGACCTGTCAGTTTGAAGCCATTATCCCTCGTTGGAACTTCTGAAGTAGTACCCATGTGCACCACATTGACTTGCCATTGCCACAGCTTGTTGACTCTCCCTTCCAGAGATTTTCAGGCTCCAAGAAGCTCCAGCTTCAAGGATCTCCTGCAGCTAAGATCTTTGTCCTCACTGCATCCTCTGCACTGTGGTCCTTCATCCCTGGCTAGCTGTTCAAGGTCCACTTGCGACTAATGTGCCTCCAACCTGTACCTGTGGGTCCTCTCAAGGATCTATTTTGGTTCCAGTGGACTTCCCTGCTTGCTCAGGGCCTGCTCTGACTTACCTGATCGTTGTGAGTCACTTGGACCTTGCTGATCCTGACATTACACCTTTTTCGAATACCGAGCCTTTTGCCATTGCCAAAGTTTGTTGGTTCCCCCGGCGGACATTGACCTCCTGACTCTCGACACCAGATGTGGAACAACTCGTAACTGGCTCCTGGTTGTCCTCAGTGTCGCCTGGTCCACACAGCTGCAACTTCAAGGGCACCGTCAACTCTGCTGCATATATTGACATCGGTGGGCATTCAACTTCCGTGCCTCCTGGTCACTCCTGAGTGGTATAGACTCTGTCCCCTCTACTTGCAGGTTCTTCTCACCTTGAATCCACCTTTGGGTTCCCCTTCTTCGCCAGCGACATCTTTACTGAAGGCCTCCATTGTGGTCTACGGCTGTTTCCGAAGCCTCTTCACTCCTATAAGGCTTCCCTGGTGTAGGTATTCTGGTTCCTGGGGTACCCACAGGTGGGGTGACTCTCAAACCTTCCATCTTCCAGGGAGTTTCTTCAGGGTCCACTGGGAAGGGTCCTTCTTTAAAACTGCAATGCGACTTACCCATTGACTTGTATTGAGCACACTGTCGTGTTCTCACTCTGCACACGACCTCCGTGGGGTTCCTAGATACTCACTGTATCCTCGGGTCCCGACTCTTCTACGTCCTCTGGGTACAGTCTCGACTTAGGTCGGGGTTTGCATTCCACTATTTCAGTATATGGTTTGGTCTCCTCCTGGGGACCACCGTGTATTTGGGCTACATAACTGTTCTATTACTGATGTATTGTGTGTATTGTGGTTATATCTCAGGGTAGGAGATATTGCAATGTGTTAGTGAGTGATTATAATAAATTCCTATTTTTGTAAGTACACTGTATGGTTGTTTTTCACTTAACTCACACCGTAAGATTACATACTGGTAAAACAAGCTGCTTTACACTCCTTCTGGACTAAGCCTGAATGCTGCACTCCTCAGCTACCACTTAGAAAGATTTCTATGGTTGTCTAAGACCACTAAAATCACCATAAGTTCACAGGCAATAGGCAAAACCCTTCAGCTCCTTGGTTGTCCGAAGATCTTCGGAAAGAAAAACAGAAATGTCGACAATTGGAAAGGCGTTGGCGTGCTAACTATTGCCCTATCAAGAAAATAATTTATAAAACAGCCCTATTACAGTACAAAAGCCTACTGATAGCAGGAAAAAGAGACTTTTTTACCAAACAAATTGAAGATGCCAAAAACTCATCTAAAGAACTCTTTGCAGTGGTGAACAAACTATCCACTTCCAAGACCCCAGGAATTAAGAGTGACCAAAAGCTATGTAATAACATTGCAGCTGCCTTTAGAACAAAAGTGTTGAACATTTTCAAAAATGTCAACGACTTAACCCATTCCCCTCCTAGCAAACATTCCACTAGAGACCTCAACACCAACATGCTACTTACGTTTTCTCCTGTCTCTACAGAAACTGTAACCAAACGTATTTAGGAAGCAAAATCAGGATCCCCTGCTGACCCTTGTTCACCAACATTTCTTAAAGAAATTGCAGATCTGGTGAGTCTAGGACTAACAGAAATCTTTAATTCAATGTTCATCTCTGGCACCTTCCCATCAATTTGGAAGGATACGTCAATATTACCGTTGTTGAAAAAACCCTCGCTGGATGCTTCAGACCCCAATAATTATCGTCCTATTGCCCGGCTACCACTGCCTGCTAAAATAATCGATAAACGTGTGAACTCCCAGCTGACCCAATTCATCAACGAGAATAACTTGCTGGATCCCTCACAGTTTGGCTTCCGTCATAAACATAGTACTGAAATAGCACTCTTTAAAGCCACTGAAGAGATCACAGCGGGGATGGATCGGGGAGGCATAGCGGCGCTGATACTCCTCGATCTGTCAGCCTTTGATACTGTCAACCACTCTCTCTTGCATAAGCGGCTTGAGAGTTTAGGGGTCGGGGGCACTGCATTGGCTCTTTTATCCTCCTTTCTTAAGGATAGAAGGCTAACGGTTTCGGTCGACACATACCATTCTTTTGGCTTTAACCTTACACTTTATGCCGACAACACTCAGATTATGGTAACAGCATACAAAAATGAGATCCCCCTACCCTGCAATTTCAAAATTGCATGCGTACCACTAATCAATGGATGAATACACATTGCCTTAAGCCATGGGTACTCACAAACTTTCTCTCGGGGGCCAAATTTACAGTGTGGTTTGTGTCCGAGGGCCGCACCGGTGAGGGCAGGGTCAGTGGGGAAGGGGCGGGGCTAGAGCAACAAAAAAAACTGTGACCATGAGGTTGATCATAGGTCCCTGCAGCGGATGCCTTCGTCCACTGAGCCACCAGACCCGGCATAGACACACCTCTCTCTCCCTCTCCCTCTCCCTCTCCCTCTCCCTCTCCCTCTTCCTCTCGCTCTATTTTCCCTCCGACTCTCCCTCTCCCTCTCCCTGTGATTCTCCCTCTGACTCTGTCTCCCTCTGACTCTCTGTCTCACTCTCACTCTCTGTCTCCCTCTCACTCTCTCACTCCCTCTCACTCCCTCTGTCTCCCTCTCTCCCTCTGTCTCCATCCCTCCATCTCTCCCTCTGTCTCCATCTCTTCATCTCTCCCTCTGTCTCCATCTCTCCCTCTGTCTCCATCTCTCCATCTCTCCCTCTGTCTCACTCACTCTTACTCTCTCACTCCCTCCCTCTGTCTCCCTCCCTCTCTCTGTCTCCCTCCCTCCCCCTCCCTCGATCTCCCACGCTCTCCCTCACCCTGCCTTTCCCTCCCTTTCCTTCCCTCTGTCTGCCTTCCTTTCCCTCCCTCCCTCGCGCTCCTTCCCTCCCTCGCCCTCCTTCCCTCCTTCCCTCCCTCGCTCTCCTTCCCTCCCTCACTCTCCCTTACCCTCCCTCACTTTCCCTCTCCCTCTCTTTACCTCCCTCTCGCTCTCCCTCCCTCTCCCTCCCTTTTCCTCCCTCTGTCTCCCTCCCTCTGTCTGCCTTCCTTTCTCTCCTTCCCTCACTTTCCCTCCCTCCCTCGCTTTCCCTCCCTCCCTCGCTCTCCTTGCCTCCCTCGCTCTCCCTCCCTCCCTCGCTCTCCCTCCCACCCTCGCTCTCCTTCCCTCCATCGCCCTCCTTCCCTCCCTCGCTCTCCCTTTCCCTCCCTCACTTTCCCTCTCCCTCTCTTTCCCTCCCTCTCGCTCTCCCCCCTCTCCCTCCCTTTTCCTCCCTCTGTCTCCCTCCCTCTGTCTGCCTTCCTTTCCCTCCTTTGAAAGACCTGTATACAGCACATCAAGCCACACATCTATTCTTTGTAAGTGCCGTGATAGAAGGATGCTTCTATTACTTAAAGTCACAGAACTGCATTGAACGACACCAGAAGGTTAGAAGTCCCAGGCAGCCTTGCGAGGATTCGAATTTGTGACCTGCAGATCACTGCATCTCTCAATCGTGAGTGTTTAATTCGCTGAGGGATTCTGTCCGATTAAGTAATCTGAGCACTGACGGGGCCAAAGGCGTCAAGAACTGCGCAGTGCTCCACTGCTCTGACTTGGCCAAAAGGGTGACCCTGCCTGTGTGCCCTCCCCTCCCGGGCTGTGACAGCTTCCAGGCACGCTCACACAGCCGCATCAAAGCATTTCACAGGTCTTTAGAAGACCATTAGCACGTTAATGAGGCTATTTTCACCTCTCAGCGCCCCTGCAGCCCCACTCTGACTACGGCGGAAATCGCCCGGCACCCACAGGCAGCAGAGTCTCTGATTCGAACTCTGGTTGCAGACAGCCTTTAATAAAAAAAAAAAACTCAGGTAGGATGTCTGAAAGGTCCGCGGGCCGCCAGCGGCCCGCGGGCCGTACTATGAGTACTTCTGCCTTAAGCTAAACTCTAATAAAACAGAGAATCTGATTTTTGGCAATTTTCAACCAAGCTGGGGTAATCTGTGGTGGCCAACAGAGATGAGCGAGCCCCCTAAACCTGTGGTGGAGGCCAAGAACCTGGGGGTGTGGCTGGACCACAAACTCTCTCTTACCCAACATACCAATGCAACGGTTTCGGCGGCTCACTTTCTTATTAAAAAGGTGAGGAATATTCTTCCTTACCTCCCTGCAGATACTAGAAAAACCGTAGTCACATCGTTAATCCAGTCAGAATTGGACTACTGTAATGGACTGCTGGTAAACGTGCAAAATCAATGCCTGAAAAAACTTCAAAGTGTACAGAATTCAGCGGCACGGCTACTATCTAACATTCCTAGGAATAAATCGGTTACAGCGGAAATTCGAAGGTTGCATTGGCTTCCAGTGGAACAACAGATTAAATTCAAGGCACTTTCTCTGGCATACAAAGCCCTGAGCCAAAAGGGTCCAGTTTTCCAGCAAAATCTTTTTGCCTGGTATGAACCAACCAGACACATCTGCTCCTTCGGCACCAAACTTCTGCAGGTGCCGAAAATCCACACTTTACAATGGGGCGGTCGCAGCTTCCACTTTTACACCTCCAAGCTCTGGAACTCCCTTCCGTTTGAGTTTAGAAGCGCAAGCTCCCTCAATTCCTTTAGAAAAAGCTTGAAAACCTGGCTATTCCAGAACTAGTTGTCAGTGCAGACTCCTAGCGCCAAGACACCTCTGGGTATACGTGCGCTTTATAATTAAAATAACATAACATAACAAGAGTTGTCTGAATTAGTGCAAAGTGCTACACTTACATAAGTGAGCACCATATACTAATCCAGGCTCCTACAAGCACCTTTCTGACAAACATTTCATTTTTTTATAGCACTACTCATAGTTTACTCACACTCAGTTGTGTGATCTGCATGGTACACATTCTTTGTAGCAGCCACATTAATGCTCTGCGCTGTGTGGGTGGCAGAAGTGCCCATGAGAGTGCACGGCGAGCGATGCAATAGTGTGAGAGGATAAGAGGAGTGACTGCAGGGTGAGTGAGGTGACCATATGAATTTGGTTGCGGATGTAAGTGCAGAGTGGGATGAATGAATGCATGGTTAGTGATGGGTTTAGCTGAGTGAGATTACAGATTGAGCAGTGAGGGGGACAGGTGAAGTGTCACATGAGTGCAGGATGAATAGTGTGCTTGTGTGACTGCAGGGTGAGGTACATGGTGAACAGCACAAGTTCATTGTGAGTGCAGAATGATCACTGTGAGTGCAGGGTGAGAGGGTGAATAGTGTGAGTGCATGGTGATCGGTGTGAGTGCATTGTGATCGCTGTGAGCGGAGGGTGACCGTGAAAGTGAAGGGCGAGAATGAGGAGTGAGTTATCTGAATGCAAGTCGTACTCCCAGACACTAGAAGTAACTCAGCATGTTATTGACGGCAGACTAGGGTTTCAGATACAAGTTAAACTATTGCTATTATGGCATTAATCAGGGATCGAGGGTGGAGGAAATAAATAATGTGCTGATCCTGCAACAAACTTCCAGTCTTATGATTAGGGTTGCCAGCTCATTATTTTGATGTCCCAGACAGTACAAAAATAAGCAGTCACCTAAAGACATATTTCAGCACTTATTTGTGCATACTTCAAACAGCAAATATAAATAGAAAGCCCTTTACATTGTATTCCAGGGCTGCCTGAATGATCCATGACTGATAATTAAAGGGAACAAAGACAGAAAAGACACATTACAAATGAATACATACTTTTTTGTTATATATAACCCTATTTAGTGTCAAGATGAGGTCTTTGCAGGCTCTTCAAGCAACACATGGCTGGCATTTTTAATGAAATCCATTCTGACAAAAAGGTAGTAAATGGAAAATGCAAATGGAAAGAATAGGCAGAGTGGGGGCCCATGGGGTACTGGAAAAAGAAAAAAACTGAGCCTTCATAACCAGTTTCCAAAGGTATGTAAATATGTAAATGGTCTTTAAAGACCTGTGACAAACTCGGGCGTGACAGAGATAAGACTCCAGACACTGCCCAGCCGAGCCCACAGCAGCTCGAGCTGCAGCAGCCAAGGCTGAGACACCCGATGGGGGGTGGTTGGGCCTGAATCCCTTTTAGTCCTATGAGTATTGCGTGCCTGGTGTTATCTTAGTATTATCCCAGTGTCTCCCTGAAGCATGTCTCCCTGATTGTTACAGAGAAACATTCCACCTGACTAGAAATCCGGCCCTTTGTGTTTTCCTGTGTCAGATTCTCCCTGTGTCTCTAGTGTCAGTGGCCCTGGTGTACATGACTTTTATTGTGTCAGTGACGTCTTGGGTGTAATGTTGACCCCTTCGAGGGGGCCCCATTCAACGAAAGTCCAATGAATATCTTAGAGAGATGGGAGACTTGGGATGCCTCTTCGCATTCTGCAGGGCCACTCATCATTTTGCATTGTGCCATGGTGTCTCCCTGTGTCCTTATATTTCTGTTTCTGTGTCTGTGTCTCCCCATATCTATTTTCGTGTGCCCATGTCTCCCTATGTATCCCCTGTCTCTGTCTGTTCTTGTGTCTTCGTATGCTTGTGTTTTCCCATGTACATGACTACGTGCACTGTGTCAATGTCCAGTGGCGGCTGGCAACAACTTAAAGTGGTAGGGCGAGGAAACTTTCACTGAGAGACACCAGAAATGCCTTTAGGCTCAGTGCCAAAGCACTCAATCGTGGGTCATTATAAACAGTGTTTAAAAGGAGCCACAACTGAGAGCTCTGGAGTTGAGGCTGAAGGCAGTGCGAGTTTCTCACAGTGTCTGTCAGTGGGTCAGAGAGGTGCTGCTGCTGACTCTAGCAAAATTAAATAAAACGCTCCGCTCGCATGCAATAAACAGTAACTAAATCGCTGACAGGCATTGCCTGAACATTTTAAAGGTAAACTTTAAAGTTAACTTTAAAACGCTAATTTAATGAATGTCAGCATTTTAGTTACTGTTTATATTGTTTAAACATGTAAAAAAATGCATTATTTACTTACCTACTGCCTGCCCGTCCTCTGGTTCTAGTCATCTTGTCCATTTGTCTGGGGCCCGATATTCAACTCCCCTAACCAATTCAGATGCTGCTCTCATGCTGTTAACCAGCATGAGAGAAACACCAGGATTGGTTGGAGCAGACTGGTTCAGCGCTCTTTCATGCACTGGGTGCCTGTGCATTCTTTCTACCCGGAGGTCTATGACAGATAAGGTTGGAGAGGTTTAAAGTGTGCATGACAGGCTGGCCAAAGAGACATGCGTACTCTAAACTGCTGTAGCCAGCCACCACTCCTCCCTGATGCCCATCTGCAGCAATGGCCCCGCCCTGCCCTCACACTCAGCTCAGGCTGGCAGAGGAAAAAATAAAACAGTAATCAAGTAATTTTTATTACCAGTTTGTTTTTCACTTTTGCTGCACCTGCAGCAGGGCGATGCTCCTTTGCCCATATGGAGAAGCTGCTGTCAATGTCTCCCCAAGTGTCCCAGTGGATGTCAACATTCAGGCCTCTTCATGTTCGTATCATCCCTAGCAGTGTCTTTCTGGAGCCTCCATGTAAATCATAGTGTCCAAATCTTCCTATATCCCATTCTGTACTGTGTTGTTTCTTCCAACTGTCCGCTTCACCCCACTATATGTAGCAGGTTTCTATTTCTCTTCCCATGTTTTTATACGTTGGTTTCTATACTGTGGTAGATGTGTATTTTTCAGTCCAGTTCAGTTAACAGATTCTGAAATCGTTAAGAAGAGATGACAGTGCATGCAGCGATGTGGTGTTACGTGGTGTGATATGCTGAGGTTTGATGTTGACTGAGATTGAGTTTGTGCTGGAGCAGGACCAAGTCTGATTTGCATATGGGTGGTCCCTGCCACAAGGTGTGCAGTGGGCAAAAGCTGATGGACTGGAATGTGGCCAGAGTTAATACAAGTGGCTGAAATTAACTCAAACAATCCACCCATCATGTTCTTTGTTTTTTAAGTGTATGTTCCTAGACATGTGGGAGTAATGCAAATTATTACAATTTTGTATAGTGTAGTAAGATATGCATTGGTGCATTGTGCTGATTTTATGTGATTCTGAAGAAAATCGGACATTAGGAATCCTCTTTGGAGAATCTTTCTCCAAAAGCGTCTGTCTTTGACTTTTTTTTATCTTAAATTGTGTTTCAAGGATGTTGAACCATGCTGGTGAATGCCATTCATTTCTTTTCTCTCCTCTACTCTTCATCTTCTCTCTCTTCTACTCTCTCAAGTATGATGTTTTCTTAATCCCACTCCTTTACCCTGTCTAAGCCCCACTCTATTGCTACTCTGCTTAGACCCCAGTATCCGTGTCATTGTCTGTTCACTAGTACATCTACCTATGCCCTAGTACTGCTACCAACACCTGTAGTCTATATCTATCCCTTCTACACGCCTTCTTCCAGTACTGTATTTCCTGTAGTTGTACCTCAACCTGTTCCCTGGTACACTAACTCATCTGTGGTTCTTCTACACCAACCTGTACCATAGCACTTACATTCGTAGCTGTTCCCTAGCACCTTTACCCCTCATTTTACAGACATACACTTCTGGTAGCCTAATTATTCCTACCTATAACCCAGCACTTCAACATGTACCTATACCGTAGAATCCTTGAACACACTCTAGTGCATATACTGCGGTCTATATTAGGTACTTCTATCTACTCCTTAGTACTTATACCTTTGAGCCTCTACTCCGACCTATGTCCTAGTGACTCTAATCCTACCTGTTGGAACTGGCCCTTCTTGCAGGGTCATCCCCAAACTTTTTGTTTCTTCCTCCCTTATTTTTCCTGACCCGTGGCTGTTGGCAATAGGACTCTGCGCACTTTACCACTGCTGATCAGTGCTAAAGTGCATATGCTCTCTGTGTAAATTGTTATTCTGATTGGATATACATGTTTGGCATATTTGTATCACCATGAAGTCCCTAGTAAAGTGCACTGGATGTGCCAGGGCTGGTGATGACAAATGCTACTAGTGGGCCTGCAGCACTGATTGTGCCACCCACAGGAGTAGCTCTAAAAATGGTGTCTCAGGCCTGCCACTGCAGCGCCTATGGGCAGTTTAGAACTGCCATGTCCTCCTGGTCAGTGTCCCCACTGACCAGGCCTAACCCTTCCCTTTTCGTGCACATCAGTCACCCCTATGGAAGGCCCAAGGTACCCCCCTGGGCAGGGTGCAGTGTATGTGAAAGGTAGAGCATGTACTAGTGCAGGTGACATGCTCTGGTAGTGAATTACAGCCATTTTCGTTTTTCACTATTGTAAGGCTATCTTGCTCCATAGGTTAACATGGGGGATGCTGGCTACAGTGGTTAACAGCATTTCTTCCCATAGGAACAAGATAGGACATAAGTATCTAGTATCCCTGAACTCGGAATTTAATAATACATCTTTTAGGAAAGGTGGTTTTTAAATCCTGTGTTTGAAAACAGCACTTTTAGAAAGCTGCTGTTCTCTTGTCTGACCCTTCTGTGTGCCTGGGCCTGTTTGTGTATTGACTGTCTGGTTTGTGAGTGACAGGGGCTGGGGAATTCCCCCAGAGGCTGGATGAGTCAGCACTAGGCTGAATGAATGCAATTGCAACCTGAGTGGTGGGAGGAGTTAGCACCTGGGCTGAATAGGGCTGTGCCTGCCTGCCACAATGCTGGCTCCACCTCCTGCTGGGAGGCTGAGGACCCTGCCCCTCACTCTGAAAGGAAAGATGCAGCCAGCAAAACAAAGTGCTCAGGATCCACCCAGAACTGGTTCAGACCGGGCTCAGGGCCCACATGCACAGAGAGAACAAAGACTTTAGGGGTATAAGTACAGGACCCTGACAACAGAAAATTAGATCATCCTGGAATCAAGAAAGAACCTCTGCCAAGGAGAAAGCTGACTCTGAAGAAGGAAGACTGTCCTGCTGTTGCTCTGCTGGACTGACCTGCTGTTGCTTTGATGCCAAGGAGAGGGGAAGGACTTTGCTGTGAGCTGTGTCCCCTGTCTTGAAGGGATTCCCAAGGGCCTGAGAAGAGCTGGCTCCCTGTTTTTGAAGTCCCAGGAACAAAAGGACTTCACCCCCAGTTTCCCTGAACTCTGCTGAGAGAGTTCTGTCCTTCCTAGAGTGCTTGATCCAGTTGTCTGGGCCTCTGGAAGTTGAACCTGAGCTGGGAAGCTTGAAACTAAGCTTGAGAGACTTTTGAAGCTGAAAAGTGTCGCATCGCTCGCTTGCGGAGCGCATCCCCGACAGTGCGAGAAGTTTCCCGCCGCTACGAAGGTCGAGATTGGTGCAGCGCCTGACGCCGCTGCCGGAGCCGTCCCACCCTTCATTTGTGGGACGCACCAGACCGGTGCGGGAGAATCGAACATCGCTGCGAGTGTCGTCGCAGAGCCTGTCGTCGCTGGGTGAGATCACCGCACCGCTTGCTTGCGGACCGCATCACGTCGCTGCGAGCATCGTCGCAGAACCATCGCATCGAGGAGCTGCGAGAGAGAGGATCACCGATGGACCGCGCATCGTCGCCCCGGAGATCGTCGCAGCCCCTACGAGATCGTCGCATCGTGCCTTTTGCGAGAACAGACTTCCTACGGAACCTACGCACCGGAACCCACGCAAGCTGCCTTCCTCCCCATACAGACCGGATTCGTCGCCACACGCCCGCTGCTGCAGCGGGGCTGTCGCATCGCCTCCCCAGGGTCTCAGGAGTAACGCATCGCTTGTTTCCACCGCACCAGCTTCCTGCTTGTGGAACTTTGTTGCATCTAAAAGGTACTGTGAGTAAACGTGACGCAACTGTGAACTTTTCACGCATCTGTGGAGTATTTGATCGCAACTTGAAGAACTTTGATTACAACCTGAAGAACTCTTTTGAAACCATATCCTTGAACTGTGTATGTTGGATTTTTTGACGTTTTGGTCTTGTGTAGTTTAGAATAAATATCTTTATTTTCCTAAACTGTTGTGGTGTGGTAAATAAATTTACCTATGCATTTTTCCGTATAATTATCAATACAAGACAGCTCATTCAAATGAGAGGCAGAGTCCGTGGTATCTGAGTCATACGGGCTTTAATGGACAATGATCCTCGAGGATGGGATATCATGTTCCGTCACCTCTAAGGTTCAGGAAGGGACATTCAACGTTTTATTAGCATTACACATTATATATAGTAAAATGGCACAATTGAATCCAATACAGTAGGCGTAACAAGTGAAAAGAGAGAGATAAGAACACATGTGCGTAATAGGGGGCGTGAAAAAGGGCGTACACATGGGCGTGCACTGTACATGTCAGAGAAACGTCACAAGAATCGTCACATGTGGGTGGATGCATTAGAGAAAGTTGCAGAATCAGCAGAAACCCTTGGCCTGCATGCGCGCGCAACTAGCATGACGTGTAACTGGGGGCTTTGACTTTAGCACTAGTGGAGGAGACTGGTGTCTGGGATGTCAGGGCAACCTGTACCTATGGCATATCTGGGGATTTCTTGCTGCTCCCTCTGAGGCGGAAAGCCGGAGGTCTATTGTGCTCTCTTGCACCTGTTTTTGTTAAAAAAACGATCGACTCAAAATTCGTTTTAAAAACTGTACTATATTTTAATCGGAGCGTTTTAATACTTCCCTGACCCCCCATCAGCGAGATTACATCGCTGGGCACCCCATTTCCTTAGCCTCGATCCATTGAGGCGCAGGGAACACCTCTTGACAATTTTGGCGGCCATCTTGGATTGGGCAGGCTCGCCGGAGAGCTCGACGCTCCTCCCGCCCTCCCAGGGTATTTAATAGGGCATAACTCGCCTCCGCGAGGTTATTCTTGCTGCTCCCTCTGAGGCGGAAAGCCGGAGGTCTATTGTGCTCTCTTGCACCTGTTTTTGTTAAAAAAACGATCGACTCAAAATTTGTTTTAAAAACTGTACTATATTTTAATCGGAGCGTTTTAATACTTCCCTGACCCCCCATCAGCGAGATTACATCGCTGGGCACCCCATTTCCTTAGCCTCGATCCATTGAGGCGCAGGGAACACCTCTTGACAATTTTGGCGGCCATCTTGGATTGGGCAGGCTCGCCGGAGAGCTCGACGCTCCTCCCGCCCTCCCAGGGTATTTAATAGGGCATAACTCGCCTCCGCGAGGTTATTCTTTCTGCTCCCTCTGAGGCGGAAAGCCGGAGGTCTATTGTGCTCTCTTGCACCTGTTTTTGTTAAAAAAACGATCGACTCAAAATTCGTTTTAAAAACTGTACTATATTTTAATCGGAGCGTTTTAATACTTCCCTGACCCCCCATCAGCGAGATTACATCGCTGGGCACCCCATTTCCTTAGCCTCGATCCATTGAGGCGCAGGGAACACCTCTTGACAATTTTGGCGGCCATCTTGGATTGGGCAGGCTCGCCGGAGAGCTCGACGCCCCTCCCGCCCTCCCAGGGTATTTAATAGGGCATAACTCGCCTCCGCGAGGTTATTCTTGCTGCTCCCTCCGAGGCGGAAAGCCGGAGGTCTATTGTGCTCTCTTGCACCTGTTTTTGTTAAAAAAATGATCGACTCAAAATTCGTTTTAAAAACTGTACTATATTTTAATCGGAGCGTTTTAATACTTCCCTGACCCCCCATCAGCGAGATTACATCGCTGGGCACCCCATTTCCTTAGCCTCGATCCATTGAGGCGCAGGGAACACCTCTTGACAATTTTGGCGGCCATCTTGGATTGGGCAGGCTCGCCGGAGAGCTCGACGCCCCTCCCGCCCTCCCAGGGTATTAAATAGGGCATAACTCGCCTCCGCGAGGTTATTCTTGCTGCTCCCTCTGAGGCGGAAAGCCGGAGGTCTATTGTGCTCTCTTGCACCTGTTTTTGTTAAAAAAACGATCGACTCAAAATTCGTTTTAAAAACTGTACTATATTTTAATCGGAGCGTTTTAATACTTCCCTGACCCCCCATCAGCGAGATTACATCGCTGGGCACCCCATTTCCTGGCACCCCATTTCCTTAGCCTCGATCCATTGAGGCGCAGGGAACACCTCTTGACAATTTTGGCGGCCATCTTGGATTGGGCAGGCTCGCCGGAGAGCTCGACGCCCCTCCCACCCTCCTACCGCCCCGCCCAAAGTATGCATAAAAACATCATCACCGCCCGTCCGCGCAGCGGGCGGGCGCAGCGGGCGCGCCGGCGGCGCGCCGGAGGCGCGCCAGAGGCAAGCCCGTCTGCGCCCGTCCGCGCCGGACCCGCGCCCAACGCCGGAACCCCTGCTCCACTTGCCCCAAAAATTCGTTGGTCCTTTGATCAACTTCTTCACCTCCGTCCTGATACCTGTGCCCCCTTTACTTGCTGTAACATCGCTAGCCTAGATACTACTGTTTATTCCTGCCCTCACTGTAACTTTTCTCTTCCCATAGTACCTAGACCTCGGCGTCTACCCTCTAAAATCAATGATCAGCCATCCACCATCTTAAAGGCCGCATTAGTCAATTGCAGATCTCTCCCAGCCCATGCTCATGACATATGGCTATCTCTTGAAACCCACAATTGGGACCTATTGTTTCTTACTGAAACTTGGTTAAAAGACTCCTCCAAACCGGACATCACTCTTGCTACTCCCCCTGGTTATCATTTCATTGGCATTAATCGAGACAACTCTAAGACCGGAGGAGGTCTTGCGATCATTGCTAAATCCCATCTCAAATTAAACCTCACGAAAATTCCCAACCTTGGCATCATCGAAGCCGCTCACTTTTCAATTATGGACCCTGCTTGTTCCATCTGTGCAGGCATACTGGTCTATAATCCCCCGGCCGTCACCTCTTCCTCCCTTATCACTCTGATTCACTCCATCGCCGATTTTTCTCTCAAACACCCCCATTTTACTGTTTTAGGAGATTTTAATATTCATATTGATAATCCCTCCTGCACACTAGCCTCCTCTCTGTTAGAAACCTTACAAGGACTCACCTTGCCTCAACTAGTGACAGGTCCTACTCATATAGCAGGCCATACTCTTGACCTCATTTTTTCCAATCTTCCTTCCCTCTCCACTCTTCCCCCCACTCCTTTGACATGGACCGATCATTATCTTATCCCTTTTTCTTTCACGGCCCCCTCCCCTCCTCCCCCTATCCCCCTTAATCGAGTTAAAGGTCGTAAATGGACCAAAGTTACATGTAACTCCCTGGAAGCTCATTTACATTTTCATTTTAACCAGCTAAATGACCTCAATTCAGAAACATTGAGATTCAATTCGGCCCTCTCGAATGCACTTGACTCGGTTTCCCCTCTGGTCCCCGTCACTTCTTCCAGATCCCGTCCTTCTGCCCCTTGGTTCTCCCCTCTGTTGCGTGAGGAAAAGAGCAAGTGTAAGCAGCTGGAACGTAAATGGAGATTGAACTATGATCCTGTAGCCAAATTGGCCTACAAATCTGCCCTGAGTAAGTTCCACAAACTAACACGCTCGTCCATGAGAGCTTACTTTTCTAATTTAATTCAACAGGCGCAGAATTCCTCCAAAATTCTTTTTTCCATAGTGAATGACTTCGTAAATCCTCCTGCTTTGAAATCCCTCTTTACTCCCACTCAAGATCTCTGCAATGGATTGTCTGATTTTTTTCAAGAGAAAATAGTTAAACTCTCTTCCTCCTTTGCAGCAATGGCTCCGGATTTCTCTGATGATTGCCCTGGCCTCCCCTCTTGTTCTTTCAATTCTTTTAGCGAGCTAACTCCTGATCTCGCGTTAGCTTTATTACGCAACGTTAAGTCTGGTTCCCCCCTGGACCCTGTTCCTGCCAAAATCATGGGTAATCTCGCCCCTATCCTTGTGAACCCATTTCTTTCCATCTGGAATGCCTCTTTGTCGCAAGGTCTATTCCCCTCAGTCTGGAAACAGGCCAGGCTGGTCCCCATACTGAAAAAACCTGGTGCAGACCCTCTGCTTTTTAGCAACTATCGACCTATTTCTCTCCTGCCTAAACCCGCCAAGATACTGGAGAAGGTGGTTCAGAAACAAGTGGCACTGTACTTAGAGTCAAATCAGCTGCTACACGACTCTCAGTCCGGTTTTAGATCCGGCTATAGCACCGAGACTGCGCTGCTTGAAGTCTCTGAAATTATCAGGGAATCAGTGGATAGGGGCGAGGAGGCCATGTTGGTCCTCCTCGACCTATCCGCTGCTTTTGATACTGTCTCCCACAAAATACTTACCTCCCGCCTACAGCAGCTAGGGGTCGGTGGGACAGTGCTGGCCTGGATTATTTCTTTCCTGTCTAGCCGTTCCCAAAGGGTTACGATGCACCCTTTTGAATCTGAAGACAAACCCCTCCTGTGTGGAGTGCCCCAGGGCTCTGCCCTGAGCCCTCTACTGTTTAATGCTTATGTGGCTCCTCTGGCCAAGGTAGTTGAATCCTGGGGCGTCAGGGTGGTCTCCTACGCTGACGATACTCAGCTTATCTTTTCCTTTCGAGACCATTCTGACTCCCTCTTCTCCAACTTTAGAAACTGCCTTGGTAACATATGCTCCTGGATGTCAGCCAATCACCTTGCCCTTAACACCGACAAAACAGAGGTTCTCTTTTTCAGTAAAAAAATCCCCCCCCCCTGCAACCCTCTGGTGGCCTACCATTCTGAATCCCCCACCCTCTCCCGTGAAGGCAGCTCGTAACCTGGGCTTCATTTTTGACAACTCTCTGTCCGGAAATGCCCAAGTTAACAAAGTGGTAGGGGCCTGTTTCTCTAAACTTCGCATGATCAGAAAAATCTTCCCCTTCCTCCCTCTATCCTCACGCAAAACCGTAGTCCAGGCCCTTATTATCACCCATCTGGACTATGCTAATAGTCTATATGCAGGTGCCCCGCACTATCTTATTGACCGCCTGCAAATGGTCCAAAATGCGGCAGCCCGGCTCATCGGTAACATCCCTGCCCGTACTTCAGTCAGAGCCTACCGAGAAGAACTTCATTGGCTTCCCATTTAACGACGTATAGACTTTAAAATCCTGATCCTGACATTTCGGGCTATCCATGGTACTGGCCCACTTTATCTGAAAAAGCGTCTCAAGATCTCTGTTTCAGCCAGACATCTCAGATCCAATAACCTTCGTCTTCTGTTGGTTCCTAGATTCAGGCTTTCTCGGACTGGCGGCAGATCTTTCACCGTCACTGCCGCCAAGCTCTGGAATAGCCTCCCCCTTGACCTCAGGTTCTGCGAATCTGAGCCAGCCTTTCGCCGCAAACTCAAGACCTGGCTGTTCACTAGGCGGTAGGACTTGGAACTGTCAACTCTTCACCGTTTCCCTTTTTCTCTGTGAGATATGATCTTGGTTACTCCTCATGGGGACAGTCATGTTAATCTTAGCGCCGGGACACCTCCATCGGAGGTAGCTGCGCGCTCTATAAGCTCCATAAATAAATAAATAAATAAATAAATCTCATGTTTGGAGGATGTAGTGTCTGAAGTAAAAGGTCTCTCGGGCAGGGGCCATCCAATACTGACTGCTGGTGCGTGCATACGTGTCTTGGTGCAACGTGCGGAGCAATGGGCCTACCATGGTAACGGGTTCAGTAAATCACTTGCAAGGAGGACAGGAAGGCCGGGCCCTTTGCTCTGCAGCCGGGAATATGTTTACCTATTTCACTAGACTGGAATGTGTTTTCGAGGAGGCTGAGCAGATAACTGTAGGCAAAACATGAATTTGGCAGGTAGTCCAGGCCGAGCCGGGCACCGCTGCGCTGGCAGTAGGCATGGGCGGAAAATCCGTTCCGCTCGCGGATTTTGCGGATTTTCGGGAAATCCGCAATCCGCGAGATTTGCGAATTTCCTGCAAAATCCGCAAATCCGCGAGCAGCGGATTTTGCTCGCACTGCTCGCACTGTTCGCGTGAGTTCGCGCCCCGCGAATAAGTGCGAAATTGCAGAAATACGATCTAAGCAAAACTGAAAGTAACTACTTACCAGGTTCAAAAGTTCAGGCACATCATTAGTAGCCATTTCCTGTAGTGCTTCCTGAGGGGCCCCTCCAGAGTTCAGTTGCCAGTTGAAACTATTATGTGACCCTGCTCTGAACCTCAGAATAGTTACACATATGCCACAAAGGTCATGAATTACAGCTAAGGGAGACAAGCAGGAGCCAGGCTGGAAGTTAAAATCCATTAATCAGCCCCTAATTCATTATTGTCAGTTGGGGCAGGGCAGGTGTTGTAACTAATTTTGCAACAATGAAAGCACTTAGCAAGTGCAAAAGATCACTAATCAGGGCGCACTAAGGAAGCAGGTGCCAGCTAAAAAAATATTCTGTGACACATTAATCAGCCCCAAATTAATTCAGGTCACTTGAGGCAGGGAAGGTGTGCTTTGCTTTGCCGAAAATAATGTACACTGGACAACCAGAGGGTGTGGTGATGAAACAGAGGGTGGCATGGGTGGGCCAGAGGGTGGCATGAGTAGTCAGAGAGTGGCAGTGGTGACAGAGAGTGGCAGTGATGAAGAAGAGTGTCCCAAACAGGTTGGACACGTAGAAACAACAAGTTCGCAAAACTTGCGACCCGACAGGTAAGTTCGCAAATTGCGAAATTGTAAAAACCCCTCGCGAACTGGCAGAAACACGGGCGAACACAAAAAAAAAAAAAATCCGCAAATTCGCGGGAATTCGCGGATTTTGCGGATTGCGAATCCGCAAATCCGCAAAATTCGCGAACGCGAGATCCGCAAAATTCGCTCATGCTTAGCTGGCAGGAAGTAAGGCAGGGGTCAGGGATGCGTACAGCTTTCGGAGACAGGAGAGATGAGGCTCAGGGCCTCGTTTAAGGACCTAGCTCGACTGGGCCAGGAAACATGGAGAAAACGTGGGCGAGATTCAAAAGTGTACCATGTAAAGACGTTGGCATGGCATGTTTAAAGACTGAATTATCGGTCCATTCAGGGTGGATCTAGTAGATGACATGTTAACGTTGGACGCAAATGTATATGCGTCTTCATATTCGGTCATGGAGGGAAATTACATGTACTTCAAGCACGTACATGGAAACGTTGGGGTACACGTTAGGGGACATACTTGACCATAACATTTTCAATTACCTCATTCCCTCCTTGTCCCCTACGTTCCCTTCAGGATATATCTATCTATCTGTTCATATAACATCATCTGCTCATCTTTTCTCAGACGAGAACTGGAACGTGGACTTGGACGTGGAATGCAAGCTGTGGCGCACAAGCCGCAAATCGCTGGCCCACATTGTAGACAGAGACAACAACTGAATACTATGACCAATATTATTCCTAGGAATGACAACAACTTCCAGCCCCAGGCGGATATTACACTCCAGAACGAACCGGACCAAGTCCAGGAGCCTGGATTCTGGTGCATCTGATGAGCTATTTCATGAAGCCGAGTTATGGCCTTATACACGGATGGCGCGTTATTTGGAATAAACACGCAACAACTGGATCCGATGACTCTACAAGCCCCGCCCCTATCTGCCAGGATGACGTCAAGGACAAGGCGATTTTGGAGAACAACAAGTCTCATAGCATACTGCTCCTCGGTCAGGTTCCCTAAAGCAGAAGTAGTTTTGTTCACTACTGCTTCCAAGGTTCTAGTTAACTTGCATATTAGTTTGCTTTTTGAAACAGTACCTATGAATGGAAAGAATCCTTTATTGAAATCTATATATTGTTCTTGTTCTAGTGTAGTTTCAGTCTGATCGACAATTGGGATCTTGATCTCCCTTCTATGTCTTACATGAACGAGATGTGGATTTCTGTGATAATCAGACGGGGCTAGAAAAACAGGTGGCAATAGGAACGCAATATAGCACGTCCCATCCCAATCCAATGGCAGACGTACATAGGCTGTCTGACCACATATGAAATAAGAATGGCTTGAAGCTCTGAAAGTAGACTTTCCTTTATCACTGAATTCGACAACAGTATTACAATCACTGTGTCCTAAATGTACTGAACCATTCTTTCTGACGCATAATTCACCTTTCACTGGTAAAACTGTAATAAACGGTAAGTCCGAATTAGTCTCAGACTGCACGTTCAGAATCATGAGGTTAAGTGTAAAATTACCCAATCCATACACTTCATTTTCTAGATCGGTCCCTGTCCTCTGGGGAAGACCTTCTTGGTCTGGGAAACATATTTTATTCATGACTGTATTCAAGTTCCTCCATATCCAATTGCCTTGGGAAACCTTGGACTTACTATCTAGGGAGGACATTAAAGTAAACCATGCACCACACGAACAATTATGTGTGAACGGGTAAGGAAAGAGGGGCAGAACTCCCTTGTACTTCTGATAGGGAGGGAGTCGGCCACATACCCAGCAATTAGTGGCATTGCTGGTCTGGTGTGAATGATGTAACATACGGATGAATGTATTGTTGCGCATGGCTAAACGATAGGATAGTTCATGTGGGGGCAGATCACTAAAAGTGTGCTCCACAGTGTCATTAGAGGAAGCATGTACATGTGAATCAAGAGAAAAAAAACGTGTAACATTAGACTAATGCATATAATCGTAAGACTCAGAAGAAACATCGTGATCAAGGCAATTATGCATCTGCTGTGCAAAACTTTACAGTACATTTTTCTTTTCTCTATACGCCTATCTCTCTGACTACTTGGGTCTATTCTATACATGTCAGAAACCTGTCTAACCGCTTCACCCGAGGGGGACTTAAACAATTAAACGCTGTCTGACTTACTAGACCTTAGCTTAGCACGGTACTCCTCTTGGGGAGTTTTCTCTAGCAGGGGGAGTTTAGTATCAGTCTCTGAAAGTGGGCAGTCCTTAATAGGAGAGTCTGGACACAGTCCGTGAACTTTTTTCACATGGCTCGAATGCAGCCATCCCTTCCTTCCTTCTAGTTTGACTGCAGTCCTTGTAGACAATAAAACCAATTTTGGCTGTTTCCATCTGGGTTCCAGCGGACTCTTCCGGTCGAAATTCCTCACAAGGACCAGATCACCAGGGCGGACTTCATGCGGTTTTACTTGGGTGTTGTCCGGGAAGGCAGCCGCGACCTGTGAACGACAAGATTGTAGTGCAGACATCAAGGAGGCCAGGTAATCTGTCAGCATAGAACTGTCAACATCAGTAATTCTACGGGGCATAGGCGTCCCCCACATATTCGGAGGCCTACTGAAGACCACCTCATACGGGGATAGCCTGTCCTAGAATGAGCTACCATTCGCATGTAAAAGAGTGCAACTGGCAAGGCAACTATCCAATCTACACCTTTCTCGGCACATATTTTGGCTAGGCGTGTTTTCAGGGTCTGATTATGTCTCTCTACGAGACCTGCTGCTTCAGGATGTCGGACACAATGGAACTTCCACTGGTAACCTAACAGGAGTGATACCTGCTTCATAAGCTCGGACGAGAATGGCTGCCCATTATCAGAGTACACGACACGGGGCAAACCGTACCGTGGGAAGAACTCACGTACCAGCTGTTTGGCAGTGGTTACAGCAGTGTAATCGGGGACTGGATATGCTTCTGTCCATTGGGAAAGAGCACATACGACTACGAGGACATACTTGAATCCTCGACATCTGTCCATCTGGATATAATCCATCTGGAGGACTTCAAAAGGATGGTCAGGAGGATGAAATCCACCCTGTTCCACGGGGACACCTTTTCCTGGATTGAACGGACAACAGATCATGAAAGTACGCACTTTCTGTTTTGCGGCTGCTCGTAAATGTTTGTTGTACCAGAGATTCTGTAGACTGTCTAACATGGCTTTCCCTCCTAAGTGTGCTGGACTATGTGCTGTGTTAATTATGACTTGAACCATAGAGTCGGGGAGGAACCATGTGGCCCTTCCCTTCGTCATCCATCCCTGATCTGTTTGGATCCCTCCTTGTTCAGTCCATTTCTTGATTTCGTCTGGTGTGGCATGTGTCTGTATGTCGAGTACATCTAGAGTGGGATCCTTGACTGTCAGGCAACGTGTCAGTGTAGTCGGATTAGTCTTTGTAATGTCAGTCGGAATGTCTGCCTGAGCTGTGAGTTCGGCTGTACGATCTGCCAGGTCGTTACCCTGGGAAATAGTGTCGGTGACTTTGGTATGTGCTTTGCATTTCATAATGGCTATGGCTGTCGGCAAGTGTATTGCTTCTAACAGGGCTTGGATAAGGGGACCATGCTGGATCTTGGTACCGTGAGAAGTTAAGAAACCTCTCTCTTCCCAAAGGACTCCGAAGTCGTGAACGACTCCGAATGCATACTGTGAGTCTGTGTATATGTTAACTTTCTTGTTCTTGGCTACTATACAGGCTTGAGTCAGAGCAATGAGCTCTGCAGCTTGAGCAGACAGTGTGTCAATTCGGTGTGTCTCTATGACTTCAGTTTCAGTGGTCACTGCATATGCGGCCACTAATTCCCCTGTACTTGTTCTCATACATGAACCATCAACGTAAAGTGTCAGGTCTGGATCAGTCAATGCAATATCTGTCAAGTCTTGTCGGGGCTTCGTCACTGTATTAATGACTTCTACACAGTCATGTGGTGCTGGATCGGTTGTACTCGAGGGTAACAATGTGGCAGGATTGAGTATGTTGCAGCATCTGATTTCTATGTGTGGCTGGAACAGTGTCAATTCATAACATGTCAATCGTGCTATGGTCAAGTGCTGAGTCTGGGTGCGGTTCAGAAGAACTTCCACGGAATGTGGAACCTATACTGTCAAAGGATGTCCTAACACTATTGAATCGCTTTGTCTGATAGCTAGAGCTGTTGCTGCAACTGTTTTCAAGCACGCAGGCAGAGCCTGGGCAACTGGATCCAATGTACTAGAAAAGTAAGCACAAGGCTTATGGTGTCCTGCTTGATCTTGTGTGAGAACAGATAATGCTGTGCCATCACGTTCTGTGACGAAAAGTGTAAAAGGTTTACTGTAACATGGTGTCGCTAAAACTGGTGCTTGACATAAGGCTTCCTTCAAGTCATTAAAAGCTTGTGTATGTTCCTGAGTCCAAGGGAGGACAGTCGAAGTCGCTGCCTCCTGTGTTGTCAACTGTATGAGTGGCTTGGCTAGAAATGCATACTGGGGAATCCATTGTCTGCAGTACGAAGTGAGGCCAATAAAAGCCCGTACTTCCTTTTGTGTCTTGGGTTGTGGCAGATGTGCAATTAACTGGATACGATCTGGTGCCAACTGTCTACCCCTCTTGGACAGCAAGTGCCCAAGGTATACCACTTGCTGGGCACAGAATTGGAGCTTCGAAGGGGATACCTTGTGCCCCTTTTCGGCCAGAAAATACAAGACTGTTAGTGACGCGCGCTCGCAGTCACGTTCGGTCCGTGCTGTGATCAGTAGATCATCAACATACTGTAGTAGAGCAGTGTCAATAGGCATGTGAATACTGTCTAGTTGTCTTTTCAATGCTTGACTGTAAATACTTGGACTTTCCGTGAACCCTTGAGGTGCACGTGCAAATTTAAAGCTTCGGCCATTTAAACAGAATCCGAAAAGGTACTGGCTATCAGGATGAATGGGGACGCTAAAGAAGGCGTTCTTCAGGTCAATTACAGTAAAGAACGCAGCTTCGGAATCAATAGCAGTCAATAGTGATGAAATATCTGGGACCACCGGATACTGTGGTACTATACATTTATTGAGTTCTCGAAGATCGATCACCAGTCGATAGACTGGAGGTGCATTTGGGTCCGTTCGTTTAAGAATCGGAATGATTGGAGAATTACATACATTGGAGTCAGTTTCTACAACTACTCCTTGGGCAATGAGTTCGTCAATAATTTTCAGTAAGGCTGCTACAGCCTCGGGGGGCAATTTGTATTGTCGGATTTGGGGCAGTACAACACCTTGCTTGAGTGTGACACGATAAGGAGTAATGTGCATACAACCTACATCAGTTGGACCTTGCGCCCATAAATGCTGTGGAACATTTCTCAATCTTACATCAAAATCTCTTAACACATAATGACCCTTAAAATCACGAAGGAATAATCTCACTCCTTCCGGGGAAAAACATATAACAGCTCCTAGAGCTTTCAGTGTTTTAATACCAAGCAAGTTTTCCGGACATGATTTGGTAAGCAATAAATCTGTAGTACGGGACAATGGACCAACTGCAAGGGGAACTGGCTTTGATACTTCGTTAACAATAGGCTTTCCTGAAAATCCAAGGGAAACATTCTGTGAGCCTGAGAGGGGTGCCCCTGGGACCTCGTCATGACTAATGGTGGTTCTGCTCGCCCCCGTGTCAATCAAAAATTTTCTGTCTTTCCCTAATACCTGACTATGTACATAGGGACCATCTTGATCTACAGGAACCTCGATAAGGGGCAAGCCAATCTCCCTCTCTAGGCTGTTTCATGTGTACTGCTGATAATCGGGGTAATCTGACTGTGCATACTGGTACATTTGCTGTGTGACGTGTTGTGTTGCGGCAATGGGTTGGGGTTGGGGTACAGCTACTGTCTGTTGCTGTGCATTCTGTGGAGGTTGCGGATTCTGTGGAATATTCTGTTGAACGTGTTCTGGTCTAGGCGGACGCGGTCTTTCCTTCGTTTTGCCTGTAGCAATATTGTGTCTGAGAACGGCACATTCACTTATAAAGTGACCTGGCTGTTTGCAATAATTGCAATTCCCTTTAACAGGAGCTGCGGAATGACTAGTCTGTGTGTTCTGCGTGTTACCCCTCTTCTGACCATCAGCTGGAACAGACTGGGCAACTAGTACTTTCATTTTCGTGTCTTTCATACGTCTCTGCTCATGATTGTGTTCCTATCTAATTCTGTTCTGGTGGTACTGTAACATCTGTAACATTTGGGAAGGCGTATTAGCTTGCCATGTACTTTCGACTTTCAAAACCCTGTTTTTAACCTGTGGTAAGGAATTCTCGACTAGTTTGGTCACAAAAAGATGTGGGAATGACTCGCTACTTGTTTTCAGGCCACTATTAATAATGAAACATTTCTCGAATCTTGAATAAAAATCACTAGTGTCTTCGTCTTGTTTCTGTTTGCAGGCTGAGATCGCATCCCAGTCTTCCTTTTTGACTGTCAATAATCTAGGCAAGACCTGTACTAATAATCCTGGCAATGCTTTAGTTTTGTCCCCAAGACCTAAACCTGGGGTACGTGTCTTTTCCTCGTCTTCTAATTCAGTCCAAACAATCTTTTTATCTCCCACCTCCCATTCTTTTTCTTTCAGTTTTTCGTAAATCCCTGCTGGCAACAATACTTTTAACATTTTAAGAATATCAGAATACGTGTAATCGCCCATAAGTAACATGTCTTTTAATTCACGGTGGAAACCTGCAGGGTCTTTATCGTGACAGGGTACAATTTTCTTCATTTCCAGTAATTCCATTTTAGTCAAAGGAGTGTATACGAATACGCGTTGAAGCGTATCATCTGGCTTCCGGATTGGATGTACTTCTCGTAAGGGGTTCTGTCTATCTAGGTGATATGGCTGTCTTACTGGAGGTGGAGCAGAAACAAGATGTGGAGTTAGGAAAGTTCTGTATTTGTGACGTTGTTCTAGAATGATATCAATTAAATCGGTACCTAGGCCTCTCCATCGTCTCAAGAGTAATTCTTGCAATAAATTATACAATGGACCTGGATCAGATTGCTGATCTTCATATAGTGTAATGAGATGTTGGATCATGTATATACCAGCTAGTCGCTGTTCTTCTGGAGTAAGACTCAAAAATGTTTGCACTACTAAATCATCTTTATATATACTGTCATCCCCGGCCCATTGGACTGCTGACCGGGCTAATTCCTGATCACGTAAGGTATTAAGTTCATGATAACCTATTCTTTCTTTCAGTATCTTATCAGTAACTTGGAATATATGTTCAAGAGAACATTGCTCTGGTATCGGGGAAAGGAAACGTTTCTTGTTTTCTAAACGAATGGGTCTGTCGAAAGGTCTATCAAAAGAATACTGTTTAGGGAGTTTCACTCTACCTACATACGCTATTTTATCCTCAACCTCTACTGGAGTCTCTACTTCTTCCTCCTCCTCCGAGGAGTCATTCTTGTCTGACTCGGCTTCTTTTTCAGCCTTCCGTCTGTTATGTATTGCTACTATTTCTTTACGGATCTTTCTGGACATGGCATCTATACAAGTCTGTTTATCATGTTTACAATCTGCAATATTTTGACCCCATTTTATCAGTACATCCATCTCTTCTTGAACAACACCTGGCTGATCTTTTTCCCTTATCAAACAATTTATTAAGAATCGTAACAATAAACCTTGTGTCTCTACTTTCTGATATACCATGGCTTCACGAATACATTCAGGTTTCTCTCCGGTTCTAATGAAATGATATATCTTGTCTAGATAGTCTGTCATATCTGGTAACAACACCAAATAATCTGTAACACGTCGTAGACGTAACGAAGCTAACATCATGTCTCCTTTCTTGCCAGGTACTGGATCATATCTACAATCTGTAAGGTATTGTCTAAGCTTTTCATATGTCATTGCTTTCGGAGTACGCTGTGTTGCTAATTCTCTCATTGTCACTCGTTGTAACTGTGGCGGGGTGTGAAGGTGACCTCCTGCGGCACCTCCTGAAGCAGAAGCGTGGGCATGACCTGACGTCATGGTGTGTGGGAAAGGTACATGTAACGGGGATTGACTCTGGGTTGTATCTGTCGCAAAAGGATTGTGAGGACCAATAATAGGGGGACCAGTAGCAGCAGCAGCAGAAGGGGAAGTGACAACAGGTGCGGAAAGCGAATCTTGTCGTGGAGGGGTCGTGGCTTGAACACCCGGAACATGCTGCTGTACATTATTAACGGGTGGTACGGGTACATTGGTATATGCTGGAGCTACGTCATCTAAATAGGAAGAAAGGAAAATGTCTGCTGCGGTCTGTTTTAGTCGAACCAATGGTGGTGGCAAGTTACGGGGTACTTCCGGGGTCGCCTTGGGCAGGCCCTCGGCAAGAACTGGATACATGCCTGTAATGAGTGCATTTCTTTGGCGGTCTAATTGTTCTAATCTGACCTGTTCTCCTTCTTCTAGTAACTCTTTTTCTCTGGCTTTTTCGGATTCTTCTCTACTTTTCTCTGTTTTTCTGATTGCTTTTTCTGTTCTTCTATGCGATCTCTTACGCCATAATTCTATAGCATCTTTCTGCGATTGTCTGGCTTTCTTTTTCCATAACGCTTCTTCTACTCTCATGATGCATTCGGCATCCCATGTCCCTGAGGCAGGCCATCTAAACTTCTCTTCCAGATTCTTGGTGTAATCCACCCATAAGTCTAAATACAGCACAGCATCTAAGCCGTGTTTGTGATACATAAAATATCCTGGAGTGTCCCTAGGCGGGACAGGAACTGCTTCTTCAAGTATCCCTTTCCTAGTACCTATCTGACGTAATTTTGAAAACAACGGCATGGCTGGAGTGATTCGGACGCGAACACAATAAACACAGTAATAAACAGTAAACAATCATTCATACCACAACATCAAAACACATTAAAACATGTCGGACTGAAATTACCTGGAACACAGAAAACACATATTCTGGAAAACTCTCGGGATAAAACTGAATAACTAGATGCACTGCTAAAACAGTACAGACCGGTCTCATAAAGAGACATGTCGGACCGTATCCACCTAAGTGAACACGTCAGGACCAGAATTGTGTACCCAAATCTGTCTTTACCGGGCACAAATTAATGAACCCGTCTAGATGCGTTCCCAACAACGGTACTCACCGGGAAGCAAGAAACTGAAGGCCTCGGAAACTGGACTGGACTCTGGACTGGACTGGACTGCTACTGCATCTGACAGCTACGCATCACGCTACCACGCATGCGCTTCGGAACAGGTGGACCTCCGGACACCTCGGACCTTGCTCTCTCGACTAGGGCTCTGGCCGGGATCCTCCGCATTCCTCACCGCCTCGTCTGGACGCCGGACCGCAGTCTCCGTCTCCTCCGTGGGCCCGAGGGAAGAGAGCAGGAAAACCCGGAAACGTGCACGGTTTCCGTCGGGGCTGCAGAAGGGGCCAAAGGCCGCGTGACTTCACCGGTGAGTGGGGAAGGGGGGTACCTGTTCGGGCGCCAAATTATGTGGTAAATAAATTTACCTATGCATTTTTCCGTATGATTATCAATACAAGACAGCTCATTCAAATGAGAGGCAGAGTCCGTGGTATCTGAGTCATACGGGCTTTAATGGACAATGATCCTCGAGGATGGGATATCATGTTCCGTCACCTCTAAGGTTCAGGAAGGAACATTCAACGTTTTATTAGCATTACACATTATATATAGTAAAATGGTACAATTTAATCCAATACAGTAGGTGTAACAAGTGAAAAGAGAGAGATAAGAACACATGTGCGTAATAGGGGGCGTGAAAAAGGGCGTACACATGGGCGTGCACTGTACATGTCAGAGAAACGTCACAAGAATCGTCACATGTGGGTGGATGCATTAGAGAAAGTTGCAGAATCAGCAGAAACCCTTGGCCTGCATGCGTGCGCAACTAGCATGACGTGTAACTGGGGGCTTTGACTTTAGCACTAGTGGAGGAGACTGGTGTCTGGGATGTCAGGGCAACCTGTACCTATGGCATATCTGGTATCTCATGTTTGGAGGATGTAGTGTCTGAAGTAAAAGGTCTCTCGGGCAGGGGCCATCCAATACTGACTGCTGGTGCGTGCATACGTGTCTTGGTGCAACGTGCGGAGCCATGGGCCTACCATGGTAACGGGTTCAGTAAATCACTTGCAAGGAGGACAGGAAGGCCGGGCCCTTTGCTCTGCAGCCGGGAATATGTTTACCTATTTCACTAGACTGGAATGTGTTTTCAAGGAGGCTGAGCAGATAACTGTAGGCAAAACATGAATTTGGCATGTAGTCCAGGCCGAGCCGGGCACCGCTGCGCTGGCAGGAAGTAAGGCAGGGGTCAGGGATGCGTACAGCTTTCGGAGACAGGAGAGATGAGGCTCAGGGCCTCGTTTAAGGACCTAGCTCGACTGGGCCAGGAAACATGGAGAAAACGTGGGCGAGATTCAAAAGTGTACCATGTAAAGACGTTGGCATGGCATGTTTAAAGACTGAATTATCGGTCCATTCAGGGTGGATCTAGTAGATGACATGTTAACGTTGGACGCAAATGTATATGCGTCTTCATATTCGGTCATGGAGGGAAATTACATGTACTTCAAGCACGTACATGGAAAAGTTGGGGTACACGTTAGGGGACATACTTGACCATAACATTTTCAATTACCTCATTGGAATCAGTTTGTGGTGTTTTCACTGTATTACTGTGAGTGTTGGTACAAATACTTTAAGCATTGCCTCTGGTTAGCCTAGATTGCTCAGGCCAAGCTACCTAGAGGGCGAGCAGGGGTTATCTAAGAGGGTTATCTCCCTGCCCTGACTAGAAGCAAGGGTCCCTATTTGGACAGTGGTACCTACCTCTGCCAACTAGAGACCCCCAGTTCTAACACTACCTATACTCTATTATGTGTACCTCAGCTATATGCTCTTACCTAACTAAGCCCATATTCATACAGTGCTTGAAATTCCTAAATGGAAATGAAATGGAAAAATAGAAGAGCATGCACTACCGCCGGTTCAAACACACACACAAACCAGTCTGCCCCACAGTGCACAAGCTGGAGAACCCTGATCATGCAAGCACCTTGGCAGGACCTCTGCCCACTTCCAGCAAACCTAGCTCACAACGATTTACCAGCAACACCATATCAACTATGTTCATACCTCTGCTCATAAAATACAACACATGAATATAGCCAAGCTCAGGTCCGCAATGTGCTTGATCCCTTTGGGACTGCAAGGCCATATCAATTGCAGAACGTGCACTATTAAATATTTGTAATGTAAAATAACATACAACTTAAAAATAAAAACATTGTCTCACAGTAATAATTCTATTAAACGTGAGTATTTCGTTGCCACTTCTTTTACATGTGTATATAACATATAGTGCTACTCCCCTCTTCTAAGCTCTATAAATGGCATTGCATCAGAAGGGATGGATGTACACCGGCACAAATTGTGTTCCCTGTCTATTTAGAGTCGGGAAAACCACCAACTTTGGGAGGTTGTTTTTGAAAAACAAAAAAACTCTTTTTTGTGGCGGTGGTGAACTTGGCGTCTGCACAGCAGAGCTTCAGTGCCTCCAGGAGCTGCCATGGTGGCGGCTCCTCTGAACAAACAGAAATCTTCGTGTGGCTGGCAGAGATTTCTAAAGATGGTGGGCTGTAGTCTGCCAGGACAGCAGGGTACATGCCTCCATGTCTGACGGGACGGAGTGCAGCTCACCAAACGTTCGAAAAGACTCTCAGACGTAAACAGCTAGATGTTAAATGTCATATACTTGTAAAGCGCACAGCTGCCCCAGCAAAGGGGCGTCCTGGCGCTGTATACCGCTGGGGAACCCATCCTGGCTTTCCCTGTGAGATGGTCCCTCCTGGGCATCTCCAAGGTGAAGACAAGCATCCCCGGCGCTGATGGGGCCGTTAGTAGAGATTAAGCAAGCTATTGCCCAGAGTTGCTGAGTGGGACCCATGGTTAGAGTAGGCACCGAGGCGAGAATTATCGAGTCCGCTGACCATGGCCCAAGACCCTGCCGCGTCGGGAATTGAACCCTGGTCCCGGGCCGACCTCTGCTTCCGGGTCTGCCACCTCTAACCAGTGAGCCACACCAGACCAGATGGAGCTGCCTGCCTCCCAGAGAGGGGGATGGGGGGTCTCACTCTCTCACAAGAATGACAATACGTCACCTGAGCTCCTTAAGGGGTGTACCACTCGTGCACCAAGGTAGGGGTCTGGAGAAGTCGTCCCCTTTATGTTGCTTTCTGTTTGATGCCTGTCTTCATTAGTGCAGTATAGCTCCTAGATACCTACTAGGTTGACTATGTCTTCTTCATTTACCAATGCACAACCAGAGGTCTTTCACAGTGTGCTTGTTTCGTACATATTTGTGCTTTTAATTTGGTCACTTATATGCTTAAATCTTGATCTTCAGGACTAACTTACAAAGAGAACACATCATGAATACTGTGGTGTTCTTCCACGTTCGTCGCCAATAAATTGTGGTGTTCTCAGTAATAAGAAAGACGCTGGAACAAGTAAGTTGAAGTGCATGATAGATTTATTCGCCTCATCCATCAACTGCAAGAGTCTCAAGTAACTGCCTGAAATGGAATCTGTAATGAGCTCTAACGCAATCCAAGAACTAACATTCTACATGGAATGAAAAGGCAGAAGGATTCTTTACAGTGTTGAATATGGGGAAACAAATATAATAAATATATAATTAATACAATGTCACAAATACCTTATTGGGCCATCCATAGAACGATCGCTAATTCCTTGGAGTACTTCAGGTTGCTGAACATTTATCCTCAGGACAATATAACCGACCCAGTGGGGGTTTCCTTACTCCTGAACAGTTTCCATGACCCTGTGAAAGCTTTCTTTGTATGCTGATAGGTTATCAGTCTGTGTGCATCCCTTTATTTTTTCACATTCTAACAGTAGCAGGGTTAAGGAATTGACATTGCATTATAGGTTACATTTTCAAGTACATATCGCTCTCTCTCGCTCCATGTATCGTTGTGGAATCATTATTAGAATCCAAAAAGTGTTATACACATTAATTCCACATGGAACAGTAGGTGGGCATCCATGCACAAAGGCCAATAGGATGGTTGCCTCATTGTGTGTGAGTGGGTACTGAGTACTCGTGAACATCGCATTGTGGGATTGTCAACTTACTGTGCTGGCAGTGTGCAGGTCCTGTTCACACCCATCAGTAACGGAGGCGGAGGCGGAGGGGAAAAGGACGTGGAAAGATCACAGGGATAACTTGGCCTAACTAAGGTCTTTCCGGCCCTCCTACTTCACTTCCTCCTATCTGTCGAGTATAACTACCCATCAAACCATGGTTACAATGCGAGGTGAACCTGCTAATCCCAACTAACATATCTTGCGCTGGTTATGTGGTGGGTTGTCGCGCCTCTCTATTTTCTTCTGCTACTGTTGTTGCAGTGTCTGGGTGGTCCGACTCTAGATGTGGTTCATTTTGGAAGTCATGTAGTATAGTGTCCCAGCTAGTAGCTGTAGGGATTTTACGAAGCCCCAGGGTGTCTTCCTTGTGAGTTGCAATGCTCTCGGCCTTTGCACACACCAGTAGCGATTGCCTCCAGGCCACCAGGGGAGAAGGTTCAAGTGACTTGCGCTTGGCTACTAGCATGCCCAGTTCTAGAAAGCAGGAAGTGACCTTCTGCCATTTACTACTGCGAAAAAAACTCAAAATACATACCTCCCATGTAGGCGTAACAGTAAGTCCCGTAGAGCTGGACAATCCCTGCCAGTAAGTGTAAAGGAGCGGGCAGACCCATATCATGTGGTGGAGGTCAGCATCTGGCAGGCGACATCTGGGGCACGCCGCATCAGTGTGGTGGAAGTATTGATTTATGTTAGCAAGGGTGAGATAAGCCCTCGGTATGATATAGTACTGAATAAGGCGGAAGCGGCTTTTGCGAGGGACTCAGACTGGACTTTGTAGTATGGTGGCCCATTCTTTATCAGTGCAAGGACGAGCCTCCCAATGCTACCTCAAGAGAAAGAGTGATACCGCTGTGTGGTGACGCCGTGAGGCAGCTAACCATCTAGGGAGATGCCTACTCGACCCCATAACATGTAGATACTGGATAGTGGTGTGTCTAGAGTTCCCCTGCCATGTCTCCCCATCTGCCGCGCAGTGAAGCAAATAGTGAAGTTTGTAGTACAAATTGGCCGTGGGTATGACCATCTACCTCCATTAGCATGTCATAGGGTATTAGGGCACTGGCCCGAAAGAGGTCGCCGAGGGTGTGTAGGCCAACTTCCTACGAGGTGGCGAGTTCTCCAGACATGGTATCGGTGCAGCCCCAGGTATGCCTAGCAGGGATAGTGCTGGTGCGTATGGAACTGTGGAACGTGTGATGTACAGGCTTTGCGGAAGCACCAATACACATCTCTGAGAAGCAATGACTCCAGCAGGCTTCCACAAGCCCAGGGATGACATTTCCCTATTTATAGTCCCCATGGTCTTCCTTCACCTGAAGGGGGAAGAAAGTAGCAGTCAGGATCTCCTCTGGTTCTCCAGGCCAGTACTCACCCATCCTCGCTTTAACTCCTATCTATGCTCCTCCACGCCTTTTCCCTCCATTCCTTGCCTGAGGAGAGAAGAAGGAAGCAGTCAGGATTGCATAGGTTCTCCAGACCCGTTCTGCTGTCCTCTCACTGGGCCCTCTGAGGGACCTGAGGGGGGCGTGCCTTTTCCAACCCCATTCCTGGTCTCTGACTGGATTCCTTGGAGGAAGGACCGCTGTCTAATGTGTGTGTGCTCATTCTCATTGACGCTCCCTACTATCCATCTTCTCACTGGTGGAACCAGTCCAAAAGGAAGTCTTTCTTAACTTCACTGGGAAAAATGGCCTGTATCATCCCATCTTATTGGTACTGGTGTTGGTCTCTGTTCCGCAGAGGCAGAAATGTAGGAAGACTAGAGGGCCAGTATCTTAGTCAATTAGGGGTGAAACAGATATTTCCCAACCAGAAAATTAGATATAAACTTTTATCTTACTCTCCAGCTACTTCTAAAACAAGCATTTGCAATGCTATAGGTCTCGCATTTACGAGAGTTTGAGCTATTGTCAATGCAATTGCTTAAACTCTTGCAAATGCGAGCCCTATTGCATTGCAAATATTTGTTTGTTTAGTAGCGCCCATGCAGAGCTTTCACATCCGTGGATGCCGCACCCCTTTCTGTCGACAAGCCGCGTCTAAAGAAAGGGTCATGGCTGACATTAAAGTGAAACCGCAGCATGGAGTGCTTTGACAAAAAAAAGCATCCGTTTGTCAAGGTGACAAACAGATTTTTTGGGTGGTAAAAGCTCCCATGGCACACTTCCATTTTAATAGCGGCCGCGCACCTTTCTTTAGATGCGGCTTGCCTAAAGAAAGGGGCCTGGCCTCCATGAATGTGAAAGCGTTGCAAGGGTGCAAGTAAACAAAAAAATAATAATAATAAGTAAGCACAGTCGCTATACTTAAAGCGGACCACACTTCGAGAATAAAGAAAGAAAGAAACGCGGCCGCTATAGTTAAAGCGGACCGCCATTAGTAAAAAAAATAAAAGCGTGCAGCAACATGGTGGGTGGAATAGGGGCAATTCATTAAATAAAATAGTGCTCACAGCCAAGGTAAAGCAGACATGTGACAAGACAAGTAAAAGGTCCAGTTGTTTTGGGAGATCACAAATGCAGACAAGGCGGTACCAAGGAGGAACTAAGAAGCCTAATAACGACTCATAAACCAGCGTTTATGAAGAACAATGACACAAGCCAATTAAAAATATTGGGCGGAGAGTGGGCGGGCTTCAAAGCCATACTCCAATACTGCATGCCTCGCTGCAGTGTATGCGCTGCCTAGGCTCGACCTAAAAAGAAGCCCCGCCATTTGACCAGTGTTAATTACTCTACTCTCCCCATTTCTATGACATTAATATTTTTGCCATTTTCTTTGAACCCCCGAAGCATCTCAAGAAAAATAAACTGAACATTTTTGGGGAGCAGAATGGATGAAAATAGTGTTCCATTTCAAATACTTCTCTGTACCACATAAGAGCCATCCAGGCCTTTGCTTGTTGTTCCTAGCCTGTTCTATGTGAGATGGACGAAGACGAGTGGGTCTGTACAGGTTCAGCAGAGTTTCATGTGTCTGTGCTACAGGGGCTGCTAAACCCAGCGGAAATCGGACCACAGACACTGTTACCCAAACTGGAGGGCCCTGGACCCAACTACCCACACCAGTATCTATTTATTGGGGGATGGGAGGAGAGCTCACTCCAAACCCTCAGACACCCCCTTGTGCACACACAGTTCTGCGAGGGCATGTCAATCATGGTCTAACCCCCCCCCCTCCCCTTGTGCAAACACAGCTCTACCAGTGCATGTCAATCGTGGTCTGAACACCCCCCTGTGCACACACTGCTCTGCCAGCGCATGTAAATCGTGGTCTGAACATTCCCCCATGTCAATTGTGGTCTGAATCCCCCCCCCCGTGCACACACAGCTCTGCCAGTGCATGTCAATCCTGGTCTGAACACCCCCCTGTGCACACACAGCTCTGCCAGTGCATGTCAATCGCGGTCTGAACACCCCCCTGTGCACAAACAGTTCTGCCAGTGCATGTCAATCGTGGTCTGAACATCCCCCCATGTCAATTGTGGTCTGAATCCCCCCGTGCACACACAGCTCTGCCAGTGCATGTCAATCCTGGTCTAAACACCCCCCTGTGCACACACAGCTCTGCCAGTGCATGTCAATCGTGGTCTGAACCCCACCCTGTGCACAAACAGTTCTGCCAGTGCATGTCAATCGTGGTCTGAACACCCCCCTGTGCACACACTGCTCTGTGAATGTACCTCAGTCCCGAAATACATCTTCAGTTGGGCACAGCTTTGTGACTGCAACTTGAATCTTATCTGCAGATTCCAAAGTTGCACAAGTGCACCTCAGTCTGTACATACCTATTACCTACAGCTCTATAAATGCAACACAACCCTCACCCAGAGCAGGCATTGCATAATAACTGGGCACAATATGTGCACACAAAGCTCTGCCAATATACCCTGGACCCTGCCTGCACATAAGATGTGAAAACAGCTCTCCCATTGATCTTCAGTCTTGATCTGCAGTTGATCAGTACACTCACAAATCTGCCCTCTTACAAGCAAGACCCTCTGGTGCCCTGGGTGTTTGCAGCAGCAGTGGTGGGACAGAGGGTGAGCAAGGGACTTGAGAGTTAGCAATAGTCTCATTGAACTAAGAGTTAGCTGTAACCTCAGGAAACTAATTGTGATCATGAATCTTGAAAAACTGGAGGTGAACATGAGTTTCAAGGAACTGAAGCTAACCACCAACTTGCAAGAGCTGAACCCTAGTAGCTCAAGGAAAACTCTAAAATGCCTACTGCTCAACTGTCGATCTGCAGCAAAACATGCATCAGACATCGCTGCCCTCATCGTTAACCAGGAAATTGACCTGGCAATCCTAACAGAAACATGGGTTTGGGAATCCTCATCTCCATTCATGGATCTTCTAGTGCCCCCTCAGTATAACATTGTGGGATTAGATAGACTAAAAAAGACAGGAGGTGGTATTGCCTGCATTCTCCAATCGGATATAGAGGTCAGCCAAATACAATCTGACCCACTCGAATCCTGTGAATACTTAGGTCTCAATATACGATCGGCAGACAATCAAAGGTGCAACCTGCATGCGATTTACCACCCACCAGGAAATAGTGCTACTTTCATAGACCAGTTAATGGAGATCATCACGGCTAACTCTAACACTCACTCTAATAACATATTCCTAGGCGATTTTAATTTACACTGGGTTGACAACCAGGACAAACAGGTCAACGCTCTTAAAGACTTTCTAACTGAGCCAAACCTTACCCAAGCCGGCACACAACCAACACATTCGAAAGGGGCAACATTAGACTGGATAATATCGAGAAACAAGGATACTTCAATCGAATCGAATGTTCCGTGCGACTGGTCAGATCACCATGCCATAACCTTCCTGATACCCACCTTGAAAAAGAACAAGGCCACGCAGCCTATCAAACTCAAAAAGTGGACTCGAAACACTAAAGACTCGAATATTGAACTACTGGTAGAAAGTTGTGAGAAGGACCTACATCCGCCTAACAATTTGCAGAATGTGAATGATCTAAATTATCACTACACTATGTCAGTAACACACATAGTCAACTCCACCATGCCACTGAAACTGAAAAGAGTCAAAGAGAATGATAAAAAAACCATGGTTTAATGGGACACTGGATAAAGATAGGCGGAAACTAAGACTTACTGAAAGAAAATGGAGACAGCACCCATCATCCCCAGAGTTGAAATCCCTCAGAAAAATCTGAAACGAGTACAACAAAAAGATCCTCGATTTCAAAAAGGAATATATTAGATCAGAACTGGATAACACCAAAAACAGACCACGGAAACGATTCAAGATCTTAAAACAATAATCCAAAAAGTTGGCCAAATCTGCCCAAGAAACTACTAAAACTCAACTGAATTGTGAAGAATTCTCAACATTCTTCACCGACAAGGCCAACACGCTTGAAAGAGAACTCATATTGGCAGCCAACAACCTTCCTAACTAACCACCCACACTGAACAATAACACCTTGACAATCAAACATGATAGGGCAAAAAACAAGGCACAGTGGGATACCTTAAAACTATATGACCAGAATACCATCATCAAAACGCCCTCGGATATCAAACCTAATAACCACTATAATGACCCACTCCCCTCTAAATGCCTAAAAAAAATCAGCCACATCATCATCCCAATATGGACAAAAATAATAAATGCCTCTCTATCTCAAGGGATCCTTCCAGAAGGCCTACAAACAGGTAAAGCTGTCCCCATCATCAAAAATCCTACAAGGGACCCGGCAGATCCTAATAACTTTCGCCCAGTAACCAATCTTCCATTACTTGCCAAATTAATTGAGAAATGTGTGCAAAATCAACTAAGCCATCACATCACCAATTTCATGCTGCTGGACGATTGCCAGTCGGGTTTCAGAATAGGCCATAGCACGGAAACAGCGATCCTACATATTGTCGATGATGCGTTACAGGCCCAGATCATAATCGAACATGTCTTCTAGTCCTTCTTGACCTGTCATCTGCATTTGACACAGTAAATCATGAAAAGTTACTAACCAGGCTTCATGACAGGATGGGATTGTCTGGAAATGTGCTGAAATGGTTTGAATCCTTCCTTCAGAATATAACGCAAAGATTCCTGGTCAACCAGACACTATCCCATCATGCGCTAATTCAATTGGAGTCCCTCAAGGATCTACACTATCTCCATCACTTTTCAACTTGTATGTCGAACCTCTTACAGAAATTCTCCAAAACGCAAACATATCCTCTCACATGTACGCTGACGACACGCAGATATACATCAAGATCGCATCTCTGGAAGACATCAAGTTAATGAATGAGGCCTTAAAAGTGTCATTACTCTGGTTAACTAGCAATCATCTGAAGCTAAATGCACAAGAAACAGAATTCCTATTAATTTCACCACCAAAGAACCACACAGAAGTGAAATCACTAGGAATCACGCAGGATAAGAACCTAGAAATGAAAGCCCACATCAAATCAATGGCAAAAAGTGCCCGGTTTCACTTGAACTACATTAGAAAAGTGAAACCATTCATTTCTACGGTGGAACTCAAATTGGCAGTCCAATCCTTAGTTATCTCAAGGATTGAATATGGATGTACAACCTTAGCAGGTCTACCAAAATTTCCACAGCACTACTAAAAGCATGCCTCAATGCAGCTGCAAGACTCATTAACCGATCGAGGAAATTCGACCATATCTCTCCATACCTGAAAGCGTTAAACTGGCTACCATACGAAGCCAGAATTCAACTTAAAATGGCATCTATTACCGACAAAGCGCTCCACTACAAAACACCAAGATACCTGGCCAAAAATATTGAACTATCAGGAGGAAGCAGACCAGCCAGGAGTGCCAGGAAGCTGTTGCTGAGACCACCCATCTTGCGGAAGAAGAAAACGTATGATAGAACTTTCTCCGGAGCAGCCCCCAGAATCTGGGACTCACTCCCTCCAAATATTAGGAAAATTCCAAACACAGCAACATTCAAGAGGGAAGCTAAGATCTTCCTAATGAGTATGTTCCTTACATAGGCAAGACAGTTCATCATTGGCACTGTGACATAGATGTTTCCAAAACAGAACATCAATGTAAGAAAAGAGAAAGTCACCAGTTATGCTGGGGATAACCTTTGTCAGTACTATACCACTCAAGACTTATGGATGTAGAATGCACGGAAAAAGACACTTCAGAACTATTTGTACTGGAAGTCCCAGTACACCTTGTACAGTAAGCAATTCCAATAATTTTTATTGTAACCTTGAAGATAGACATATACAGGAATTATATATACGGTATATATATATATATATATATATATATATATATATATATATATATATATATATATATATATATATATATATATATATATATATATATATATATATATATGTTATTTCTGACATCAAGTTGTATCCTAAATCTACCACATGTCATTGTATATATTTATGCTAATACTGTATAGCTGTATACCTAACCTACCTCATTTCATTGTGAAGCGTTTACTGTTATAGCTGTATATCTAACTTACCTCATATCATTGTGAAACGTTTTGCCATATAAGATGCATCTCTGACCTGGCTCATGTAACTGTGACGCTGCCTGATACCCAAGGGTGACGTTTGCACTATATAAAAGTCTTTAAAGAAATGAATAAATAAATAAATTAAGGTTGAGAAGAAGCCTCGGGGAACTTAAAGCGAACAGGAAACTTAAGGACCTGGGGGAGGGGGCAGTAGATAGTCTTGGAGCAGACACCTCAGGAATCTGAGGCTGGGCAGGAGCCTGAGGGTACTAAGGATTAGCAACAGACTCAGGAATTCGGGTTTAAAAGGAGTTTCAAGAAACTGAGGATGAGTAGGAGCCTTGTGGAACTGAGTGTGACTAAGAGACTCGGGGAACAAAAGTGAGATGGACCCTCAAGGAACGGAGGGCGAGTAGGAGGTTTAATGATCTGAAGGTGAGAAGGAGCCTCAGGAAACTGAGTGAATAGATGCCTCATGGAATAAGAGCAGGTAGGAGCTTCCAGGAACTAAGTGGGTAACACAGGTCTCAAGGAATTGAATGGGAGCAGGATTCCTAAGGATCTAGAGGTGAACAGGAGCCTCATGGAACTGAGGGAGTATAGAAATGTCATAGGTGATGAGTGTAAATAGAAGTCTCAGGGAATCGCTAGTATTCATCTCAGTGTCAAAAAGAGCCTCAATGAAGTGAGAGAGATGAGGAACCCTAAGGAACTAAGATTAGGCAGGTGCCAGGAAGTGGAGGGTGAGCAGGAGCCTTAAGAAACTGTAGATGAAGACAGAGGAGACTAAGGAAACCGAGTGTAGGTCGAAGCGCCAAGGAGCGAAAGTGAGTAGGACCCTCAGGGAACTTAGGGTAAACAGAAGTCTTGAGCACCGAGAGCCTGGTGGACATAAATTGTAATGTGACCTTTCTGGGAGCCTGTAACTAAGCGGGAGCCTGTGGGTCTTGGTTGTGAACTGAAGCCTCAGAGTGATCAGAGTATCAACCTGCTCACTTAGAGTGAGCAGGTTGATAGTTCCTTATGGAGAACAAAGACCTCCAATCAATCAATCATAGAATTTATAAAGCGCTCCACTTACCTAACCAGACGTAAGGGTGAGCATGATCCTCTTGGGCTGTCAGGATCCCCCATGATGAACTGGCAGGTATTTATGGGTGAGCACGTTTTTAGAGACCCATGGGTTTGCAGGGACCCAGAGACCTAAGGTGAGAATGGCATTTATGGACCTAAAGCTGAGCATTCTTAGATCTGTAAATGTTCCCAATCTTTGCTAATGCTACTGTCCCCAAAATGTGAATTATGACACTAACCAAACAATGTCTTACAAAAGGTGGCAAACGGAATGTGGGCCACTTTTTTGCACTGCCAGGGCCCAATGCTATCCTGCGTGCATATTAGTCTTAATTCACAGAGGTGTTCTCCATTAGAAGACAGCGCAGGGCTACACACATCGTTCCATCAACCAGTCCCAACATTCTACGGTGGCCTAAAAACACTTGCCTGCCCATGATCAACTCAGACTGCGCAAATATATCTGTAAAGAAAATATCTAGTACATTCACACTTCCTAGATAAATGTGGTGCAGGCTTCAAAACATATTGTTGATTCTATCTAGTAATCACAAACCGACAATAAGTCAAGCAAGGAGATTAGCTAGCTTCGGCCAACCCTATAGTTAAGCAGCTCCTAACCACATCAGGTTTACCATTTGGATACTAGTAATATGGACCGTCTGTCAGGAGGTCACATCATGCACATGCAATCTCCATACGGTAGAGCCTATCCAAGCATACACAGTATGGGCAGGTGCAAATCTCGGGTCTGCTGTTTGCAGCCCCTCCACACTCTTGTGCTCTCCCCCCTTTGAATCTGCACAGAACATGACTCCCAGGTAACAATAAGCATGTGCTGGTCTGCCACTGGGGGCTGATAGTCCGCACACTTTCTAAAATGTAATCCCTCTAAAACATTGTTTCTTTTTCCTTCCTCTGCTGCTGATTCCTTGTGTGTCGCTGCATGACCCTCTGCATTCTTCACTCTTGGGCTCAAGCCTTCTCTCACGTCCTTTGTAAAAGAGCTCCCGGGCCTCCCCCTTGATTCTACACTGAGGTTTTAGCCTCACTGTGCAGATGGCAGTCTTCCCAGCTCCCCTTCTTCTGCTACATGTGGTCTACTTTGAGTTCACTGCAGCAATGGATCTTGTAGCAAGACAAAGACTTTGGGAAAATTGACTGACATGGGCCTGGACCCAGCACTATTTTCTCTCTTAATAATGTTACACAACATCACAGGTAAGGCTTAACCAAAAAGGTCTTCCCAGTAAACGATTCACCATTGTCACGGAGTCAAATAGGAATGTTTTCTGGCTAAATTGCTGTTTTTACTCTACAGGAATGACCTACACCAGGAAGTGCTGAATGCCTGACAAGATGAACCTTGCATCTGAGGCTTCCCGGTCCCTGCTCTTCTATGGGAGGACACTTCCATCCTGCTCGCCCATCCTGATCCCAGAGGGTCTGTCACCCAGTTAACAGCAATAGACAAGCAATGTCAAGAACATAGTATAAAGATAAACAGCCAGAAAAAAAGACAATGGCTTTGAGGAAAAACTGGAGACAAAAAGCAATTACCATCAGGGGCACCAAACTAGAAGTAGTGAAATCTCCTCTGGAGATGAACTTTGGGGCATGGATAAAAACACCTCAAAATAGACTTCCATGAACGACATTTTTGGAAGTCAATACAGATAGTACCAGGAGGCCTTCCTGCCATTGCCTTGGAATCTGGCATTGGAAATCTTTCTAATGCGAATAGATGCCTAACGGCTCTAACAAAATGTAACTTGAAAAGATTGGGATGGAACAATCGCTCTATATGTCAAGTCACATTTCTCCATCGGCTAGGACGAAGAAGCACAACATTTTGTGGTTGTTCTATCCCCAGGTAACCCCAGTCTGAGGTTTATTCCCATAAACAGAAAAAAACATGATGGCTAGAAGACATCCCCACAACTTACATGTGGGTGAATAGCGCCGAGTCTTAGAAAACCTTCAACCAGCAGGCCAAGACAGTCTTTTTTATGCTTCTTAAAATGTTCAATCGGTACCAAACCAAGGGTAAAGGAGACTTTTGCCCTAGCCAGAAGTGTCATCCTCCCTCGAAAATCTTGGCTAAGGAAAAGAAAATAAGTTTCCCCTGTGAAATGTAACTGTGGCTCAACCGAGGATCTGGCCCAATTCCTGTTAAATTCCTAACATTTTGGCACAATCAGAAATAATATCATCAAATGTATATTGGAGGACGAACTGTCGGACACTAACGAAAAACACATTTTCTTCTTGCTCAGGGACATCTTGGAAGCATTAACAAAATGAATGCATTAAGATCATGCTAAAGGCTGGGATTCAAGAGAAAACAGTCTATGAAACCCACTATGATAAAACTGTATGGACATGTAGACATGTTTTCCAAGCTCATATAGGCTGATATATTGCTGCTTTTTACCATCTTTTTAGAACTGAGTTCCTCACAGGAAGGTAAAATAAATGCTCTTGCCTTATTAGTTTATCCTACTTTTAAAAAGTAGTTTCCATGGTATTTCAGCGCCAGGAAGTCCGAGGGGGCCCATTGTAAACATTTGTGACCTTTAGAAATAGATATACTCCATAATCACCAGCGTGAGTGCCACTAATGCTTGTTACAAAATAGCATCACTTTGCAGGTAGACAAAGTCAAGACAGATTGATACCATATAAGAATACGCATTGCTGTCTCTTAACTCCGTGCAGCTGCCTTTTACGGCTGCGTTGTCTGCCTGTAAGTCAGGGGAGCCACCTTGCAAGATAGTGCGGCCTATGTCTCCAATGTGACTGCCCTGTAAAGCAGTGCTGCTTCTCTGAATTCAGTGCACGGCCTTGTAAGACAGTGCTGCCTTCTTGGGAGTCGGTGTACACTGTAGCGCCCTCTAAGGCAGTGCTGTCTTTTACGGCTGTGATGTCTGTCGGTTCGCCCGTGCAGTCTCGTTGAGTGATAGTGCCGCCTCCCGGTGAGGTAGTGTAACTGCCCTGTGAAGCAGAAGTCTCTATCAGTGCAGTCACAGTGCTCTGAACGCCAGGGCTGTTTTCTGGTTAGTCGGTGCTGTGACCTATAAGGCAGTGCGATTAGTGCAGCCGTCTTTTACGACTTTGACGTCTGCCTATAAGTCAGGGTAGCTACCTTGTATGATAGCGCAGATTCCCTGCCAGGAAATTCATCTGCCCTCTAAAGCAGCACTGACTCCATAAATTCAGTCCAGTGCCCTGCATGACAGTGCTGACTTCTTCAGTCTTAAATTTAGTCCAGTGCCCTGTATGGCAGTGCTGACTTCTTCAGTCTTAAATTCAGTTCCGTGTCCTGCAAAGCAGCGATGACTTCTTCAGTCTTAAATTCAGTCCAGTGCCCTGTAAGGCAGTGCTGAAGTCTTTAATTCAGTCCAGTGCTCACTTCTTCCATCTTAAATTCAGTCCAGTGCCCTGCAAGGCAGTGCTGACTTCTTAAATTCAGTTTTAAATTCAGTCCAGTGCCCTGCAAGGCATTGCTGACTTCTTAAATTCAGTCTTAAATTCAGTCCAGTGCCCTGCGAGGCAGTGCTACCTTCTTAAATTCAGTCTTAAATTCAGTCCAGTGCCCTGCGAGGCAGTGCTGCCTTCTTAAATTCAGTCCAGTGCCCGGTAAGGCAGTGCTGACTTCTTAAATTCGGTACGAAAAGGGGGTGGTGATGGACGGAGCATCTGAATCAATCAAACACTCACACCCAGTCAAAAGATCTGGGTTTAATCCATCACCGTTCTTTAGCCCACTCTGCCACCTCCAACGGGAGGACAGAGCTAGAAGGTTCAATACATAGAACGGTGGCTCCTCCTGGCAGCTAAAGAAACGGCAAATATAGAGCCGTATGAAGGTAGAAAATGAGAGTATCAAACCTCGTACTGTAGAAATCTGGATAAACTGGTCTGGAAGTCAAGGAAATTTAACGAACCCATGACCTTGGAGACAGAGCAGCTTTACGGATATTGAATAAACAAAGCACCAAGAGTCCAAATTGGAAAAAGGGACTCCTCATAGAACCAAGTAGTTCCATCCAGGGGGATAATAAAATTCAACTGGACCAACAAGAATCAGTCCTGATGAAGGCATACTAGAAAAAGCCGAAACGCCGCGTCGACCTTTTGATTCTGTGACCTTTTATTGTATTTTAAATAACATTGTGATGATCATGTAAATTGTGTAATGGTTTTAATGTATTCTTTTTTATAACATTGTATTGTGTAATAAAACTTGTATTCTGTTACCGAACTTTAGTAGTGATATGTTCTTAATCAGAAAAATACGTTTATTTGTTTAATAATTTGTTTATTAAATCTGTCCATTTTTGTTGCAAGGAAATACGTAAGATCATTTATAAACAACCAAACCAACTTTTTTGTAGTTTTGTTGTTCCCCCTGAAAACCCTACCTTGATAACATTGATATAATCTTCCAACACAAGGATATATATACTTATATGTTCATTATCTCACGAACAAGTGTATAGCTTTTGCCTTCTTCTTGGAAAACATGCCCCTCTAGATACAATAAATGACCCTAGGGTGTCAAAGGGGAGACCCATTAGTCCTACACTAAAATAAGGCATCATCTAAACTGTCCAACGAACCCGGACGTTTGTTGCACACTAAATACTACCTGAAGCTCGATCTGGCATTGGTCCTTTTTAAGCGCTTAATAGCCATGGCCTGGAAAGCCCCTCATCTGCCCACGATCAAGTGCTGGCTTATGTTGACTCACAGCGGGCTCTGCACAGCGGACGCCATGGTACATGATCGTGGGATGCCGGGAGGAGGCAGAGCAGATACTTAGGTCCTCAAATTGTTCGACAGGTTGAATCTGCCCTCCCCCCAGGCTGTAGAACCTGCCACATTGATCCTTATAGATGACCAGATAGAGCTATTGGCGACCCACTCCTTTACATGCACAAACTTTGCGGATACCACTGGGGACCCTGTGCTCTCTGGGGTGGAGAATGTAGAGATGTTCTCCTTCTCCCCCTGGTGCGACCACTCGCCTATATCCCCATATTTGTAGGGTACTCCTGTAATTTATGTTACTGTACTTCCAATTAGCTGCCAATTGCAGCACCAGCCAGAGAGTTTCAAATGTTACTGTTTTGTTTTATTTTGTCATGTTCACATTAGCTACTCCACTACAAGACAAAGTGCACTACATCACTGAGGGTTAGCATCCTATTTTCCCCATGTGCCGCGCTATCCCTCCCTACCATTGTATGATCTGCTACCAGGATATTGTCAATGTATACATGATGGGAAGTGGTCCACTGTCCACTTTATGAAAATACTTACCTTTGTATTCTGTACAACTTGTTGAGATTGTTGATTAAATGCCAATAAAGAAATGTAAACAAAACAACAACAAAAAATTCCGTCCAGTGCTGACTTCTTAAGTCTTAAATTCAGTCCAGTGCCCTGCAAGGCAGTGCTGATTTCTTAAATGCAGTCCTAAATTCAGTCCAGTGCCCTGCAAGGCAGCACTGACTTCTTAAATTCAGTCCAGTGCCCTGTAAGGAAGTGCTGGCGTCTTAAATTCAGTTCAGTGAAAGGCAGTGCTGACTTCTTAAATTCAGTCTTACCTTCAGTCCAGTGCCCTGTAAGGCAGTGCTGACGTCTTAAATTCAGTCTAGTGCCCTCTAAGACAGTGCTGACGTCTTAAATTCAGTCCAGTGCCCTGTAAGACAGTGCTGACGTCTTAAGTTCAGTCCAGTGCCCTACAAGGCAGCGCTGACTTCTTAAATTCAGTCTTAAATTCAGTCCAGTGCCCTGTAAGGCAGTGCTGACGTCTTAAATTCAGTCCAGTGCCCTGTAAGGCAGTGCTGACGTCTTAAATTCAGTCCAGTGCCCTGCAAGGCAGTGCTGACTTCTTAATTCAGCGCAGTGCCCCATACGACAGAGCTGCGTTTTTTAAGCCAGTGCAGACCCAGGGACATGTTAAGGATTTTTGGGGCCCCGGGCAAAGCATACTAAGGGAGACTTTGGGGCAGATTTATGAAGGACTTGCGCTGCCGGTGCGTCACTTTTTCCCATGTTAAAAATGACGCACCGGCGGCGCAAGGCCTTCATAAATCTGCCCCTTTGTTTGTAACAGCTTTGCATTTATGATCGAGTTTCAGCTCTTTCGTGCCCCCTTCGGCCAAGCCAGTGACAGTGTACAGACACACTCGTCCGCATCTAATATTCAGGTAGAGTGAAGTGTGTTTTCCATATTGTAGCACAGAAGCAACTCAATCAGTTTGCAAATTAACTAGATGACACCCTTCCATTTCTCGTATGTGAGATCCTGTTTTGATCTAAAAGAACCTTTTTTATGGATGTTACATGAAACGTAAACACTACATTTCTCTGCAAAATGTCTGTAACAGACTGACACATCACCTACAATAAAAAGAAATTAAAGGAAAATGGTGTTTAAAACTGGGGGCCTCGTTAACAAGGCCATTGTGTTACTTTTTTGTAAGCACCAGCAGCATAGTCTGCCTGCCCATATTTACAGGTCACGTAAAGTCACTCTGCATGACTTTTCATGGCCTTGAAAATATGGGCCCCTTTCACGCATTACTCTGCGTGAAAAGGGCGTTCCATGGGTTTTGCTGAGGATGTTCCCATGCAACATCCATGGAACCTGAGACATTCCTACATTTACAAAGTTTTGGAAATCTGGGAATGCGTTAGAATCCTACGCCTCTGCGGCGCAACGAGGAGAAATGCTTTTATTTCTCCTCGGTTTTCCCCTTTCTATGCGTGCTGCATTCTCCAGCACTCCTACAAAGAGGAAAATGCCACCAATGATTGTTTTTGTGCAGGAAGGTGTCTCTACCTGCACAAAAACTATCATCCCCCCCAACGCAGGCATTGTTGCAACATGACACAAGGGTGCCTGCGCTGGCACATGGCAGCCAATTGTGCACCAGCGCAGGGGAAAGCACACAGATGCGTTGTATTGTTGTTACTACAATGAATCCCAGTACTTTTAAAATGATACAAGATGGCACAGCAAAATGGCTTGCGGCGCTGCACTGCATTATATTTTGTAAATGAGGCCAAATCTGTTTAAGATCAATTCAAGACTTTCTGCAGAGCAGATCTGGCTCTCTCAGGGGCCCCCTGAAAGGCTGGGTCTCTGGCCAGAGCCCACTTTGCCCATGCCTTAAAACATCTGCGGGTGCAGTGCCTTGTGAGGCAGTGCTGCACACTTGAATCCAGTGCCCTGTAAGGTGTTCCCTGTAGAAACGATTGCCATAGCCATGGTTGGCGGAGAACCCTCCCGCCGATGAAGATTATTTTGATGGCGGAAAGCACGTTACCACTGGTGCCAGGACGCTTCTCGAAACCAGGCACTAATGCTTCTTTAAGAGGCCCTTAAGTGGCTCATGACAGACAGGTATGCAGTAAACGCCGTGGTTGATAATTACCTTCCAGGCCTCCTCCAGAGAAAGTCTGAAAACCCTTGGATTTAGAGAACGCAGCTTCTCCCCGAGGCAGGAAGGATGAAACCGCAGCAGCCTTCCCTGGCACTGCTCCAGCTCACAAATGACTATCATCCGAGGCTCCGGCTCTTTACTCGAAGCCTGCCCGCCTTGTGGCCTCTACTTAAATGATTTGAACTGACATAAACATGTCTTTTAATTGCACTTTGCACTTTCAGTAACGAGCTCGTAAACATCCTCAGACCAGCTGGGCTTTCGTCGCCATCTTGGCTCAACCACAGCTGGGAGGGCTGCTGAGGCGGCTGAGCCCAGGGCTGCCATTTCACAGAAATGCTTGAAAGCCAGTAATTGTGAGGTAGGGGTGGGAGCTTATGACAGCAGCTTTCAGAGCCACAAATTGATCTTCTGACGTCAGATACGAAAAACACTCCAGTGGTTCACCCAGTAGTCAGAAGACCCAGGCCTGGCACATCAGTGAGGACCACGGCAGGTCCAGTGGCGAAACCATGTGCCCCAGAATGATAGGAGCCCCCTTACAGAATGTGATGAGGGGACCCCAAGTGAATCTCCCATATATCACAAATATTGCCTACTGGGCTGGGAGCCCACTAATGGGTTCGGGATCCCCTGTGCCTACGTTACTGCCCTGGACCAATTTCGCATCAACAGGTTTTGCCTGTAGCATGTCTGAGTTCTGAAGGTGCTGACCAGTAGGGGCACATGAGGAGGATCCTACCTCAGAAGGGGGCTCATTGGTGGGGCATTGCGTGAAGCATTAGGGGAATCACTTGTGGGCACGACACCAAGTGTTGGAACAAAAGGCTTCTGCTTGGCTTGGTAAATCTGTGCTGTACAGACCTTATTTTTATATTTATTTTTTATTCTTAAAGTTTTTATCATAGCTCGAGCAAGACCCTTGCAGGTATCAGAGCGCTTTACAATATTCAAGGCGATATGTATAAGAATACATCAACATAGGATGGGAACCTAGGAAGGTCGAATGCCCTAGCGAGAGCACCTTCGGGTCCAGACAGCCAAGAACCTGAGAAGTAAGCCCATAGTCTGAGAGCGATAGGAAGTGCAGACTAAAGGATACATATTGTCCTGATGAATAGTTCATGAGTTCTACAGTAGAAATGTGTTCATCAGTATCCTTTTGACTTCTTTATTGAATGACGCGGTTGATGGATTCATTCTAGTAACAGGTGGTAGTGCGGTCCATATTCTCGCGGCAATACATGAGAAGGCACGGTTAGGTTTTGATTTTGAAAAATGTTGGTGGTTCCAGCTGTAGGGAACTGGAGCTTCTAGAATTTCTAATGCCACCAGAGAGCTCAAGTTTTGATAAAAGGTATCTTGGGGTGGTGAAGTTTTATGCTTTGTTTTTTTCACCTTGTGAATTTTCCTTCCCATGAGCTTGGCAATCAAGAGCAGTGGAGATCTCCTGTTTTCACACTATGAGACATCAGCGCAGAGCGCTGATGTCGGGGGAGGCTCTCAAAGTGGGTAGCCTGTAGATACACAATCTCCTGTTCCTCTCCAAGAAACCATGCTTCTCTGTGGGTTTGCCCTTCAGCCCCATTGAAATATCTATAGTTCCTCCTGTCAGAGAAAAGCCAGCCATTCCATCTTCCTGCCTAGATCTGCTTTCCTACAGAATCTGTCTATCAACCTGGCGCCAATAGTTATTTCACCTGGACTGCTTTAAACAGGCCCAGAGAGGCTGTAGGGCTTCATGACCAAGGCACAAAGTGATCAAGCAGGGGTCATGTGCCCCTAGAATTGGAAGAGCCGGGGGGCGTGTCCAAGATGGCGATCGAGTAGGACGCGCTTTCAGTCCCTCCGAAGCCGCACCTGCACTAGCATTGTCTAGCACCTCTCCGGACTCTGCTTGAACGACTCCGTCCAGTGGCGATAGCTCCGGTACCGGCTGGGAGCTTTTCTGAGCCGCCTGCGGATTCTCACAGACCTGCTGGTGGGGAGATCGGCCCCTACACGTTTTGAGGCTTACAGCGTGGCTGGGCTGCTGAAGCAGGGACCTCGCATACCTCGCTGTGGAGGCTGTGGGGCGCCGGCGGCAGCCGTGGCCTGTGGCTCCTGGGCGACACCGGGGGAGGCGACTCACATTCCTGCGGCCCGCATCTGCCCTGACGACTCTGCATCTGCTCCCAGGTGTGTGCCTCCGTTCCGGGGGTTGGCGGCGGCCCGGCAACTGCTGTGGTTGGGTCCGGGGCTCCGAGAGCGAGCCGGGCCTGACTTTGCTGACTCGGACCGCGTCTGCGGCCCGAGGAGACCTCCCGCCGGATGGTGCTGCCCGTCCGGGTGGCCGGAGCTCTGCTGGGGGCTCGCCCCGTGCTTCACCCCTATGACTAGCGGCTGTTGGAGGAGAGGCGGGGGTCCCACGCAACATGCGGCGACTCAGCGGACCTCGGCCGAGATTGTGCGGCCTGCCTTCCGGACCTCCGGTGGAGGGGAAGATCTGACGCCGGAGTTGCTGCGGTGGGGGCCCGCTGGTGCCGCGCCTAGCCGCCCGGATTGCTGCACTAACTGAGCCCGGGGATCTCGGGCCTGTGAGCCCTTTCGCTACATGGTGCCGACTCCAGGGAGGTGGGGAGCTGTGACTGGTATTCCTGCCTCCGGGACCCCTGACATTGGCGTGGACGCTGGGGTTGGCCTCCCCCCCCTGCCCCGCCTGGATCGCGCACTGCCTCCGGAACGCCGGTGCCCTGGACTGCTGCGGCGCTGCGCCCCGCGATCCCCGCCTGTGCGGCTCTCACCGCCTCCCCTGCTTAGACCCCGGCCTTCTACCCCTGGAGAGACTGGAAGGTGCCTTAGGCGGCTCCTACCTGGGCTACCTGTCGGCTGGCATGAACGATTGGCACTCCCCATACCCCTGAGCCCGGTGAGCAGTAGGGGGACCGCGGACTGCTGTTGCTGCCCCCTTGGGGGGGATAAATCGCTTCCTGACTTCACCAGGAGTACTGCCCCTGGCTACCCATCTCTTGGCAAGTCTGCTGGACCTCTGTGACATCGGTGGCAAACTTACAAAGGGGCTGTACTGAGGAACCTCTCCCCCGACGGGTCATGAGGAACCACACAGGTCTCACCGCTTGGGGTACCCTGCCCTACTCCACGACTGGGACCTACAGGGGGCAGCGACGACTGCGAAGCTTCAGGGAAGCCTCAAACGGCCCCATCCAGCGGCGCGGCCACTGCCCTAGCGTTCCCTCTGGTGTGGTGGTCCAGACGACGTCGAGGCAATGTCCAACAGGCAACGCAAAGAGAAACCGGGCAAAGACGCCCCACCGAGAAGTTCTCAGCAACCGGCGTCGCCGGGCCCCAGCGCCTCGCCCAAACCAAGAGACGATGAAGCACCTGCCACTAAAGCCTTCATGCTAGAGCTATTCTCCGCAATAAAGGAGGACATCTCGGAGCTCCGCTCCCAGCTCATCCCTCCGCGAGATGAGGAGGGATGTGGATGACATTGGAGAGCGAGTGGCCACGCTAGAGGACTATGATCTGGGGATGGCCGGCGAGGTGCACCAACTGCAGCAGGACGTGATCTGCCTCACGGAACAGAATTTAGACCTCCAGGCCCACGCGGAAGACCTGGAAAACAGGTCCCGCCGGAATAACATCCACATTCGAGCGGTGCCCGGGATCATCATCCTCAGCTATTTCAGGACTCGGCGGCCTCGACACTTCATAAAAGACACGAATTTCGGCCTGTTACCGCCTTTTTGCGCGACCAGAATGTGGCCTACTCCTGGGGCCACCCCTTCCGTCTCATCTTCCGATGGCAAAATAGGTTGGTTCAGGTCCTCTCCTTGCAGGCTGCCAAAGATCTCCTAGGTTTGAACGATGCGGCCCCCTCCCCGAGAGGAGGGAGCTCCCCTACGAGACGGAGACGACGCTCTCCATCCTGGCAGAGAGTAGGCAACGCAACAACACTGAGGAGACCAGACCCCACGACCAGCTTGCAGGAGAGGGGGGCAGCGGTTGCCTCTGTGACCACAGTGATGGAGGCTACATCACGAGACAGCTCTGGAGCGGCCTGAGTCCTGGTCGGCTGAATAGATGGCGCCGGAGGGACACCTCTGATTCAGGTAACGTGGGTCCTTATGTACTTTCTGGGAAGACACCCCGGACCGGACCTTGGGGGGATCACTGACTGTCCCCCCGACCCTCGTTCCTTGAGGGTACCTGTAAACGTCCGCATTTTGGAACTGTTGATCCCTCTGTACTGTTTGGTGAGAATTCTCCTTAACCTTCCCCATTGCTTACCTCTGTTTTGTTATTCTCTTGCGGGGCTTAAGGGGTTTGGGGGGGAGAAGATGTGCGGGTGGGATTTTGAGGGAGGGGGGGAAGTTGGGAACTGGGGAGACAGTGGTGGTGATCAAGAAGTGTGCATGCGGATGCATGTCAACTGGTGGACTGATGAGTTTTTGCCTTTAGACCCATTGGTTCTGGGGTTGCGGAGAGCATGGTGGCCGAGAGCTGAGGGGAGATGCCTGGAGGGGTTCGGGCTGTCACATGTCCGCTTGGGTTGGACTCTCTGCAGTTGTTCGTGTTTGGAGGCGCTGGCACGACGTGTCGCTTGGCTGCCCTGGGTGGGGAGGGATGAGAGATGTCTTTGCTGTATGCGGGTAGCGGGGGTGAGGTCTTCACTGTGCAATGCCGCTGACTATAGGTACATGGAACGTGAAAGGTTTGAATTCCCCGCAGAAACGCCAGAAAATTTGGAAGTATGTGCTCGATCACCAGCTGGATGTGGTGGGACTCCAGGAGACACACCTGGCGCGCAAGGATGAACTGCACCTCAAACATAAAAACTTCCCCCTTATTTATAGATCATCGGCTACCACGAAGCATGGGGGTGGCCCTTCTCTTCCGGTCTGCCATTCACTTTCAGCCCATGGGGGTGCGCAGCGATAAGGAAGGTCGGTGGCTTATGGTCAAGGGGTTGCTGTATGATAAAATGTGCACCTTTGTGGTAGTGTATGCCCCGAATGCGGGCCAGAATGGCTTTCTCCAAGATCTGATGCGAAAGGTGGATGACTTTGTGGAGGGCCTCCAGTTTTTGTTGGGGGACTTTAATCTAGTATGGCATAAGGGAATGGATAGCTCTCATAGTCAACGTTCAGATACTAGTGTGTTTTCCGCTGAAACGCAGCACCTGATAGGTGACTTGGGGCTGGTGGATGGGTGGTGCTCTCTCCACCCCCAATCTCGGGACAACACTTTCTTCTCCCACGTCCATCACACCTATTCTCGCCTGGACTACATTTTTTTAAGCCAATCCCTTAGGGGGGGATATCCGCGAAGCCCGTATGTTCCTGCTCTCTGTCTCTGACCACAGCCTACTCGTGCTCTGTTTGCGCTGGTCAGCGAGGGGTGACGGTCTATGCAAATGGTACTTCCCAGCCTCGCTTGTCCGGGATGAAACTTCCTGTAAGGAATTACGCAAGGCCATACGAGAATTTTTCGATCTTAATCCTGTGGCCGATACATCGACTTTCACCACTTGAGACGCCTTTAAGGCGTCAATGAGGGGCACCTGCTTGGCCCTCAATGCCAATCTTAATACATTGAGACGTAAGGAGCGTGAGGAGCTGGAGAGGGAACTCGATGATCTTGAGCAAGAGCATAAACGGAACCCTTCTAGGTTGACCTTTCGCCCATTAATGGCGATTCGGGGGAAACTTAGAGCTCACTATAACAACAGAGCGGAGTTCACTCTACTCAAGCTCCGACGCCTCTCCTATTCCCAGGGGAACAAAGTGGGGAGACACCTGGCTCGCCAACTCCGGGATAAACGGGAACGGGAGTATATAAGAGGTATTCAAGATGCGGCGGGGACCTTGCACCATCGGGATGAGGCCAAGGCTGATCTCTTCGGATGCTTTTACGCAGCGCTCTATAGAGGGGAGGCCTCTGATCCTGAGAGCCAACGGACTTACCTGATGGTCTTCCGCTTCCCCGGGTTTCCGAGGAATGGAATGGGTTACTCGAGGCCCCGTTCACTAGGGAGGAGATTCTGGATGCTATTAAAAACCTGAAACCTCGCTTCTCAATGATGTAATGATGTTGATCGAATTTTTGATCAACAATTGGTCCACTGTTGGCTAATTACAAGAATCTTAGCCACAAGATAATGAGTATGTTACTGTTGTCTTTTCCACTCAGGATAATCCCTGACTTGAATTGAGAGATCAAATTCGATCAACATCATTACATCATTGAGAAGCGATCATCTCAAAACCCAAATGTAAGGGTTGATGCTATCTATTTCTTATGTCTAAACTTAGCACCTTGACAAAATTGTAAATATTCCACTCCTGCTATTTCAGCTGTTTAGTCGCTGGATCCAGTCGATTTACTTTCAAGCTGCATATCCACCCCTACCCACTTCTGGGAACTATTTGTCTCGGAATTTTAAAGTAAGCTTATCCTATTTTGAAACCACAATCAATTGTATGTCCAGTCGCCACACCGATCTGAACATCTTCATGTAATATCTAAAATGTCACATTTATAGATGAAAAGTCTTTGTTCTCTTGAAATATGTAACCAGGTAGTAATACAAAATTATTGTGTCACAGTTTGTTTCAGGGTCAACTATCTTCACATGCTTTAAAACTCAAGTCCTGATGATGGTCTTATGAAGTTATCCACAAAAGACCGAAACGGCGACCGCTGCGTCTAATCCTGCTTGTTATGTTATAACCACTTTTGATTTTCAATTATTGTTTTGGAATCATTGTGTTCTCATTAGTAAGCAGCTTAGACCTTTTTGTGATATAGCATAGGAATATCTACAACACATTCCTTTTTATATCGCATTTGCATTGTTTTGTACCCTATGCATTTTTATGCCATAAAGATAATAATAATCTTTTTGATACAATAATACCTGGTTCTTGTACTCTTTTATTGTTTCAATATGTTAGTGTGGTAACATTATTGATGTTTTCTTCAAAAGCATTTTAGTCACTAATTTGATAAAGTGTGGATACTTGATTTAGTTCAGTTCCTCTCACCCACGTTATAAAATTGTTTCATAAACAAATCCCTTGCCGGCCCATCTTCTAAACATTTCAACTGCCCAAGCCCGCAAGGGTTTATTGGGTCGCTCACCCTACCTAAAACCTCGTTCGAGGGTGGCAGTAAACGGCCATCTTTCTGTGTTTTTCTCTCACTCGCGAGGCACCCGGCAGGGCTGCCCCCTCTCCCCTCTGCTCTTCACCTTGAGTATTGAGCCTCTGGCACTTGCTGTGCGTGAGCACGAAGAGATACGTGGACTTCCATTCTCGGGAGAGCAGCATAAGAATACCCTATTTGCCGACGACGTCCTCCTCTCTATTAAGGACCCAGCCCATTCTCTCCCGCACATCAAGCAGGTTCTGCTGCGCTTCGAAGATGTGGCGGGCTTCAAAGTAAACTAGGATAAGTCCTTTCTCCTTAATCTTACACTCTCCTCGGCGGAGGTAGATAGACTGCGGCGACTCACGCCCCTATCGTGGGCCCCCCACTCCATCCTGTACTTGGGGGTCTGGCTGACTCCCTCGATTAGGCAATTATATTCTGCAAACTTTCCTCAGTTGTTGGCACAGACTCGGGCAGACCTGGAACGCTGAAAACCGAAGTAAATATCGTGGCTGGGTAGAATCCACACACTTAAAATGGTTATTCTCCCCAAATTCTTGTATCTCTTCCAGGCGCTCCCTATACCACTGGAGACTGAATTCTTCCGGCGTTTCAAGAACCAGATGCTACGGTTCGTCTGGCAGGGGGGTAGAGCGCGGTTCTCCTTTGCTACACTCCGCCGGCCGCGGAAGGAGGGAGGGGTGGGCCTCCCCGACATGCATTTATACTACAAAGCCGCGCAACGGCGGGTCATAGTGGAGTGGTCCCAACAATTCTCGGAGAAAACACTGGCTGCACATGGACAGAAGTGTAGCGGGAAGATCGATCTGGGATTTGGCGTGGAAACCCAAAAAGGACAGGCCCAAGAACTCATAAATTAGTACCCCCACCGGCACTACCCTCAAGGTCTGGGACACGGTGACTGGAGATGATCGCTGGACTTCGTTCCCCTCTCCCTTTACGCCAACACACTTTAACCCGGCCATCCGATGCTTGGAGAGAAGGGGGATGCCGTGCTCTCACACATCTGTTCCATGGCCATGCCCCACTTACCTTTGACAACTGTATGCGGGACTACGGAGTGCCGGTGTCCGAGCACTTCCGACACGTCCAGCTGCTCTCATGGGCCACGTCCTCTGCAGTCCACGCCGAGGCCACGAGACCACCCTCCACCTTCGAGGCTTTCCTATTGCGAACCTCCTCTATGAAAGGAGTCACCTCTTTCCTCTATGGCCTTTTGCTTACCTCCACAGTGTCGCCTCGCCCCCGTTACATGAGTACCTGGGAGGACCTCCTCGGACGATACATCTCGGATGAGGAGTGGTCGCGCCTGTGGCGGGACATCACCGTGCATAACCATTCGGTGGAACTCAGAGAGGCCCACCTCAAGACTCTCATGGACTGGTACTTGTACCCCGCCAGGTTATAACGCATTTTCCCGTCCTCCTCTGACAGATGCTGGAGAGGCTGTGGTTTGCTTGGAGATTTCCGCCTCATTTGGTGGGACTGTCCGAGCATCCGCCCATACTGGGAGGAGATTTTGTCCTATATCAGAGGGATACTAGGATATCCTGTCGCTGGCTCCATGGCTCATACACTGCTAGGTCTTCGGGACCCGGAGCTCGTACACCAAACCGAGCAGACAAACAGATACTATTGTTATGTCTCGGAGCTGCTAAACTCACTTTGGCTGCGGACTGGAAGAAACCGGAGGCTCCGGTGATCTCCCTATGGCACGCGAGGTTGTGGAAACTGCTGAGCATGGAATGGGTAGCAGACATTTTCCTAGGCAACTTCAAAAACTTTATGTTTCGCTGGGGTCCCTTGGTGATCTTCCTCTCCAAAGGTCTACCGTCCGCATTTGTCCGGCCACGATTCGGACACTTCATTTGTTTCAAGTATGAATGTTATATCCGGAATGACTGCTAGAACGAATGCTGTCACCACCACTGAGGGGGAGTGGGGAGGGGTGAGTTCTTTGTTCCTTGTTCTTCTTGCGACACTCTTACTGACGATTGAGGCAGGCAGAGGTTCGACGCAACAGGCGATGTCTTTTAAGGTTGCTAACCTACCTAACTGAGCGTTCTTGCCCGCTTTATCTTTTGACCTACGACTTACTTAAAATAGTGCCTGGATAATCCTGCTGCCTCCTGGACTGTTCCAACGAGCTGAATGGACTTCGCTCTATTGCCTATAATGCCCTGGAACGTGCCTCCCAGATTGCCCCCTGTGTGGGAAGTTGTGCGGAATTGTCGCTCATCTTTTCTGTTTCTGTTTTCTCTATGTCCTCTTTCCTTAAAACACAAAATAAAGGTTTTAAAATAAAAGAATTGGAAGAGCCCCACAGTATTAGAAATGTTCAGACTGCTTTCTGTACCATGCATGGCCACCTGCAAAGGTTAAATACTGGATTCTCAGGCCCAACATTTGACTCTTCAATCAAATAGCTCATGCCCAGCAGTACAGCTGGGAAGATGTGAAGCCCCAGGAGAGGAAGCTACCTTGATTGGTGGCGTTTCTCCCACTCCCAAACTTGGACTATGTCACGACCAGCCTGTCGAAGTGCCGCAATTGCTAATCTGTGAAAGGAGAAAGACCTGTCTACCTGTGTGAGGTGCTAGACTGTGACTGCAAGGAACGTGCCACATACTGTTTTTGTTGGGATACATGAATGTGAAATGTGGGTGGCAGGTGGCTCATGAGTGGAAAGAGAACTTTAGAATATGTGTGTTTTGAATTGAGTCAGTTCAGGTCGCAGCCTAAGGAGAAGCAGGTAGTTGGAGCTCTTCTGTACACGTACACAGTTATTTATAATACACCATATGTACTTAAAAATTATTTTGGCCCTTGCCCTCCCGACTCCACCATAATGACGTGCGGCGTCTGTCTTGGAGAGCACGAGGTTGCCACCAGCCAGTTGACCAGGAACCAAGAACTATCAGCACAGCTACATCTGTGATCAGGAGAAGCCATTTCCTTCCTTCATCAACCAACAGTGAGCCTGTTCTAACTCTTACTCCCCCGTTCCTAAGGGGAGCTGACATGTGACGATTTGTCCCCAGAGATCTTGTGGAATCCTCAACTTCACCCACTGGACTGGGCGATCTGCCTGATTCCTAAAGCACTAGAATTTTCATATTGGCCAAAATGTTTAAGGAAGTTTTGTCATTCAAACCACCGATAAAAATCCCAGCTGTGTCTGGAACCATCGGTGGCCGCTGTTGCGGTACTCGGACCCGTAGGTGCCCCCACCATCAGGATATCTTGGTCACAACGGGATGGTTTTTAGATATTGGCTCCTCATACAAAACTGCCCATTGAATAGATCCAGTAGTTGACCTGATACCATTGCTAGCTGATATCCCACCCTGGAGCCCAGTGGCTGCTGGGAATCTGCCCTCGCACCAGACACCATGGATTGGACACTCAGTATCACCTGAGGCACACAAGGGGTTCTGTTGGGCTTTGCCAGGTAAGGGTGAGCACATCCTCCATTGGGTAAGGGCTTCAAGGGCTCTGGTTGGCCAGCTCCAGGATCTCGCAGATGCAGTGAAACCGCAATAATAATCCCAGTCACCCAAACCAAATCACTCCAAAGCAAACATGGAAATGTTTCTTTGAACTTGAAGTGTAACACTGTGATTCTCAGCTTCTCCCAGCATCATTAGATAACTTTCCTTCAGATGCTGAACTGCAGTGCACGCTCCATCAGAGAAAATGGTTCGTTTTAGCTTCACCACAGATTCCCTTAGCAGTTATAGCGACATCCTTTGATAGAGTAACATGGTCGCAGAAAGAATTGCATTTATAGTGCATTGTGGGGTTGAACCATGAGGCCGTCCTGGCTACATTGAGGGTTATGTCATGATACTGGAGCGGTATCACGATGGGGGCTTCCAGATTTCCAGATTATGTCATGATGCTTCCAGGTAGATCTATCTCATGATACAAGGTATGCTGCATTGAGAGGACTTGCTATTCGATTAGCGCATAGGTCTACAAGACTATGCCATGATACTATATGTTAAACAACTCGATCTTCCTGGCTATTCCACATTCCTGCGAGTAGTCGCAGGTCGAGGGCTTCATGGCCATGTCATATGGATGGGTGAAGCAACACTGTCTGGTGTTCATGGACGAGTCACAACACTGCGGGATCTTCTGGCTGTGTTTCATCCAGGTATCCCCGGATAAACCTAGAAGGCTTTGCTGCTATGATATAATAAAAACACATAGGAGTGTGTATATAGTCTTACGTGTTGTCTGGGCGCTCAAGTGGAGGAACACAACACAAATAGTAGCAGTGATGTATCCAACACGGCAAAACAGAGCAAAATTGAACTCAAATGAGAGGCTGCACAAACCTTACTAAATATACCTCATAGTGTGGGCCATTCACACAAAGCAGCAGTAATCCTAGGCAGGGGTGGTAGTTCATGGCTTAAGTGTCCTTTCTCTAAGCTCTTGCTTTACATTGTGGAACTCGTCATCATGTATCTCTATCTTTCTCTTCATCTATATATCCAGTGCTTGTCCCACTAGTCCATGCCAGTTCATTTGGGTCATTGTAGTAGTTCGTGAAGCATTTGTAATGCATCTCTTGATATGTTCGTATGCTTTTCGGAAAAGCGCAGCAATACTGGTTTGACACCGCAAAGTGCCTCATTACGTGTGCAGTAAAGGCCTTGAATCTGTAAGGAGTCATCTCTTGCCTTGGCATTATAAGACTGTGTATAAGAGACACTCAGGCATTTCTGACCATGTCATGATACAGAGAGGTTAAACTGGGAGGCTTTTCACCTTAAGTCACATTACTGTGAAAGATGGCACTCTTGAAGCATGCATTGGATCGGTATGTCATGAAACTAGAGGCAGAGATGAAAGGGAGAAGAGTTCCTCGCACTGACACTGTATCAGGAAAGCTGTGAACTAGGAATTTGTGGCATTTTAAAATCACAAGCAGAGGTAGCATAGTTATGTCTTCTCGGTCATGTCAGGACAGTGTAGGTCAGCTTTATGATGGCTTCCCGGCCATGTCATGATGGCCCTGTCTAGATGCTTGGTTAGGAAGCACTATGAGGACCTTTTTTTCTGTTTCCTGATGAACAAGTTACTTATCTTCGGAAAAGCCTTTTCCGGTAGAGACTCTATCTAATTGCAGATTCCTCACCATGTGAATTTTCCCCAGGTGTCAGACTGAATCTGGAAACTTTCATAGCAATACCCGTGTGCAGCGGGCGGTAGGTGGCATTGTGTGGCTCTGCATCGGGTCGGTCCTGCCTTTGATGTTACTTCGAGCCACTATATCTAAGCCACCTAAGAGCCCTGACATCACTTTCTTTCTGATCTCCATCCACACAGATGGACGCGGAGCGATTGAAATCAGAATATGGCAGTGTACAGCCTTCTAAATTGGGATCTTAATAATGGACTCAATGAATCAATTCCACAGAATGGGGAGGAGGGTGGTCGGTGAGGAATCAGCGGCTAGATAGTCTCTATCCGAAAAGGAATTACAGAAGTTAACTTGTTCTTGTGATAGAGACTTCTATCCACAGATTTCTCACCTTGTGAATAGATTCCAAATCAGTACCTTTGCAGGTGAACGTGATTGATCTCCTGGGCATCTGTCAACTCATGTTTTAACCATCACATAGGTCCGCAAACCGCATTTAAGTAAAGACATACTTGAGACACCTGCGGTCAAAAACGGGAGATAGGCCCGTTTAAGTCCGCAAAAAAGGGTACTGGCATGTACAAATACTATTTTGTGAGTCACTGACTCGCAAAATAGCGTTTGCGACCCTCGCAATTAGAAAGGGGAGTCCCTTCCTAATAGCAAGTCTCAATGCAATGTGCTATTGTTTTGCGACCGCATTTGCTGCAGCAAAACACTTGCATTTTACCACCTACTTCAAGTAGGTGGTAAACCACTCGCAAATGGGAAGGGGTCCCAAGGGGACCCCTTCCCCTTTGTAAGAGTTTGCAAAAACACTTTTTAAGAAGAGGCAGTGACCACTGCCTGCCCTTAAAAAATGAAACTGAAAAGTTTCATTTTTCTTTTTTAAGTGCATCCCGTTTTCCTTTAGGGAAAACGGGCTGTATTAAAAACAAAACTTCTTTATTTAACAAGCATTTACAATGCAATGGTCTCGGCAATATTATAGGTAGAGCTATTGGTATTGTTTTTTTTTTTACCCTAAATAAATGGCACTGTAATTTCTGTTGGCATTAGCTAAATATTTTGGATATGTGTTACCTATTGCATTAGCAGAGAGACCTATGTGTAAACTACACCAAATAGTGAAAAAAGGGCTTAGCATTCTAGGAGCGGGGGGAAGCTTTTCAGACAAGGTGTTAAGAGAACTTTGTGTGGTAAAAACAAGGTTAAGTCCCAGCCAATGCTTGTTTTATTATTACTTTCCAGATGAGCACCACCTGGCAATGTCCTTTGAAATTAATGCCTCTAATAAGCACTGAATGCTCCTGATGCAAGGTAACTCGTTCATCGTAGCATTTTGAATCTGCAGGGAAAAAAAAAGACAGCTGAAAAAACAAAATAGCATACCTATGGGTCAAAGAACCTTGCATGTTTATATGTTCTGGCATTCAGTACTATTGCATCAGAATAACGAGTATGCATCTTTAAATTACGTCACACGTTATATTTAAATGCTACATTGTGCTTGGTAGCCTCCCGGGCTGTGGGTTTTGCAAGGTCTGCGGTCTGATGCCGAACTGCACAGTGACAATGTGTCTTCTCTCGACGTTCCCAGAGCAGCTTCGATAAATCCTACAAGTTTGACTTATGCCGTATTCACCACGAGAATGGGGCTAAAATGGGGGAGTGCGAATACTGGGGGGGTTGTTTTCACTGTTTTAGAGGTCAGCCCCCAAGCTAGAGCGTGCAGCGGACTGAAACTGCTTTAAGTGAACGTGTGGTCTATTTATATAGGAATTTGTAAAGTGCTTTACTGCATGAGATTGTATCATCAAAAAAAGTGTTTGCAAAATAGAAGCACCGCTTTCACAACGTGATTGAAAAGAAATAAAGGAGTGTGTACACAACGCGATTCCAAGGCTGTGACACTTTCTGTAATTCTGTCTTTTCCTGCCGAGTCAGCGTAGAGAACGCTACTCAGACCAAGCTCTCTTTGAATCCCGAGTCCACGTTTTAAGGCAAGGAGTTTCTCCTTCAGGGAAAGAATGGAAAGAGATTTCCATGACATGTTGTAGCGACGCCGCGGGCAGGGCGCCGCTCCAGGGAAAGAGCGGAGCAGAAGTACCATATGAGGTGTAGAGACGCCTCGAGCACGGCACCACTCCCGGTAAGGAGCGAGAGGGATCTTTCCTCGATGTGGCGTGGAGATGTCTCGGTCAGAGCGCTGCTCCGTATCCAATTACCGGTAATAGAATGGCAGTCATCTAATTGTAGACGCTGCTAGACTCCCAAACAAACCAGGCTTGAGGAGAGATAAAAACGGGTCTTGCTCTCCTTCCAGGTAGGTTCCGTGACCTCCAGTAAACTTTTCTCCCTGACCTCGCGGGATGGCCGCTCACACAGCACATCTGCACCGCTCTCATTGCTAATGAAAATAGTTGGCCTGGTGTGGGAGGGGGTGGGGGGGAGCGGGACGAAGGAGAGCTGCGGGCGAAGGGGGGGGGGGAGCAGGACGAAGGAGAGCTGCGGGCGGAAGGAGGGTGGTGGGAGCGGGACAAAGGAGAGCTGCGGGCGGAGGGTGGGAGCGGGACGAAGGAGAGCTGCGGGTGGAGGGAAGGGGGTGGGAGCGGGACGAAGGAGAGCTGCTGAGGGAGGGGGACGAGCAGAGCAGCTCTGGAAACCACCACCGTCTTTCTCCGAGGCAAAGCAGAAATGCCTCGGAGGAAGCATGGTAATTTTCGCATTCGGGGGCGTGTGTTTTGTTGTTCTGAGTGACGGGTGACGTCACTGGCGAAAGAACAGCAAAACGTACGCCCCCAAATCCGAAAAAGACGGAGCTTCTTTGGAGGGATGGCTCTCTCCTCCAATGGCTGGCCTCCATTTTGGAAGCCAGCCAATGGAGGAGAGACGAAAAGAGAGGCGGGATGTTGCTGCACTCTAAGTAACAATAAATCTCCGGACTTCCGGTCTTGGCCTATGGCCAAGCCTACGGTCCCGAGACCTAAAAAGCAGTCACAGACATGGTGGTCTGCTGACCCCAGCAGGCCACCATCCCTGAGAGTGCTAGCCATTCCCAATGGGGTTGCAAATTGCGTTTGCCTCATGAATATTAATGAGGCATGCAATTTGCGACCCCATTAGGAATCGCAAACAGTGCCTGAGACACTGTTGTACATTCACTTTTGTGAGTCACAATTCAATGCAATTTGCGACTCGCAAAAGTGAATGGTCATACATCTGGCGGTGTGTATCACTTACAACGCAACTTTTACGTTGTAAAGCTGTTACAACGCAGCTATTACAACGCAGGATCCATTACATCGGATGCCATTACAACGCATGGCATTACATAGCAGATGGTATTACAACGCATACCATTACATCGTAAGTATTGGTAAGTATATAATTTTTTTTATTTTATTTAATATTATATAATTGATTTAATTATTATTAATTATAAATAAAAATATTTATTTATGTTTTTAAATATTATAAATTAAATGTATTAATTTAAGTAATTTTTTTAAATAAGTATGAGTATAGGAGTATATGTTTTGGGGTACTGAGGTATATGTTTTGGGGTGCTTGGGTATTTTTAGGTTTTAGGGCAGGGTTTGGGTTTTGGGGTACAGGGGTGTTTTTAGGTTTTAGGGCAGGGTTTGGGTTTTGGGGTACAGGGGTGTATTTAGGTTTTAGGGCAGGGTTTGGGTTTTGGGGTACAGGGGTGTTTTTAGGTTTTAGGGCAGGGTTTGGGTTTTGGGGTACAGGGGTGTTTTTAGGTTTTAGGGCAGGGTTTGGGTTTTGGGGTACAGGGGTGTTTTTAGGTTTTAGGGCAAGGTTTGGGTTTTGGGGTACAGGGGTGTATTTAGGTTTTAGGGCAGGGTTTGGGTTTTGGGGTACAGGGGTGTTTTTAGGTTTTAGGGCAGGGTTTGTGTTTTGGGGTACAGGGGTGTTTTTAGGTTTTAGGGCAGGGTTTGGGTTTTGGGGTACAGGGGTGTTTTTAGGTTTTAGGGCAAGGTTTGGGTTTTGGGGTACAGGGGTGTTTTTAGGTTTTAGGGCAGGGTTTGGGTTTTGGGGTACAGGGGTGTTTTTAGGTTTTAGGGCAGGGTTTGGGTTTTGGGGTACAGGGGTGTTTTTAGGTTTTAGGGCAGGGTTTGGGTTTTGGGGTACAGGGGTGTTTTTAGGTTTTAGGGCAGGGTTTGGGTTTTGGGGTACAGGGGTGTTTTTAGGTTTTAGGGCAGGGTTTTGGGTTTTGGGGTACAGGGGTGTTTTTAGGTTTTAGGGCAGGGTTTGGGTTTGGGGGTACAGGGGTGTTTTTAGGTTTTAGGGCAGGGTTTGTGTTTTGGGGTACAGGGGTGTTTTTAGGGTTCAGGGGTAGGTTTGTGTTTTGGGTTAATTAAATTATATTTACCATTTTAAAATTAATTAAAATATATTTAATAAATTAAATTAATTTTATTACATTAATTACATTTTTAAATTAAATTAATTAAATTAAATAAATTATTTCAATTAATTTAATTTAATTTCAATTATAAAAATATGTACATTAAGTTAATTTTATTTTTTTAATTAAATTAAATTATTTCCATTTTTTATTAAAATTACATTTATTAAATAGATATTATTTTATTAAATTAAATTAATGGCTATTTTAAAATGTATTTTAATTAAATTAATTAAATTAAATTAATTAAATTAACTTAACATTTTTTTAAAAAAGGTATACTTACCTATACTTACGATGTAATGCCATGCGTTGTAATACCATCTGCTATGTAATGCCATGCGTTGTAATGGCATCCGATGTAATGGATCCTGCGTTGTAAAAATTCCGTTGTAACGGAATGCGATGTAAAAATCTGCGTTGTACTGACACCAATCCACATCTGGCCCATGGTACACTATTACTCTTCATCAGAATTGCTTTTGATTATTTGTGTGTGATGACGGGGTACAATCCACGATAGTGCATCCTCTCTCATTCCTTCCTTTCCCCCTGGAGGGTCTTGTTTACGTGTTTTAGTGTATATAGTCCTCAGGCTAAGGCTCTTGACAGCCTTTTATTTATGGGCGAGGGAGAGTAACCTACAGTATAAGACAAACGTCCCGGGCAATGTTGTGTTCAAGTATCTTCCAGCCTGTTAAAAAGAAACCTCATCCTTTTGGCTAGGGTAGTACCCAAAGTGATCTAGCACAGAAACAGTGTAGATCCTGTATCTTTATTTATACAAGTGATACGTGGGGTTCACTGGTAATGAAGTGTGTATCTACTATTATAAACCTGTGTATGCCTGGATGCTGGAGTAAATTACACAAATGACCAAAGTAAATATTTCTGTAATGCGCTTTTACTTTTCTTGATGCACCCACTCAAAAGTACCTAAAAATACTATGGCGGGCAATCCTTGTAGTTTCTTAGTTCTTACACAAACCTTTCCACCTTTCGCAAACAGCTGAAGACTCTTCTGTTTAATGCTCCTCTCTAAACTTTTTTTTTCTGCCTTTTTTTCTTAAGCAATTTTATAGCGCTTGGACGCCCCAGGGCAGCAACCGCGTTTTATAAGTTGACATTTCATTTCATTCATTTCATTTCATTTCATGGTGTTTATGTGGTTTTATTACTGTTTACCAAAGCTAAGAAGAGCAACACACACACATACACACCTCTAGACCACCCCTCTCCCCATCTCCCGCCCCTTAGGTGGCATGGCCTGCTCTCCCCCTTTATAGACTTCTCTCCTAACAAAGGCAGGTGGATACAAAAGGCTAAAGCTACACATCAATCCATGAAAAGCAAAGTCTGCTGTATTGACATCAATTCATCCCATGAAAAGGCACAGCTTTATTTATTAGAAAACATTTTTACAAAACCTCCAAAAACTTAAAATGTGAGCATGAATGGGAAATATTCTGGGTCATAATGCAAGGCATGAACAGAAAACAAACAAACGCATAACATAGCTAGCGTTGATGCTAGAACAGGCTGATGCCTTTAATGAAATAATGAGCCGCTGAAACTTGGACTACTCAGGAAAGATTGAATAAAAGAGCATGACAATCACGGTGGGACCAGAAATAGAGGGTGGTAGAATAGTAATATGGCCCAGCAGATATTCCTAAAAAAGGGAGAAGAATATATTTGTACTGCAACAAAGTCTACCGTCCAGCAAACAATTAGAAAGTATGAGATAGAGACTAGGGTCCTGCAAAGGTTTAGGGAAAGATAAGACAGAACCTAGCGTTTAGGAAAGGCATTATAAATGATGGGAAAGACTCTAGGATTCAGCAAAGGTTAGGCAAGAAAGAAATAGAGCCTACGTTATGGTGAACCACCAGTAAAGGAAAAAATAATTTGTGGGTCCAGCGAGTGCAAATAAAGTAGCCTTCTACTGAAATTCCAGGAAAGTCTTAGATAACCTTGGATCGTATTGACAGGTCAGGAAAGGGGTGGCCAGCTCTGTTCTTTAACGCCAGATCCTAGAAGAGAAAATGAGTGTGGAGCCTAGTGAGGTGTAACAGAAGAAGGAGACAGAGCATGAGGACAGAGAATAGGAAACACTATGGAGACAAGTGAAGAGCCACAAAACGAGGTGGCAGAGTCCACAGGCCATAACAGGGTTAGGGGACTAGGGTACAGATCCTGGTCTGAAAGGGGAAAGGCACAGCTTGCGGCTAGTGATTACCCAACAGAGGATGAGACAGGATGAGGACCACAGTGATTGACCAGGAAGGAGGAAACAGGATCTTGGACCCAGCTACGGCCCAGGAAAGGGCAGCCCTCTTGACATTTAAGGGTGAGCCACCAGAAAATAACATACAGCTTAAAGGCAACGTTGGTCTCCAGTGGGGAGTCAAGAGACACATAACGAAAGAGTGTTAGCCAGGGGCCAGTAAAGAAAAGTAGAGAGTTTGAGGCTCAGAGAAAATCTAGAAACGAAGAAGATACAAATATAAGTGATTGCCTGGACGCTAAGCCAAGAGTGGAGGCAACAACGTGGAAAACACGTGGAACATAATAGGGAAATCAGAGGAGGCAGAGCAAGGAAGACAGCAGAGTCACAGCGAAGAGCAGAAGTTGAGCAGACAGTACGTAAAAGATAGGATGTCTGAAAGTTGGGTCAAGCGGAACAAAGAAGCTGGCCTCAAGGAACTAGACAGAGTTGAGAAAGGGATTTCAGTGTCAGACACCTTGTGCTACACTTGTTCCAATCAGGTCATCTGTCTATGATTCCCTGTCTGTCCGTGCGTTACCTTTCTGTAAAATGTTCTTCACCCCTCTCTAAACCCCAGCAGCATGGAGGGTGGTCTTTTCAGGTCCACATTTCATGTTATTTTGGGTCATATCCTTTCATTACGAATTTGGGGTCCGGAGAGTCATTCTGGGTTGTATTCAGCACCGGGGCACTTGGGTTGGGGTTCCCTACTTTGCCCAGAAACAGTGGCATCCTTGTGAGGTCATCCATGACAAAGAAGATGAAGGGACGGTTGACCGAGAAGGAAGTGTACGAGCGTGATATCTGGATTGACGTAGCGGCCGAGGCCTCCACTCCCTCTTCATTTAGTTGTAGCGTGGACTGATGTTGGATGCTCGACACCGCCAGAGGCTCTTCAGATATTCCGTGCAGATCTGGGCTTGAAAAGAGCTCCCCAAGACCTGCAAACAAATCAGAAATGTAGTGAAGGTATGAGAAAAACCACACACTCTGGAATAAATGATCATCCAATGCGGGAAACATCCTTTACAACGCAACTTTTACCATGCAGTGCCTTTACGATGCAACTTTTACAACGCAAACCATTACAACGCATTGCGCTGGGGGCGCTCTAGGATAGGGAATAGGTTTAATTTACTATCCAACACCTTCCCTACTATTCAGGGGGACTGGAGTTGGAATAGTAAATTAAACTATTCACTATCCAGCGCCCCAAAGCACTATGCGTTGTAAAGGCATGCGTTGTAAAAATCGCGTTGTAAAGGCATGCGTGGTAAAAGCATGCGTTGTAACGTCATACATCCATCCAATGCTGCTAGTGGCCAAACACAGGATTTAGCTCACTAATTGCAGAGCCAAAGCGAGGTCACCTGGGCGAGTCCCTCATATGTACAGGAGAGAAGTGAAACAGGAGTGTAAGTCAAGCTGGACAATCTTTGTCTGATAAATTCAAATCTGCGTGTCACTTGGTACCGCAACCTTACCCGAACTGGTTCCCTCTGTTTATGATGGTCTAGCTCACAGATATGTAAAGCTTAAGGTTGCAGATCACTTCTATTGTACCTTTCCAGACTTTCTGCACCATAGAAAAGTTAAACTTTCAACAGTTTATGGAGAGTAGGGGCCATGAAGAATAAGTTATTTACCTTTGGCAACGCCTTATCTGGTAGAGACAGGATCTAGCTGCAGATTCCAGACTGGATCCGGATTTATTTTTACAGCAATACCCCTGCATGTCGGAAAAAAGGGCATCGAGCGACTCCATAGCGACATCATCCACTGGATATGACTTTGGCGGAGTCCATATAAGCCTTCGACTGACACGCTGATGTCAGTTTCTTAAGTGACTATTTCCCGCACCAAAAACAGGAAGCCACTCATAGAAACTGTCTATCGAAACAGTGCAGCCCATAAAGAGGCATCATTATGTCAAACAATTAAAAAATTCAATTGAAAGGCATTAGAATACCCAGAAGGGATCTTGTAGACAAAAGGAACAACAAGTTCACAGAACGGGGAGGATGGGAGAGTCGGTAAGGAATCTGCGGCTAGATCCTGTCTCTACCAGATAAGGCATTACTGAACGTAAGTAACTTATCCATCTGATGGAGACTTCTAGCTGCAGATTCCTTACATTTGAGTTAGGTACCCAAGTAATACCATCCCCAAAGGAAGGTCTGCCAAATAGTCACACTAAAGATCCCTGAATAGGACCAACCCATCTGCAATAAATGCCAGGCTGTCTAGGAATGTAGGTGATGAACAGAGACGTTCCTCCAGAAGGACTGTGGAAAATCCGTAGGGAATTGAAATCTGTAAGCCATGGAAAATCATGGTGATACGTCACTCATGGCAGTGGAATAAAGAAATGTTGGAAAAGAACACTTCATAGAAGCATAATACTACGTAGCTCACCCAATGGTATCCGGACCATTAGTGGACGAGGCTAAAGGCCAAGGACAACAGCCAGTGCCACTGAGCCCGAGCTCCTTGCTGTAGAAACAAGCTTGTGAGATAAACCTGCTCTGAGAAAAGCAGGAGAAAGGGAGAGATCTCAGAACACATCCAGAGAGCACCACTTCATGCTTAAACAGAAGTATTGCGAAGCAATAACAACAATTATTGACATAGACACTCACACTTAGAAAAAACACTTCTAGAGAGAAGGGAGCCCTCTGAGACTATCTAACGTAGAAGCCACAGAGGAGGAAGGATAAGCAAATGCATATGCAACAAGTAAGCGAAGGGACACAAGGAAAGGAGCAGCGACGTAAGCATAAACGTACATCCTCCAGAATGACTTGCAACACATACAGATATACAAAAAGATGCAGAAAATATATATATGTATGCATAGGTATAGGTGTAGGCATATCTGTGTTCTACATACATATATATATATATATATATATATATATATATATATATATATATATATATATATATATGTTTTTATATATATATGTAGAACACAGATATCAGCTATACATATAGAAAGGTATATATAATTAGACACAAGCATCGGTTATGGACCGAAGATGTAACAACGACAAAGTAAATGTTATAGATATATTAGGAACAAACTGGCAATCAGCAACATGGTACCGTATAAGAGGATTGAGGGAGTGGAAGATATCACACACACCGGAAAAATAATGGCAGTCAAACATGAAACAACACTACTGACTGAGTGGCTACAATCAGGCAGCCAGGGACAAACTGAAAAAGAAAACAGCAGGTTTGAAAAACCACTATCTGGGTCTGTAAAAAGATCAAGTTCAACAAAGGCCAACACACGGAAGGCCTATACAGTTAACCAGCTCCACCGCAATAAAAAGAAAATCAGACAGAAAAGGGAAGCATCCTTTACCCCACAGTCAGAACAATGATCTGCCTTCAGTCACTACCCCAACTGCAACAATACCACACGTTTGGGGTAAATGCATGTGAGGTTCCGTCATACAATTGGCAGAAAAGGGATCTGGCTAAAGCAGCAGATAAAAGTACACAGACATGTAAAGACTAAATGCCAATAAGTGGAGGTTCAAGTTCAAGTTCAAGTTCTGGAATTTGTATAGCGCACTACTCACCCAGAGGGTCTCAAGGCGCTTGGGGGAGGGGTGCATTATTTATCGAATAACCAGGTTTTGAGTTCCTTTCTGAAGGAAATGTGGTTCTGTGTGAGGCGGAGGTGAGAGGGTAGAAAGAATTCCAGTTCTTGGCCGCTAGGTAGGAAAAGGATCTTCCTTCCATGGTGGATCTGTGGATGCGCGGAACTGCGGCGAGGGCTTGATTGGCGGATCTTAGTTGGCGGGTGGGTGTGTAGAAGGACAGTTGTGTGTTGGGGCATTCTGGCCCTGGTTTGTAGAGAGCCTTGTGAGCGTGGGTGAGGAGGCGGAATGTTATTCTCTTGTTAACTGGAAGCCAGTGGAGGTCCTTCAGGTGAGCGGTAATGTGAGCTTGGCGAGGGATGTCCAATATGAGTCTGGCTGATGCGTTTTGGATGCGTTGGTGTTTTTTCTGTAGTTTGGCTGTGGTTCTGGCGTAGAGGGTGTTTCCATAGTCCAGTCGGCTGGTGACCAGTGCGTGGGTGACAGTCTTTCTTGTTTCGGTAGGTATCCAACGGAAGATTTTTTTGAGCATGCGAAGTACGTTGAAACAGGAGGATGAGACGACATTGACTTGTCTGGTCATCGAGAGGGAGGAGTCTAGGATGAAACCTAGGTTACGTGCATGGTCTGTGGGTATGGGTGCTGTGCCCAGGGCCGATGGCCACCATGAGTCGTCCCAGGCAGAGGGGGATGATCCTAGGATGAGGACTTCCGTTTTGTCTGAGTTGAGTTTGAGGCGGCTGTTTTTCATCCATTCGGCAACTTCCTTCATTCCTTCATGAAGATTGGTTTAGGCAGTGTTAGGGTCTTTGGTGAGGGAAAGGATCAGTTGTGTGTCGTCTGCATAGGAGATGATGTTGAGGTTGTGTTGGCGCGCGATGGATGCGAGGGGGCTCATGTATACGTTGAAGAGGGTGGGACTAAGTGATGATCCTTGTGGTACTCCGCAGATGACTTCGGTACTTTCTGATTTGAATGGGGGGAGTCGGACTCACCAAACAAGACAGCAAAAAGGCCCCCTGGTTCAACGATGACCTTAAGAAATCAAAAAAGCTATGCCGCACTCTCGAGAAAACATGGAGAAAAAACCCAACCACCGACAACATGACCACCTTCAAAGCAGCCACCCGCAAACACCACCAGCTGATCCAATCCACCAAGAAATCAGCACTCAAGAATCGACTCGACAATAACGCCCATAACAGCAAGGAACTATTCAACATCGTCAAAGAATTCACCAACCCCACCGCAGCCTCAAACGACATCACTCCATCCCAAGACCTCTGCAATTCATTATCCTCCTTCTTCTACAACAAAATCGCCGACATACACAACAGCTTTGAGAACACTTCCAATGAACCGTTCACTCCACCCACCTCCGAACCTAAACCGACCTCTAACAACCTTAGCGCCTGGAACCCTATCAACATGGAAGACACCATCCGCTAAATGAACTCCATCCATTCAGGCTCACCAACCGACCCCTGTCCCCACCACATCTTCAACAAAGCAGACTCCATCATCGCACCCCATCTCCGCGATATCATCAACTGCTCCTTCAACTCCGCTACCTTCCCAGAAAGCTGGAAACACGCCGAACTCAGCGCCCTCCTGAAGAAACCCACGGCAGACCCTTCTGAACTCAAGAACTACTGCCCCATCTCCCTCTCCCATTTCCCGCCAAAGTCATTGAGAAAGCCGTCAATAGCCAACTTGCCGCCTTCCTTGAATCCAACAACTCCCTCGACACTTCACAGTCCGGATTTCGAGCCAAACACAGCACCGAAACCGCCCTCATCGCAGCGACAGACGACATCCGAACGCTACTGGACAACGGAGAAACAGTTGCCCTCATCCTACTCGACCTCTCCGCCACCTTCGACACTGTCTGTCATAGCACCCACATACAACGCCTCAGCAACATCGGCATACAAGGAAAAGCCTTAGACTGGATCATCTCGTTCCTCTGAGAACAAAAGATCAGGATGAAAAAACTGAAGTAACAGATGGAGTTGCAGTGCATAAAAGCACACGTGTTGAGGCAAGGAAGAAATGTCTTTACAGGAGACAGGGCCCATAAAATGACTGGAAGGTATAATTTAATGCACAGCAAACAATCTTTATTGTACCATGACTCTGGTGGAGAAAATACCCCACATCTTCTCAAACTCTAAGGAAACAAGCATTGGAAATGCAATAGGTCTCGCATTAGAAAAGTTGGAGCTATTGGTTTTGTAAATGACAATTTTTTTTATGTGTTGGTCTTGAAAATAGTCAAACAAAGATGCAAGCACAGTGTGAGGGTGAGGGGGCAACGCAGGGGGCAGGATTACAAACGCCACGGGAGAGGGGACCAATTGAAGTGCAGCGGAAGCATCAAAGGGCTGGGAATGCGTGGGGGGAAGGGGCACAACACGGCGACATGGAGCAAGCTGGCACTGCGCGCGTTCAAGCTTGCAGCCAGGGAAAACAGGGGTAGCAATTTGAAAAGCCCCTGTACAAAATGTTGAGCAAGCTCGACCTAAAAAGATGAGGCAAATTAGTATGCTGCCGCCATGACTATGAAGCAGGGGCCGCCATGCTTGTGCCAGGTGCGGCTGGCTGAGTGGTGGAAAAAGTTGATATGGGCGAGCCCCGCAGAACCAAAGAAAGGCACAAGGCTGCCATTGTAAAAGTTAAAACCTGGCATGGCGCTGGGAGGTCCCGGTCACATGATGTTTTTGCTGCACGGCGAATGTTGGTACATCTCGGTGTACTGTGTGTGTGCAGTGTTTCTGCTCCTACCTGCCGTAGACACACGCTCTAAGGTGGTGGGGGGAGGGGAGGTGAGGCGAGGAGAGGCACCCAGAATGGCCATCACGTGCGTGCAACAGCAATAAAGAGCGTGCAAGGGATAAATCCTAATCTTAAAAGTTGATTTGCGCAAGCCGGCCAGAACCAGAGAAAGGCACGCAGCCGCCATTGTAAAAGTTAAAGCCTGGCGTGGCGCTGGGAGCTCGAAGGTCACATGATGTTTTCACTGCATTGCAACTGTTAATGATGTCGAGAGCAAAACAGCAGTGACCTCGGAAGGGTGGTGGGGGCTTGGAGCAGGATTGTAAAAGTTAAAACCTGGCATGGCGCAGGGAGGCCACGGCTCACAGGATGTTTTTTGTCACATAGCAAATGTTAATTATGTTGGGACAAAACAGCAGTCACCACGGTGGGGGCAGAAACATGCTAGAAATGACGAGCAGGGAGATAATAAAACAGATGTGGAGAAGAGAAGGTGTTTACGCAGGAAGAGGGGAAGTAGGACGAAACAGGAGGTAAAGAAAAACACACACTGGGCGCACACAGGGCAAGTGCTTCGTTTGACAGACCACAAAGATCACCCTTTTTAAAAAATAAAAAAAGCAGCAAATTAGGGTTTCTGGGCCATAAAAGATTCGAGTTCCCACCAAGGGCGTGTAGCACTGAGGCCATGAAAGGACTGCAGGAATGAAAGTCTGCGAATGTAAGAGAACATCTATGGAAAACGCAGGGCTGCTCTTGGAGGGGGAGGGGAAAGCACACGTCTGCTACAGCTCAGACCCAAAGGAAGAGAGCGAGCTTTCAAAACAAAAGACGGACGGCAGCGCGGCACATAGGAGGGGAGGGGAGGGCATACGCTGCTCACAGAAAGAATACAAAACAGCAGCCGGAGCAGATACCAGGGGATTTGTGGGGAGGTAGACAGCGATTCCACCAACTTAGATAAGAATACACAATAAGAAAACGGGGAGTATAGATGTCTTTGAGCCGGAGGATGGGGCACAGCGCTCTCAGCACCTCAAAATCTCTGGAAATCATGATGAAAACAAGCCAGCTCTTGGCATTACTGTGGGGAGGGGGGAAGGGGGGAAGAGAAACGACAGACACGGCCTGGCGGCCGTGAAAGTGAAAGTACGGCCGGTGGCCTTAAATAGTTAGGGGAGGAGAAATGCCTGTAACAAGAGGCTAATGCGGGGAGAGTGCGAGGGCAAGCATGAAAAACAAGCTCTTGGCAGCACAAAATGAGACGGAGGGCATTGCTGTGGGGAGGGGGGAGGAGAAATGCTACACGGCCTGGCGGCCGTGAAAAGTGCGACATGATCCCTTTCAAGTGAAGCTGCTGGCGGCAGATGGCTGGCTTTCATGTGCACGGGCTTTTCAGGTCAATGCGCTTGCGCATTGAGCTTGCTTTTCACGGGCACAGCATGAAATCGCCCGATGGTTAAGCTCTCGTTAAGCCCCTATATTCTCGCAAGGTCAAATGCAATAGGGCTTGCATTAGAAAAGTTTGAGCTGTTTGTGTTGTAAAAAATGTTGTTCTTTGAAATGGCAATAGTTCTAAAATTAGCAAAGGCGCGCCAAAGGCAAGCCCGTCTGTGCCCGTCCGCAGCCGGACAGGGGCAGGGGCCATAACCCCTGGACAAAATGGGGCAATAATACAGTGGAGCTCATGTCAACTCCGTGCACTGTGTCCCAAGACCGCTAAGGCCTGCCTTCATAGCTTGAGGGCTGAAGAGGATAATAGCTGCAAAGAGTGCAAATATACTTGGCGTACTAGAGACACCAAGAAGGCTGAAGACCTAAGGCTTAAATGCGGACTACTAAATGTTAGATCTATGTGTAAGCATAAATTGGATATATATGATCTGCTCATGGAGATGAAATTTGACCTTCTATTCCTCACCGAGACATGGCTTGATTCCAACTCCGAGCCAGATGTAGTCGCCTCCCTTCCGGGAGGCTATACCATGGTAAGGTTGGATAGACCTGTGGGTAGAGGTGGTGGAATAGCGATAATCTCCAAACTTCCGCTATGTTGTCAACTGGTACCACTCACTACTGTGGATAGTGAGGCAGGAGCCTTCTCTATAAAGGTTAATGCAGGTAACACAGTGAAGGGCTTTCTGATTTATCGCTTTCCGAGCCCTTTCGCTCGTTTTACCACCAGTCTGATAGAAGGCATGAGGAAGCGGCCCTACGTAGGGACAAGTTTTTGCTATTGGGTGACCTTAACATGCATTTGGACGATCCACGGGACAAGGGAGCCACTGATTTCTGTCAGGAATTGCATGCTCTTCAACTCTGCCTTAGATCTCAGGCCCCCACCCATCAAAAGGGCCACTTATTGGATCCTATCTTTGCCAACTGGGAGGATATTGAGGTAAATACCCCTATACCGATTCCCTGGTCTGATCACTTTTTAGTACCCTTTGTTATAAGTGTTCCGGCAACAAACACCCAAGAGCGGGCCAACCCAAAATACCCCTGTCGGAAATGGGCAGCTTTCTCCAAAGCCACGTTCGACACTGCCCTGGTCAAAGGAGGTAGACCTGGAGGTCAGGATGCTAATTCTGCATCCGATAGACTGGAAGGTCATATCAGTGATGCTTTGGACGCTACCGCTCCGCTGTGCTTAAAAAACCCTGGTAGCAGACCTCAGAAATCCGCCCCCTGGTTTAGCGATGAACTCCGCTGAGCTAATGCGGAATGTAAACAACACGAAAGGCGATGGAGGGTTGCCTTTCTTGATCAGGCTAAGCAGGAATATAGGGCTAAACGGAGAGATTGTCACAGTTTAATCAGGCGTTCCAAGGCCAAATATTTCGCAGGAAGAATAGGAGAAGCTGAAAATTCTATTAAGGAGCTATTTAAAATCTATAAAGAAATTTCTTTCCATGGAGCATCTGCTGATCCGTCTAGTGTTTCAGAGGAATCTTGTAATCGGATCGCTGCCTTCTTCTCTGAAAAGGTGGCCACTATATACTCCGCTTTTTCGGAAGGTGACAGAAGGGGCTCTGATTTCAGAGAGATAGAACAGGATGTTGTGGGTGAAAATAGGCTGGTGAACTTTCTCGTGCCACCCCTAGAAAGCCTGATACAGATATGCCGCTCCATCAAGTCAGGATCCCCCCGAGACCCTGCGTCGCCTAAGCTGCTCGCAGGGAGTATCGAGATCCTGGAGCCCTATATTAGGGACGTCCTGGATCTATCATTTAGTACTCATACCGTACCTGATAGATGGAAGCAAGCAGTGGTACTTTCGCTTCAAAAAAAGTTAAATGTTAGCTGGGAAAGATTGGAAAACTAATACACTTCATATGCGGATTCACTTTTCCACTGTGCATGTGATTGTTTAATTTAGCGGATTTATTTCTGAGCTTCTATTTCCCCTATTATCCGCGTATTTAGTTGTATCTGCACTAATCCGACCCATTTCAATATGGTGCTGGTTTGTTTAACATTTTTTTAGTCCTTTGTTCATTACTAATTCACATATCGCGCGATGATCAAACACCCTTCACACACTAACGAACTATGGCTTCAAGCTGGTCGCAGACCGAGTGAATTTGCAAATTCTTCCATGTAAGTACCTCTACCGAGGACTACCGCCACCGCACTGCGTTTAATACATGTTTATCGTGTATGTTTCCTAAATGGTTTCACTTTTTTGCAGGTTTGTTGACCCGAGCACGCGCATGTAATCATCTCCGTGAGTGCAGCATGCTAAAGCCTTTTGATCACGGCTTGTTTGGCACAATTAATTATTTTCTGCATGAATCATTTCCCGCATGAATCATTTCAAGCACATAGTTGAGCACAAGGGTTATATTGCATGTGGTTTCAACTCTTCGCGTTTTTCGCGCATACACGTTTTTTAGCACAAGTGAATTCTTGCGTGACACTGGTTCACTCTTACTTCTTCTGAACTTTTTTCACTTTCTTATGTTCTGCACGTTTTGACACGTTGAGCATGCTGTCTTTATAGCACCCCACATTAATTGATATAATTGCAGAGCATGGCTTTTTGAGTAACTGTTGAGCAACAATATGATGTTTTTGAACTTCCTAGTGACAGTATGATGTTTCCCTTATGTTTGTAGAGCGTTCCCCTGAAGAAGGGCTATTGATTAGCCCGAAATGCATTGGGTTTGTTTACGTTGGATGATACCTCTTTTGGAGTTTGTTTTCTAAACCTATTTCAAGCATCATTCATTCATGAATTCAATGAATATGGATTAAAAGGAGATGAACCTTTTCAAGTTGTGGATTTAATTTTTGATGAACTTTGCACAAACTGTTAGACTATATCGCCAATTGATTGCTGTGCACCGGGGAGTCCTCCTGCAAGTGGGGGAAGCCGTGTATTAGTCTTCCATTGTTTGCGCTGGTAGGCACAGACAGCGTTATCTCTGGGAGCACGCTACAGACCATTAACAGGGGTTAACTTTGGATTGACCACGCTGTGCAAGTTCTTTCTCATTTCTTTGTCAAAGATTGGAAAACCTCTGCCCCATTTCTCTCCTACCCTACTTGGCAAAAGTGGCAGAGAAGGTGGCTAATCTTCAGTTGATGGCTCATGTGGAGAAGGCAAGCCTGCTTCATCCAACTCAGTTTGGCTTTCGCTCTCGCCACTTAACTGAGTCAGCGCTGCTTATGGCCACTGAAACCATCAGACAAGGGTTAGATGAAGGACAGACGATGGCCCTCATCTTACTCGACTTGAGTGCTGCGTTTGACACTGTAGCACATTTCACCTTGCTACAGTGTCTGAACAAGGGTGGAGTCATGGGGACTGCGCTGAAGTGGATCCAATCTTTTCTGTCCAATAGGGGCTTTCAGGTTAGACAGGGGGAGTATTACTCCCGTATGATCAACTTGGATCAAGGAGTGCCACAGGGCTCTGCCCTGAGCCCAACCCTGTTTAACCTATATGTGTCCCCCGTAGCAAACATCGTGGAGTGCCATGGCCTGCAAATTGTGTCATATGCCGATGACACTCAGCTGGTCATCTCGCTGTCACGAGCGCCTGAGGTTGCGGCATCTAACTTCAGTGCCTGCATGCAGGAGCTTGCCTCCTGGATGTCTAACAACTGCCTGAAGCTGAATGGTGCCAAAACTGAGGTGCTCGTGGTGGCCCGTCTGTGTGGTCATCGGCATGGTGGCCGGCATGAGTAGGCACCACTTCTGTACCTTGTCAGCAGGCTAAAAATCTTGGGGTAATGTTTGATTCAGACCTTTCATTCACTCCCCAGATCGGCCGTGTGGTTGGGACGTGTGTTGGCGTCCTTAAAAACTTGCGGAAGACTCTGGATTTGCTTCCTGTTGGTGCGAGGCGGACGCTGGTGCACGCCCTTGTAACATCACGACTAGATTATGCTAACCTTCTCTATCTTGGGACCACGGTTAAAGTTCTGAATCGCCTGCAGGTGTTACAGAATGCCGCAGCCCGGCTGGTATTGAGGCTCCCTAGAATAGCAGCCTCCAAAGCCGCCTTGAAAACTCTCCACTGGCTTCCTGTCAGGGAGAGGATTACTTTTAAGGCGCTATGCATATGTCACCGCATTATTGGGGACAAGGCGCCCACCCTCTTACTGAGTCTTATCACACCTTATAGACCTAATCGGATACTCAGATCCACTGGTGTTGGCTTGGTGGTTGTTCCCAAAATTAAGAAGGTGCGAATGGGAGTCAGATCTTTTAGACACCTTGCAGCTAAGAGCTGGAACAGGCTCCCGATGGAGCTGCGTCTTGAACCTTCATCGGCCAAGTTCCGTAGAGCTCTTAAAACCCATTTGTAACGCTCTACACCTGAGTAGTGGCTTTTGGCCTCCTCACTGTTCTCTCACCACAGCGCGGGTACACGCCGGTGCGCGTAACCAGGCACGTTAGAAATTTCCTTAATAATAATAATAATAATAATAGCATTAGTCAAGCTACATGTTTATTTTTTCCCTATCTTACATGTATTGATGTGACAATTACTAATGGCTTTTAAATTTTGTAAATAAATAATACTTGCATACGATTTTTAGTATTTTTAATGGTACTATATTAAAAGTTTGTAATTCAATTTATGTAAGTTTATTTTTAGTTTATTTTTTATTTTTAATAATTAGGAATAAAAGTGTCATTTTTAAAATTAATTTTTTAACCCCTTCGATGCCGTCATCAGTCACGGTTGAGCTGTGCTGATGACGGAATGGTTCCGTCACAACCACACCCATTATCATTGGGGCCCAGCACAGGAGGAAAATATCATCCGCAGCGATGAGGTTAATAAAGTTGTGTTGTTGGTGATATCTAGTGATGTTGGTGTTGCGCTGAGTGGTGCTGTGGTGGTGGTGCTGAGTGATGCTGTGGTGGTGCTGAGTGATGCTGTGGTGGTGCTGGGTGGTGCTGTTGTGGTGCTGAGTGATGCTGTGGTGGTGCTGAGTGATGCTGTGGTTGCGCAGATTGATGCTGGGGTGGCGCTGAGTGGTGATGTGGTGGCGCTGAGTGGTGATGTGGTGGTGCTGAGTGATACAGTGGTGGTGCTGAGTGATGCTGTGGTGGTGCTGAGTGATGCTGTGGTGGTGCTGGGTGGTGCTGTGTTGGTGCTGAGTGGTGCTGTGGTGGCGCTGAGTGGTAATGTGGTGGTGCTGAGTGATGCTGTGGTGGTGCTGAGTGATGCTGTGGTTGCACTGAGTGGTGCTGTGGTGTTGCTGAGTGGTGCTGTGCTGGTGCTGAATGCTGCTGAGGTGGTGCTGAGTGGTGCTGTGGTGGTGCTGAGTGATGCTGTGGTGGTGCTGGGTGGTGCTGTGTTGGTGCTGGGTGGTGCTGTGTGGTAGTGCCGAGTGATGCTGTGGTGGTGCCGAGTGGTGCTGTGGTGGTGCCAAGTAATTGTAATTGTAATTGTAAGCATACTTATAGAGTGCAGCTGTCACCCAAAGGGTATCGTGGCGCTTCGACCATAAACATTACCTACAGATGTTAACACTACGCTGCTCTCGGGAAGAGGTAGCTTTTGAGATCCTTTTTAAAAGACAAGAGATCCTGCTTGCTCCTTAGAGACATCGGTAAGGAATTCCATAGTTTGGCGGCCGTAAAGCTGAAAGAGCGGCCGCCCATCCTCACCCTTTTTATCCTGGGGACAGTGACCAGGAATGCCGAAGAGGATCTCAAAGGTCTGGCGGTAGAGTACCAGGAGAATAGATCTTGCAACATCACTGGACCCAGCCCTTGCAGAGCTCTGAAAACCAGACAAGAGAATTTGAAGCAGATCCGTTTTTGAACAGGAAGCCAATGAAGATCCGAGAGCGCAAGAGAGGACGAGGCAGTCTGTGGTCGTGAAAGAGCCAGTTTAGCTGCCATATTCTGCAGCCGCTGCAGCTTCGCGACCAAGGTGTTGGGGGCCCCCAGAAGCAGTGCGTTGCAGTAGTCTAATCTACTGAGGATAATACTACGCACTGCTTCCTTCCTCGCCGAGGGGGGGAGTAGCGGAAGAATTTTCCGTAACATCCGGAGCAGTAGCATGCAAGTCGCCGTGGTTTTACTAACGAAGGCATCCAGCTGGAGGCTAGGCCCGAACAGGACGCCTAGGTTGCGGGCAGATTCTGCCGCCGCTACGGTGCCTAGAGTAGAGAAAGGCCAGAACCCCTCGGGTAAAGGACGGGGCATTCGGTCCAGTGAGCAATGGAGAATTTCAGTCTTTGCTCCATTGAACTGGAGCGAATTCTGACACAACTAGTCCGCTGTTACAGTCATGCAGTGGTGAAAGGATTCCATAGAAACCGCTTCCCTGCCCTCAAAGGAAAAATAAGTTGAGTGTCATCGGCATAGTTGATGACAGAAATATCAAATGACTTAATCAAACTTATTAGAGGGCGAAGATATAAGTTAAAAAGAATCGGGCTGATTGCAGAGCCCTGCGGCACACCCTGATTCACATCTTTTACGACTGATCGGAAAGGCGGCAAGGCCACAGATTGCTGCCTATTACAGAGGTATGAGACCAGCCAGTCCAGGGCCAGGCCGGTCATCCCGGACTCCCGGAGCCTGCCAAGTAACACCGCACGGTCAACCGTATCGAACGCGGCCGACATGTCGAGTAGCACCAGAAACGCCACTCCTCCCATGTCGACGCGCGAACGTAGGTCGTCCAAAACGACCACCAAAGCAGACTTCGTGCCGTGGGCCGACCTAAATCCAAATTGGGCCACATCCAAAAGGTCGTTGGTTTCAAGGAAGCTGGACAGGACCCTAGTGACCAATTTCTCCAAAATTTTTACTGAGAAAGGCAAGAGCAAAATGGGCCTATAATTGGCCGGGCACAACGGGTCCAAGGTGGCCTTCTTTAGCAGAGGAGTAACCACTGCCAGTTTCAAGCTATCAGGGACCGTGGCCATGACAAGGGACTGGCAGCAGATGGAATGGAGCGGCGGAAAGAGCTCCCCCTGAAACAGCTTCCAGAACTTATGTGGCAATGGGTCTAAAGGGGAGCCAGATGAAACGCCATTGGCCACTAAGCAGAAATCCTCCAAAGAAGGAGTGGGAAAGCAGGTCAGCCGAGGCTGTACTGCCTCCTCCTCAAGGGCCTCCCGAGTCGCTATGCTGACCGGTTCCAAAGAACGAGAGACAAGGGGGCTGGTCGAATTGGAGGCCGAAAGTCCATTCAGGATGTTTTTTATTTTATCCTCAAACGCCAAGGCTAGGGAGTCACATAGCTCCTGAGAAGCCGGAATGGCGGATGTAGCGCAGGCTGGATTGGAGAGGTTCTTAACTAATTTGAATAAGGTTTGGGACTTGTTACCTGCTTTAGCCAAGGTATCCTCTAGGAACTTGGCTTTAGCCAGCCTAATCTGTACTTTATAGTCCTGGAGCGATTTTTTTATAGAGCAGCTTATCTTCTTACAAATAGTGCCTTCTCCAGACCCGCTCCGCCTGCTTACAGCGAAGTCTCTGCTGGAGAAGATCACTAGAGAACCAGGGAGTGGCTTTTGATGGCTTATCTTTCACCCTGCGTAGTGGAATCACCTTGTCGAGCGACTCAAGGATCTGCTGGCAGAGAGTGGAATAGCTCTCCTCCACATTCTGACCCAGGGAAAAGACCCCAGGCAGTAACGTGGGTAGTTAGAGCCCTTCAATAGCCGAGACCATTGCCTGCTAAGTTTAGGCCTGCCCGGGACGCTATTACTCAGCGAACCAGCTGGTAAAAGGATGGAAAAATGGATCAGTGCATGATCTGTCCAGCATTGAGCCGCTACCTCCTTGATCGAGACTAGCGATTAATCTGCAAAGATCATATCCAAAGTATGACCTTTTGCATGAGTAGGGGCGGACACAAGCTGCGTGAAGTGAAGATTATTGCATGCTTGACAGAATTCTTGATATGCAAGATCATAAGTACCACTGGGCCATAGGTTAAAGTCGCCCAAGATTAAAAACCTGGCGTGAGAATTAGATAGATCGTAGATCAGATCTATCAGATCTTGAAGAGATGATATCACACTGGCAGGAGGACGATAACAAAGTAGCCCCGCAACCAGTGTTTCACTCTGATCTGATGGAGAAGTGTGGCTCAATGGTTAGAGTGGCAGACCCTGATGCAGAGGTCTAGCCCGGGACCAGGGTTAAATTCCCCGCCTCGGCGGGTCTTGGGCTCAAAATTCCACGGACCTGATAATTCTCGCCTCGGTGCCTATTCCAATCATGGAGTCCCACTCTGCAACTCTGGGCAATAGCTTGCTTAATCTCCACAATGGCCCCCACAACGCTAAGGATGCCTGGCCTCCACCTTGGGGGTGCCCAGGAGTGGACGCCTCACAGGGAAAGCCAGGATGGGTTCCACAGCGGTATTCGTACAAGCACCTTGAGACCCTTGCGGGTGAGTAGTGCGCTATACAAGTATCAATTTACAATTTATTTATTTCAGAGAGAAGCCCATGAGCTCAAAGCCCATGACCGGTGCTGTGGTGGTGCCGAGTGGTGCTGTGGTGGTGCTGAGTGATAATGTGGTGGTGCTGAGTGATAATGTGGTGGTGCTGAGTGATAATGTGGTGGTGCTGAGTGGTGCTGTGGTGGTGCTGAGTGGTGCTGTGGTGGTGCTGAATGATGCTGTGGCGGTACAGAGTGGTGCTGTGGTGGTCCTGAGTGATAATGTGGTGGTGCTGAGTGATAATGTGGTGGTGCTGTGGTGGTGCCGAGTGGTGCTGCATGGCAATGCTGTTCGACTGCTCAGAAATATTTCTGTGGTTTGTTTTGGTTCTGGCTGACGGCGCCTCGGCCATAAATGAAAGATAAAGGGAGAGACTGCGGCATGGGGAGCGGGGCAGAGATGGGCTGCAGAGGAGAGAGCGCGCAAGGGGGGGGGGTTACAGACAGTCATAGAGAGACCTCCAGCAGAGTCTTACATTTAGGAAACAAAACGTGAAACTATGGTGCAGCCTCGAGAATTAGTAACATTACCTCAGGACCCAGAACATCATATGCTGCCTTCATTGAAAGGGATAATCTAACTCCTGAAATGTTCTTGATTATATGACCCAAGATCAAACAAAAACGAATTAACTATCGAAAGAAAAGCACGAGACCTTTAAAAAAACACTTTCCTCCTTCACTAAAACATGAAGGTATACACCAAGTTCAATAAACTGGGTTCTAGAATATTCATTTAATGCAAATATAACTGGTGTGGCTCTGATTTTATACTTTGCCTATACTTTTTTTGTTAAACAACTGTGTAAACGAAGTGTTCTGGCATCTAGATGAGACGGACCAATCAATCAATCAATCAATCAATGACATTTATAAAGCGCGCTACATACCCGTAGGGTCTCAAGGCGCTGGGGGGGGGGTGGGGGTGCCGCTACTGCTCGAACAGCCAGGTCTTCAGCTTTTTCCTGAAGGAGAGGTGGTCTTGGGTCAGGCGCAGGTCAGTTGGGAGGGGTTCCAGGTCTTGGCGGCCAAGTAGGAGAAGGACCTTCCTCCTGTAGTCGCTCTTCGGATGCGGGGGACGGCGGCGAGGGCGTGGTTGGCTGATCGGAGGTGGCGTTTGGGAGTGTAGAAGTTGACTCGGCTGTTGAGGTAGCTCGGGCCTTGGTCGTGTAGGGCTTTGTGTGCGTGGGTGAGGAGGCGGAAGGTGATTCTTTTGTTGACGGGGAGCCAGTGAAGGTCTCTCAGATGTCCGGAGATGTGGCTGGTTCGTGGGATGTCGAGGATGAGTCTGGCTGAGGCGTTCTGGATCCGCTGGAGTCTCTTCTGGAGCTTGGCGGTGGTACCGGCGTAGAGGGCGTTGCCGTAGTCCAGTCGGCTGGTGACGAGGGCCTGGGTGACGGTCTTCCTGGTCTCGGTGGGGATCCACCAGAAGATCTTCCGTAGCATGCGTAGGATGTTGAAGCACGCCGAGGAGACGTTGTTGACTTGCCTGGTCATGGAGAGGGAGGAGTCCAGGATGAAGCCCAGGTTGCGTGCATGGTCTGTCGGTTTGGGTGCGGTGCCCAGGGCGGGAGGCCACCAGGAGTCGTCCCAGGCGGAGGGTGAGGAGCCCAGGATGAGGACCTCCGTCTTGTCCGAGTTCAGTTTCAGGCGGCTGGTCGTCATCCACTCGGCTACCTCTTTCATCCCTTCGTGCAGGTTGGCTCTGGCGGCGGCGGGGTCGTTGGTCAGGGAGAGGATCAGCTGGGTGTCGTCGGCGTAGGAGATTATGCTGAGGTTGTGTTTGCGTACGATGGCCGCGAGGGGGCTCATGTAGACGTTGAAGAGGGTGGGGCTCAGAGATGATCCTTGGGGGACGCCGCAGATGACTTCGGAGGCCTCTGACTTGTACGGTGGTAGGCGGACTCTCTGTGTTCTTCCGTCGAGGAAGGAGATGATCCATTCCAGCGCCTTGTCCTGGATTCCGATGTTGCTGAGGCGCCGTACTAGGGTGCGGTGGCAGACCGTGTCGAATGCCGTGGAGAGGTCTAGGAGGATGAGGGCCGCTGTTTCTCCCTTGTCCATCAGGGCTCGGATGTCATCGGTGGCGGCGATGAGGGCGGTCTCGGTGCTGTGGTTGGCTCGGAATCCGGACTGTGAGGGGTCGAGGGATCCGTTCGTCTCGAGGAAGGCGGCCATCTGCTTGTTGACGGTCTTCTCGATGACTTTGGCTGGAAACGGGAGGAGCGAGATGGGGCGGTAATTCTTGAGGTCGGTGGGGTCCGCTGTTGGTTTCTTGAGTAGAGCGCTGAGTTCGGCGTGTTTCCAGCTCTCAGGGAAGATGGTGGTGTCGAAGGATGTGCTGATGATGTCTCGCAGGTGGGGTGCGATGACAGCGTCGGCCTTGTTGAAGACGTGGTGAGGGCAGGGGTCGGTCGGTGATCCGGAGTGGATGGAGTTCATCGTGCGGATGGTGTCTTCGGTGCTGATCGGGGTCCAGGCGTGGAGGGTGGTGGTGGGGGGTGGTTGTTCGGTCATGGTGTGCGTTGGTTGGTTGGACCACACTGTAGAAAACCTCAAATCCAAAACCGTGACATAATTTAAAGAACAGGAATTATTACCACGATAGCCGATTTTATTGGCTTTATAGCTAAAACAAGCAACTGTTAGAATAGAATTCAGTAAAAGCTAAAAACACATTAGGATTTTGACGAGAACAAAACATTAAGTGCCCACATTTTGAAAATCACTGGGATTGTTATCTCTCTATACTAATGTTTAAGAGGGAAAAAGGTCAGTCGAACTCAACTGTTATGTTATGTTACTGGGGGTTTTGTAAAGCGCTCAGCTGCTCCGAAGAGCGTCCCGGCGCTGTAGATCAAAAACAAATACCAGCAACTAACAGAAATACCACCCGCAACGCAAGGTGCTCAGAGGAAACAGAATTATTGGGCAAAGAGAAGAGTCTTAAGCTCCTTTCTAAAAGTGAGCAGGTTGGAACTGGCGCGTAAGGTCAGAGGTAATGTGTTCCAAAGACGAGGGGCAAGGTAGCTAAAAGAACGACCTCCACATCGTGCACGTCGCACTGCCGGCACAATTGCCCTGGCCTGGACAGCGGACCTCAAGGGTCTAGATGGAAGGTAGAAATTGACCCTTTTTTGTAGATACACTGCACCGAAGTTATGCAGAGCCTTGAACGCTATTGTTAAGGTCTTGAAGGTGATGCGTTTGCGGTTCGGCAGCCAGTGCAGAGCTTTAAGAAGGTCGCTGGCCCTAGTTCTTCTGGTTAGACCGAATATGGCTCTGGCTGCCGAGTTCTGGATGACCTGCAGGCGAGTCAGGAGATACTCGGGGAGACCCAAGTAAAGGATGCTAGAGTAGTCCAAGCGCGAACCTATCAGTGCCTGCACCGTGATCTTTCTGTGCTCCAAGGATAGGAACGGCAAAAACTTTCTCAACATCCTTAAGATGGCAAAGCACTTCCCCGTCAGACCTGCTACTTGGGCCTTAAAGGAGAGGGTATTATCCACCTGAATGCCCAGATTCTTAGCTGTTACAGAATCGCTGGCTGGCGGGAACATGGCCGAAGGCCACCGGTGCTTCCATCTCGGGTCGGCGGGACACCCAAAGAACAGGATCTCGGACTTGTCCGAGTTGCATTTGAGGCCGCTTTTCCCGAACCAGTCAAACACAGCCTCAAGACACCTCAGGATGGCGGCTCTGTCGAAATCACAGCCCCTGTCACATGTGAACAGGAGCTGCATGTCATCCGCATAGGAGACGATCTGGGCCCCATGCTCCTCCACTAGCGCCGCTAAGGGTGTCAAAAAGATGTTAAAAAGCGAGGGGCTGAGTATAGATCCCTGCGGGACCCCTACCTCAAGCTGCGGCATTGCGGCGGAGAAAGGGGGAGCCCAGATCGTTTGTCTGCGGTCGGCCAGAAAAGATTGAAACCATTTGAACACCGTTCCCCTAAGACCAATCTCCCAGAGTCTAGTAAGGAGAAGGTCATGGGGAACGGTGTCAAAGGCCGCCGACAGATCTAGCATGATAAGCATGGCCTTTCCACCACTGTCCAGAGTTTCCTTCACAGCCTCGGTCACCTCGAGTAAAGCGGTTTCTGTACTCAGGTTGGATCTGAACCCGGACTGTGACTGGTGAAGTAAGGAATTAGACTCTACAAAGTGGGATAGGGTGGTGTGCACATGCTTCTCCGCTATTTTCGCCAGAGCAGGCAACAGCGAGATTGGCCTGTAATTGGAGTGCAGTTTAGGATCCACATTGGGCTTTTTAATAAGGGGGAGGACGAGGGCCTGCTTCCCGGAAGTGGGAACCTTGCCGGTGCTCAGGGACAGATTAATGATGGGGTTGATGATAGGGTTAAGAACGGGAGCCAAGGTCGCAAGACATTTGGCGGGGCAAGGGTCAAGCGGAGAGCCTGATTTCAGTTTGGCCAAGAGGTCCAGCGAAGTATGGAGCTCTAGGACAGGGAAACAGTCAAGACAGGTGGTCTGGGCCCCCCGTACTCTGCCGAAGTACCGCCATTGGAGGTCGGAGTCCCTCAAGGGTCGGTGCTTAGCCCGACCCTTTTTAACATCTTTATGACTCCATTGGGGAGACATTGACTGACCTGTGAGCGCGAGCTCTGTCCTGCGAGGCCCTTTCTGCTGGACTGTTTGTTCTGTTGCTGCACCTCGCGGAACCCGCTCCGCGGGTCCCGCTTCGCCCGTGTGCCTGGGCGCATCGTTGCTGCTGTTTGTGGACAGGGGAGCTGCCTGAATCTCGGGGAGCAGGGCTGCGAGCGCCAGGTGAGGATCAGGGACTCCATTGCCCAGGAGTCCCTGTGCTACCATCATTTCCTGCACCTGGACGCTCTCCCTGCTGGCCACGCCCCCTAAGCACCGCTGAAAAGAGCCTGCTTGTCCTTAGCTCTTTGGGAGACATTGACTGACCTGTGAGCGCGAGCTCTGTCCTGCGAGGCCCTTTCTGCTGGACTGTTTGTTCTGTTGCTGCACCTCGCGGAACCCGCTCCGCGGGTCCCGCTTCGCCCGTGTGCCTGGGCGCATCGTTGCTGCTGTTTGTGGACAGGGGAGCTGCCTGAATCTAGGGGAGCAGGGCTGCGAGCGCCAGGTGAGGATCAGGGACTCCATTGCCCAGGAGTCCCTGTGCTACCATCATTTCCTGCACCTGGACGCTCTCCCTGCTGGCCACGCCCCCTAAGCACCGCTGAAAAGAGCCTGCTTGTCCTTAGCTCTTTGGGAGACATTGACTGACCTGTGAGCGCGAGCTCTGTCCTGCGAGGCCCTTTCTGCTGGACTGTTTGTTCTGTTGCTGCACCTCGCGGAACCCGCTCCGCGGGTCCCGCTTCGCCCGTGTGCCTGGGCGCATCGTTGCTGCTGTTTGTGGACAGGGGAGCTGCCTGAATCTCGGGGAGCAGGGCTGCGAGCGCCAGGTGAGGATCAGGGACTCCATTGCCCAGGAGTCCCTGTGCTACCATCATTTCCTGCACCTGGACGCTCTCCCTGCTGGCCACGCCCCCTAAGCACCGCTGAAAAGAGCCTGCTTGTCCTTAGCTCTTTGGGAGACATTGACTGACCTGTGAGCGCGAGCTCTGTCCTGCGAGGCCCTTTCTGCTGGACTGTTTGTTCTGTTGCTGCACCTCGCGGAACCCGCTCCGCGGGTCCCGCTTCGCCCGTGTGCCTGGGCGCATCGTTGCTGCTGTTTGTGGACAGGGGAGCTGCCTGAATCTCGGGGAGCAGGGCTGCGAGCGCCAGGTGAGGATCAGGGACTCCATTGCCCAGGAGTCCCTGTGCTACCATCATTTCCTGCACCTGGACGCTCTCCCTGCTGGCTACGCCCCCTAAGCACCGCTGAAAAGAGCCTGCTTGTCCTTAGCTCTTTGGGAGACATTGACTGACCTGTGAGCGCGAGCTCTGTCCTGCGAGGCCCTTTCTGCTGGACTGTTTGTTCTGTTGCTGCACCTCGCGGAACCCGCTCCGCGGGTCCCGCTTCGCCCATGTGCCTGGGCGCATCGTTGCTGCTGTTTGTGGACAGGGGAGCTGCCTGAATCTCGGGGAGCAGGGCTGCGAGCGCCAGGTGAGGATCAGGGACTCCATTACCCAGGAGTCCCTGTGCTACCATCATTTCCTGCACCTGGACGCTCTCCCTGCTGGCCACGCCCCCTAAGCACCGCTGAAAAGAGCCTGCTTGTCCTTAGCTCTTTGGGAGACATTGACTGACCTGTGAGCGCGAGCTCTGTCCTGCGAGGCCCTTTCTGCTGGACTGTTTGTTCTGTTGCTGCACCTCGCGGAACCCGCTCCGCGGGTCCCGCTTCGCCCGTGTGCCTGGGCGCATCGTTGCTGCTGTTTGTGGACAGAGGAGCTGCCTGAATCTCGGGGAGCAGGGCTGCGAGCGCCAGGTGAGGATCAGGGACTCCATTGCCCAGGAGTCCCTGTGCTACCATCATTTCCTGCACCTGGACGCTCTCCCTGCTGGCCACGCCCCCTAAGCACCGCTGAAAAGAGCCTGCTTGTCCTTAGCTCTTTGGGAGACATTGACTGACCTGTGAGCGCGAGCTCTGTCCTGCGAGGCCCTTTCTGCTGGACTGTTTGTTCTGTTGCTGCACCTCGCGGAACCCGCTCCGCGGGTCCCGCTTCGCCCGTGTGCCTGGGCGCATCGTTGCTGCTGTTTGTGGACAGGGGAGCTGCCTGAATCTCGGGGAGCAGGGCTGCGAGCGCCAGGTGAGGATCAGGGACTCCATTGCCCAGGAGTCCCTGTGCTACCATCATTTCCTGCACCTGGACGCTCTCCCTGCTGGCCACGCCCCCTAAGCACCGCTGAAAAGAGCCTGCTTGTCCTTAGCTCTTTGGGAGACATTGACTGACCTGTGAGCGCGAGCTCTGTCCTGCGAGGCCCTTTCTGCTGGACTGTTTGTTCTGTTGCTGCACCTCGCGGAACCCGCTCCGCGGGTCCCGCTTCGCCCGTGTGCCTGGGCGCATCGTTGCTGCTGTTTGTGGACAGGGGAGCTGCCTGAATCTCGGGGAGCAGGGCTGCGAGCGCCAGGTGAGGATCAGGGACTCCATTGCCCAGGAGTCCCTGTGCTACCATCATTTCCTGCACCTGGACGCTCTCCCTGCTGGCCACGCCCCCTAAGCACCGCTGAAAAGAGCCTGCTTGTCCTTAGCTCTTTGGGAGACATTGACTGACCTGTGAGCGCGAGCTCTGTCCTGCGAGGCCCTTTCTGCTGGACTGTTTGTTCTGTTGCTGCACCTCGCGGAACCCGCTCCGCGGGTCCCGCTTCGCCCGTGTGCCTGGGCGCATCGTTGCTGCTGTTTGTGGACAGGGGAGCTGCCTGAATCTAGGGGAGCAGGGCTGCGAGCGCCAGGTGAGGATCAGGGACTCCATTGCCCAGGAGTCCCTGTGCTACCATCATTTCCTGCACCTGGACGCTCTCCCTGCTGGCCACGCCCCCTAAGCACCGCTGAAAAGAGCCTGCTTGTCCTTAGCTCTTTGGGAGACATTGACTGACCTGTGAGCGCGAGCTCTGTCCTGCGAGGCCCTTTCTGCTGGACTGTTTGTTCTGTTGCTGCACCTCGCGGAACCCGCTCCGCGGGTCCCGCTTCGCCCGTGTGCCTGGGCGCATCGTTGCTGCTGTTTGTGGACAGGGGAGCTGCCTGAATCTCGGGGAGCAGGGCTGCGAGCGCCAGGTGAGGATCAGGGACTCCATTGCCCAGGAGTCCCTGTGCTACCATCATTTCCTGCACCTGGACGCTCTCCCTGCTGGCCACGCCCCCTAAACACCCTCTCCCTATATCAGGTGCAGCTTCTTCCGCGGCGCGGGAGCGCGCGGGAGGGCGCCGGGAGAAGCCCGGGACAAGGGCGGGACCGTCTGTGGCCGTCAGGGGCCGAAGGTGGCCGGGCAGGGCCTACCCTCTTGGTTTGTGCTTTCGAACCCTGGTCTCTTACACTCGGTGGAGCAGCCCGCTGAGTTTAATTTATTGCAACCAATATGCCGTCCCCTGCAAGGGAAAGCACCCCACTAAAACCGGGTGGAGCAAAGAACAGGACTCTAGAGAATTATTTCTCCCGGGCAGTGGGGGAGGGGGACAAAGAGTGTAATCTGTCCAGGTTAAGGGCAGAACGGAGACGCTCAATAGATAATATGAAAAACACGCCCCTCGCAGATCAACCTACTTTACCAAGGGAGGAGTTGTCCCGAATTGATGATGTCCCATTATTGCTGAGGGATTGTACTAACATGTCACCAGGTGAAGCCTTGAGTATAGCCCCAGAAACTAGTTCTAGCCCCCCCAGGGTGACCATTGATTTAGTGTCCCAACCCCCTCCGGCCCCTCAAGCCTCGAAGCTTAGGAAACCTAAATCTAAGCCAACTAGCACACAAGTAGCTTTTGGACCTCCTCCAAACAAACGCAGGATAAATCGAGGGGAGTTCAAGGAAAGAGTAAACCCAAGGTTCCACACTCGGACTTTGGGAAGTTTCTAAAAACCCCCGCATTAGCAGAGAAACCATTGGCTGATTTACATCCTAAACCCATTGCTCATGAGGATCCAGCTCCTACTATGATAAAAGACACAGGAGTTGCTACTGCTAATATTCCCTTGTCTGTTGTCCCGCTGGGAAACCTAGAATTTTTGCTAAGGTCCCTGTTATTACCGATCAGCGAGAGTATTAAAAAGATTGAGATCAGACTAACCATTTTAGAGGCCACATTGGGCAGTCTGAAAACTCCAGCTGGCAGACAGGGAAGGCAACCAGAGTCCACTCTCTCCACTGTAGCCCCTCAGCTGTCGGCAAATAGTGTTGCCAATCCAGTCCCTTCACAAGCTGTGAATGTGGCGCCCTCACAACAACTCACAAGGACAAAGCCTGCAACAGCTAAGCCCCCTAACACCAATATGCCCAACCCTCCTTTAGGATCTGTACCCCCGGCACAGCCGGTAGATAAGAGCACCCCGACCCCTTTAATGAAGCTCACCCTGAGACCACGCAGACCCAATTTACCCCCAGAGACCAACGCTTTTACTGTAGTTATGGCAGGTGTCCCCCCACTTGAGGAAGGTGAAACGGAGGATTTTTGTGCCCTAAAAAGTAGGGTAATCAAGTGGCTAAACATAAATAGACCCCTCCCGACACATTTTAATAATGAAATTATAATGGTAAGAAGGGTACGCTTGGGTGGGAAGAACACAAAAATCCATTAAAGGGGACTGCATACTGGTGAGTTTTAGGGATACAGGAACGGTGTCCCATATATGTCAAGGGAAAAATAGATCTAGGGAATCCACCATCCAAACCCTCCATGTGTCATTCTTTTTTCCCATCATCCCAGTCCTATCTCAGCAACTCCAAACTCATGACAACTGGGAGAGGGTTGGCAGGAGGGGGAGTCACCAGGCCTTTAACCCTAGGCCGTTTTTTGGCCGATCTGAACAACCCTTTTTCTCCTATAACCGGTTCCATTGCCTAAATGGCCTTGAAGGGGTCGATTGACAGACAGACAATGCCCCCCAGGGTAGTATAGAAAATGGAGGTACGGTAGAAAGACTGGAGGAGCAAAAATCCAAGGCTCAGCAAACTCTGGTGGTTGGTGAGGGGGAACCAAAGTGTGTTGAGCCAAAGGAAATAGATGAAGACAAGACAGGAGGGGGACATTGGCAGGAAACGCAAAGATCAACGTGGGAAAGAAGACCAAGGGCCCAGGGGGGTGCTGAATGGAGTAGAGTGGGTGTGAGACTCATCTCTTGGAATATAGCGGGTATAGCGGGCAAATTTAACAATAAGGAATGGGTGGACTTTATTAGAACATTTCACATTATATGTGTACAGGAGACATGGGCTGTGGAGAATAACTACCATCTGCAGGGGTACAAGTGTTTTTTTGTTCCCGCCCGAAAATCTAGCTCAGGGAGAGCAATGGGCTGTTTGTCCATCTATGTAGACTTAGACCTGCCAGGCACTTGGTCCTTTCCAGACTGGTCCTCATATGGGATACAGGCGGTTCGGTTCCAGGGAAAGGGGCTACGACTCTCTGTTTTTAACATATATAACACCGAGTTGGAAAATAGCCATACCCCGGTATTAACTGAACTCGACCAAAGGTTAGGAAAAGAAATTACATTCCAGAATAAGGGACCGTCTTGTGGACTGCTTGTGGTGGGGGATTTTAATTGTCACCTTTGTCCGGCACTGGTCAAAAAGAACACAGATTGGGCGCAATGCCCAATTGAGAAGGGACCGCATTTTTCTCACTCGCCTACTGGGTCGGCTCTTAGGTTGCTTCGGCTCAAGTACGACCTAGAGCACACCATTAATATGGTAGACGCACAGTCGGATGGTACACTCCCACCAACTTTTAAGGGCAGGGGCTGCTCGTCTATTATAGATTATATTCTGGTCTCGAGATCCCTGGTTAACAAAGTAGTCAGTGTAGGGATAGACTGGAATACTTTCAGTGACCATAACCCGCTTGTTTTAACGCTGGCATATAGGGCGGGTACTGGCTCCAATGCCCATCGTTCAATTGTGGAGAGGGTCACCGATCAAGGCAGGAGACTGAAATGGTCCAAAATAGATGGGGCAAAGTTCTATAAAAATCTGAGCGATAAGGGTCTGCTGGCCATAAATGAATGTTTGGATCTGGAAGTCCAGGGACCAAGGTTATTAGAATCATTTAACCACATTGCCAACCTGATCGACGGGCTACTAAGGTCCATTGCGCCCACGCGTAATTTGGTCAATCCCCGGTGGTTTGACAAAGATTGTTCCAAGGCACTGAGGGAACTGAAATGCTCTATTAAGTCAAAACCACGAGACCCACAAGTAATCAGGGCATGCAGAGAAAAATATAAAAATGAGACCAAAAGGAGGAAACTCACCCTGCAGGCAGAAGCTTGGGCAGATCTGAGAGAGGCAGGGGAAAGAAGGGACCTAGCGGGGTTCTGGAGAATCATCAACAAACCGACCTTTCAAGAAAATGATTCTCCGGAGGTAGGGGCTAACATCCTCCCGGAGCAGTGGGTCACACACTTTAGGAGCCTGTATAACCATGAATCGGGTACCCACGTAGAGTCATCAGTAAACCCAAGTCAGGCCCCCCCGGTACAATTTTCCCTTAAGGAGATCACAGCAGGGATGGAGAGTCTAACTAAGAATAAAGCACCGGGCCCAGATGGAATTCCCCCTGACCTTTTTCTTAGTAATACAGATCTTTGGGCCCCTCTGATGACCAGGGTCCTAAACACTGCTATCATCTGCGGTCTCCCTCCATCATGGTCTAAAGCGATCATTGTGCCAATCTTTAAAAAGGGCAACAAGGACGACCCCAAGTGTTATCGGCCTATTTCCCTGATTGACGTCTCGGCTAAACTTGTGGGAAGGGCACTCCTGAACAGATTGTCCGAGTGGACCGAAGAGAACAACATCTTCTCGGACACTCAATATGGGTTCAGGTCAGGGAGGTCCACCAGCGACCAATGCCTGAACCTATATATGCTGACTGCCAAATATACTCTGGCCAGTAAGGAACCAATTTATATGGGATTCATGGACCTGGCAGCAGCATTCGATCACGTCAACAGAGGGAAGTTGTGGGACATGATGGCAGGGATGGGGATCGAGAGCGGTCTAATCACCATACTAAGAGAGCTGCATAGCGACACCACGGCTAGAGTTAGATTCAACAGGGAGGGAGGATTGACGGACCCCTTTCCATGCAAAAGTGGAGTCAGACAAGGTTGTATTCTTGCCCCTTTTTTGTTCTCCCTTTACATCAATAATTTGGAACAGTTTCTTTTGGGCTTAAAGGCAGATTCCCCAAGGGTTGGGACGCGGCAAATCCCTGTCCTGCTTTACGCAGACAACGCGGTCTTGCTGGCGCGTACACCACGAAGCCTACAGATTCTGATAGATGGGTTTGTCAAGTTTATGAGCGATCTGGACTTATCTGTCAACCTAAGCAAATCTTACGTGCTCCTGGCAGGCAAAAAACCTTCCTCTAAATTTTCTTACACAATAGGCACCCATTGTTTAGAGGAGGTTAAAACGTTCTCCTATCTCGGAGTAACCTTTGATGGTGCTCTTCAATTCAACTCCTTGGTAGAAGAGCGCTGTAACAAAATGATTGCCTCTAACGGGGCAATAGCCGGATATGGCAGGAGGTTGGGCAGATGGAGTCCGGAACAGGTGATGAACCTGTACGGCTCCATAACATGCGCCAAAGTAAGCTATGGGGCAGAAGTTTGGGGCTTCGTGAATACCTCTAGAATTGACCAGGAAGAGAACAAACATCTGAAATCTATCCTGAGGGCACCACCCAGTACTGCTGGACTCATAGCTCACAGGGAGCTAGGGAGGCCATATCTGGTCGATCTGTTAAAACTTAGGCCAATCGTGGCGTGGCTAAAAATCTGGGTAAATCCAGATGCGCATCTAAGCAGAAAAATCTTACTGGACTGCCTAGGTAGGGCCCACTGCATGCGCATCCCATGGCTCAAATATGTGAGAAATACTCTTGAGGAACTAGGGTTTGGAAACCTCTTCAAAAATCCCACCACCATATCAGCACAGCACAAGAAACAAGTAGGGGAAATTTTCCTAGAGCGGAAAACCCAATGCCGTGCTGTGGCGGAAGGGGGGAAAAAGTCAATAAGGGCTTACAATTTGGTGAAGAGTGTGGAGGGTATGGAGCCCTATCTGTATCTTGTACACAACACACAGGATAGATTTCTTATGTGCCGTTTCAGGCTGAACCTACTCCCTTTCATGTTGGCTTCGCCAGCAGGTTTTACTATGTCAATCGAGCAGAAGGGACCCTGCGGCTGCGACAACCGGTCTCCGCAGGACTCCCTTCATTTTACCTTGCTCTGCCCCTATTATTCAATGCCCAGGCGTAGATTCCTAGTAGATATCCTAAAAAAGGCCCACCTGGAACATGCCAGAGATGCATTAATCTACTTGCAAAAAGCTTCTGACCCGCTAACCTTGTGTTGTGTTATGAATTTTATCAAGGTTGCGGTTTGACTAAGGAAAACGAGGGGAGAGGATTGAAAGACTTTTGACTCCCTGTTTTAAATTTAAGGCCTTGCATGTTAGTATTTTATTGTTATTTATGCACAAGGATCTTGACTAATATTTAATGCTGTCTTATCTATGTATATGTATGTGTGCTTTTATGGTGTTTTTTAATCACCGAATAAAGATTCTTGAATTGAATTGAATTGACTCCATTGGCGGTACTGGCGGAGTCTTTTGGAGCCCAGATCATATCATACGCTGATGACACCCAGCTTCTCTTCACCTGTAAAAAGGGTGTTGAGTTTGACGGAGAGAGCATCCATGGCTGCCTTGGGGCTGTCTTCGACTGGTTTCAGCGAAGCAGCCTCAAGTGCAACCCTGATAAATCGGAGGTGCTCTTCTTTGGTTGTCAGGCAGACCCGCCTTGGCAGGACTGGTGGCCGGTGAATATGTTTCCTTCGTCATCTTCCTCCTCGGTGGCTAAAAATCTCGGGGTTGAAATTGATAACAATCTATCCTTGAAGTCCCAGATAACAGGCCTTACCGGCACATGCTTCGGTCTCCTGAAAATGTTGCGAAAGTTCCTCCCTTTGCTTCCTTTGGTCCATAGGAGGCTGACGGTACAGGCCTTAATTTGTTCCAGGCTCGACTATTCTAACGTTCTTTATTTGGGTCTTCCGGACTACCTTCTGCAAAAACTTCAAGTGGTCCAAAATTCTGCGGCGAGGGCCATTTTTGGCCTTCCCCGCCATGCTAGATCATCGGAGCTGTTACTCTCCCTTCACTGGCTTCCTGTCAGGAAGCGGATTGTCTTCAAGGCACTTACATTGGCCCACAAGGCACTCCATGCGGTTGGGGCCAACTACATTCAGAAACGGCTTACTTTTTATAAGCCTACAAGATCCCTTAGATCTGAATCCCTTGGTCTGGCAACTGTCCCAATCAGTAGAAAAGCTAGGATAGGTGGCCGCTCTTTTAAACATCTTGCTCCCAAGTTGTGGAACTCCCTCCCCTTGGAACTCCGTTGCACTCCAAATCTGTTGGCTTTTAGAAAGGGTCTGAAAACTTGGCTTTAAAGTCAATAACTGGTCTGTTTCTTGTTTCTTATATTCTCTGTTTTCAGCTATGGGTCAGAAAGCGCCGGGACACTCCTTGGAGTAGCCGAGCGCTATATAAGACACCCATAACATAACATAACATAACATAACATAACATAACAGAATGGGACCGGTTATAACTTTGTCCGGATCGGATTGGTGTAACCAGGGAACAAGAGGATCATCGACCTCAGGGCTGGAAGCAGGGACATTGTATGTTCCTTTCAAGGCCACTTGGATCGTGAGAATTTTGTTGGTGAAAAATTCTGCTAGATCAGTTATCCACGGTTCCGAAAAGGAAGACGTGGGAGTACAGCAGGTGGGAGCGATAAACTCTTTGACAATCTTGAAAATCTCTTTACAGGAGCTATCTGCTTCCTCAATCCTTCTGGCTAGAAAGGATTTCTTTTCTGCTGTAATGTCCCGGTGATATTCTTTCACCGCTTCTCTATAGGACTGCTTAGAGGTCGAATCATACTGCCTCCGCCAGTCTCTTTCGAGGTTCTTGCAGTGCCTTCTTTTGCCCGCCAAGGCAGCGGAAAACCAGGGGGCAGAAGCTTTTACCAGCTGTGAGCTGACCTGGCGAGGCGGCGCAAGGGCTGCCAGGCGTGCAGTGAGCCAATCCTGAAAGCGCGTAACATCGTCCTCTAGCCTGCCTGTGAGTACACACGGATAGGTCTCTAAAGCCAGAGTGAGCATGGCTGGAGAGATTTTTTGGAAGGCTCTGGAAGTACGTGCTTCGTGCATCTGACCATTGCGTGGGGGTCACTGTGTGATGTACTATCTGGAAGTCAGCTAAGAAATGGTCCGACCAGAGGACTGGGGCGAGGGAGGATAGGGTCACTGGGGCAGTAAAGAAGATTTGGTCTAAAATGTGCCCTTTCTCATGTGTAGGTGCCTGTAGATACATGTTGAACCCCGCGGAGGATGTCATGTCCAGGAATTTTTGCACTTCCTGGTCCTCTGCCTTATCCATGTGGATGTTAAAGTCCCCTAGGACCAGGCAGTGTCTTGCCCTAAGGCTAAGTGTGGAAATGATCGAGAAAAGGTCCTCGGTAAATGAGCCGAGAGGGCCTGGGGGTCTGTAAAGTAAAAGCCCAAAGCAGGATTGTTAGGGATAGAGGGCCAGGGAGAAGGCTAGGATTTCACAGCCCGGTAGATTGTCCACAGGCAGGATCGTGCAGGGGATGTGTTTATTAATAATGAGAGCCACACCGCCCCCCCTGCCCGTGCTTTTGTCTCTGCGGAAAATCGCATGGCTCGGAGGAATGGCTATGGCCAGATCAGGTTCAGAGCCCTCGCCAAGCCAGGTTTCGTGAGGAAGAGACAGTCCGTTTTCTCATAAGCAAGGAGGCTATAGATGTTGAGGGCAAGTTGGGGCAGTGACCTGGTGTTCAGTAGTGCGCACCTGCTGCTTATAGGGGTGGGATTGCAGGGGGAAATACCGGTGGAGCCAGGGCGCCACCCACATATGGAGCAGTTAACCAGGTCCCCTGCAGAGTTTGGAATGACTCGCTGACAGGGAGCAGTATTTTTGTCGTAGGAAATAAGCTCCTCTTTAGAGTAAGTCCGCATCGTTACGTTGATAACCCACCTGGCTCGCGCCCCAAGCGCCTCCAGGACGCTGACGGGCGCAGACGGGCTGACTCAGGCTAGACTCTGGCGATGACGAGGCGCGTCCACAAACGCGTCCGCTAGCGCGGAGGGTAACCGTATCCTTTTATGCGGGAGACTAGAGCGCTCTCACCGCTCTCGCCCCCACTCAAGATGGCCGCCGTTGGGGATGTTAACCCTGCTACTCGGTTCCTTGCCCAGAAATCGGCAGGGACCGTGAGAATGCGGCGGAAGTGAGTGTAAGTGAGTCAATTGAAATGCTGAATGCACACAGAGTGAAAAAAAAAACAATTTAAAAATATGGCGATTAAAAGTTAAAGTTGCACGCAAATAGCTCCAATGACTAGTCGCGTGATCAGCGCCTTAGAGGTGTAGTGCTGGCAAGACGCTCAAGATCTCGCGTCTGCTGACCCAGGGGCTCCTTTTATGCGGGAGACTAGAGCGCTCTCACCGCTCTCGCCCCCACTCAAGATGGCCGCCGTTGGGGATGTTAACCCTGCTGCTCGGTTCCTTGCCAGGAAATCGGCAGGGACCGTGAGAATGCGGCGGAAGTGAGTGTAAGTGAGCCAATTGAAATACTGAATGCACACAGAGTGAAAAAAAACAATTTAAAAATATGGCGATTAAAAGTTAAAGTTGCACGCAAATAGCTCCAATGACTAGTCGAGTGATCAGCGCCTTAGAGGCAGAGTGTAGTGCTGGCAAGACGCTCAAGATCTCGCTTCTGCTGACCCAGGGGCTCCTTTTATGCGGGAGACTAAAGCGCTCTCACCACTCTCGCCCCCACTCAAGATGGCCGCCGTTGGGGATGTTAACCCTGCTACTCGGTTCCTTGCCCAGAAATCGTCAGGGACCGTGAGAATGCGGCGGAAGTGAGTGTAAGTGAGTCAATTGAAATGCTGAATGCACACAGAGTGAAAAAAAAACAATTTAAAAATATGGCGATTAAAAGTTAAAGTTGCACGCAAATAGCTCCAATGACTAGTCGCGTGATCAGCGCCTTAGAGGCAGAGTGTAGTGCTGGCAAGACGCTCAAGATCTCGCGTCTGCTGACCCAGTGGCTCCTTTTATGCGGGAGACTAGAGCGCTCTCACCGCTTTCGCCCCCACTCAAGATGGCCGCCGTTGGGGATGTTAACCCTGCTACTCGGTTCCTTGCCCAGAAATCGGCAGGGACAGTGAGAATGCGGTGGAAGTGAGTGTAAGTGAGTCAATTGAAATGCTGAATGCACACAGAGTGAAAAAAAAACAATTTAAAAATATGGCGATTAAAAGTTAAAGTTGCACGCAAATAGCTCCAATGACTAGTCGCGTGATCAGCGCCTTAGAGGCAGAGTGTAGTGCTGGCAAGACGCTCAAGATCTCGCGTCTGCTGACCCAGGGGCTCCTTTTATGCGGGAGACTAGAGCGCTCTCACCGCTCTCGCCCCCACTCAAGATGGCCGCCGTTGGGGATGTTAACCCTGCTACTCGGTTCCTTGCCCAGAAATCGTCAGGGACCGTGAGAATGCGGCGGAAGTGAGTGTAAGTGAGTCAATTGAAATGCTGAATGCACACAGAGTGAAAAAAAAACAATTTAAAAATATGGCGATTAAAAGTTAAAGTTGCACGCAAATAGCTCCAATGACTAGTCGCGTGATCAGCGCCTTAGAGGCAGAGTGTAGTGCTGGCAAGACGCTCAAGAACTGCGTGTACCAAAGATGAGGAAGAAGAACTGTTAAACTAAAGTGAAGTAAATAATTACAAGGGAGGAAGGGTGACGAGACGCACGGGGAGCTGCAGCCTTTGATGTGCCGGCCGGCCGTGCAGTGAATAATTAAGGGAGGAGAAATTCCGGCCTGAGGCCGAACACACGCTGGGGGAAGCTTGAGATGCCTGTGGGAGGGAGGCTGGTGGCTTTGATGTGCAAGCGCTTTTTGCCAATGCGAATGCGCATTGAGCTTGCTTTTCTCGGGCACAGCATCAAATCGCCTGATGGTTAAGCTCTCGTTAAGCCCCTATATTCTCGCAAGCTCAATGCGCAAGCGCATTGACAGGCGAGACTTAACAAGCTCAATGCGCAAGCGCATTGACAGGCGAGACCTAAAAAATCCGAAAGATCACCGAACCTCTTACGAACCAAAGAGAGATGGTGGTCTAGGAACACATGTTCGAGAAGAAAACATAAATGAAAAACAGCCATGAATCCTGAAAAAAGAAGAAAGCGACATCTGAAGAACAACCAGTTCAGTAACTAAGTGTTGCGGTTGGTATCAGAACTGTCAAAGGAGTATTTCCTGTAGGAACAAAGGTACAAGGCAGTACCCAAAGCGAAAAGCAAATAACAGCTTAATGCAGGTTAAATTCAGCAAAGGCGGTGGCACAGGAAAGAAAGGATCGGAAGAGTAATCCACTCATAGCCAAGATATGGACAAGATACTCCAAGAAGGAACCTTGAGAAATATAGAAGTGGCAGGAGTCCTTTTTGTCAATGCATAGCGAGAGCTAGCATGAAAAGAAGCACCCAAGCCCTGAAAAAGAATATAAGAGGGAACACTTCCTAGATCTAGAGTGGACAATATACTGTAGGCCAAGGACTACGTCCCCTGTCCAACCGCATCTGCTAGAGAAGGCAGGATGCCAGGTAGAGTGTAATAAAAAAACACAGGGTGAGGAACAATACAAAACAGCAAAGGGGTTGTGGGAGCAGGTGCAAAGCAGAAACCCCCTGCATTATCTCATGAAAAGCACATAATTAAAATTCCCTACAGGGGTACTAAAGAGCCAGAAAGATATGCAGGAATGCCTAGAAGGCATACAGACAATGTTCCCTGTGGGACAGGGAACAAGGCAACAGGGCATTTGCTCAATGCATCCATTGAATTAGAACGTAGGTCGAGAAAACCATCTTCAGAAAAGAGAAATAACGCTTTGCATCAGCAGGCGTTGAAGCCCATAGAACCACAAACTAATATATGTTCACAGATAACGGGGACCATTACCTGTCATTGACAGTTTAAGAGGTAATAAAAAAATACTTGCAGAGGGCAGGCACAACTCACTAGGTGTCACCCATAGGCGGAGATTGAAAAGAAAAAGCCAATGGACACTGTATTAGAAAGGCTCACATGCATAAGAAATCAAGAAAATCATACCCTGTACAAGCCTAGTATGGTAGGAATGAGTTGGGCAGACGGTATAGAGGAACAGAGTTAAGATTCTGTTCCACCCCAACTGTCCCAAAAATGCTGTACGGTGGAATCTGCATGAGAGCTGAACAGATGTACACCATTGAAAGGCATGTCCAGCAAGTTGGATTAAACACCCTCCGAAAAACCAGAGTTGCATATCCAGGTATGACGGTGGAGTACCACTTTAAGAGCCATGGCTTGCCCGACAGAATCTGTGGAATCCATGCCACATCAAATCAGCAGTTTAGCCGCTTGTTGGCCATCGTGGACTATCTGGATAAGAGTGTTCCAGGTCTCATCTGGAAGCGAGAGGAGCAGGTGCAAGATTGAATCCCACAACGTGTGAGAAAACCAGCTAAGAACACAAGGGGTATTAAGTAACCTCAAGGATGAATTGGTGGCAGAAATAATATGCCAATCAAAAGTATCGAGACTCCTGGACTCCTTGTCAGGCGGGGGGTTAGAAAGGGCTCTGATGTCAGGGGAGGCTGTAGCATTCTGTACCACAAAAGTGCATGGAGTAGGTTGCCGGAATAGGCAGGCTGGGTCCCCGGGGGCAGGACTATGTCTATGTGCTGTAGACCGGTCCACTGGTGCCCCCGTAGTGGGCTTAGCCAAAGATCCCAGCATAATATCATCTAGGGGTTTACTGTAGGGGAGCACAGGCTCAACTCCTGTTTGGCCCTGATGAAGCACACAAAATAATGGGTCAATGGCCACTTCCACAGAAGGCAGCTATTGTAGCTCCAGAACCACAGCTGCCCTCCTCAAAAGATCAGTAAAGGCAGGGCTTACCTCTTTAGCGAGGTAGAGGAGAGAAGGGGCCTGAGGATAGGGAGTAGTCAAGGCCAGTAGTCTTATCCAGATCAGTTAGCCAACTAACCTCCAGAGGAGACAGGACAGTGTCAGTCATTGGATGAATAAACCCCATTTCTACTTCTTCATCACCAAAAACCTGTGCTCCCAGAGGAAAAACAATAAGGGGCTCAACAGAAGGAGGAAGGGTGCCCAAGGCGAACTGCACCATCGACTCTGCGACCCGACACCGGTTGACGTCAATGTGGGGACACCGTCGATGTGGTAAAGCCTCAGAGTCGGAGAGCAGAGATGACGTAGTGTTGATCAGCGAAACCAAGGTCACCAAAGGTACCAGCTGATCAGGCATCGCAGGTGGCAACCCGAAAGGGCTGTGCACCTGAGCCGACATGAATCCGACTACAGATCCAGAGGGCCTAACTGAAGCCAAGGGAGGCCCCGCCTGCATGGATTCAGTCAAGGCTCCTCTGACCTCCTTGGGGCTGAAAAGGGCATCAGAAGGAGGTGGAGACCCAAAGACGGCATGAAGGGAGGAACAGTACTCCTGCATCTGCTCTAGAGTCGCCCTGGCTCCAGGTAATACTGGGAGGCGTGGGGTAGACTCTTGCCCGACTCATGCAGGATGAGGTGGGGCGTCAGAGACATTGCACGTGCGAGCCGAAGTCAGGGAATGCTGTGATTTTGACCACTTATGTCGCAATTTACCTTAGGATGTCAAGATCTGATGGCTCCCTGGAGCGGAACGAGATCGCGACAAACGCAATGCTAAGAGCTTCATGCGGTTACCGCAATGCCTTTGTGCGACGTTGGCAATAGGAGTCGCACTCATCTGAATCAAGGTGCTCGCTGATTCACCACATACAAACATTATGAGGGTCTGTGACTGACATCTGAGGTCCACAGGGCCCACAGGGTTTGATCCTTGAGGACATTAGAAAAGGCACACTGTTCTGTCGACAAAACGTCAAAATAGGCCAGAAAACAGCCTGAGGAACTGCTCTCCGGATTGGCGTTGGAAGCAGGGGAGGGATTATATGGACTCCACCGATGTCACATCCGGAGGACGACGTCACTACAGAGTTGCTTGACACCCTCAACTGATGAACAGAGGTACTGCTGTAAAAAAATTGCAGCTAAAGCCTGGCTCCTGGGGAGAATTCAAAGGTAAGGAATCTGCGGCTAGAAGTTTCTATCAGCTGCTCTGTGCAGGCTGTCCCGGTCTAGAGGCCTGGTAAAATGGGGACTTAGAGATAAGGGGAATGGATAGCTGTCACAGCCCTTAGGGATCATTGAGCTTTGCCATATATGACACAGCGTGTCTTTCTAAAGTATTCATAGCTTTATAAAGAAATGGACTGAAAGTGACAGTCAAGAGTGACCATAGCAGGACCACTCCTTAGAGACAGGCAGAGTAGGGTTGTGATTGAGTCAATGGCCTGGGCAGTATGTCTCTGACTACATATATATATATAGGGAGTAATAAATATCTATTCATCTTACCACGAAGAGGAGTTCGTGCATTCTTTTTCGCCATATGTTGGAAGTTCCAGAATGCCTCGAAATTCATATATATATATATATTTTATTGTAGCTAATAAGACTGTACAATTGTAGGCAGTGTTTGGATTTATCCAACAAGATTTACGTAAAAATTATTTTTATTTTTACAGAAAAATGACATTTATTTATTTATTTTTTCCGCTTGTAAAGCGCGACAGCTACCCAAAAAGGGTTTCCTTGCGCTAAAGTGAAGACTAGCCTGGCGTACGGTAAAAAAAAAGATTACTGGTTAAATAACCAGGTCTTAACTGCCCTCCGGAAACGGGTGAGACAGCGTTCTGCACGAATAACCAGAGGGAGGGAGTTCCAGAGTCTAGGGCCCATGAAGGCAAAGGACCTTCCGCCCATCCTGGCAAATTTAACCTTGGGCACACAAAAAAATTCTTGAGTGGATGATCTCAATGTGCGGGTAGGGGAGTACATTGACACCAAGGATTGAAGATATCTTGGTGCCGTGCCTGCTTTTATTTTATGCATATAGCATAAAGCTTTAAACTTCACACGATTCTCCACTCAGAGCCAATGGAGTTCCCTGAGATCTCGTGTTATGGGTTCATTCCTCTTGCAGCCACAGAGTAGACGCGCCGCAGCGTTTTGGACCATTTAAAGGCGGCGGGTGACCGCCTTAGTGACTCCCAGATAGAGCACATTGCCGTAGTCCAACCGGGAAGTCACCAAGGCTTTGACTACGGACCTCTGAGTTTCCGGTGGCAGCATCCACAGTATCTTACGCAACCAGCGCAAGATAGAAAAGCAAGTGGCCGCTACTTTCGTCACTTGCGTCTGCATTGTTAGGCCCTGATCTATGATGACCCCCAGGTTGCGGACGTGTGTTGATGCTGGAGGAATAGGCCCCATTTCTGCGGCCAATGTTTAATGCCCCACAAGTCGGGCTTACTTCCGAGAATAAGAATCTCTGTTTTTTCCCCGTTGAGTTTCAACAGATTTTGACTCATCCAGGAGGCTATTTCATTGAGCCCAGATTGAAGGAGAGAAGGGGGGCCTATCTGATTGTGTGAGGGAAAAGACTATCTGTGAGTCGTCCGCATAGGAAAATAACGTGAGGCCAGCACGTTTTGCAATAAGAGCTAGTGGGATGACATACAGATTAAAAAGAAGAGGGCTGAGAATAGAGCCCTGAGGAACTCCATATGGAGAGGCATGGACCTTGGATGTTGAGGAATGGGAGAAGACTTGGAAAGACCTGTCCGACAAAAAAGATTCAATCCATTTCAGAGCCTTTCCGCCGATGCCTAGAGAGCTCAGTGCTCTAAATAAGATGGAGTGGGAGATGGTATCAAAGGCCGCACTGAGATCTAATAGAATCAGTGCGGCTGTGTCCCCTCTGTCAAGCATCAGGCGGAGATTCTCAATGACACCTAAGAGAGTCGTCTCCGTCGAGAAACCAGGGCAAAACCCTGATTGTGAATCATGCAACAGATTGTTGTTCGCAAAGAACATTGCCAAGTGTCGGTAAATGTGCCTTTCCAAGACTTTGGAGAAGATAGGAAGTAAGGTGTCGGCCTGAAGTTGGCAGGGATTTTAGGGTCTGCCATCGGTTTCTTTAGTAAGGAAGAAACCATGGCGTGCTTCCAACATGTCGGAACCCTGGCCTGAAGTATTGAGGCATTAAGCGTGGAACAAATCCTGTCAAGCTGAGGCTCTTCCAACAGTCTGAGCACAGAGACTGGTAGAGGGTCGTTTGGGGAGCCAGATTTTATCTTAGCCAGATGTAACGATAACGAAGATGGATTAGGATCCGGCTATTCCTCCAGTGGAGTATATGGGACCAGCAATGAGCTCCTGGGGCTCTCGCTGATGTCAGTAAGAGGGGGCCTTTTGTCATCATGTTGTTCAGCTATATTTAAATAGATTTTCTCAATCTTTGTTGTAAAGTATTGGGACAGCTCCTCACACTGGGATCTATCCAGAGGTGGAGGCCCAGCTACTGTGCTGGATCCTGCTAAATCCTTGACTAATCCAAAGAGCACTTTTGATTTATTTGTAGCGTTGTATATTGTTTTGGCGACGTAAATAGTTCTTGCTTGGCGGCAAGCTTTGTGATAGAGCTTCAGTTCTTTTTTGTAAGCCAGATCAGCTATGGAAGAATAATCCTTTTGTCACGCTCTCTCTATTTTGCACAATACGCACCAATTTTGCACTATTAACAAGGTAGAAAGTATTTTTGCTCATATAAGTGGCATACAGGTCTTTACCTCTTTACATGATGGAATTTGGATTTATCCGGTGATATTTTATTGTAGATAATAAGACTGTACAATTGTAGCCAGTGTTTGGATTTATCCGACAAGATTTACGTAAAAATTATTTTTATTTTTACAGAAATATGACATTTATGCACATAACATGTTTTATATTTATAGTAACATGTTTAATACGGAGATTGTGCGATATGTAGCCACTCTGCCTACTAATAAGGGAACTACAGAACTACTTTTGTGGCACATCTAGTCTTTGGTCTATACATATTATCATATGACCTGTGATGTCAGACAATGGGTGTGGTTTTTGGAAATTTTAAATGGTGGATGGCGTTTTCACTGTTTACACGTGAACGAGGGCTTCAGGGCTCGAAACGTGTTGTGTGTGTTGGGTCTCTCTGAATAAAGAAGATTTACTGCCCAAAATAAAACTGCAGAGGTCAGTGTCTCTTTCCTCCCATAAACCGCGTGTGCGGTATTTGGAAGTGGTTCGAGTGTCCAGGATACAATTACGAAGGACGGTTACCTTCGGTTCCAGACCTCCTCCTCAAAAGCTGGCGGCTGTGTTTAACCGGTGCAGCACAGGGGTCCGTGGCGGATTATTAACAGCTGCCCCCTACATCCCGTGAAGAATCACGAAGAATCCACAATATCCGTGTGAGCTACGCGAGTATCCAGGTCGGCTGATCTGAGGGAAAGCGGTGTGAACCGGTGAGTGCTGTAAGACGGGAGGCGCGTAGGAGAGGAGAAGCAGTTTACAGTGGCAGCGCGGTGCACGATAGTAGCGTGAAGCTTTTCTGCCCGGTTGTAGCAGTGCTTAATTTGTAAAATTTGAAGTGCAGGTGCTCAAATGTTTGATGGAGGCCACGCCCACGTTCTCTGGCTCCGCCCACTTACTATATTGGCTCCACCCACATCTGCAACTGCCAAACGTCAGATGTAATATATACAAATAGCAAGTAACAAAAGGATCTCTCTGACAGAAGCAGTAACACGTGTCACTGACCTACTTTACATGATTACATACACTTTTGATCAGCATGGTAAACGTTCTTTGCAGCAGGTATAGTAACCATCTGGCATCTGTACTACCTTACAAGCAGTCACAACTTCCCCTAGACTCCTGTTTCTCTCTATGAAGACGTTTAATCACTAGTTATCTTGACATTTGAATGTATGCCTGAATATTACTGGAGGTCAGGAAGGAACTCAGCAGCAGGTGCTTTTAAAACAAGAATATACTGGCTGTGCTGTGGCCCACCCGGCCCAGTCACAAGTCCAAGCCTCACCAAGAACACCGAGTTGGAATGCATTGCACGCAGTATAATGGTGACGTGACTAGACCCTGCTCAGCCTGCTGACTGACACCTTCATTTGCCCTTCACTGCCCTCTCAGTCTGTGTGTTTTCACTGTTTTGTCTGATGAGGATTCCGAGGGTGAAAGGGAGGTACGCATGACTGTGTGCACCCAAACAAAAAGTAGTGTTGGTTGGTTTGGCAAGCAACAGCAATCAATTGCCATGGGCCATCGCCCCTTCAAAGGCAGTTAGTTCACCTGCAGGCCTTTTCTGTGCTTTGTGTTTGTTTTACAGGCATGTAATGCATAGGTGATAAGCGCGTCTGCCCCAGGGAAGACACTGACAGAGGCGGGACAGGAGAAGAAAGTTCAGGAAATGTTATTTCATGGGCCCACTGGGTAGGGAGAGAGGCAAAACGTAATACATTTTTACAAAACGAAAAATGCCCACATTTCAGATTCATTTTACTTGTATACACAAGTAAACTGAGTAGCTGATGCAAATAAATACCTGAGTATTTTTGGTATTTTGGTCTTGGGTTATGTATGTGAGAAAGTACATTTATTGGACAGAAGTCAGAATAGAGCTACCTTCATCTCTCAAGTGGCATTTATACACTTATTCCACTTTTAGGGCGGTAATGGCCTGGACACTTTTTGGGGGGAATGTTGCAGAGATATGTGTGTAACCTGCACGCCACAGGTTTAAATGCTGGTAAGTTTAAGGGTGCAAGCAGGCAGCAGCCCTCAGCCCCATGTTGACCGGTCACAAATTTCATTTGACTAATGCGTGCATTCTGGGAGTTGTAGTCTGTTTGCTGTCCTAGGAAAAATTATATTAGGATTAGACCACGACTGGGAAATTCGTGTCCTGCTCACCTGGAAGTTGGAACTACTTGTAAACCCTTGGAGAACTACCTCAGCGAGACAATAATCTACAGCAGAGGTGTGTATGTGTAAAATGAATATCGCAGATTTGAATCCTATGGAGAAACTCAAATTGTTTCTATTTTTTTGGTGCATGCCCTTGAAGTTTTGCGATGTTTCCAAATTTTCTAATTTCTAAAGCTTTCCAATGTTTCTTGGTTTACGTTTGCTGGAGCCAGTGCACAGTTATAAGTACATTGGGAGTTAATGTTCACTCTTATCGAACCCAGACACAATGACAAATATCTACAGAGTTCTTCTCCACCAGTTAACTCTTCGCTGGAGTTTCCCATGCACCATTATAAATGCATGCAGAGTTTTTGTCTGCAAGCTCAGCTTTCCAAATAAACTCGAGCAAAAGTCAAAGTTTTGCTGCAAATGTGAGAAGTAAACTTTGTGAAGTTTTTCATCGCCATGTATTCACCTTGTCCTAGTTATCCGTATTGCGAGCTCTGCGTTCTATTTTTCTTGGAAAAAGCTTCAGAACATAGCGCAAGAAACAACAAAATAACCCCCAGGAGAGGAAATTGCCTGACGCCCGGCAGGAGAGATTTAAGACAATGATGAGTGCAGTCTCTTTCTGTGTTTTTAAACTGTGTGTATGTAAAGCGCTCTGATACCTACGGGTCAACCTAGCGCTAGATACAACTTTTAAAATAAAATAAACGCCACCCACTGGCGGCATGATCACGGTGGCACTGGCATCACATGGCGGCTACGGCCGCCCGGTATCACAGTAACTAACAACAGAGCATTCAGTGTGTGTGTGGGTGTGTTTCAATTAAAACTGAAGTTACCGGACACTGGCACACGCACACACACTGACTGAAGTAGTATTGCACTGCACAGCCTGCAGGCTGCCGCTGCAGCCTTGGGCTAACTGATTAGGCCTGCTGCTGCCACACCTTGCAGACACAGGCCCTGGCTGTCCACAAGCAAGCAGACAGGCGCGTGGTTAAATTGGCTGCTTGGCATCATACAACCACTGACTCAATACAGCATTGGGTATTCTTGTTAGGTAGTCGGTCACCGTCGGCGTCACGCACAGGCACAGACTTGAACAAGCATTGGAAATGCAATAGGTCTCGCAGCATTAGAGTTAGTGCTTTTAGAATTGTTTATGGGTTTTTTTGTAAATCTTTAGCATTTTTGTTTCCTGTAGCCAATGCTAAAGAATTAAAAAAAAAAAGCCATAAACATTTCTAAAAGCTCTAACTCAAATGCTCCGAGACCTATTGCACTGTGTGAGGGTGAGGGGTTGAGGGTGAGTGAGGGTGAGGGTGGGTGAGGGTGAGTGAGGGGTTGAGGGTGAGTGAGGGTGAGGGGTTGAGGGTGAGTGAGAGTGAGGGTGAGTGAGGGTGAGTGAGGGTGAGTGAGAGTGAGAGTGAGGGTGAGTGAGGGTGAGAGTGAGTGAGGGTGAGTGAGGGTGAGTGAGGGTGAGTGAGGGTGAGGGGTTGATGTTGAGGGGTTGAGGGTGAGTGAGGGTGAGTGAGGGGTTGAGGGTGAGTGAGGGTGAGTGAGGGGTTGAGGGTGAGTGAGGGTGAGGGTGAGTTAGGGTGAGGAGTTGAGGGTGAGTGAGGATGAGTGAGAGTGAGGGTGAGTGAGAGTGAGGGTGAGTGAGAGTGAGGGTGAGGGGTTGAGGGTGAGTGAGGGTGAGGGTGAGTGAGGGGTTGAGGGTGAGGGGTTGAGGGTAAGTTAAAGTTTGTTTAAAGCCCTATATGCTCGCAAGCTCGATGCGCATGCGAATCGAATAGCTCGACCTAAAAAACTCTTAAATATCAATATAGATGCACAGATAGAAACACTAACGTGCAAGCACAGAAATATAGAAACATGCATGCACAGACAGACATGCACACATCTGGAAACACAGTCACCTGCAGCCACATACATTGATAGATGCAACCACACAAGCATACATATACACTCTCAGGCACACATACGCTTGCAAGCAGGAGCACATACAAACACAGACACACACATGCACATAGAAATGCATATAGCAAGCATGCATATACATATGCAGCACTACCAAGAGCAGATACATTTACACACACGCATGCAGATATATAAGCACACACACAAACACAGGGACTCCTACATACCTATGCAAATGTGTACACTCAGACACACATGCACGCGCACTTATACACGCACACACTCTTGTATCTCTTGTCTCACCCCTGTGAGGTGGCTTCAATGAAATATTAATGTTACACCTTTGAAAAATGCAAGCATTTGAAGTGCTCGGGCGGGTGGAAGCAATTTTGATGTAGAAGTGCTGTGGGAGGCGGGTGCAAGTAAGGACAGGGAGGGCAGAAGATGCCCTTGTAGAACATGCACTTTAATGGAGCATGACAACAATAAAAAATGTCAATTACTTAATGAGCCTGCAGTGAAGCAACATGTCCATTTTTTCCATTGCGTCACATATTTTGTATGAGCACTAAACTCACGTAACAGCGGGCGCTACACCATTGTGCGGTTGGTTAAAGTATGGTCGGGGTGAGGATGGCGAAGATGGTGGCTGGGCTGAGGGTAGAGTGCAGTGACCAGGATTTTTAGAAGGCTGCGAGTGTTACAGGACCCTCTAGAGGGGTTTCCTATTTCCTGAACCACAGCTGTGAAGGTTCAGAAGACCCCTGCCGTTCACTGCTTTGCAATGGGAGGTTTAAAGCGTCCAGATTTGAAGAAACAAGAGATTTTAAGGACACAGAGCGAGATGGGGCAACATGAGTGGATGGGTAAAGAGAGAGAGCAAGAGAGCAAGGGGGAGAGAGATGAAGACAGAAGTGATTAGGTAAGGTGAGAGAGAAGGAGCAATCCGGCACACACAGACGGGCACACACACACAAAGGCACACTCACATAACACAAAAATACACACTGACTGAAAGCAATAATACACGTGCTCACATACAGAATGCAATAAATGCGTACATACAAAGAGACGCACATGTGCAGAATGTTTTCTAAAGGTGAGAAAGGCATACACACGAAGGGGGTGAAGTGGAAGTGGCGAAAGACGCCCTAGAAAGCCAGCCCATTGTATACCTTGGAAGCTATTATCTTTTTTCAGGCATTGCAAGAGCGACTCTGGGAAGCAGGTCACAATGTGAGGGAAGCAGGGGGGGGGAGCAGAGCAAGAGGGGTCGGGCAGTGAGCGGAGGGGAGGTATGGATAGCTGAGTAATGAAGATCGAGCGTTGCTGGGACTCATAACTAAACTAAGAAGTTCCCACAAGAATAGAAAGCACATTTGATATAATATTGATTCCGGAGACCAGGGCCCAACTCAGTATCCCACACATTTGTTATGCAGAATTCAGATAGCCGGCCGATGAAAGCCTGGTGAACATCTGAAAGCTGCACAAACCTCCTGTCTGCTCTGAAGTCAGTCGGTCATAAATATAAACAAATATGTTAGATCATTTTTGTCAGTTTCATTTTCAACCCAAAGTCACTGAATGCCAGCTTTCATCAGGCGAGTCAGCCTATAACAGCACAAGGTAAGCGTTTAAAAAAAAAGTGAAAGGTGGCACAGGTAGTGGGAGTGATGGAACACAATCTCCAGCACCTACACTGCCAAGATGTGTTGTCTGGCTATATACTTACCTTTGTAGAGGGCATTTCTCCGGCAACTATATCATTTCTGACACTGTATTAGTCTTTCTTGTCAAGGAGAAGGAAAGCCTGAGCTTATGGCTGTGCATGTCTCATTGATGTCAGACTGCCTCGGGCTCCCATCTCACTAGGAATGGTTTCTGTGTAGGATTATTTTACAGCTTTATTATCCTCGCATGCAAATAAAGCTTAGTCTTTCTTGTCAAGGAGAAGGAAAGCCTGAGCTTATGGCTGTGCATGTCTCATTGATGTCAGACTGCCTCGGGCTCCCATCTCACTAGGAATGGTTTCTGTGTAGGATTATTTTACTGCTTTATTATCCTCGCATGCAAATAAAGCTTTTCGACTGTACATTGAGTACAATTAGTTGTCAGACACTACCCGGAATAGGACTGACGTCCACCTTCCATATCTGGTTTGGGTCCACTTAATCTGTGTCTGCATGCTTTGCCTTTCTTAATATGCTATCCCTCTGTCTTATCTCTTTGCAAGCCTGCTCTCAGTAGAACCAATGTGACATTTGGGTGTGAGGCAGTAAGCTGTACACCGTTCCCTTTCTAGATGCCTTCTGTGACATTTTTCTGTGTGCCCTATTCATACCACCATCTTCATCCAAGCCTCTCCCAGCTGGGCACAGTGTTGACAGATGGGTGCGAGCAAGGAGTAGCAGCAAACCAGCAATGCAATAATACTCCACTCAAAAAAGGGCATAGAGTATTTAGGACCCTGCATCAATAATGATGAATGACATTGTCTGATGTAATGCAATGAAGCCCACTTTGTCAAGCCTAAAAGAACAACGTGGCTTTGTTGGAGCCATGTATGGATATGCAAAGATTCAGTGAAAAGGTTAGAATGAAATGAAAAATAAAAAGATGCAAATTGCACTTGAAACCATTGCACTATCTACCAGTAAGGGCAATTTGTAGAATGCTCTACTACCCAAAGGTGTCTAGGCACTAAGATTCTGGCATGAGAGAAAGGAGAAACCTAATGTAAAGACCTAGCAAGAGAGTAACATGAGAATGATTGTAATCTACCTTTCTAGCCATACCTATTTATTGAAGAGACGAGTTTTTAAGGCCTTGCAGAGTGTCAAACGGCAGTTTTTTTCTTTCCACTTACCCCAAGGTAGTCCTTCAATGGTTTTAAATGTTTGTAGCCACAGATGACGTCACTTTGGTTGAAGTCTTCAGTAGCGAGCACAATATAGGGGACTATCTCAGAGGGGGAACATCCACACCAGGGGAAAGTAAGTGGAGGGGACAATGGAGGTGAGAGGTCTAGCTAAAAAAGAAGAGTAGAAGCGAAACACCCCAATAAAGCAAGTACTCAAATAGGGGGCTCTGTACGTATCGGATGGCCACTGGAGAGACACAGAACCTCTAAAAGGGGAAAGGAATGGAATTGAGGTGTTCCGACCGGCTCCCAGAGAAACTCTGAGGGCGGAGCAGACACACACTCAAGAGGTGTGCCGTCCGGCTCTGGGAGGTGCGACAGAGCGGATCAGCAACACACTCTACGCGCAACAAGGCGTTTCGTCCGGCTCTGGGGGTTACTGGGCGGAACAGAGACACACTCGTGGAGAGGGGTAGCCGAGCTCCGCTCGAGAAAGGAAATCAAAATTCGGGTAAATAAATAGAAGCATCAAGCGGGATACAAAGCGGCCAATTCAGGAAGGAAGCAAGTACTCAAATAGGGGGCTCTGTACGTATCGGATGGCCACTGGAGAGACACAGAACCTCTAAAAGGGGAAAGGAATGGAATTGAGGTGTTCCGACCGGCTCCCAGAGAAACTCTGAGGGCGGAGCAGACACACACTCAAGAGGTGTGCCGTCCGGCTCTGGGAGGTGCGACAGAGCGGATCAGCAACACACTCTACGCGCAACAAGGCGTTTCGTCCGGCTCTGGGGGTTACTGGGCGGAACAGAGACACACTCGTGGAGAGGGGTAGCCGAGCTCCGCTCGAGAAAGGAAATCAAAATTCGGGTAAATAAATAGAAGCATCAAGCGGGATACAAAGCGGCCAATTCAGGAAGGAAAGGCGTGGAAGCCTACAAACCAAGATTCCTTCTGAGTAGGGAATGTGAGGAAAGGCTCCGAACCGGTAACTAACTCCACATGGAGGGGGGGGGAGGAGAAATGCGACACGGCGGGAGGGGGCGGAGCGGGTAAACAAAGACGGACGTGCACGCGCACGCGCTTTTAAGGTCAATGCGCATGCGCATAAGCTCAATGCGCATGCGCATTGACCTTAAAAGTCACGGGCACTGCAAGGAATCGCCACGATTCCTTGCAGTGTAGATAAAGAGTGGATAACTCGCAATAGTCTCGCTTGCTCGATGCGCATGCGCATCGACAGGCGAGACCTAAAAACCAAAACTGAATCCAGCCGCAACTCATCAAACTAAGGACCCGCGGCGCGGCAACCGGGCCTTGCCATCATTATCATCAATCAAGTTAAAAAACATTTATAATCGAATCATAATCACCACGCGGCCACTCCACATCAATCAACATATAATTATTAATTGATTAAACAGTCGGACTGAGGACTCTCTCTCTCTCTCGGGACTACTCTACTTTTAGGCAGGTTGCTGCGCAGCTTCTTTAACTGTTCAAGCCCTGGCCCTGCCTCGCTCGCGCTCACCTCACTGGTGCGTGCTCCTTATGCTGCGCTGCGCACCTTTATTTATTTAACTGCTGATAATGATTAGGCCTAGTGCCAACAGGCCATGCCTCACCTGGTGCTGTGCTGCCTGCCTGTTCTAGGTAACCCAACGTTGTCCAGATCGCGCTCGCCTCTCACTAGACAGAGCGAGAGCGGCCGCTTGAGAACCTAGGCCACGATGACTCTGTGACGTGCGGGTATGCTGGGGCCGGGCATGGTGGCACTGCAGCAAATGCGCGCCCATTCTAAAGTTAAAAAAAATGTCTGCGCACTCTGCTGCCGCGCACGGCCCCAACCCCCGCAGAAGACCGTCATCAACAAAGCCCTGCCCAAACTCAGTGTCCCGCCCACTGGCCTGGGCCGGGCGGTAACACTGAGCCGCAGCTGCTGCATTAATTCAACACGCCAAAAAGAGATTGAGATTCAGTCAGATATTACAGTTACTGACTGAAATAATAAGTGAGAAGATGTTGAACTACTCGTGACTCCGTGATGGCGAGCGTAGAGCAGCAGTGCAGCACGCACTTTGTGCCACGCAGTATAAAAATCAATTACGTGTACTAAACACGTGTAGACCCGGCCCTGATAATTAAGTGCCGGTGCTAAGCACCGGCAAGCACCGGCACAAATTAAGCACTGGGTTGTAGTATTATCATTCAAAGCGACCCGAAAATGTCTATGGAAGAAATGAGGGAAAGAGAACTGGCGGCAGAGGAATTGTTTGGCAATCGGCCAAACACTTCTAAGAACAGTGAACCTACTGCCAGTGTAGGAAATAACAAGGATGCCGATGCCACAGCCTTATTCAAAGAACTTGAAAAGAAACAGAAGTTGGAGATAACTAAATAGTGGGAACACCGGTTACTTTCCAAGTATGCCGAAGCTGGAAGGGTGCCGAGGGGGTTGCAAATCCTCCTAGCACCGAGTTTTGACAAACCTAACCTCAACATGTTACACGAGTGGGGGGAAAGTAATCTAACAGCGTCTATGAACCTTGTCAAGATTTTAATTAAGTATGCTCACATCGATCGGCTGGAGATTCTAAAAGAAATTGAAGCTATCATGAAGAAATTGAACACAATGGAAACAACAGATCAAATTACTAAAATGAAGGAAGCAATGCAAGAATGCGTGAAGAAACACGAAGAAAAAATGAAAATAAGAAAAGCAAGCAAATTCACTCGAGATCTGGAAGACTTTGAAAATGACCAGATTTTTACTTTCTCACGCACATTTGACCCAATTAAGAGGCAACAGTATAATGATAAAACCAAAAGTAAGGAAGTAACAAATGAGGCACAGGCAAATGAAGATACGGCAATCCTGGACACGGTATCGTTAACAAGTGAGTCAAGCACTGAATCTGCACCCGTTTTGAAAAGAAAAACCATTTTGAATGTGGGACAAGAAATTGATTTTTTAGTCGAGGCCAGACTGCAAACACTCAGACCTCGGCAGGAAAAAGCAGCAAGTGCAGGCGAACAAAAAGAAGACATGAACAATGCAAAAGAGGCAAACAAAAATATAAAAAAGAAATCTCACTGGCAACAGAAGAAACGACGATAGAAGACAATAGTGTGGTAAATCTATCAACCATCACACTCACTAAGGCTGAAGAACAACTGCTTGCCTTAGGTCTCAACTTTTGTCCAGGAGATAGTTTCAATTATGCACACACAAGAATTGACGTGTACTGTTATGTCAGGAAATCGAAACTTAAAAAATTCTTTGCCCTCAAATCGTTTAAAGCTGCCATCGACACCTATATTCAGGAAGAAGTGACTATGCCAGGCCTTGTTGCTTCAGATATTCCAAACTTACTGTTGGTACATGAACTTTCTGATGAAGCTGATGAGTCGTCCAGCCTTGACTTGAATGTCTATTTGGCAACGCAGGAAAGGCTAAGGAAAATTAATCCCGTCCAAGAAGGTGCTGGGATCAGTCCCTTCAAACCCAAATCTAGTTTTGTTCCCCTCATGCCCAAGGACAGTATTGATGTATTCTATGATATGGTAATCAATGATTTGAAGAAATTAAATCATACTGTTCACAAAAATAGAAAGGAGAGATCTATTTTTTAAGAAAAAGGCTTATAATGATTTGGTAACGAAACTGGAGAAAAACCAGGATGTGGTAATCAAAAAATCTGGCAAAGGGGGGCAATCTTGTATTGTGGCCTAGAAAAGATTATATAACAGAAGCGCAGCGGCAGCTTAATGATGTAAACTGCTATGTAAAATCTAGTGCTAAGGAGTATGACAAAGCCAAGAACAAATTGCAGAAACAGCTGGCATTATGGAAGAGACAGGGCCTTATCTCTATGGTAGAACATAAATGTATGTTTAATGGGTTTCCGGTACTGCCGATTCTATATCTTATACCTAAAATACACAAAAAAAATTCCCAATACCTGGAGACCGATTTATTTCTGCGATCAATAGTCTGGGGGAGCATGTAGGCCAGTACATAGATTTTTTCTACAGAGCTTGGTAACGGAGTTGCCAAGCTATGTCAAGGACACTGGCGATTTCCTACAGAAAATAGATAAGCTGCAATGGTCGCATGATCTATTTCTCATCACACTCGATATAGAAGCATTTCAATTTCAATCTTTATTTCGGTCAATTTGACCATCAAAGATATACAATAAGAACACATTTCAAACATTGTAAAACCATCGAAAATAAACAACAAATACATATTGTGCAATGTAAAATCGTTCCACCCTAGAGATAAGTACTACTAGAGTGAAAACAGATAAAAGACCATACATTTAAAATTGTTAAACCTAAAATTAGGTGGGAACCTGCGACTTTAGAATACGGGTGCGAGTATGCCAGACATTTGTAAGAAATGTAGCTAGTGCAAACATAGTTGGACCCGAAACATCAGTTTTTAAAATTCTATTCATCGGGAGATACTCTCTGCAACCAAAGTTTCTAAGGAGTGGTAGGAGCCAGTATTTCCTGGCGGCCTTGTAAGTTGGACAAAACAAGACCACATGTAAATCGCTTTCCTCAGCACAAGTACATGCCGGGCATTGCTTGGTAGAGGGCGGTGTTGACCAGGAGCTAGTATAGGATCGCAGAGGCAGTGTGCCATATCTCCATTGGAGAAATAGCTTCCTGGCCAGCACAGGGGACATAGCATCCAAGACCCTCTCCAGCCTGAATGAATCCTTACTTTGCGTAAATACAGATGTTAATGACCCCTCACCCTGGCAGTCCAATGCCATAGCTAATTTCTGCTCATGGTAAGCATTGGCCAAAGCTCTTCGTGGGATCTTTAGTGAGGCATTAGTTGGATCGGACCACAGGTCGGGGAACCCCAGTCTCACACAGGACTTTTGTATATATTTTATCCAGGGGATCTGTAAAGCTTTGGGGTGGGTTAGAAACTCCCTCAATTCCGCCCTGTAAGTAGAAAGTTCTTCACTACTCCATAGCCTTCGCCAGAAGACTATGGGTCTGAGACCTAATTCATCTGCTATTGGTCTGAGTCCCAGATCCATTTTCAAGGGGAGGAGCGGAGTGCTAGACGGGAGTGCAATTATCTGTCTAATAAAGTTATTCTCAGTTATAGACAAACTGCGGGAAGATGTATGACCCCACAGTTCCGCCCCATACATAATAGCACCCCTCGCCTGTGCCTTATAGATCTGAATGAGCGGCCCCAGCGGACGATATGTGGAACTTTTCATCATCCGAGCAATGCCCCCAGTGGTCTGCACTAATTTAAGATTAGCCCTAGTCTGGTGTGTTCTCCAGGACATGGTTTCATTCAACGTTACACCAAGATATTCAAAGGTGGAGACTCTCTCTAAACGTGATGATCCCAATAGGGGATTCGGGCGTGATCTTTGGGTTGGGTTCAGGACCATAAACTTAGTTTTTGCAGCATTAATTTCTAAGCCCCTATCTGTGCAGAAGGCCACAAAAGAATCAAGGATCCTCTGTATCCCCATGGGGGTTTTGGACAGCAGCAGTGTATCATCTGCAAACATGATTGCAGGCACCCTGCTGCCGTTCAACCTTGGGGCGTCAGTGTATTCAGTGGCGTTGAGATGGGCGATTACCCCGTCGACAAAGAGGCAGAACAGGGTCGGTGCCAATACACAACCCTGTCTAACCCCCTGTCAACGGGGAATCTGTCCGTCAGTTCCCCAAGTTTCCCGCACCTGACCCGGGCATAGTTGTTATGATGCAGTCTCTGTAAAATTATCAGGATATCCGGGGGGACCCCCATCTCGGCCAGAACACTCCAAAGTTTCCCTCTGGGCACCAGGTCGAAGGCGGCCCTCAGATCCACAAATATTGTGTATAAGCTGCCACCTTCGAATATCGCTGCCCTCCAGTAGATAATGTTTAAACGAAAAACCTGGTCCACTGTAGAGACTCCCTTCCTGAAGCCCGCCTGGTACGGACTAAGGGCGCCCGTCTCTTCTGCCCAGTCCTGTAGCCGGTTCAACAGTATCCTGCCAAACAGCTTCTGTGACACATCAATTAAACTGATTGGTCTGTAATTGGCTGGGAGCAGGGGCGAGCCCTTTTTAAATATAGGAACCACCTCTGCCCCCAGCCAAGTACTCGGGATTTCCATGCCGTGCAGAACTCCATTGAACACAACAGCAAGGTAGGGGGCCCAAACATCGGGCTCCTGCTTAAACAGGTCACCGGGGAGGCCATCCAGTCCTGGCGCCTTTCCCGATGTCAGTCCTGCTATTGCTGCCTTAACCTCCCCCACTGTTATCAAATCCCCGCCATACTCGGCCAATCCATTACCGATGTCAATCATGGTTTCTCCCAGCTCAGAACTATAGAGAGACTGGAAGTGTGCCTGCCACACCCCTGCTGCAATATTTGTCTCTATTGCCGAGTGGAGGATCCCCGACCCCCCATTTACTACTCTCCAAAACATTCGGTGGTCTCTTGATGCGAGGGAACTAGTGAGCTCTTTCCATTGGTTCTCCTCCCATTCAATTTTAGCATGGGCGACTAGTTTTTTGTATGCCCGTCTATTTTCTCGTAACTTCTCTCCACCTAGTCCCTCCTTAATACTTCTGAGGAGTTCTCCCTTTGCCTTCCTGCAGGCTGTATTGTACCATGAGGATTTGTGTTGCTGCCCCCTCCTCGAATTCTGTGCCTTACTAAAGAGCTCAGAGGCCGCTCCCTTTATGAGGTCCTCATGAGCCTGGTATAGTTTATCATGGGAATCTTTATTGCCCACGCCATTAGCTAGATCTCCCACTTTTTCCAAAATAGGAATTAGTCCTGCGTAGAGCCTCGGGAGTTTCACTTGGCTCATGGCAAGTTTTTCCCACCTGATTCTTCTCCTGTTGTTACCCAGTAGAAGTTCAGGTTTGTTCTCCTCCTTAGTTGTTATAGAGGCTTGTAGACCGGGGTGGATGAGATCAAGTTTAAGGGTGTTGTGATCACTATCTAATCTCTCAGTGACCCTAAAGTCCAGGATAGATGACCAGTTCACTATCTGTACAAGGGCGTAGTCCAAGCGGGACTCTCTTCCCACTCTGTTATACGTACTTTTACTTGGTACATCAGACTTAATACGCCCATTGCAGGCTCTAATTCCATGCTTTAGGGTGAGGGCAGTGATCTGCAGTGCTACAGGTGTCCATGCCTTCGGGGGAGATGCTACTACCGAAGGTACTGACCACCTGGACTCTTCTTCCATGGGGAATCCCTCTAAGAGACCAGCCAGCGGCTCGAAATGGGAATTTAGATCCCCTCCCACTACATAGGGTATATCTCTTGGCATTTCAGATAAATAAACTGAAAGCTCATCTATGGTGGAAGATTCTCTAGAAACTCCCACTGGCCTGGAGTAGTTGTTTATCAAGGCAAATTTTGCTTGGTTCGGCCAGGCCAATAGAACCACTAGGATGTCATCTGATGGCACCGGTAAGCGTGAAGCCTGACAGCCTAGGTGGGATGCCACCCAGGTTGTGAGTCCACCTGAAGGGCGGCCCTTGCCCTCCCACCTAGCCGGGATGGAAAATGACAGGTAGCCCTGGTGCCTATGTTCTTCCCTTGCCCAAGTCTCCTGGAACATGCAAACATCCCCAGACTCAATATAAGTTACCCAGTCTTGAGTGTCCAGCTTATTAGCTAGGCCAGGCACATTCCACCAGATTAGTCTCAGGTGCGCCGGAACAGCAGCGGGGGGGATTGCAGAGGTAGAAATGAGGGGGGGAGCCAGTGCCAGATGCTACACCAATTGCTACATCAGGACCATTGTCAACGGTAAGTCCAGTTGGATCAGAAGGTACACTGAGACCTTTATCCGAGGACACAGAATTGAAGTCAGGGTTTGAGGACAGTCAATCAACCCCATCCAGTCCACTCAGACAATTAAAACGATTGTAGTCCAAAAAGGGTGTCTCCGGGGGTCGGTAGACTGGACATGCAGCATATCCCCTATATCTGGGTCTCCGTTCGACCCTTGTCCAGTTACCTTGTGGCAAATCATGGTGCATACGAATAGGGGGGAAGAAGAAAGAGACTGGCAGAGTCTGTATGGTAGAATCCACTGATCTATTTGACCCAGCGCAAATATGTAATACTGTCCCAGGGTCTCGGAAAGTCACCATGATGCAGTCCCCTGTTATTGTTTTTCTCGTCTTCCCCAACCATGGTACCCTTCTCACCATGATGATCTCATTGTTGAGATGGGCTGGGAGAGGTCTGTTCCAATTCAGCCATTTGATGATTTTCCTCTTGAGTGATTGGAAGTTCTCACTTTCGCCCATTTCGAGGGGGGGAGCACCCGCCAAAACCACCATAAGGCTATTAGCTTCCGGTGGCAAGTCGGGTCTCCGTGGTCTGAGAGCGGGCTTGCCAGGGAGTAGGGGAGCAATACTAGCATTAGGTGGGACCCCAGGATTTGTGCCAGGAGCTGAACTGTGGGAAGCTGGGCCTACTATCTGTGGAGGTAAGGTGTTAGAATTGTTAAGTGGGATTGGAACTGGATTGGCCATGAGTGGCTGCAAAAGGGGGACGGCAACGGCACCCAAGGAGGGTCCCGCGTTGGTAGGAGGGTTTTGAATATTGGGGAAGGTTCCTGTTGGTGGATTGGACTCGGTGGTTCTACTCTGTTTACTGGCCGAGGTTTTCAGGCTGGTTAGGGTTGCCTCTAAGATGGTGAGCCTGATCTCTACTTTCTTCAAACTCTCGCTAATAGGCAGCAGGAGTGATCTAAGTAGGAATTCTATGTTCCCCAAAGAAGTGACAGGGGGTACTATATTGAGTGGGTTGTCCCCTTGGTCGCTAGTGGAAGCAGCGGTAATGGTATTAGTACCTTTAGGAGGAGTAGCATTGTGCACAATCGCTATAGGCCTGTCTGACGTGGGTGCAGACTTATGAGTTTTTCCAAAATCGGAATGGGGGATCTTGGTCTTCCCCTGGCCACCCCTCATCTTCCTTCTGCGCTTGTTTGGTGGTGGGCCATGCACCTCTGCCACGACAATTTGCTTAGGCTTATTTTTCCTGGTTTTAAGTACGGGGGGCGTTTGGGTGACTAAATCGACAGCCATGCTGCTGGAAATTGGGAGTGGGATGGCGTCCGTGGTCTGTTCAGGGAATGAGCCAGGATTGGGAATGCTATCCCGTAGTAATAGGGGGACGCCTTCTTGGGATAATGGGTCCTGGCTACCATTAAGGGGACCTTCCTCTTGGGAGATAGGATAGGGAATTATGTCACTAAGAGGCCTATTTTTCATATGTTCAATAGAGCGGCGACACTCTGCCCTACGCTTCTCCAAAGAGCTTTCCTTTCCCCCGTAACCCTTTGCCGATTTGAAGTAATTGTACAGAGTCCCGGTGTTACCTCCCCCCGCCTTCACTGGAGTTCCGCCTAGGGCCGGTGAGGGCATGTCCAGAACCTATATCGCAATCCAACTGGGATCAAGGAAGTGCAGGCGAAAGAGAGTGGGCCCAGTCCAGCCTCCTTAGGCCCCTGACGGCCACAGACGGTCCCGCCCTTGTCCCAAGCTTATAGAAGCACTTTATATGAGTATCGATCATCAGCAGGGTATTGGTCAAACATTTTTTGGAGACTAGTTCCAGTACCTTGTATGAACACAACAAAGTTGTTTTGGAACTCATTAACTGGTGCCTGCACAACAATTATTTCCTGTTTGACAAAGATATATACAGACAGGTGAGAGGTGTGGCGATGGGGGCCTGCTTCTCCCCCAGTTACGCATGCTTGCATGTGGGCTGGTGGGAGGAGCAGGTCCTCAAAACCACCTATCAGGTGGACTATCAGGCAAACATTGTGTCGTACTTACGATACATAGATGATGTTTTCATTTTGTAGAGGGGGACAGAAGAGAAGGCGTGTAGCTTCATAGATAAGATTAATAACAACATCTTTAATCTAAAATTCACTTCCCATATTCACAGAAGCGA